>NC_135717.1:160687068-161347964 GCF_964656455.1 Halichoerus grypus
TGCAGTTTCCACTGACTATGTCCCACTTCATTTCAGCAGTAACAGCTCAATCCTCCCCCCCACACAAAGGTCCAGTTTATCTAGCATGTGGCATTCTATATTTAACAAAGTAGGCCGACCAGCTGTTACTCAAAAAAAATGTATCCCGAGTAATAAGATTGCTGATGTAAAAACATCAAAATCAAACCCACAGGAGAGCAGATTGTCCTCAGGCAAGACATCTTAAGATGAAACGTCTACTACCTTTGTTTGTTGTATGGAAACAACTGTCATCATAAAGGGACACCCTTGAAAACCCCAAGATCCTTGCTCTCACTGACTCTCCTGAAATGCTTGTTCACTCTTCCTGTTGTGTCTCTTCAAGGCTGAACACTGGAGAGGAGTTCTGTTCATGCCACCCTCCCCACCCCCCACCCCCATCACTACCCTCATCTCTCTACTCATCTCTCCAGGACCACACTTCACTGAACCTGCCAAAAAAGTTCCCTTCTCCATTGGGGGCTCCCCCATGTTCCCCAAGAATGACTCTATGATTCAAAGTTCTCGACCAAGAATCTTTTCTACACCCCAAGATCAATACTCTGCCATGACAGTTCATATGATTCAGTAAAATGATTCTCAATAAATATTTATTGCAAGGAAGAGAAAGAATCAATCTTTCCCTAGAACAAAAAGAAATTTCAGTGAAGGGAAGCATGAAATGGGAAAAAAATAAAAACCTTTCTTGAGCCGCTATTTGTGCCAAAACATTGTTCTAGATGTTTTATTATATTAATACTAATGCCAATTCCAATTTTAATGCTAACGAATGCTGACACTGATACTGATAATAATGTTGACATCAATACTAGTACAAATACCAATACAAATACTGATACTATCTACCAGTACCAATACTAAGGCAAAGACTGATACTGGTACTGGTACTGATCAAAATTTCTCAGGTTTTTTCCCACATGGATGGAACTCCACAAGAGTAACACTCCTGGCCTCTTACCCCCTTTCTTACCTATTCCTCTCCATGAAGAAGAAATGAGTAGCTTAATGCATGAGTAACAGCCACTGATCAATTAAAACGCTGTAATCCCTGAAGATTTATTCTCTTTTCATCTCTCTCTATCCAAGCACTGCCCACAAAAAGCAGTAATCCTGGATAAGAGTGTCTGTAGGACCCAGTGTCCTTGAGGTCCTTCTTAAAGGCTTGGATTTTGAGGGCTGGTGGCCCAGAGAGCAAGCCAGCCCATTTGCCTAGCTGAGCACCCCCTCTAGCCCTCTGAGAGAGGAGGTAACAAAGATTGTTTGTTTTTTCATGCTACCTGTTATGGAATGAATTGTGTCCCACTCCAAAATCATGTTGAAGTCCTAACCTCCAGGACCTCAGAATATAACTATATTTGGAGATAAGGTCTATAAAGAGGTGATTAAGTTAAATGAAGTCATTAGGGAGGCTGCAAATCCAATATGATTGGTGTCCTTGTAAGAAGAAGAAATTTGGGCACAAACATGCATACACTCAGAGGAAAGATCATGTGAAACACAGAAAAAAGACAGCCAACTACAAGCCAAGGAGAAAGAGGAGAAACCAACCCTACCAACATCTTTATCTTGGACTTCCAGCCTCTAGAACTGAAATAAATTTCTGTTGTTTAATTAAGCCACTTAGTCTGGTACTTTGTTATGGCAGCCCTAACAAATGAATACACCAACCACCATACCAAAGTGGTAAAAATCATGTTGAATTGCTCTCTTGATGGGCGACTTCTCCCAGTTGTGTTTAAGTTCACAGATCATGAGCTCTTGGTGACAAGCATAGGTGCACTGCCATCCTGACAAAGAAACCAAGACAATTTTCTCTGTGTTCCCTCCTTCCTTCTGATCTGAGCATCTGCTACATGGGCTTTGGCAACACTAATATTTGATTCTAGAAACATGATTCTTTCTGAGGTAATAACTGCTCTTACATTTATACTAAACAACAACAACAAACTACCCACTGTTATTTCAATTTCCCTTGGATTTGAACTTACCCACTATGGGTGGCTCCTCTGTCTAGAACACTCATCTCCAGAACCCAGTTGTCTTGGGTTAAATATCACTTCCTCGAAGATGCCTGCTCCAACCTCCAAGATGTTATTAGGCATCTCTGTTAAACATTCTTATTGCACCTTACATTTTCCTTCATGAGCATTATGACAATTGGAATTAAGTCCTTATTTAATGTGATTGATTTTAAAATGTCTGTTTCCCTCCCAGGAAACCATAACCTTCATAACATCATGGACTATGCTTTCTTCTTCCACTTGTATCCCTAAGACCTAGCCTAGTTCCCAGCACATAGTAGGTCCTCAAGACATATTTGTTAAATGCATGAATAAACCAATCTTACCAGGTAAAAGATAGATATCTCCAATATTCTCTCAGACTCAGTTTACTCAAGCCTCAAAAATTCTGGTAAGCGCAGAATTTCCACGACATCTTAGGGAAGAGCTCAGAGGTGACTTCATTTAGGGTAGCAAGGTAATACATACACAGGATGCCCAGTTAAATGTGAATCTCAGATAAGCAACAAATAATGTTTTAGTCTAAGCTTGTCCCAAATATTGCATAATTATTTGTCACTTATCTAAATTTTATATTTAACTGGGCATCCTGTGTTTTTAATTACTAAATCTATATTCAGAGGATCATATTAACAGGAAATTTAAATAAGCCAACAAGAGAGGTGAAAATTGCCGACTCCTTGAGAATAGGAACCAGGAGACTTACCTTAGTATCTGCCCCACCCATTCTCACACACACATACACACGTGTGCGCACACACATACCCTGTGGTGCCCAGCACAGTGCTTGACCCAGAGGCACCAATATTGACTGTTGACCTGAACTAAAGTTTTAAAATTTCACTAAGTATCTCCATCCATAAAGGACCATGACAGGAAAATGCTGCTAAAATGAATGAGTAACAGAATAAGCCAATAATTACATACCCCTAAAGCTGGAAGGAGGTAGGGACCACCAGTGGAGGAAATGTGGCCTAGAGTCCTTCTTTGACTTGTCTAAGACCTTACAATTGGCAGTGGCATATCTGGGGCTATAACCAGAGCACCCCAACTCCTCAGCACTCCTTCTACACCCCACACTAAAGATATTTCTAACAAAGGCAAACCTTTCTGGCCATGAAATTCCATACCTATGTTCTCAACCAGCTGCCTCAGCTATGTAACCAACAAACATCCACCAAGCTATTATGCATATGCTTTAAAGAAATCCAAGTAAGAGCTTTTCTCTTCTTCAAGCTAGTAAAGATTATTTTTAAGATGGATGAAACAAAATAATAAGTCAAAAATATTTAAGGCCTTTTTCGTGAAACTGCCTTTCATTTGTAGACATATCAGATTATACCAAAGATCTCTTTATACATTTTTAGCTTCAATTCAATAGTGTTAGGGAGACAATCCCTTAAGCTGTGTCAAATGCCAGTTATCCTAGATGCCACCCAGATTTGAATAATTTAGAGAGAGACAAAACACATGCAGAAAGAAGGAATCATCGCTTGACGACGGCTGCTTTTGACGAGGCTGCTACCCCCCCTCCTCCCTCCCCTCCCCGAGCATCTTTCTCTCTCTATCAGTGGTGACAAGTGTCAATCAAACCTTCTGTGGCTGAGGAAGGGGGAGGAATGGGCAGTGAAGCTGAGGGGAGGGGAGGGGGACGAAACATGAAACATTCTCAAACAATTGCTCAAGGAAGATTCCCTATCAGTGTGTGGTCTGGGGGAAAGAAGTCTTTTCCTTTTTTCACTTCTAATCTCTAACCGACTATTTACCTCTTTTTATAAACTTGGATCTCTCTGTTGCTCCAAAAGCTCCAAAACAAATCGCTGGTCAGCCAGGATTAAGCTGCTTTGTTGTCAACGATTAGCAGTTTTGCTTGTAGTTTTAACATCTTCAGCAACAGCTGAATGTCAAATGATTCAGGAAATACTGGTCTTACTTTGATTGAACCCATACAAATGTTTGCAATAAATTGGGAGAAAATATCACATAGAAAAAAAAAAAAAATACCACATAGAGAGGATTCTAGAACATTCCAGAGAGGTGGAATTTAACATGGACCAACTGAGAACTCTAACAACATTTGTATTTGTTTTTTTTTTTAATGCAGCCATCATTTTGAAAAATGTTATATCACAGCCAACCCCATCTCAAAGAAAAATCTATAAAACATCTACTTTAAGTCCAGACTCTAGGAAATGTTTACTCCAAACACATTAGATATTTTGTGGTTCAATATCCACATAGCATTCATTTATTGAAAACCTACTATGTGCTAAGTTCTGTGCTGGAATAGAAATGAATAAAATCCAGTCTCAGTTTTCAAAAATCTTCTATTGCATTCACTTATATACTCATTTCAGCATTTAGTCATTAAAAAAAAGCCCCCAACAAGATAATTACCTGGGACTCTGCCTATGTTATTTGTGCAACCTTAAAGGTCAAGGATGATGCCTTCATCCTGTACTATCCCTTACTACACTTCACACTGATCTTCCAAATGGTAGCTGCTCATGGTATAAGGAAAGGCACTAATCGGAAATCAGAGGCTCTGACTCTGTTTCTGATTTCATGATCATGGGCAAACCCCTTAATCAGTGGGTTCTTGACTTTCTGCATTTATAATATGAGGAAAGCCCCCTTCATCATCTCTTCCAGTGCCAATGTGTGTGATTCCTTGACCTTGGTACAAGGAGACTAAATAGCAGGGTTAGGGATCCTTATTCAATTTTAAACACCTTGAGGGCAGAGCTTATTTCTCTCATTGAATTCCCAGGGATACAGTGCCCTGCAGTAAAGATCTAGTAAAGAGTAAAGATCTACACACTTGAAATTTATGCTGAGTCTATGAAGCAGAAAAGAAAGCAATGGGGATAGGCTTAAGTCTAGATCAGACCCCAAATTATATATGGTTATTTTTGAGACAACCAATAGCCACCAGTGTCCATGAGGCTTGCAGATAGAAGCAGATAATCTCATCAGGGGCTTCCAGGTAAGAATGTATAGGCAGTGGGACTGGGGATGAAGGGAAGGTTGCTGCCTTGGTAGATCTTGAAATACTAGCTATGGAAATTTTAATAGCTATGGAAATTTAAATTACACATTTCCCTCATAATGAATATATTTTGCCCAAGAGAACAATTTCTCCCATCTTTGTACGGATCTACTTCTTGTCCCCACCTGGATGTCTCACCTAAAATCGCAAACACAACGGTGAACTTACCCTGTGTAGCGTACAAGAAGGGGGCTCCATCAAGCTCAGGAGCCTTACATTTCCTGCTTCTCTCTTGGGAATCTTGCTCCAAAATTTCCCTCATCTTCTATACCTCTATCAGCTTCTATTCAGTCTACAAACATGCTCAACTCATTCATTCATTCATAAACTATAAATTCTTTTTATAGAAACATCTGGTTCTTCCTTTTTCCATTTTTATAATTTTCCATTATTTTTCTTGTTTTATTGCTCTGTCTAGAGTCTCTAATATAGGATTGACTAGAAGTGTTTACAGTGAGTATCTTTGTCTTATTGCACAGTTTAAAGAGAATTCCTTTAGTGTTTTCAGTAAATATTTATCAGATATCTTTTGCCAGATGAAGCATATTCTATTTTTAGTTTGCTAAGTTTTTTTTATAAATATGTTTTAAATTAATTGATTTTTCTGTATCTGTTTACATGATGAATTACAATAATAGATTTTCTGATGTTGATCCAAATACCCATTTCTGGAATGAGTTCAAATTATATAGTTCATTTCTGAATTTGCTTTGCTAATGATTTTTGAAGATTTTATCTACATTTATGAGTTGAGTTATTAATTTAATTAACTTGATTTCCCTCTGTTATAGTTTTCTTGTCTGCTGGTATCAATCTTACATTAACATATAAAATAAGCTGGAGAGTAAAACTTTTTTTGAAAAAAGTTCAAAGTTGGAATTAGCTATTTGTTGAATGTTTTCTAGAGCCCATAAAAATCATCTAGGCCTGGTGTTTTCTTTGTGGGAACATTTTAAATAACAAATCCAGTTTCTCTTACTGGTTATTAGACCACACTGACTTTCTATTTAATTTTTAGTCTGCTTCAGTTATTTACAGTAACTTTCTAGGAATTTGTTTTCAAAATTTTGGGTACAAAGATATTTGTAGCTTTTTCTTATTATCTTTTTAAATTTCTGTTGCATTTATGGTCATGTCTTTTTTTTTTTTTAAGATTTTATTTATTATTTGAGAGAGATAGAGAGAAACAGCATGAGAGGGGATAGGGTCAGAGGGAGAAGCAGGCTCCCAGCTGAGCCGGGACCCCGATGTGGGACTCGATCCCAGGACTCCGGGATCATGACCTGAGCCGAAGGCAGTCGCTTAACCGACTGAGCCACCCAGGCGCCCGGTCATGTCTTTTTTTTCATTCCTAATATTATTAAGTTTTTCCTTCTCTGACTTTCTCCACTGATCCTGCCAGAGGCAAGAATATTGGTCATTTAAAAGAATTAACTTTTAGCTTTATTGATTTTCTCAGTTCTATTTTTATTTGTTTTTTTCATTTATTTTTGCTCTCATATTAAAGAACATTTTCTTTTTAATTTTTTGGACTTATTATGCTGTTCTTTTTATGACTAAAATTGAAGATTTAGTTTATTAACTTTTGGCCTTTCTTTTTCTAGATATAAGCATTCAAGGGTATAAAGGTTGCTGCTATAGCTGCATCCTACAAGTTTTCTAAGTACCTTTTTTATTATTCACATGGTACTTATACCACAATTTCCAGTATAATTCTTCTACAATCCATAAATTATTTAGAAGTATACTTTACATTTCCAAATGTATGGGGTTTTAAACAATGATTCCTTTTTTACATCAATCTTTAATTGTGATCTTTATACACTATTTTTTAAAAATTTGTTGGTGTATCTTTTATGATATATAATGTGGTAGATCTCTAGAACTGTTTCTCATGTGCTTAGACACTATTACATATTTGTCTATTAGCATAATCATTCATTTTATTCTTCAAATCTTGTATAGCTTATATACTATTGTCTGATTCCTGTTCTAGAGAGATTTGTCATAGTAATGTTTTGTGGATGGTGGCTGCTGAGGAAGTGGGAGGACTGAGGAAAGAGTACTTGGGGCTATGATGGTGTTATGTCTTCAGAAAAAAATCTGCATGGGTAAGAGCAACACACAATGCACTCTCACCTGCCCATGCCCAGTTGGTGCACAGCACATTCCACTTACTGATCGGTGTGCTGGAAGATCACAGGGCTCTCTACAACTTTGCATTTAATTTACTTTCTTACACGTTTCCCCCAAATCCCTCTCACATTCACTATTGCTGATACATTGGACCACTTACCTCGGCTTATTTCCCTGCCATGAGTTGCCTTTTCTCCTGCTATTCCCTCCTCTTAGAATGAACTTCCCCAACTCACATACATGTACCAAAACTTCTTGTGTTCTTTGTGAAACCTCTCAGCACTTGCTCTATTTCTCAGTTATGAATTCTCCTATTTTGCATTGCGTATTTTTTGTGAACACATATTATTTCTCCTACTGGATTATTAAGGACCTTGAAGTCTGGAACTTAATCGTCATCATTTTTTAGCCCAACATTACCTAGGAAGGATCCAATATATAAATGCTAAGAGAATATGCACATTTCCATGTTTAAATGCAGAAACATTCATGGCTGTAACTTCACTAATTAAAAATCACTTTGAAAGAGTCTGTCTGCCTGAACATCATAAATGTTCTGAGTTAGAGCGAACTAATTATAGCATATGAATAAACTTCTATAAATACTGCTGACATTTTTTTACATTAATTGTTGTATAATTCAAGACCCAGATGTTCCAGATTTGTTGTACTAAAACAACTTGAATCAATTTGACTCAGTTCACACCCATGGCAGGTTTGGTGACAAGTCAAATCACATTTTGTCTTTAGCTAGATTTGTCCTCATTTTCTCCAACATGAACTGGTGCAAGGTAGAGGTATCAAGAGAGGCTCAATGTGAGGGTCAAGAAAATAATTTTCTACCGGTCATTTTAGAAGTTTCATTTAAATTTGAACTTTTCATAGAATTTTAATAAAGATGACCTTATTTTAGACAAAATTATGTTTGTAACAATTTTTAAAAGAGTTTTTTCTTCTTCAGAAATCTAGGTGGACAGGTGCACCTTGTAATGGTTTCGAGGCAGTGGAGGTCTGAGTACAGAGTGAGCCGCACTGCCAGTTCTAATTCCAGCACTTAACTAGCATGGGATCTTGAGCAAGTTATATAACTTTTCTGTTCTTCAATTTCCTCATCTGTATGTGGCTTTAATTATAGTACTCGTCTAATAGTGTTGACATGAGTATTAAGAGAGTTCATTTATGCAAAGCTTCTAGAACAATGCCTTTCTGGTAGGTATTGATTTCCTATCACGTTAATATTGTTCTTGGAGATCCAACTACAACTGCCTCTTCATTTAAATGATGAATCCATGTGTTTCTCAAATAAAACAATGAAGAAATTCTAACTTAAAATATATACATGCAATAACTTTGGTGTAACTTGTTTAAGATTCTTGCCAGTTCTGGTGGTGCCTGATGTTGACAAAATAGTTCAGAAATGTTCCTGATGGCCCTAGAAATAGAGTTAGAAACTATTCTCAGTCAAATGCAAGACAATTTCTCTGCGAGTATCCACTTCCCAGTTGCCATTGTTGAAATGCTCTGAGATTGTATTTTAGGAACTCCTGTATTTTCCAAGTGTTTTATTGTTTCTTTTTTATTTTATGAACAAGTTCATTTGATTTACACATTTTAATTAGCCATATTTTTCAACATCCCAGTCATCTATTGTGAGTTGGGTATGTATTCCAACTCCACATCTGGTTTTGACCTTTTATGTCAAATGTTATGTTAATACTGGGATTCTAAGTGTACATTGAGATAATACGTTACTGAGTCAGACTTGGCCAGATGAGTAAACTTTTTCAAGTGTAACTTGAAACCTATTTGCCTACAGGCTTAAAAAATTAAGCAAACTTCTAAAACACTTACCTTGGACTCTGAGTTGTTGATTTGCCCCATGGGACTTACTGGTTTTTATCACCTGAAAGTGTCTTTTTTAATAATGGCTGAAATGTAGGTTTGCACTTGGATGGTATTTGTGATTATCTCAGTTCACTAAACTGCAAACCTGATTATTCTCCCAATTAAAACAGCAGTGGTTGCCTATTTCTCAGCAAGACACATGGAGCCACAACAGGGTCTTGAATGACCAAGATTTCATTTCTTTCTCAGAATACTTCATATGATTCAGTAATCAGTAAAATTGGTTCTTCTACAATGGGCCTCCTCTGTCATTAGTGAGAATTAGCAAAGTTCTATTGCCCTAAAAAAAAATAATAAAGTGGTCTATTACTGTGAATGAACCTGCTTTTTTGTGTGTGTGTGAAGACTTCTTTTAATTTTAAGGAGGGCTTTCATGCTTTTGTGTTGTGAATTAAATCACCATTTCATGAGGTTTATCTTTGTCTGGGAAGGAAGAAAATCAATCTTTCATTAAATCTGCGAGACCAGAAATTGTGCTTACCAAAAGGACTATAGACTTGGCAGATCCAGCACAGTGTCAAATATAGGGTGTCCAGGGAAGTATTACTCCTCACCCAATGCCCACACTCTGCAGAATGTACATTAATATTTTCTTTTAAGGACGTACCATTCGATTTTTTTTTTAATTTTTACACAGGTACACTGATGTCAATGCTCCTAAGTAGTTTGTGGGTTTGGATATATTTGAAGTTAAAGCTTGCATGCTCTGAAATGTAACACATGCAGCTGGGAGCAATCACACAGGCTGTAGAGTTGTTATAAAGAGATCCCTCAGCATCTGAGTGAGCTGTTGTTTCCTTGTGGGCTTGAACTTCCAATGTCAAGTCCTCTACAATGTGTGTGTGTGTGTGTGTGTGTGTGTGTAGGGACAGGTTGTGGTTGTGGGTGGAGATGAAGAAGGGGACAGCAAACCAAACTGAGATGACAAACAATGTTAGTATAGTAACAAGAGCCTCAGCCCTGGAGTTAGTTCAAATCCCAGCTTTGTCACTTACCTGCCATGCTACCTTGGGCAAGTTCACTAGCTGAACCTTGGTTCCTTATGTGTAAAGTGGGGATCATACTTAATCAGGTAGTAGTTGGAAGGATTCTTGATAATGTATGAAGTTTATCCCATAGTAGGTGTATCAGTTAGTTTTCACTGCATAATAAACCAATGCAAACTCTGTGGCATAAAACAAAAATTATTTAGTTTGCTTATCGTTCTGAAACATGGCAATTTAGACTGGGTTCAACTGGGCAATTCTGGTCCTGGCTGGCCCCCTGCATGGATCTCTCAACAGCTCTGCTTCTCCCATTTTCAGGGTGACTTCTTGTGTCTTCTCATCCTGCGTTAATTAGTGCATACTTGTTCCTTTGGTGGAGCCTGAGATCCAAGACGGCAGAAGTGCAGAAAGCCTTTTGAGAACTGAGCTTTAATTGGCCAGTGCTACTTCTGCCATGTTCTATTGGCCAAAGCAAGTCACAAGGAAGGCCTAAATCCAAGGAAAAAGGAAATAAATTCTGTCTCGTAAAGAAACAATCTATGAAGTCATATTGCAAAGGGTGTAGATATAGGGAAGCCGTTTATTTATGTCACCAGTGTAAAAAATATACTACAATATGGACAGAGAGACAAATACAGAGAGACAAATCTGCCCCCTGAGTAGAGTAAGCCACTGTTGGTTTTTGTAAATAAAATTCTGTGGGAACACAGCCACACCCATTTGTGGACATACTGCCTATGGCTTCTCCCACTACCATAGCACAGATGAGTAGTAGCAACGTGGATGCTATAGCCTGCAAAGTCCAAGATACTTACTCTTTGGTTCATTATGGAAGAAGTCTGCTCCAGAGCTTTACTTCCCCAAAACTGCTGGTATATGGATCAGCAGATTTGGTATCACCTGAGAGCTTGTTAGAAATGCAGAATCTCAGGTCTACTGTCTCAGAATCTGCAACAAGTTTCCTCTGGTAATGCACACTAAAGTTTGAGCAGCGCTGGACTAGATAGCAGCTAGATGGTTTGGACACAATCTGAGGAGTGTAAGGGTCCCAGTGATCACCCCTGAAGAGACAGGCCCTGGCCATAAGGCCCAGCAGCTGTTGTTCATTTGGGAGTCAGCCTGGCTGCTGTGCTGGTTCCAGGAGCTCTGTCCATCTTTGGCAGAGATCCTGCCCTCGATCTAGGGATACAGAAGAGAATAGAGGTCCCATAAGTGCACACTGGTGACAATGAGGCCATGGGATGCCCCAGGCAGATCAGCTGGTCAGGACTGGGCTCTGATTTCTGGGAGACCAGAGGAGGAAGGACCAGGGAATAGTCGGGACCCTGGTCTTAATCGAGGTGGCAGAAGCCAGTTATAAGCTGGGTGGAGTCCAAATGGGTAAAGAGAAGCAGGCAACTCAGGAACCACCCTAGTACTGCAGACATTGAGTGTGGTTGTCAGCTCAGACCCATGGAGCAACTGAGACTGGGCCACTGTGCCTGCACTTGGTGGTAGGGTGGAGTCCCTGCTCAGGTTGTCTCTTTGGGATTTTAGTCTTTTAATTTCTCAAGAATATATGAATGACAGAGGAGGAGGAGCGAGATGGTGGAGGAGTAGGAGACCTAAATTTCATCCGGTCCCAGGAATTCATCTGGATAGGTATCAAACCATTCTGAACACCCAAGATCTCAACAGGAGATCGAAGAAAAGAATAGCAGCTATGGACTCTGAAAAACAAACTGAGGGTTCTAGAGAGGAGGGGGGTGGGGGGATGGGTTAACCTAGTGATGGGTATTAAGGAGGGCACATTCTGCATGGGGCACTGGGTGTTATACGCAAACAATGAATCATGGAACACTACATCAAAAACTAATGATGTAGTGTATGGTGATTAACATAACATAATAAAAAAAAGTCCGTAAAAAAAAAAAAAAAAAAAGAATAGCAGCAACTCTCTGAACAGAAAAGCGACCACTTTCTGGAAGCAGGGACCCAACCAGCAGCAGATCCAGGGAGACTTCTCTTCCTGCCCCGGGAGGAGCGGCGCGGGAGTGCACTGTAGGAATCTGTTGGGTTTGGAGACTCCAGATGGGGTCGTGTGCCAGAGATAGAAATGCTCAGTCACAGGCTGGGTGAGCACGGAGTGCGGCAGGAGACCAGGGAGATGGGAGTGATTGACTGCTTTTCTCTGGGGTCTCACTGAGGAGTGGTGCCCTGAGCTCTCGGCTCCTCCAGGCAGAGATTGGGAGGCCACCATTTTCACTCTTGTCCTCCAAAGCTGTACAGAAAGCTTGCAGGGAACAAAAGCTACCGAGAGCAAACCCGAGCAGATTACTTAGCCTGCCCCCAGCAAGGCAATTCCACCTTCCCGCAAAGACATTTGAGAACCACTGCAACAGGCCCCTTCCCCAGATGATCAGCAAGAACAGCCAGCCAAGACCAAGTTTACCGATAAATGAGAAGGGCAGAACTCCAGCGCTAGGGGTATACAGCACATAGACTTCATGGCTTGTTTTCCCCTGATTCTTTAGTCTTTCAAAGTTAATTTTTTTTAATTTTCTTTTTTTTCTTTTTCTATTTTTTTTTGAATTTTTCTTTTTCCCTTTTTCAACCAACATCTTATCAATCCCTTTTTTAAAAAATCTTTTTTATTTTTCATTTTTAGAGTCATATTCCATCTCTTCATAGTAGTTAACCTTATTTTTGGTATATATATAAGTTGGTCTCTCTTTAAAATTTTGGGATACAGTTTCATTTAACAAACCAAATATACTCTAAATCTAGTGTATGGCTTTGTTCTAGTCTCCTGCCTGATCACATTCTCTCCCTTTTTTTTTTTTTAATTTCTCTTCTTTTTTTTTCAACCAACTTCTTATCTTATCAATTCCTTTTATAAAATTTTTTATAATTTTCATCTTTACAATCATATTCCATCCCTTCATCGTATTTACCCTTATTTTTGTACATATGTAAGTTTTTCTTTCTTTAAAATTTTGGGAGGCAGTTTCTTCTAACAGACCAAAATATGCCCAAAATCTAGTGTGTGGCACTGATCTATTAACCAGCCTGATCATATTTGATCATATTCTTTTTTTTTATCTTTTTCTTTTTTTTTTTCTTTTTTCTTTCTTTCCCTTTCTTTTTCCCCAGTTTCAGGTCTCTTCTGATTTGTTTAGTGTATATTTTTCTGGGGTCATTGTTACCCTGTTAGCATTTTGTTCTCTCGTTAATCTATTCTTCTCTGGACAAAATGACAAGATGGAAAAAAACACCTCAAAAAAAGAACAAGAGGCAGTACTAACTGCCAGGGACCTAATCAATACGGACATTAGTAAGATGTCGGGACTAGAATTCAGAAAGACTATTATAAAGATATTATCTGGGCTTGAAAAAAGCATGGAAGATACTAGAGAAACCTTTTCTGGAGAAATAAAAGAACTAAAATCTAACCAAGTTGAAATCAAAAAGGCTATTAATGAGGTGCAATAAAAAATGGAGGCTCTAACTGCTAGGATAAGTGAGGCAGAAGAGAGAATTAGTGATATAGAAGACCAAATGATGGAACATAAAGAAGCTGAGAAAAAGAGAGAGAAACAACTACTGGATCACAAAGGCAGAATTTGAGAGATAAGTGATCACCATAAGATGAAAAAATATTAGAATAATTGGGATCGCAGAAGAAGAAGAAAGAGAGAGAGGGGCAGAAGTTATATTGGAGCAAATTATAGCAGAGAACTTCCCTAATTTGGGGAAGGAAACAGGCATCAAAATCCAGGAGGCACAGAGAACCTCCCTCAAAATCAAAAAAAATAGGTCAACACCCCAACATCTAATAGTAAAACTTACGAGTCTCAGAGTCAAAGAGAAAATCCTGAAAGCAGCTCAGGACAAGAGATCTGTAACCTACAATGGTAGAAACATTAGATTGGCAACAGACCTATACACAGAGACCTGGCAGGCCAGAAATGACTGGCATGATATATTCAGAGCACTAAATGAGAAAAATATGCAGCCAAGAATATTATATCCAGCTAGGCCGTCATTGAAAATAGAAGGAGAGATAAAAACTTCCAGGACAAACAAAAACTAAAGGAATTTGCAAACACGAAACCAGTCCTACAAGAAATATTGAAAGGGGTCCTCTAAGCAAAGAGAGAGCCTAAAAGTAACATAGACCAGAAAGGAACACAGACAATATACAGTAACAGTCACCTTACAGGCAATACAATGGCACTAAATTCATATCTTTCAATGGTTACCCTGAATGTAAATGGGTTAAATGCCCCAATCAAAAGACACAGGGTATCAGATTGGATAAAAAAAAACAAGACCCATCGATATGCTGTCTGCAAGAGACTCATTTTAGACCCAAAGACACCTCCAGATTGAAAGTGAGGGGGTGGAAAACCATTTATCATGCTAATGGACACCAAAAGAAAGCTGGGGTGGCAATCCTTATATCAGACAAATTAGATTTTAAACCAAAGACTATAATAAGAGATGAGGAAGGACACTATATCATACTTAAAGGGTCTATCCATCAAGAAGATCTAACAATTGTAAATATCTATGCTCCTAACATGGGAGCAGCCAATTATATAAGGCAATTAATAACAAAATCAAAGAAACACATTGACAACAATACAATAATAGTAAGGGACTTTAACACCCCCCTCACTGAAATGGACAGATCATCTAAGCAAAAGATCAACAAGGAAATAAAGGCTTTAAATGACACACTGGACCAAATGGACTTCACAGATATATTCAGAACATTCCATCCCCAAGCAACAGAGTACACATTCTTCTCTAGTGCCTATGGAACATTCTCCAGAATAGATCACATCCTGGGTCACAAATCAGGTCTCAACCAGTCCCAAAAGACTGGGATCATTCCCTGCATATTTTCAGACCACAGTGCTTTGAAACTAGAACTCAATCACAAAAGGAAAGTGGAAAGAAGTCAAATACATGGAGGCTAAAGAGCATCCTACTAAAGAATGAATGGGTCAACCAGGAAATTAAAGAAGCATTAAAAAAATTCATGGAAACCAATGAAAATGAAAACACAACTGTTCAAAATCTTTGGGATGCAGCAACGGCGGTCCTAAGAGGAAAGTATATAGCAATACAAGCCTTTCTCAAGAAACAAGAAAGGCCTCAAATACACAACCTAACCCTACACCTAAAGGAGCTGGAGAAAGAACAGCAAATAAAGCCTAAACCCAGCAGGAGAGAAATAATAAAAATCAGAGCAGAAATCAATGAAATAGAAACCAAAAGAACAGTAGAACAGATCAATGAAACTAGGAGCTGGTTTTTTGAAAGAATTAATAAGATTGATAAACCCCTGGCCAGACTTATCAAAAAGAAGAGAAAGGACCCAAATAAATAAACTCATGAATGAAAGAAGAGAGATCACAACCAACACCAAAGAAATACAAACAATTATAAGAACATATTATGAGCAACCATATGCCAGCAAATTAGACAATCTGGAAGAAATGAATGCATTCCTAGAGATGTATGAACTACCAAAACTGAACCAGGAAGAAATAGAAAACCTGAACAGACCGATAACCAGTAAGGAAATTGAAGCAGTCATTAAAAATCTCCTAACAGGGGCGCCTGGGTGGCTCAGTCATTGAGCGTCTGCCTTCGGCTCAGGTCATGATCCCAGAGTCCTGGGATCGAGCCCCGCATCGGGCTCCCTGCTCCGTGGGAAGCCTGCTTCTCCCTCTCCCACTCCCCCTGCTTGTGTTCCCTCTCTCGCTGTGTCTCTCTCTGTCAAATAAATAAAATCTTTAAAAAAAAAAAAAAAAAAATCTCCTGACAAACAAGAGCCCAGGGCCAGATGGCTTCCCAGGGGAATTCTAACAAACATTTAAAGAAGAATTAATACCTATTCTTCTGAAACTGTTCCAAAAAATAGAAATGGAAGGAAAACTTCCAAGCTCATTTTATGAGGCCAGCATTACCTTGATCCCAAAATCAGACAAAGACCCCATCAAAAAGGAGAATTACAGACCCATATCCCTAATGAACATGGATGCAAAAATTCTCACCAAAATACTAGCCAATGGGATCCAACAGTACATTAAAAGGATTGTTCACCACGACCAAGTGGGATTTATCCCTGGGCTGCAAGGTTGGTTCAACATCCGCAAACCAGTCAATGTGATACAATACATTAATAAAAGAAAGAACAAGAACCATATGATCCTCTCAATAGATGCAGAAAAAGCATTTGACAAAGTACAGCATCCTTTCTTGATTAAAACTCTTTACAGTGTAGGGATAGAGGGCACATACTTCAGTATCGTAAAAGCCATCTATGAAAAACCCACAGCGAGTATCATTCTCAATGGGGAAAAACTGAGAGCTTTCCCCCTAAGGTCAGGAACGTGGCAGGGATGTCCACTATCACCACTGCTATTCAACATAGTATTAGAAGTTCTAGCCACAGCAATCAGACAACAAAAAGAAATCAAAGGCATCCAAATCAGCAAAGAAGAAGTCAAACTCTCACTCTTTGCAGATGATATGATACTCTATGTGGAAAACCCAAAAGACTCCACCTCAAAACTGCTAGAACTCATACAGGAATTCAATAAAGTGGCAGGATATAAAATCAATGCACAGAAATCAGTGGCATTTCTATACACCAACAACAAGATAGAAGAAAGAGAAATTAAGGAGTCAATCCCATTTATGACTGCACCCAAAACCATAAGATACCTAGGAATAAATCTAACCAAAGAGGCAAAGAATCTGTACTCAGAAAACTATAAAATACTCATGAAAGAAATTGAGGAAGACACAAAGAAATGGAAAAAGGTTCCACGCTTAGGGATTAGAAGAACAAATATTGTGAAGATGTCAATGCTACCTAATGCAATCTACACATTTAATGCAATCCCTATCAAAATACCATCAACTTTTTTCAAAGAAATGGAACGAATAATCCTAAAATTTGTATGGAACCAGAAAAGACCCCAAATAGCCAGAGGAATGTTGAAAAAGAAAAGCAAAACTCATGGCATCACAATTCCAGACTTCAAGCTCTATTACTGTCATCATCAAGACAGTATGGTACTGGCACAAAAACAGACACATAGATCAATGGAACAGAATAGAGAGCCCAGAAATGGGCCCTCAACTCTATGGTCAACTAGTCTTCGACAAAGCAGGAAAGAATGTCCAATGGACAAAAGACAGTCTCTTCAACAAATGGTGTTGGGAAAATTGGACAGCCACATGCAGAAGAATGAAACTGGACGATTTCTTTACCCCACACACAAAAATAGACTCAAAATGGTTGAAAGACGTAAATGTGAGACAGGAGTCCATCAAAATCCTTGAGGAGAACACAGGCAGCAATCTCTTCGACCTCAGCTGCAACAACTTCTTCCTAGAAACATTGCCCAAGGCAAGGGAAGCAAGGGCAAAAATGAACTATTGGGACTTCCTCAAGATAAAAAGCTTTTGCACAGCAAAGGAAATAGTCAACAAAACCAAAAGACAACCAACAGAATGAGAGAAGGTATTTGCAAATGACATATCAGATAAAGGGCTAGTATTAAAAATCTATATAGAACTTATCAAACTCAACATCCAAAGAACAAATAATCCAATCAAGAAATGGGCAGAAGACATGAGCAGACATTTTTCCAAAGAAGATATCCAAATGGCCAACAGACACATGAAAAAGTGTTCAACTTTGCTCGGCATCAGGAAAATCCAAATCAAAACCTCAATGAGATACCACCTCACACCAGTCAGAATGGCTAAAATTAACAAGTCAGGAAATGACAGATGTTGGCGAGGATGCGGAGAAAGGGGAACCCTCCCATACTGTTGGTGGGAATGCAAGCTGGTGCAGCCACTCTGGAAAACAGTATGGAAGTTCCTCAAAAAGTTGAAAATAGAGCTACTGTATGACCCAGCAATTGCACTACTGGGTATTTACCCCAAAGATACAAATGTAGTGATCCGAAGGAGTACGTGCACCCCAATGTTTATAGCAGCAATGTCCACTACAGCCTAAGTATGGAAAGAGCAAAGATGTCCATCGACAGATGAATGGATAAAGAAGGTGTGGTATATATATACAATGGAATATTATGCAGCCATCAAAAAACCCGAAATCTTGCCATTTGCAATGACGTGGATGGAACTAGAAGGTATTATGCTAAGTGAAATAAGTCTATCAGATAAAGTTATGTATCATATGATCTCACTGATATGAGGAATTCTTAATCTCAGGAAACAAACTGAGGGTTGCTGGAGTGGTGGGGGGTGGGAGGGATGGGGTGCCTGGGTGATAGACATTGGGGTGGGTATGTGCTATGGTGAGCGCTGTGAATTGTGTAAGACTGTTGAATCACAGACCTGTACCTCTGAAACAAATAATACATTATATGTTAAAAAAAAAAAGAAGATAGTAGGAAGGGATAAATGAAGGGGGGCAAATGGAGGGGGAGATGAACCATGAGAGACTATGGACTCTGAGAAACAAACTGAGGGTTCTAGAGGGGAGGGAGGGTGGGGGATGGGTTAGCCTGGTGATGGGTATTAAGGAGGGCACGTTCTGCAGGGAGCACTGGGTGTTATATGCAAACGATGAATCATGGAACACTACATCAAAAACTAATGATGTAATGTATAGTGATTAACATAACATAATAAAATTAAATTTAAAAAACAGAATATATGAATGACAATAAATGCATGTGAGGGGTTTCTATGAGGCTATAAATAGGCATGCCATAAAACTAGAATAAAACAGAACCTTCTTTGTGGATTTCTTGTAAGTATTGAGTTAATTCATATTAAGGCTTAAAGTATTGCCTAAAACATACAAAACACTCAAGAAATGCTGTCTATTGTTAAAATCATTTTCTTATCATTCTTCATCATCATCATTATCATCATCATTGGAACCAGAACCTAAAAGTCATCAGGGTTTCAGGCAGCTGCTCTAGCTTCAGTCCTTGATTGACTCCCATCTCTCACCTGTTTCTTCTCTGCACCTCATTCTCAGGATGCCTTTCTCTTTCTACACATCAGCTTTCTCCTCCTCTGCTACTTGTGTTTTCCAGGCTCTGACAACTCTGAATTACAAATATCCTTGGATTGACATGCTAAACTCACCTGCAGCTTCACTGTCAGCTGGAAAATTCTCTTCAAGTTCCTGTCATGAAAGTGTTGGTTTGGTCCAGTTCATTCTGCACTGGCCAGAGGTGGTTAGATAGCCAGCCTATGACTCCCCTTGGGTCAGATGTCCATCCCTGGTCCAATCAGCTATGTTTGGGTGAGGGTGGGTGGTTTTCCTTGGAAAGGGGTGTCAGGGGGAGAGATACTGAGGCTTGGTTTGGGGGGATGGGGAACGAGACCCTGAGGATGCAGTTGGCAAAAGCTGTTGCTTTACTATCAGGGTGAAGGTAAAAGCTAGAGATAAAGTGTGCCTGAATTTCCATCTGGAGACTGGTTGAGGTTCCAGCTTGGAAGAACTGTAGAAAGAAGTCAGGACAAATAATATTACCAATAAATACAACTCTGAAAATTAGACATTCCACCTACAGTTAGGGATCTTCCATCATGTGCACAGACCCTTATGGAGACCTTCATATTCAGAGTTATCAAACACCATTGAGCATTTACCATGTAACATGTTACTTATAATAATAAATATTAGTATTATTATTATAAAAATTGACATTTACTGGGTGTTACCATGTGCCAGGTAGTAAGATAAGGCCTTAACATGCATTTCTTATTTAGACCTCACAACAAACCTGGGTCAGACGGGGAGTCCCTCAAAATGCCACACAGCCTGTATGACCCAGACAGAAGAAGTCTTAGTAGATGCCAGCTAGACACAAGAGACAGGTTTAACATCAACTCTAGATGTGGTTTGTATTATTATTACCATTAGTAAATGAGGAAACTAAGACACAGAAGGGAAGACATAGGCTGGCAAGTTATAGTGCTGACTATTTGAAGCTAAGGCATATAATTCCAGAGTTCTCACATCCTTACCTACAAAATTTGGAGCTGTGAAGAGTCAACCTTATTCCTGAATTACCCAGAATTGAAGTAATGGTACCCACCAGCCACAATATTAGTTGGATTATGTATGGGCCTATAGCTGGAGTTTTTATTTATGCAAGGACAACTGTTTTCATGTCCCAGGATAACAGGAATGCTAATCAATTCCTACTTCAAGATCAGTCCAAACACTGGACTTCAGTCCAATCCTTGCAGCCTTTGCTGAGTGTCCCCACTCTGCTCCATATACAGAATTAGAGATACATCTTCCTTGATGTAACAATACTTTGTAGGTACCTCTATCAAAGCATTTCCTACATTGCATTGAACTTAAGTATATTACACTTCCCCAAGAAGTGAACTCCCAGATGTCAAGGACTATGGCTCTTTTGACTTTGTGTTCCAAGTATTACTATAACATTTAGGACATAGTAGATGCCCTACACGCATTGCTGAATGGATGAAAGAATGAATGAATGGCTGACATAACAAATTTCTCATGGTAGAAGGCTATGTTCTTATATCATTCAATCATTGTGAAGAGACAGATAATGTCACTAAAAGAAAGGCAAATATCTAATAAAATTTCCATTACATTTATTTATGATTTATGTATTATTTATTATTAAATTCTATTACAACTTTAGGGAAAAAATGATCAAATTTATTGACAAAGAAGATTATAAAAATCATCGATCTTAAAATATACCATGACATTGTTTTAAAATCTCTGTGAAAAACATAGCTGTTTTATTTTTTTTTTTAATTTATTAGGTGTTACTTCCTCCTTCTCCTGTCTCTGACTTTACCTTTCCCCACCCCATAACATCACGCAGCACTAAGATGCCACTTCATTTATTTAGATTCCATTTTAGTGGATTAGTCATTTACCTAATGGAGCTGGTCTCTCTCGTACAGAAAGCAAACATATTGAAAAGTAAATACAACTGAACAGATCAAGTAACTACGTCCGGTGGCTGCACCTGCCATTCAGACCCTTTCCATGGGCAATTTGAAAAATATCTGGCAAATTTCTGTATTTACCTTCTGAAGGTGGAGTAGAAAGAGCACTGGAACAAGAGTTAGGAAATCTGGGTTACAGCCAGAGCTTTGATCTTAAGAGCAGTGTGACTGTTGGCTTGTCACTTTCCTCTCTGGGTCTCATCTTCCTGGTCTCTAAATGGAGGGTTGGACCAAATTCCCTTTAAAAGTCTTTCCAATCTTAAAATTCTACAATTCATTCATTTAATAAATATTCACTCAGGACCCACTCTGAGTAAGACACTCTGTAAGGCATTGCTGGGGATACTGAGTTGCAAGACAATATGGCTTCTACCCTGTCTCAGGGCTTGAAAATAACAGAAGCGCAGACATAGGATTGAAAACAAGCTTGAAATGTGTGTTAAATTCATTTGTTTTAAGGCTATCTATTTAGTCTGCTACAAATTTTCAAAGGATGGTCTTCATTATTAATCCTACGGATTTATACCTATTCACTCATTTAGTTAAACACTTGCTGAATCCTAAGTAATCTAGGAACCTCCTCTAAGGACAATTAAAAATGAAAGCCATAAATGAGAGAAACACTTTCCCATGATGGATGCATCTTTTTCTCTTCCTTCTCCTTCATTTGACTCATGGAATTTAACTATTATTTCAAGTCTTAGAACATGAAGCACAGGATTCTCTAGCCTCTTTCCTCCAATAAACCAACAAAGGAACTAATTGTTAACCTTCTCCTCATGAGCTTTCCAAAGTCAGCACCAGAACCTGGCTCTGAGACCCACCTGTTCTGACATGGGAAAATGTGAGGACACTGCAAATTGCATTTGTGTTTCACCTAAATTTATTTACTTCCATTTGCAGTATGAAGCATTTCTCCAGACTTCATTTCAGTCTTAATTTTTAAAACAGAAACTCTTGTATCAATAGCTAAGTTGTGTTTTTTACACCAATATAACCATGGCAATATCTTTTTTTTTAAAGATTTTATTTATTTACTTGACAGAGAGAGAGACAGCGAGAGAGGGAACACAAGCAGGGGGAGCAGGAGAGGGAGAAGCAGGCTTCCCGCGGAGCAGGGAGCCCAATGTGGGGCTCGATCCCAGGACCCTGAGATCATGACCGAAGGCAGACGCTTAACGACTGAGCCACCCAGGCGCCCAGCAATATCTTTTTTTTATAGTATTAGTTTGCATAGGAAAGTTCATCCTGTGATATATTATTTTTAATATATTGCCATACTTCAGTCGGTCTAAAAAATTGTTGTTTATGACAGTTTCCAAATTACTTCTTTTTACTGCTAAAAAAATCTTAAAAGGTCACTAAACACAAAAATTCTAATTCCAAGAAGTCATTTTATCCCACTAACCATCTGCAATAAAATAAGTTTCAGATGTGTACTCACAAGATATTGCCACCCTAACATTTGGAATAGAAATATATGGCAATCAATTTGGGTTCGGTGATTAAACATCTTTTTTTAAGAAATAAAAAACAATATTTTAGTAGCTACTTAGCGGAAAAATATATAAAAATCCACATGTATACAAAAACTATGTTTGTGATGATTCACTCTCCAAAAAGATTCACAATAAAATTATATTGAATATTAAATTTTCCTGATATATTGAAAGGAAGTTTATTAATATAGATTTTACTTAAATTCAATTTTAGTGGCACTTACCTATTATGGTAATTATGATCTCCAGTATTATTATATTATAATACTCTTATTTTACTACTTGTCATTTACTGTCATTTAATCATAATTAACTCTCTGGATTTCTGTGGGAAATCCTGAGTATCTGAATGTTATGGAAAACCCTACTATACAATGTATTTGAAATTATGATGGAAAAAAAAATTTTGAAAAAGACAAGTAGTTGGCAAATGTCCCCATGCTGTACATGCCGCAATCTCTGCAAAAATGTTCTCAATAACCTTTTTATAATCATTAAAATAATTTCAATTAGATGTTCAAGAAGTAAAGCCTTGTTTTATTCAGTGTCCTACCATCTGCATTTTAAAAATCTACCTGAAAGGCATATTAATATTATAATTATACACTTAATGATCTATCATGCCCTTACAAGTAGAAAATGTTTCTTTTTGTTAGCAAAACTTTATCCACAATAAACTTAACAATGTACTGACAATTATTCTTCGTTACTAGATTTAATTCTATGAAAGTGCTTAGGTTTGTCCCTTTTTCCCAGCTGTAGAGGACAAAGTAAAGTCACTTAGGTTTTGTTAGAAAAATGATTGCTATTTATGGCAATGCCAGAAGAGAAAGAACATAAAATGAATGTGTTACATCAGCAGGAAAGATGCACTTGAGGGCAGTGGCTTTCAATATTCGTTGCACATTAGAATTACCTGAGAAGCTTCTAAAAATCCCGTTCCAGAGGCTACACTCATTCTAATTAAATCAGAATCTCCGGGACGTGTGGCCCAAGCACCAGTATTTGGTAAAGCTCTCAGAGTGAATTCAAATGTGCAACCAAGTTGAGAACTTGGGGCTATAGGGCATACAACAAGAAGAAAGAATCTGACCTTTGACTGCCTTCATATCTCTCATTTCCAGTAGACCACATTTCTGAGGTGGCCAAATAAAACATTCAGCCACCTGGACCTTTTGCTCTTAAAAGTCCTAGTCCCATAACAGGCAAGGGCCCCAATGCCTGGCCGGCTGGGCTCTTGGGCTGGTGTCAGTCTGAGAAGGGTTCTTCTAGGGAAGAGCTGTGCCCTCTGAGAAGATGGAGGCCATCTGCTCCAAGTCCCTCCACCAGCAGCATGGCTTCCCCTCTGAGGTCATCTTCTTCACATGGCTTGGTCCATATGTAGCTTGGCTCATGCATGGATGTTTAGACAAGGGTAGTGATGGTATCACTCCCTGTACTGCAGGAGTCTTCCCATGCGTTCATTTTTAGCTCCCGAAGACCTGTTCCGACAACTGCCTATCAATTCCAAGTTTATCTCTTCCTCTAAGCAATGCCCAGCATTCGTGAAGAAGAACACAGAGGTGAAAAATACCTGAATTAATACCAAGGTGGAATTCTGACCAAAAATGGTGCTGTAGACATATCATACTATACTGTAAATAAATAACTACACCAAAATGTCCTTTCTTGTCCTGACTCCAAGGCCACATAAATAGCAATTTTTTACTTGGACACAATGTATTTTCACTCTTTTCCCCACTTCACTCCCAACCCCTTTTAATGCCATCAATGTTCTCCATTTACTTCTAGAGATTTATCCAGTGTGTCAGGATACACCATCTTCAAACTAATATTCCTGCTAAATAACCAATGATAATTCCCAAATACATAAACATCTTTTTAGGTCTTTATCTGAGGTGATTTCAAAAGCAAGTGTTATTTCATCTTTTCAAAGAACATATTTATTGGTAAGCAGTAAACAGAAGCAAAGAAAAAAAAGAAAGAGGCTATTTCCTATTTCCACCAAGTATAAAGGACAAATGTAATTAATAATTGTCTGAAATGAATAGAATTTAAGTAATCTCAGAGGATTGATATAAAGAATGTATTTTTCAAAACTTGAGCCCCATTCCAACAGTATAAAAAGCATCTAACACTATTATCTTGAGATAAGAAAAATTCATTGGAAACAGACATTAGAAAACCCACCTAGTGAAGAAATTACAGGTGGTTATTTGCTATACAACCTCAGGCAAAATTATTAATCTCTCTTAGCTTCAGGGTTTTTACTAGTACAGTGCTGATAATTCTTGAGGGACATAATTGCTTCACAGAAGAGCATGGCTATGGAGTCAAAAAGAGGTGTCATTGAATTTCACTTCTGTTAAATACTGGCTGAGCAATTACAGACAAATTAATTAACCTTTCTGAGCTTCACATTTTTCATGTGAAAAAGAGTGAAATAATCCCTTAATGTAGACAGTTATTTAACATATTAATAAGATAACATGTATAAAGTGCCTGTTTAAATGCTGTGAGTACTCTAAGCACTTTATAATTGATACTGATTATTATTTCTCCTAAAGTTGGAAGCTACGGCAAAGATTAGCAATTGTAAGAGCCAAAAACTGGGCCAAAAATTCTTAATTTGTTCCATAAATATATATTAAGCCTTGATGTATGGAAGCCACTATGGAGAGATAAAAATATAAATGTATACAACATTCCTTTGTCCGCAATTAGTAATAATTTAGAACAGACATATGACACTTATACAAATTACTATTGGATCAAGCAGTATGTTGGCAACTAAGTGTCAGCACCTGCCCAGACCAAGTGCCTTAAGACAGTAGAAAATGAGAAGTTTCCAGATAGAGCAATTTAGATTCTAGAGGGAAGAAGGGGCCTTTCAGTTGGAACTTGAAGGAGTTGGATGGGCCAAAAGGACATCTAGGCAGGACAAATATGAATTAGTCAATAAAACAGCCAAAAGAATGGACAGAGTTTACTTAATTTGGTCATATTTCTGACAGAACAGGAGTAGCAGCAGTAATTCGATTGCTCACCAATTATTATAAGTCATTCTAAAATTGTCAACTTGATTCCAGGTTATAGATTCAGTCAAAGTAAATCCAAAATAAACTAATATTTTAAAAGCCAAGACATAGAAACATTCTATATAACTCTAAGAAATGTCATTTGAGAACATTGTGGCAGAAAGATGCCATGTGACTAAGGATATCAACTCTCCCTGTACCAAATGAAATTGAATTGTCAGTTTCTTTTAAGAGAACATAACTGGAAACTGAAATGACTCCTACAAAGGAAGTTTCATTGGATAAACATTTGCCATATATTAATTTACCTCTTTAACAATTAATTCTATTTTAAGAGGGCAGGATTTAAAGGATTTGGAAGAATACCAGAATATATTCAAATGATCTTGTGCCATATGACTCTGTACCATATGTGATCAAACTTAATTAAACTGATTAAAAAAAAAAAGATGTCATTGTTTGCCTACAGTGTGGATATAACCCTCGGAACCTAAACATTCCAAATATTGGAAATGAAGTCATAAAAGTAGTTCAACCGTGCAAAGATTTAATATCTTTTTAAAGAAGTAGACCTGAGAGAAAGGGATTATCTGTTCATATGGTCAGAGTAAACAACCCACTTTTGGGCCCAACAGATGGAGGCTTTGAATCTGGGAAGGAGAAAGCAGAGAAGAATAAAAATGTAGAGCTTAAAATGACCATTTGAACTATGTTTTAGAAAACCTTCTTCCCTACTCAGTGTGAGCCTGCAGGCTCATCGTTACAGGTATAAGGAAACACGAAAATCCTCTGGGTCTGAAATTTCTGAGTCTATATTATTTATTCATCAGTAGGAAGGCTTGGTTTAATATGCATAGTTAATCTTATAAAAACTGAATTAAGTAAAATTATCAGATTTTGTTTTCTCTACTTTCAATAATTTATTTCAGTTCCTTTAATATTTTTCTTGCTAATACTATGCTTTGCAAGAAACAAGAAATTTTTATGATCTTTAAAAAAGAACCAACTGTAAAAATCAATATTTGATAAGAAATTTCAAGCCTGGGAATTCTTAACTTGGTCAAATGAAGGTCTCTTTCTCACAATTTTCTCAAAAAAATTATTATCAGTAGTCTCATCATGTTAATATTTTGAGTTAACATTTAATCAAATGATATTGAGAAAATGTACTCGAAATGTACATATAACACAACACAACCTAAGATAGCTAAGTGCCTTGAAGTGTCTGCAGTTTTCTTGAAAAATAGAGCAAAAACAAAGATTTCATTGTTCCCTGACACCATAAAATAATTTGGGTCCTGTCTAATATGCTATTCATTTTATGTCAAAGAATTTTTTTTAAAGATTTATTTATTTATTTGTTTGTTTGTTATTTGAGAGAGAGAGAGAATGCACACTCATGCATGGGAGGGGAGGGGCAGAAGGAGAGAATCTTGACTCCCCCCTCAGCAGGAAGCCCTCCGCGGGGCTCAATCTCGCAACCCTGAGATCATGACCTGAGCCAAAACCAAGAGTTAGACACTTAACCAACTGAGCCACCCAGGCACCCCTCAAAGAAATTTTTATATTATGAGCATATCATTTATGAAATCAGTATTTCTTACACAATTCCAAAAAGTAGCTATTCATTATTCCATTCAGAGATAAAGTGTTGAAATGCTGTGAGGTTGAAATGAGAAAGCATAAGTGAAGCTCTGACCCTCTAGTTCCCATGACTACCCCTAGGCCAGTTTGCCTTCCCTACAAACACCCCAATTCTTTCCTCTTTTCTCAAGAGTTCTCCCTGCTTTAAGATTAACCTAACCCAACACCTTCTCTCTGGGACTCTGCCTGATTGGCCCTAGTCCAGGTGGGCAAGTTTCTTGACTACTCTGTATTTATCTCTAGTGGTTTGACTTGGCTATACAGATTGGGAATGTAAAATTTTTATTAAAATGGTCATTTAGCCATAATGAGCTACTTCAGACCTACTTATAAGAGGAAAAAATAACTAACAGTTCTTAAGTGTTCATTGGGTGCCAGGCTCTGCTCGGTCCTATTGTATGGATCATTATTCCAGCCTCTTAACTGGTATGTGCTATTATTATTCCCATCTTACAGATGAGGACACTGATGCTTGAGAGAAGCAATCTACCTAAGGTCTTGCTGAAGGCATTTGCAGTGAGAGAGCACTTCAACCCAGGTCTTCCTGACTTCAGAATCTGTCCTCTTAATCACTGTGGTGTACTACCTTTCCTTAGGGTTTTATTCTATGCGCAAGACCTAGAACTCCTTTGAGATGTAAATTCAAAATTTATAAGAAGCATTTATGAAAAGAAAACAACTTCATTGTCTTTTTAAAACAATGAATTGGTTTATCTTATCAAATGTTTAGCCATTATATAATGAATTTTTAGCATACACTACCCTTATTCATATACGTATATGGTGATGTTTAACACTCATTAGTCAAACATCATGACCTGACATTACAGTAAGTCAACAAAAAAGTACTTGAAAGAGTTTGATTTATTGTTTTTTTAATTTAAATTCAATTAACCAACTTATAGTACATCATTAGTTTCAGATGCAGTGTTCAATAATTTATCAGTTGCGTTGCTGGAGGGGAGGTGGATGGGGGGATGGGGTAATTGGGTGATGGGCATTAAAGAGGGCACGTGATGTGATGAGCACTGGGTGTTATACACAACTAATAGTTGATTTAAACTATCTAACACAGTCTTCATAGCTAAATGATAATTCAAGTCAAGGCAAGGCAATTATTCATTTAAGGATTCCATGTGAACAAATCAGTTTTAATTTGAAGATTAAGTTGTCTTTCTTCCAAACTTTTTTAAAAAAGATTTTTATATATACATATAGGTATACACATATATGCATATGTAATATATATATGCACATACATACATATTACATAATATATAAAAAAGATTTTATCATTCCTTTGAGAAACATAAAGATGTAAGAGTGACCTTGATAATTCCAAAGATTAAGGAAATCATGAAGGACATGGATTTTCAGCTGTCTTGAGGCAATCTCTTGGGAGCCAAACAGAAATGAAATGAGAGTCTGGTCTGGCACCCTCTAGCTGTGGGACTTTACACAAGCCACTTAACTCCTTTGTCTCTTCATTTCTCCATATATAAAAACTGATTTATTGAAAGAATTAAATGTAATTATGTATGTGAAAGTGCCTTTAACAATGTTTGGTACTTAGTTGGCTTTTTAAAAGAAATTGATTCCTTTTCTCTTTCTTTTAACATTTTACACATATTTGTCGAACCCCTACTAGGGTTCTACTCATGGTTCATCCCCTGGGAATACAGACATTGAAGGCAGAATGGAACCCCCCAAATAGTCTGCAGTTTAATAAGAATGATCAGAAGACCAATGAACAAAACACAACATAACCTGTGTTGCACAGACGTGAACACAGACTAGGGTGAAGACCCAGGTCAGAATGGGGACTTTCTGAGAGGATGGGTCTGCGGAGGGTGGTCCAAGCTTGGGAACACTCCCAGAGACTGAGGGGGACGTTCTTCACTTTGTTTCTCCTTTAAACCTCACAACAAACCTGCAAGTTACTTATAACCCTTCCCACTTTCCAGATGATGAAATAGTAGGGCCTGGAGAATGCTTCCCAATGTTCACAAGTATGAATACCAGAGAATAAATAGGGATGGCAATAATAGGCTACCATGATTCAAAGACACGGCAAAAGAGAGTAGTTGGCTAAAACCAAGTAGCTGGGCCAGAATGTCAACATAAGTGAAGCAAAAAACAAAAATCAACTCTCTCCCAGGCTGGAGTGAGTAGAGTTCTAAAGACACCAAAGGCCTTATCAGAAGTCTTTGGAGTGGTGAAAAGTTAGGGAATGCCCTCAGTAGCTAAGAAAACCTCCTCATGTTATCCCACATCTCTCTTTTCCCTGGTCCAACTCAATCCAGGAGAGAAGGCAGGCCCTCACAAGAGGCCACTGAATAAACAGAGACTACCTAGTTTCAGTACAGCTTATATTAAATAAGAGAACAAACTCAAACACACAGAGTGGACAATATCAAGTGATGCAAATCAGTCAGCTTTATGTTATCATACTGAAAGACTAATATTACCCGTTCGTTAGGAAACAAAAGCCAGGGTGAGTGAACAAACCAGTCAACCCTTAGATTTTCTTGCCTTCCAGGAAAGAGTTACATATGTCAACATTGACTCAGCAGGGCTGGTTGTTATTCAGAAAGAGAGCCACGTTACACCCACAAGGTTTTGTTCAATTTATGACAATGTTCCCTATAGAACATCAGTCTCTGCATAGTTAAAGTCATGATCTGGGTTGAGGTAGACAAAATTTTTTTCCCACTTTTACAAAAATTAAATCTGTGTGTGCGTGTGTGTTTAATTTTATAAAGGACTCTAATATATTTTATTTCTAAAATGTCAGTTAAGACGCTGAGATAAAAATGCAAAGAGGTTTATCAGCTCCTACAATAGAGATAGGGCTTGCCTTAGGCATGGCATGACTGGCGGTTCCAGTGACATCACCAGGCCCTGGTTTTCCTGTCTCTTAGATCTTCTCTCTTCCATGTTGGCTCCCTTCTCCTCTCATTGTTGCAAGATGACTTAAGCAGCCCCAAACCTCATACCTCTCACCCTCACATCCAGTAGGAAAGGCAAACATTTTCTTCAACAGCACCAGAAAAGGTTCTGAGATACAACCCAATTGGTATAGCTTTGCACTCTGCCCACCCCAGAAGAAAACAATCATTATGAACACAGGAATGCAATATGTTGATAATCCAGGGAAGGGAGAGATGAATAATGAATACACAGTGTTCATGAAATATAGTTTGAAATATAGTTCAAGCGTTTTTCAAAGGAGAAAAGAAAGAGAATAAAAGCAAATCAAGCTGGTCTTCAAGGGGCTGTTAGGCAAAAGGGAGTGTCACCATCCCTGTAGAGGCTGATTTATAGCAGTCACACTACTTCAATAGCAAGCTTTATTTTAAAATGATGGGTCATTTTGTTTTCACAAATGTCACTTTTTCTAATCACTTCTCAGAATCCTTCACCAGATATTTCTTCTTTGCCATTCCCTTGAGTGTGAGTGCACTTTCAAGACCTGTCCTGGGGATTCTTTTATCATTGTGTATATATCCCTGCATAAGTCCATCCACTTCCATGGCTTCAAGCATTGTTTGAATCCATATCTCAAATTCAGATCCCCTCTTTGGTGATCCCAAATAACACCCCTTTCTGGGGCTCTTGAGTTGCACTCACCTAATATTTATTAAGTATCAGCAATATGCCATTCACTACTTGATATGCTATGGGTAACAGCAAAGCAAAAGCAGGATGTGGTTCCTGACCTCAAAGAGTACTCATTCTGGGATGGAAAGTGGGCACTGAGTACTTGCAACTGTAATTAATGCTATGACAAGAGAAGAACAGGATGGACCTGTGGTCTCCAGATCCACATAGTGAACTGCTTGCTGGATGCCTCGACTCAGCATTCTCTAATGTCTTCATAACTGCAAATGATATTTCACCATCTTCTCCCCAAAATCATGTTCTATATTTGGTGTTCCATTTAATGAAACCACCAATCACATAATCTCTCAGATTGGAAGCCTCAACTCTTGCCTCTTCTCTTCTCTCACAGTTCCCTAAATCTTACTCTCAGTATGCTAACTCTAGTTTCAGTGAACTTCAGACTCCTTGAATTTGATATACTCTTTCACATGCTACTCCTAACCCCTGGAATCATCTTCACAATTCATTCTTCCCTTCTCGCTTTCTACTTCCAAGACCCTTTGCATGAACCTCTCAACTTACTTTACTAGAAACAGGACATTAAGCTATACAATATCATGGATCAAAGTTTTTTCTATTTCCTGGCTGTAAAAAGGGCACTTAGAATATGGCATATTATCATTAAATACAAAATGAATAAATGAATGAGTAAATGAAAGATGTCTTCCTACCATTTCCTCCACTGGATTAAAATAGTATTATTGGTAAGCACTTCGTATCAGGTAAGACCCCATCTCCACTATGCGCTATGGTGGTTTTATGTTGCGTCAGCTTGGTTAAGCTGGAATTACACTTCTCAGAATCCCCTTTCTGTATGGTCCCTGGGTAGAGTTGGTCAAAAAGAAACTTGTGGGAGGTTTAGAAGGCAGAAGTGAGGCAGTAGCAAAATTCAGGTGGCAAAATTCAGTTGCACGGGTATCAGCAAGTTTCAGTTTGTTCCCACTGCTTGATTTGCAGACCAAAAGCAAACCTAAGCCCATCACTAGGAACCTGGCTTCAGACTCACAGAACAGTGCCCACAGAAGGCAAAAGGCTTCTACACCAGCCCCCTTCACACCCTTACCCCAGGAGCTGAGAGTACCGAACTTCCAGTATTCTGCAAGCTCCAATTGGTCCATTGGTACCTATGTCTCATGATGGGTGATGGGTACCTCTTCTCTGACCCTCCAATTCCCCTTTACAGACCTTCAATCCCCAGCTCATTCCATGTTGTATAAAGTCCATGCCTACAACACATTCCTTAATCCATATAATTCATAGAGTGTTCTGCTTTTTTTTAACAGATATAAACTATTTATTGAATATTTGCCACCAAATACTGTTAAATACATTATCTGGCAGTAAATTGTTTTCAAGTTAAAACTTAAGACACAAACACTAATATTTACAATTCTTTTAAGGAATGTTATATAGTGACACATCAAGGCATAAATTCTTTTGGTATATAATTCTTAAAAAATGATACTAGCAAAAATGATGGGAAATCCTCAGCATGAGATTATGATTAAGCTATGTTTTACAAAAATATGGTAAAGATGGCAATAATCTTATTCAATATCCTGGATTCAATCCCTTCAGGAGAGACTGGTCATTTAGACAGTCAAACTTGAAAATATACAGATAAGGCAGGTCAAGACTGCCACTGAGAAGTACATCTCTTAACATGTTCATCTAGGAGGCCACAGTTGGGAAGATCTGAAGTATCGAGTCAGTTTGATGAATGAGTCGGTTGGCACTTACAAACATATTTATTGCCTTGCCATCTTTAAAAGAGGTTTTCAGAGTGTCCATGAAACTTCTGGACTACTTTACAAGTTCTTTCTTTTGGTGTTCAACTGCCCTGGAGTTCTGGTACTGATATTTCTTGAGGATATTATTCACTATATCAAATTATTTTATTGTGTTAGTTATATCCTTGATCGTCTGCAGAAATCTTGCTCTGTCACTGATCTCATGTGAGATCTTACTAAGAATCTGTTTAGGTCCTCATGCCTTTTAATTTGGTCCTGGAATTCTGGCTTTGGAGGTTCAATCATATACTCTTCTATGTCATCAACTGCCGTTCGAAGAAGGGACTCTGTGAATTAATGTCTACATTATTTTCCTTTAACATTTTCATAATGATGTCTTGTATGAAACCTTCATTTTCTTCCTTGATCTTTTTTTTAAGATTTTATTTATTTATTTGTCAGAGAAAGAGAGATCACAAGGGGTGGGGGGAGCGGCAGACAGAGGGAAAAGCAAGCTTCCCACTGAGCAAGGAGCCCAATGCTGGGATCATGACCTGAGCCAAATGCGGATGCTTAACCAACAGAGCCACCCAGGCATCCCCTCTTCCCTGTTCTGACACATGGAGTCCTTGTGCTGAGCCTGTACCCAGGGACTTTTCTTTAGTTTGCTTTATATATCTCCTACTCTAAAGAAAGTTTCTCAAACAAAGAAATAAAAACTTGACCATGTACTGTCATTATCTCAACTAATTTTGAACATGGCCTGCATAGTATAACATCTACTAGGAATTAAGTACGAGCATTGATAATGAGAATACTTTACATTTACAGTGTATTATAGTCTTTTTAATGTTTTACCATATATCAATTAATCTTCACAATTGCCACTAAAGCATGTGTATTGCTCCCTACTGTGTACACAGCACAGTACCAGACATTTATCAGTCTGTCTAATCTTCACAATGTAAAGAAATCAAATTTTCATATGTGATGAAATAAAAATATACTTTTTCTTTTTTTAAAGATATTATTTATTTGAGAGAGACAGACTGAGAACACAAGAGAGAGTGAGCACAAGAAGGGGGAAGAGCAGAAGGAGAGGGAGAAGCAGGTTCCCCGCTGATCAGGGAACCCTATGTGGGGCTCAATCTCAGGACCCCAGGATATGACCTGAGCCAAAGGCAGATGCTTAATGGACTGAGCCACCAATGTGCCCCCAAAATTATACATTTTCTTAATAATGGCCATCAAAAAGCCTTTTAGGACAAAAACTATATGGGGGCAGGGAGATATCTTGATAAAGAGCTTGGAATAGAAGTTGGAATCTCGAAGGTGTGGATGTTAGCAGGAACCCAAGGAAAATAAAGATGGTCAAGGAAATGGGAGAAAAGGAGCACAATGGGGTGGAATTTAAATGTAGAAAGGGTGTCCAGCAAAATCTCACTGATGTGACCATGAGAGATAAGCACCTTAAGGGACTCTCAGAAAGCCAGGAGAGTTCTGGAATTTTTATATTTGAGCTCGTTTTATTTGTATCGCAAGGAACAGGGAAATCCTAGGTGTCACATTATTCACATACAGTTACGGAAATTGAGGATAAAAAGAGGAGCAACTTAAACTCATAGAGCTGGACATAAGTTTGTCCGACTTGAGCTTCTACAATGGGTCTGAGGTCATAGGCATATAGTCCATCCCAGACATACTTGACTGCACGTCCCCTCTTTCGGCTAGACCACCTATGACCCCTTAGGAGGGGGAGAACTAACCTGAGCCAAGGAAGAGTTAGCAAACCTGTTCCCAGTGTCAAAGCAGAGCCAAGAGCAAGGATAGCCCTGCGCATTCCATGGGTGAGCTTCCTCTGAAGTAGTCTAAGGGATTGACAGCAACAATGTCTGATCTTCTCTTCCCTGCTCCCAAGCTAAAGAGTGGTGTGAGCTCCCCAGATGTTAGGGTACAGGAAGGGAAGGTGCCTTAGAAATATTTCCAGAATATAAGAAACGCAAAGGTTGGGTGCCTGGGTGGCTCAGTCGCTAAGCGTCCACCTTTGGCTCGGGGTCATGATCCCAGGGTCCTGGGATCAAGTCCCGCATTGGGCTCCCACCTCAGCAGGAAGCCTGTTTCTCCCTCTCCCACTCCCCCTGCTGTGTTCCTGCTCTCGCTATCGCTGTCTCTGTCAAATAAATAAATAAAACCTTTAAAAAAAAAAAAAAAGAAAAGAAACACAAAGGTCCTGGAGACCCTTGGAAAGAAATAGGTTAGGGGCCCACTTCCTTTTCCAGCCAAATGAATGCCTAGAGGGGAGACACAGAGGAACCTTGGCCTATAGGAATAAATGAGGAGCTGTGTTCCTAAGAGGAGCTGCGTCTGGCTGTATTCATTGCTGAGAAATCCATGGAAGCCCCAAGGGAAATCCCTTTGGCTTATGAAGACAGCTCAGCTGGTGTCTTGCATGTCCACCATCCCTGGTTGTGTAAACCTAGATGCTTGAGGAAATAAAACACCCATAATGAGCAACAGAAGTTACCTGTGCTGGGTGCTTATTACATACCAGGCACTGTCCTGAGGACTATCAAGCATTATCTCATTTAATTCTCATGAGCCAGCTATGAGGTAGGTTAACATGATCATACTGATTCCACAAATGAATACATAGAGAATGAAAGGAGTAAAAAATAATTTACAGACTGTGTCAAAGACCCCTGGTAATACAGAGCATGGCAAGGTGCACTGGAATGAGTTGACTTTCCCCATCACTGAGAAGACAGGATAATGATGTCCCTGGACTGACCTGATAGAATGGGACATACCGGGACAAATAAGCAACGCACAACTTCTCACTGGGAAATTTGATGGAGATGGAGGGTGAGAAACATGGGGAAGAGGCCTAGACCATGCAGCTATACGGTGGAGCTTAGGTTTCTAATTAAGGGTTGCAGTGTAACCAAGTTTTAACATCCAGGCAGCTGGCTTGGGTGTGGGACCTGCATCTTCAGTTAGTGGGGCATTGAAAACAGTCATCTTTTGGCCAGTGGAATTGAGAGCCCAGACTGCCTACACGCCAACCCTGGCTCTGCCATTTAGTAGCTTTGTGACCTTGAACACTTTGGAAGAGGGGATCGTAATAGCATCCCTTTTACAATATTATGAAGATTAGATAAATTGTATTTGTGTTAGCAAGTATCAATTCAAACCTGGCAGCCTGACACCGATATCCTATCACCTGCCGCAGGCTGACTCTGTTTTCACCCTTCACCCTCCATGTCCCCACACCACAGACCTAACATTCATCAGACTCATATATGAAAAATGATTGAAAGGTACCACCTCTGAGACTGTGTTCAATGCGATTACGATTACTCTCTCTACTCCCTGGCTGGCTCTACCACAGTTTAAGAGCGGCTTTAGAAAAAAAGAAGGTGTGTCCAGAATCAGCACTAGGGTGAAGAGAGTGAGATGCAAAGAGCTCAACACTGAAGGAGGCACTTACGCTCAGGATCACGCAAGTACCTATGTCATGGCTTTAAAGAGAAAAGCTGGAGGGCTAGGATTTCAATATTTGAATTCCTGGTGGGTGTACAGTTTATATAGGAGTTATTAACTTTTTAGGTAAGTTGTATTCCTCAAAAGTTGTTAAAAGGAAAAAAAATAGCTTAAATACAGTAGGTGATCTTGCTAGTTAAAGGAATTAACTTATGAAAGCATTTGTAGAACCAAGAATCCATTGGCAAGTAATTTATTGTTTACCAGCAACTGAATTTTCCTTTGTCATGTTCACTCTCCCTTTAAAAATTACCATGTGTTATGCATGTGATATTTGCTTTCCTGATAACAGAAGAGAGAAATTCATGTAAGGATTTCTTTGTATTTTTTTTTGCATGCAAGAAATGCAGCATTGAGGAAGTAAAGTATCAAAGGGTCTCAAAGAAGTGCCATGAATTTTTCTACATTGTTGCAAATGAACTAGGCTCAAAAAAAAAAAGTCTTTAAAAGATACAACAAGGCTGTATGAAATCTACAAGAATGAGTCTTGCTAGAATTTTGGCTGCTGGATAAATCACAAAGAACCATCTTTTATCTTTTTAAAATCTCCTTTTTTTTCTGTTTTATAAGTGTTTTTTTCAAAATAGTGTTCTCTTTTTCCTCCTTGAGTTCATTCTGTGATTCTTTTTTTTTTTTTTTTTAACTTCTTGAGTGGAACACTTAACTTATTAATTTTTTATCTTTCTTTTGGGCATATACATTTAAGACTACAGCTTTAGCTACATCCCTCAAGTTTTGCAATGAATGTTTTCCTTCTCAAGTTCTAAACATTTTAAATTTTCATTATATTCCTTCTTTGTTTCATAGTATATTATGTGTGTTTTTTAAATTTCCAAGCATGTGGATTTGGAAAGAGGGATAATCTTTCTGTCCAATTGTTTTGTTTTGTGGTTGAAGAATGTGGCCTGTGTAATATTAATCATGATATTTATTAAGTTTTCATTTGTGACCTTCTACAGATTCTTATTTTATAAACTTCCAAACATCTTTATAAAATATATTCTGTAATTGTTTAATGAAGGATTCTCTCTGTATATTCATTAGATCAACTTTGATCATCGTACTATGCATGGGATTGATATGTTAAAATTGTCCCTGCAAATTACAGATTTGTCAATTTCTCTTTGCAATTCATTCAGTTTTTGCTCTATGCAGTTTTAAGGGTTATTTTCTTAGGGAAATACAGATTCATGATTTATATACTTCCTGGTGAATTGTTTTCTATGTAAGATACTTTTTTTTTTTTTTTACTAATAATGCTTTTTGTCTTAAAGTTTATGTAATTTAACTTAATATTGTTATTCCAGTTACATTTTGATTTATAAATGCATGGTATATCTTTTTCTAACCCTTTATATTAAAATTTTCCTCATAACTGGATCATAGGTACACCTCTTATTAAAAAAATAATTGAATGGTTATTAAAAAATAATTGAATGTGTTACTATATTTGTAGTTTTTGTTTTTAAAGTGCAATCCAGAGATTCTGGGAAGATGATAGTGACGGTGGCAGTGTAGTTTTGATCTTGTTTGAATCCCCCCCACTCCGGACATTAAAGCAGTCACAGCAATTAAATGGCAAAACCAAAGATCCATGTACAAAATTACAACAGAAGTAGGCAACAATGTATCCCCCAATACAAGCAAATGGAGACAAACCACCAACAGCCACAAGACACACATGGTATTAGCATCTGTGCAGGACAAAGTACAGGAAAGCAAATAGTGTTGTGTCTAATGTTGATCAGAACCCCAAAAGAACTGATAGTTTTTTATTAGGAAGCACAGTGGGCCAATTTGAGATAACCAGATGTAACCAAGAATGAATTTTTCTCTCTCTAAAACCAAGTTACTGAAAAGGTTGGAGCAGTTTAACCCTTATGAAATCTCAATCCTGAAATGGACTTCCTTTCAATAAAGAAACCATGCTGCGGAGAAACTACTAGAAGTAGAATAAAATTGAGCAATTTAAGGAAAATTAAGATTAAAAAAGAGAAGATTCAGACCAAAGGGGAGTAAGGAAGACAGTCAGAAAATCTTAGGGAGCAAGCAGCCATATTTTTTAACATTACATAAAAATAACAGAAGAGGGAGCTTTGTGACATTAGAAAAACTTTCCTGAATCCTGCCTCAGTCTGAAAGGTCAGGATAACTAATTTCATATAAATATGGGCAACAGAGAAGTATCAAGGTCAAATCCCATATAATGTTATAAGAAATGAGGCAATAAGGAGCATAACATTTCTAGAGATGATGAAAGCCAGAAAAGTATGTCCACAAACAGATCAACATGGAACTTACCATTTCAAAATTAGTTAAAACCCATTAAGAAAATTATATAGGATATGAAAAAAAATAACATGAATCAGAATTTTTCAAGCTGAGACCTAAAATAACAGAACTCAGGAAAGAATTAAACATAAAAGAAAATATGCTTTAAGAAATTAAGAGTGAAATAGAAGAATACTGGTGGAAAAAACACACAACAAATGAATTAAAGGAAATAGAAAATGAAAAGGATTTTTTTAAATCAGAGGAAATAAAGATATTAAAAAGGGTTAAAGGAAAGTGACAGATACAAAGATGGACAAAGAAGATCTAACATACAGATATTAGGAGTCCCTGACAACTAAAACCAGAGCAAAAGAATAGAACAAGTACAAACACTTTTAATTAAAAAAAAAAAACTTCCTCTGAATTTTTTTTAAATGTTTGAAACCACATATTGAAACATCATACTGACTACCTGATATTACTGACTTAAAATGACCAATATCTAAGAAAAATCCTAGCAAAATCAACAAACTTTAAAGAAGAAGGGGAAAAAATCCTTTGGGCATCTAGTAAAAAAGATCATGTGACTTATAAAGGAAATATATTAGATTTATACCAGACTTTTAACAGCAATATTTTATTCCTAAAGAAAATCGATAGCATCACTAAGATATTTAAGCGACGAAAGTATGAGCAACAGTTTTCATACTCATTAAAACTGACTTTAAAGAATACCAGACACAGATGAACTGTTATCAACATGCAAGATCTAATGGAATACTATTCCAAAGGGCCCTTCCTGAGGAATTTACTACAGAGGAAGTTTCAAACAACTTAAATGAATGGAGGCCTAAGACTAAAGAAGAGCTTGAGGGACAGAGAATTTTATGTAATAGGCGGATGCTCTGATAATGTAGATATCATAATGTAGATCAAAATGTGATCAAAATGGCAAGAAATATGTCACATACCAAAAACCTGGAGCAAATGTATGTTTCATGATAAAGCATTCAATTTGAAGTCATGAAAAAGTCAGAGATGCCCCATCACCACTTCTATTCAACATTATACCAGGGCTCAAACCAGTACAAAAGTTTAAAGGCAAAAAAATACTAAAAAAAAAAAAGTATTAAAAAATGTTTTAATTCAGACATGATGGTCCAAGAGATGATACAAACTATTAGAACTAATAAGGATTTTTAAAGTTCTGGATATAAGATCAATGTCCAAAGAAATGTATGTTTCCTTATATCAACAAAAACAATCAGGAAGCTTTGTGACAATAGAAAAGCTTTCCTGAATCCTGCCTCATTCTGAAAGGTCAGATAGGTACCTTTGATAATAACATCAAAACCTATATGACACCTAGGAACAAACATAAGTCAAGATGTGCAAAATTTTAATGGAAAAAAAATTATAAAACTTCATTTAAAGACACAAAAAGTGGTTAAAATAAAAGGAAAGATACCATATTCATGGATGGGAAGATTCAACATTATAAACATATCAAGTTTCCTCAAATTAATCTTTTTTTAATTTTATTTTATTATGTTAATCACCATACATTACATCATTAGTTTTTGATGTAGTGTTCCATGATTCATTGTTTGCATATAACACCCAGTGCTCCATTTAGTACGTGCCCTCTTTAATACCCATCACCAGGCTAACCCATCCCCCCAAACCCCTTCCCTCTAGAACCCTCAGTTTGTTTCTCAGAGTCCATAGTCTCTCATGGTTAGTCTCCCGTTCCAATTCCCCCCTCCTTCATTTTTCCCTTCCTACTATCTTCTTTTTTTTTTTTAACATATAATGTATTATTTGTTTCAGAGGTACAGGTCTGTGATTCATCGGTCTTACACAATTCACAGCGCTCACCATAGCACATACCCTCCCCAACGTCTATCACCCAGCCACCCCATCCCTCCCACCTCCCACCACTCCAGCAACCCTCAGTTTGTTTCCTGAGATTAAGAATTCCTCATATCAGTGAGATCATATGATACATGTCTTTCTCTGATTGACTTATTTCACTTAGCATAATACCCTCTAGTTCCATCCACGTCATTGCAAATGGCAAAATTTCAGTTTTTTTGATGGCTGCATAATATTCCATTGTATATATATACCACATTCTATATGCTGTCTGCAAGAGACCCATTTTAGATGCAAAGACACTGCCAGATTGAAAGTGAAGGGTGGAAAACCATTTACCATGCTAATGGACATCAAAAGAAAGCTGGGGTGGCAGTGTTCAAATTAATCTATCAATTTAACATAATTTTAATTCAGAGCAAAACTTGCTGAAGCCGTCCTTCCTCCTCCCTTGGCATGCACGTGTGTGTCCTTAGGCTGGATCCCTTCTCCAGGCACTGAGGCAGCTGTGTGGAAGACCAAGTCCTATTCTGCAGAGAACTTTCTTCCTGGTGAGTGGCCTTCACTGGATGATATATATATTTTAAAGGTTTTTGAGTTTGGGGGAGTCTAGCAGACCTGCAAGAACAAAAATTACTCTTCAGGAAAATAAAATAAACCAACGTATCCACAATGTCCATTGTAGAGTCAGAAATTGCTAGACTTGCAAAGAAACAGGAAAGTATCATCCATAGGGAAAGAATTCAGTTGATAGAAACTGACCAGGAGATGGCTCAGATATTAGGTTTAAAATGCAAAGACATGTCAGCAGTTATGCTGATGAAGTTTAAAGGCTTGATGGAAAATCTAGACTTAATGGTTGAAGAGATAAGGGAATCCCTTAAAAAGGACCTAAAGGAAATTTTAGGAGTAGAAAGTAAAATACCTGAAGTGAAAAATGTAAACAACTCCAGTACCAAAAGGGAGTGGCCACAAATAAAAGGTTTAGCCACACAAAAAAACAGGGTTGGTGGAGAAAATAGAAGGAGCAAACTCTGAAATAGCTGAAGATACTGAAAATTTGACTTTTAAAAGAAAAGAAATAAGTGAGCTGAGTAGCAAATTAGACAAAGCTGAAGAGTACAGTATGAAAAAAGTACCGAATTGTCCCATGATGAATCACAAAATGACAAAGTCATGGAAAGTATGGAAGAAGCCATAAGCAATATAGACAACACTTGTGGAGATCGTAGCATCCATACAGAAGTAACACGAGAGAACTAAAAGATTGGAGAGGATGAACTGGTCGAAGAAAAAAGAGAGGAAAAATCCCTCAGAATTTAAAGAATAAAGAGAAAATTCTAAAAAACTCCAGAGAAGATGAAGGAGCAGTACTTACCTTGATGGCAGACACTTCGTCAGCAACATTGGACATTAATAAGCAATGGACTAATGTTTTCAACATTCTGAGGGAAGATGATTTTGAACCTAAAGTTCTATGCCAAGTTAAATTAACATTTAAGTGTGATAGTGAATTAAGGACTTTTTCAGATATGCAAAGTCTCAGCAATTTTATTAGCCAAAACCGTTTATGAACGAATTACTGAAAGATGTACTCCCACAAAAGGAAAAAATAAAGAAAGGAAGAAGGTATGGGATTCAAGAAAAAGTGGAAAAAACTCCACTAGATTCAAAGCATGGAGCTGAGGGGAAGCCAGTGATGGCTTGAGCTTTCTACTTGTTAAAGAAGTAAAGATTGATGAACTAGATGAGGTGAAGAACTTAGAGACTCAGGAAGGAGAGTCTTCAGAGCTGGAGGAAGAAGGAGAAGAGGCTTCAGAGAAAGACTCATTTTAGACCCAAAGACACCTCCACGTTGAAAGTGAGGGGGTGGAAAACCATTTACCATGCTAATGGACACCAAAAGAAAGCTGGGGTGGCAATCCTTATATCAGACAAATTAGATTTTAAACCAAAGACTATAATAAGAGATGAGGAAGGACACTACATCATACTTAAAGGGCTTATCCAACAAGAAGATCTAACAATTGTAAATATCTATGCCCCTAACATGGGAGCAGCCAATTATATAAACCAATTAATAACAAAATCACTGGGTGATGGACAATGGGGACGGTATGTACTATGGTGAGTGCTGTGAATTGTTTAAGACTGATGAATCACAGACCTATACCTCTGAAACAAATAATACATTGTATGTTAATAAAAAAAATCAAAGAAACACATCGACAATAATACAATAATAGTACGGGACTTTCACATCCCCCTCACTGAAATGGACAGATCATCTAAGCAAAAGATCAACAAGGAAATAAAGGCTTTAAATGACACACTGGACCAAATGGACTTCACAGATATATTCAGAACATTCCATCCCCAAGCAACAGAGTACACATTCTTCTCTAGTGCCTATGGAACATTCTCCAGAATAGATCACATCCTGGGTCACAAATCAGGTCTCAACCAGTACCAAAAGACTGGGATCATTCCCTGCATATTTTCGGACCACAGTGCTTTGAAACTAGAATTCAATCACAAAAGGAAAGTGGAAAGAAGTCAAATACATGGAGGCTAAAGAGCATCCTACTAAAGAATGAATGGGTCAACCAGGAAATTAAAGAAGCACTAAAAAAATTCATGGAAACCAATGAAAATGAAAACACAACTGTTCAAAATCTTTGGGATGCAGCAACGGTGGTCCTAAGAGGAAAGTATATAGCAATACAAGCCTTTCTCAAGAAACAAGAAAGGCCTCAAATACACAACCTAACCCTACACCTAAAGGAGCTGGAGAAAGAACAGCAAATAAAGCCTAAACCCAGCAGGAGAGAAATAATAAAAATCAGAGCAGAAATCAATGAAATAGAAACCAAAAGAACAGTAGAAGAGATCAACGAAACTAGGAGCTGGTTTTTTGAAAGAATTAATAAGATTGATAAACCCCTGGCCAGACTTATCAAAAAGAAAAGAGAAAGGACCCAAATAAATAAACTCATGAATGAAAGAGGAGAGATCACAACCAACACCAAAGAAATACAAACAATTATAAGAACATATTATGAGCAACCATATGCCAGCAAATTAGACAATCTGGAAGAAATGAATGCATTCCTAGAGATGTATGAACTACCAAAACTGAACCAGGAAGAAATAGAAAACCTGAACAGACCGATAACCAGTAAGGAAATTGAAGCTGTCATTAAAAATCTCCCAAGAAACAAGAGCTCAGGGCCAGATGGCTTCCCAGGGGAATTCTACCAAACATTTCTAGAAGAATTAATACCTATTCTTCTGAAACTGTTCCAAAAAATAGAAATGGAAGGAAAACTTCCAAACTCATTTTATGAGGCCAGCATTACCTTGATCCCAAAATCAGACAAAGACCCCGTCAAAAAGGAAAATTACAGACCAATATCCCTAATGAACATGGATGCAAAAATTCTCACCAAAATACTAGCCAATAGGATCCAACAGTACATTACAAGGATTATTCACCACAACCAAGTGGGATTTATCCCTGGGCTGCAAGGTTGGTTCAACATCCGCAAACCAATCAGTGTGATACAATACATTAATAGAAGAAAGAACAAGACCCATATGATCCTCTCAATAGATGCAGAAAAAGCATTTGACAAAGTACAGCATCCTTTCTTGATTAAAACTCTTTACAGTGTAGGGATAGAGGGCACATACTTCAGTATCGTAAAAGCCATCTATGAAAAACCCACAGCGAGTATCATTCTCAATGGGGAAAAACTGAGAGCTTTCCCCCTAAGGTCAGGAACACGGCAGGGATGTCCACTATCGCCACTGCTATTCAACATAGTATTAGAAGTCCTAGCCACAGCAATCAGACAACAAAAAGAAATCAAAGGCATCCAAATCGGCAAAGAAGTCAAACTCTCACTCTTTGCAGATGATATGATACTTTATGTGGAAAACTCCAAAGACTCCACCTCAAAACTGCTAGAACTCATACAGGAATTCAGTAAAGTATCAGGATATAAAATCAATGCATAGAAATCAGTGGCATTTCTATACACCAACAACAAGACAGAAGAAAGAGAAATTAAGGAGTCAATCCCATTTATGACTGCACCCAAAACCATAAGATACCTAGGAATAAATCTAACCAAAGAGGCAAAGAATCTGTACTCAGAAAACTATAGAATACTCATGAGAGAAACTGAGGAAGACACAAAGAAATGGAAAAATGTTCCATGCTCAGGGATTGGAAGAACATATATTGTGAAAATGTCTATGCTACTTAAAGCAACCTACACATTCAATGCAATCCCTATCAAAATACCATCAACTTTTTTCAAAGAAATGGAACGAATAATCCTAAAATTTGTATGGAACCAGAAAAGACCCTAAATAGCCAGAGGAATGTTGAAAAAGAAAAGCAAAGCTCGTGGCATCACAATTCCGGACTTCCAGCTCTATTACAAAGCTGTCATCATCAAGACAGTATGGTACTGGCACAAAAACAGACACATAGATCAATGGAACAGAAGAGAGAGCCCAGAAATGGACCCTCAACTCTATGGTCAACTAGTCTTCGACAAAGCAGGAAAGAATGTCCAATGGACAAAAGACAGTCTTTTCAACAAATGGTGTTGGGAAAATTGGACAGCCACACGCAGAAGAATGAAACTGAACCATTTCCTTACACCACACACAAAAATAGACTCAAAATGGATGAAAGACCTAAATGTGAGACAGGAATCCTCTTCAACCTCAGCCACAGCAACTTCTTCCTAGAAACACCGCCAAAAGCAAGGGAAGCAAGGGCAAAAATGAACTATTGGGACTTCCTCAAGATAAAAAGCTTTTGCACAGCAAAGGAAACGGTCAACAAAACCAAAAGATAACTGACAGAATGGGAGAAGATATTTGTAAATGACATATCAGATAAAGGGCTAGTTTCCAAAATCTATAAAGAACTTATCAAACTCAGGGCACCTAGGTGGCTCAGTCGGTTGGGCGTCTACCTTCAGCTCAGGTCATAATCCCAGGGTCCTGGGATCAAACCCCGCATCGGGCTCCCTGCTCAGTGGGAGGCCTGCTTCTCCCTCTCCCACTCCCCCTCTTGTGTTCCCTCACTCGCTGTGTCTCTCTCTGTCAAATAGATAAATAAAATCTTTAAAAAAAAAAAACTTATCAAACACCCAAAGAATAAATAATCCAATCAAGAAATGGGCAGAAGACATGAACAGACATTTCTCCAAAGAAGACATCCAAATGGCCGACAGACACATGAAAAAGTGCTCAACATCACTCAGCATCCGGGAAATACAAATCAAAACCTCAATGAGATACCACCTCACACCAGTCAGAATGGCTAAAATTAACAAGTCAGGAAAAGACATGTGTTGGTGAGGATGCAGAGAAAGGGGAACCCTCCTACACTGTTGGTGGGAATGCAAGCTGGTGCAGCCACTCTGGAAAACAGTATGGAGGTTCCTCAAAAAATTGAAAATAGAGCTACCCTATGACTTAGCAATTACACTACTGAGTATTTACCCCAAAGATACAAATGTAGTGATCCAAAGGGACACATGCACCCCAATGTTTATAGCAGCAATGTCCACAATAGCCAAACTATGGAAAGAGCCTAGATGTCCATCAACAGATGAATGGATAAAGAAGATGTGGTATATATGTATATATATATATATATATACACACACACAATGGAATATTATGCAGCCATCAAAAAATGATATCTTGCCATTTGCAACGACATGGATGGAACTAGAGGGTATTATGCTAAGCGAAATAAGTCAATCAGAGAAAGACAAGTATCATATGATCTCATTGATATGAGGAATTTGAGAAACAAGACAGAGGATCGTAGGGGAAGGGAGGGAAAAATGAAACAAGATGAAACCAGAGAGGGAGACAAACCATAAGAGACTCTTAATCTCAGGAAACAAACTGAGGATTGCTGGAGTGGAGGGGAGTGGGAGGGATGGGCGGCTGGGTAATGGACATTGGGGAGGTATGTACTATGGTGAGCACTGTGAATTGTGTAAGACTGATGAATCACTGACCTGTATCCCTGAAACAAATAATACATTATATATTAGTAAAAATTTTTTTAAAAACTTTAAAAAAAGAGACAAGATGGTGTCCTCACCCTACGAGACACCAAGATTTATTGGAAAGTTGTAATAATTAAGGTAAACTTATAGGCCAACTGCATAGTTAAAGAATCAGAAACAGAAAGACATAAATGAAAATTGGAACCCTGAGTCATAATTGTTTTAGTTGATTATGTTTTAGAGTTTATAATCCAGTATTTTGTCAGGTCTCAGATTTCACTATTAATACAAAGACCATGAACTGGAATTGGACTATAACAAGATCTATTCTCCCGCAATTTGTTGTCTTACCTTGTTATATATAAAATAACTTTATATTTTGAGATGTTCAGTTTTTCATACAGAGTTTTGTTTTGTTTTGTTTTAGACTATCCACAAAGGTAGAATAGAAGACTTCGGCATGGAAGGTAAGGAAATTTAATTGCAATGCAGTCTTTTGTCAAAGGTTCATTGTGAGTGACTCTACCCTCTTCTCATTTGATGATAAAATGCAATAGTACTCATGAAAGCGCTTAAAAAATTCTCCGGTATTCTTCTGTCTCTGGCCAAAAGTAGTAATAATAGTAGCTATTGGAGCCTTTATCATGATCCGGACACTGTACTGAACACTTTATATGAATTATAGGAGTTAATCCTGAACACAACCTTGTGAGGGAAGTGCAATTACCATCCTCAGTTTATGGCTGGCACATTGAGGTTAGGAGGAATTAGGTAACTTTCCCAAGGTCAAGGTCACTTGCATAGTAAGTAACAGAGTGCGGACTTACATCTGTGTCTGTTGAACCGTAGCACCTGGTCTCTTACTACTCTGCAGTTTCTCCATAAAATATTGCCATTGCTCTGTTTGAAATTGAACCGGTACATTTTCACCTTAACATCAGAGGAAAGGAAAACTCATATAATCTGAATAAATTAAAATCAACCAGTTATCTGTCCCACAAAAACATCATTATAGAACTACATCAACTTTATTTTTTAATAAAAATTTGTAGTCTGCTGCCAAGAAATGCACAGGTGACCAGCAGTCACTTCCAAAACAAACAAACAAACAAAAAACAAATTTTAAAAGTGTGAGAAACTTGGAGAGTGTGCTGTGTCCTGAAATATGAGTAAACCCCTAATGCCCCGTTTATGGAGTAGGTCTTGCATTGACACATGAAGAAGCTCTTTTAATTAACTGGATAGGAATTTAATATCTTCACATATGCAAGGCAAGTTGACTTGCCCCGGCAACCAGATACATCAAGCTTTGTGTATTAGTTCTGCTCTTTTGGCTTCTGAGTGAAGCTTCTAAGTCATGGGCATTAAGGTGGCCTTAAGTAAATGATTTTCTACTCAAATGTTCCTTGGGAAAATTAGGATATGCTAACCAGTGGCAGAGAGTACAAGGTGACCCAGCAAATTAAAAATTAATAATAATAATAATCATAATAATAAACCATAAGAGCCCAAACAAAAATAGCCAGGAGATTAATTTACTGAATATCATGTAGTCCTCACTAAATGTGGGCAAAGAGATCTTCGGAGCCTTGCCAAAACATGAAACTCGCAATTAAGATGCCATGCAAATGCGTATCTGTTTTTGCATGACATCTTCAGAAACCACTTCCAAGAAGTTGAGGTGCGTTTTTCCGCCTTAATATAGTGGTGGATTTGAAGGCATATCTTGAGTCTCAGCAATAGTGCCAAACTCAGCTCGTTTTCATGTCCACCTTAGTAGTCTGCTGAATTTTCACCTTAACGAAGTTGAGGATAGTTTTCCTAAAAATAGAGTATTATTTCTTTTGATATTTTCCTTCAAGAAATTTAAGAGTGTCACACTTAAGATAAACATAACACTTGCTACAAATTTCTTAGTTGTATCATTTACATCTTTAGCATTTTATTACCATTTTATTTGCTGTTTCTCACTAGGGTCCACAAACTCTGTCTCTGTTTATGAGAGTATATTACCCTAAGAGTAATTGTCGTAATTCCTACTTATTTGTAAATTATTTCCCCATCAAAATTCATATAAGAGGTTTTTTTAAAGATTTTTATTTATTTATCAGAGAGAGAGAGAGAGAGAGAGCCCACAAGCAGGGGGAGTGACAGGCAGAGGGAGAAGCAGGCTCCTCGCCAAGCAGGAGCCCGATGTGGGACTAGAGTCCAGGACCCTAGGATCATGACCTGAGCCGAAAGCAGATGCTTAGCCAACTGAGCCACCCGGGCATCCCCATATATGCATCCCTCTTTATGCAAAAGTTCTGCAAAGCTTTTCTGTTTATATTTATATACAGGAAATTAGTCTTCGAATGGAAATACATTTGTTTAATTACTTTTTTAAAAGATTTAACTCTATATTAAATTCTGTAATTTTCAGTTTTCCCCTCATTCAACAACTATTTATTGGTTTCCTACTATGTCAAGTTTTTAAAAGGTTAAATTGCCTACAGTCTAATTTCAGTTCAGTAAAATGAAATTGAGCGTGTGAGGTAGTACATTCTAGTCTGAAAAAAGTAGACCAAACTTGTAAGTGTGATTATAACCACACTAATGAGTTTGGTCTGTTTTTTAGTAATAGAATTACCTGTGGTTTTACTTTTCTTCTTTTATTTTTTCTGCATATCCAATTTTATAAAACAAACACATAGGCATGTATAAAAGGAGAGTGAAAAGGAATGTTATCTTAAGAATACCTTCTATTCAAGGTACACTGAGCAGGTGGCCAAGCTGAACAGCCACCCACAAGAAAAAAATTTGATTTAAGTAAAGCCATAATAGCTCTCTATTTTAAACTTTTTAATAGTCTCTTCACTGCTGGCCTGCCATGATGTCATCTTTTCTATCTGGACTGAACCGGGGGGCAAGGGGGCACCCACAGAGCCATAAATGCTCCAAGGTGATATTGACCCTTGGCAGCCTGGTCACGTGTTCCCCGCAAGGCTCTGTGCTCCTGCTCCACACATTCTCAGCCTTCCCACCCTGGCGTGCATCTGAGTCCATAAGTCTAACACTGACGTGCCCTTGCATACTTATAGATGACTCCAGGACCTCCCATGTCGTCTGACTCTCACCCCTTTACATCTCTGTACATCCCCTAATCTGATTCAATCTCCTTCACGACTCCAGACCCTTCCCCAGCAGCCTGGAAAAGACTGGTCAGCAGCCAAATGCCCCATATTGGCAACCTTTTCTTTGAACATCCTCTTCACTTTTGCTCTTTTAACTGAAACCTGACTGTCCCCTGGGGCCATTCCTTATTAGAGTGGGGCTGTTTTTCATCCTCTACCACCAGGCTTTGAGGGTGGGTTACCTGTCCTCTATGTTTCTCACTTGTGAAACACTGTCTGCCTCCCCCCCACAAAAAAAACCTGAGTTCTGGTGGAGTTCATGCCATCAGCACGTACCCTGTATTGAAATATATTTCCTTAATGCTCTGCATTGTTAGCTTCAAATCGGAGAGAGTGACAATACTTCTAAAACGCATTCCTGGAGTAAACGTGCACTCAAAGCTCCGCCTGGCTTTAGGTCATAGAGGCAGGGCCGCGCTGCAGCAGTAGAATGAATTCTGTCACTGTACCCAATCTAAAATGAAATAAATCGTTGTCATGGATACTGTTGAGATGGTTAGAAGAGGAAGGGGTTTATTTCAGAGTGGACCACTCCATTGACTGCTGTGTCCCAGAGGATTAAGAAAGGAAATGAGCCACCACTGTCTAATCAGCACCATTCCAACGAGCCAACGAGAGAGCCCTATGGACCTTGGCACCCGCAGTCCCCAGCACAGCCCCGGCACACAGTAGGTCCTCTACACATACGTATTAGCTCACTGAATAATGGGTTTCAGTGCCACTCTATGCAATTTAAACTAGGTTTAGCCTATAAATTCCTGAAGCCCACCATTTCCCATTCAAAAATCCACAACTTAGCAGGTTATTTGATCTTTTCCTTAGTTTGCTTAAAGACTGGAATTTGGGGACACCTGGGTGGCTCAGGCGGTGAAGCGTCTGCCTTCGGCTCAGGTCATGATCCCAGGGTCCTGGGATCGAGCCCCGCATCAGGCTCCCTGCTCAGCGGGGAACCTGCTTCTCCCTCTCCCTCTGCTTGTGCTCTCTCTGTCAAATAAATAAAATCTTTAAAAAAAAAAAAAAAAAAGACTGGAATTTGTAGGGTTTGTCCCAAAGAAGAAACAGATGGATTTCAGGGCTAAAAAATAATTGTTTATTTATAACTCCAAAATTATAGTCTAAAGCTAAAGCTACAGCACACTCTGATCATATGCTGCTTTCATTTGATGAGATGATTATTTTCATCTCTGATGGTTTCTCCTCCTCTCTTTCATTGACCTGGCTACCTAGGTAAATGGGCCCAACATCGCTGCTTATTCTCTACAATACTTGCTTTCAATCAGCAGATACTTATCCTTGACTTCCATGTCTCAGGGGCTACGCCAGGTATCGGGGATGCAACAACAAACAAAACTGATTATGTCCCTGACCTGTTTACATTTTACCAAAGTGATAGACAAATGCTTCCCATATTTTGATACTATTTCATCTTGTTCTATTTTAATAGACTTAGAATTGTATCATAAAATGATAAATACTGTTTCAATAGTAATTTAAAATTAACAAAGAGACTGGGGTTTTACACCCAGTATCTTTTTGATGCTCAAAAAAGCCCCAAGGCGTCGGACAGGGGACTGGTTTTACTGACGTCATTTTTTTTATTATTATTATGTTATGTTAATCACCATACATTACATCATTAGTTTTTGGTGTAGTGTTCCATGATTCATTGTTTGCGTATAATACCCAGTGCTCCATGCAGAACGTCTCCTCTTTGCTAACCCATCCCCCCACCCTCCTCCCCTCTATTACTGATGTCATTTTACAGATGACAAAGTCAATGCATTGAACATAATGACCATAGCTGGAGTCATTCCAAGGGTATGTAGAAACTGAGACACACTTTGGGTAGGAGACATGACAAATGGGAAAGGGAGAAGATGGGAGCTAGCATCTGTCAGAGAAAATACAGTCCATACACACTGCTTGCCACCACCCTTTGAAATTTCTTAGACTGGTTTGTGTGTTGGCGGGTTGGTTTGACTTTCACAGGACACATACCACCTCCACAACTCTATCTACCTCCATGCCTGAACATCTTGTCTTGGTAGGTCGTCCAAGGCTACCTTTGACCATCTTAGACAGATAGCCTCTCATTAGCATTTGGTGGGAAGACTCCTCTCAGGGTGTAACCTACCAGCCTTACAAGCAGAGAACATGACGTTTGTCCAGACAAGTTAGCCAACATCATTTGTGGTGCAGTTTGCACTCTTAGAGGACAAGGCACTGTGTCTTCCTTGGATTACCTCCCACAAAAAGCTTCTAAAGGCACAAAATAGGTGTATTATTGAGAGGTCTCTTTAAGATCAAATCACCATAATTGAATACAAAAGTCTATTTTTATTTGGAAATGATACCAGAGCTCTGAAAACTAGATATCTAAAATAGAAGGAAGAAATCTTATAGAACAAAATCTGCAGGACTGGTTGTATTTATGTCTGCATCCTTTATGTTATAAGGCAGATGGCCTAGCCCTGGCCAGTCCAGCTGACTGCTATTATTGAGGAGAATGTGCACATACTGTGTTACCAGAAAAGTCCAGGATGGGAAATTTCTATTAGATTAGCTAGTCTGAGCAGCCCCTTTTGCAAAGTTCTTTTCCTCTATTGTTAAAGTAGCTGTATTTGTATCCCTCTGTGGTCTTTAAATTCTAAAGAAATTTTAAAAATAATAAAAAGCAAAGCAAGGGAATGTCAGCTTGGTCAAGATAAGCATGTACAAAAGTGGGGGCTATCTCTTCCATTTCTCTATAGATTTTGGGTGTAAAAACATTAGTCAGATGGAACTCAGGTTAGTCTCGAATGTTTCTTACTTAATTTGACTGTTTAAACTTTTTAGTTTCGTTCTTTTCTGTTCTACATCTTTAAAAAAAAGTAGAGTATTTTTAGATTAAAGAAATAACATATTTTGTGAGCAGGTGGGGAGCTAGAAAATTCCAGTCACCAGGTGTCACACTATCAAACAGCACACCAGGTGTAAAAAGTGGAAAAATAACCTTCTAGGGTATCTGGGGAAAATTCCAAGAAAGGCCAGACAGTAATTATCCTAACCCCTGGCAGCCATTTTGCTTTGCAACTTAACTACAAAGAAAATATGACTATTAAAAAGATATATGCTAATTAGGAACACCTTCTAATCCAAATCCAGGGAGAAGCATACAAAGAGCAGAGTAGAAGCACAGGGTGCCTGTTTCCAGAGTCACCAGCTTTTTCTCACGTATTTCCAGTGGCAGTGTCCATCCATCATTCACTCACCTGTGGAAATCCTGTAAATCCTTCCTGTCTCAGAATGCTGTCACTTCCGGAAACTTCCTCTGGTTCCAGTCAATTCAGCAAGACCGTTCCAGGTAGTGAGGAGCCAGCAGCAATGAAAATAGACATTGGCCTCATATTGCTGAGCATCTAATGGAAAGAGATACACCACACAGTCAACAGATACTCACTGAGTGCCTACTGTGGGCCAGGCATTATTCCAGTAACACACATTAACATGGTAGATATCAGAGCCTAGGATTGAGAGGGGGGAGAAAAGGTAGCTGTAGTGTGTGTGTGCGTGTCTGTGTGTGTGAGAGAGAATTTATGAAAGTTATAAGCACAAAAGCAGTATCACAATTATTCATAAATCGGATTAACATCATTAAAAAATAATACATAACCTTTCCATCATAATTTACAGTTTACAAAGCACTTTCACATCAGGATTGGATTTGATGCTCAAACAAGCCCCTTTGGAAGGACAGCTAGCCTCAATGACTTCTTTTTACGGATGACAAAGCAAAGGGTAAGCCAGTGGCCTATACTTATAAACACATGAACTGGGAGAGTACAGCAAATTCAGCAAGGAGCTGCCTCTAGAGAGGGAGGAACGACGAGGCATGGGGTGGGGAAAAGGAACCAAAGTGACTTCAAGTTTGTGGGCAACATTCATTTATTTTGTTTAGATAAGATCTAAAGCAGAAGGGGCAAAAGTGAACATCAGTTAATTCTTTGTGATGAGTAAGCATTTCCTCCATGTGACACAGCCCTTCTGCATTTCGAAAAACATCTTTTCAAAATATCAAAGAAGGAAAAAGCTATGACCAAAAAGGAATTAATAGCATTTTAAGAATGCTTACACCTCCCTCCGTATTTTCACCGTATATTGCAGACATTAAATGTCCTCCAGAAGTGGAGGTCCTAGGTGCCTTAGTGTCAGCAATTAGCATCTAAGAAGCTGTGCTTTGTTTTTATTTTCTTTTTCATTTCCTTCCCTTTGCTCTTGTCCTTCTTTTCTTTTTCCCTACCTTCAGCAATTACATGATTCTGACTTACATAACCATTAGAACAAGTTGATTACAGGTCTTTGTCCATTCACCTACAGGAGCATCCTGAAGGCAGCGCCCCGTCTCGGGCACCGTGGTATATTCAGGGACTGGCACCCTGCCTCGTTAACAGGGATATAATAAATGTTTGTTGCAAAATACACACCCCACAAACAGGGAACTTAATTCTAAATGGTATTAGCAGAGCCTGTTTCATTTATTTTTTTTCCTTAGTGGCCTGCTCTTTCATTAGGATTCAGGAATAAAAAAGGGGAAGAGTGATTAAAACACACACACACACACACACACACACACAAACCACCACTCAGGACCAAGCCCACCATATCTTTTAAGTGTGGCTGTCTGAATTATAAGTCCTCCTAAACTTGTAAGCAAGATTTGGTTGCATTGTACTTGGAGAAAAATGAAGACTTAGTATTGATTTTTTCCCCCTGATCCAAAGAGAGTGCAGGTGTTTAAGCATTTATGAAATTGATTGACTCCCCTCCAGCAGCCAATTGATAATAAGTTTAGGCTTTGGAGTGAGGCTGTAAAAGGTTTGATTATATTAACAATACTAATAGTCATGGGTTCATAAATCTTAAGAGAAAGGATGCATATGTCACATATAATGCATGAAAAAGTTGTTCTTTTATCATGGATAACTCACTATTGTGTGGAGACCTAGTTGATCAGCTATTCCATTATTTGAATAAGTATCTGATGTCTTGTTTTCTTTCAAGAAGGCAGGTGCAGGATGAAGCAGGAAGCCTGCCAAGAAAGATGATAAATTACCATTTGGTGCCTGAGACCAGAGCCCTGTGATTGCAGGCTGCCAGGAATTAAGAGGGAAAGTAACCAGAAACTAGAAGGGAAATGACTTCTGACTACAACTTCAGAGGTGTTTACTTTTTGTCTTCATTATCTTTGTGGTATTTCAAGGGTCTCTGTTAGTTTTGTAACCTGCAAAATGAAGTGCTGTTTTAAAACAATCATGCACTACCTCAAAATATTATGTTACACCTGCCGAAGTCAAATAAAAAATCAGAGTTGAGAGAGAACTGGCCAGTGAAAGCAAATAAATGGCCTAAGTAGACAAATGACAAGGTAAAGCAAGGGTGAAGTGCGGCTGGAGCTTCGTTTGAGAGGAAGCACCTGGGCTGGACTTCTGGGGAATCACTCTGGCCTGGCTGCCCAAGCCAACCACATTGAATAGGGCCATACTCATCTTGTGTTTCATTCTCCTAAACTCAGAAGAAAAAAATAGCAATGGTAGCCATCGTGATCATGGTTTTGCGAGTCAGTCTGTTCTATTAATATCTATCTGCCCACAGGTTATCCTATGACAAGTTTATAAATCAGCTTTTATTTTTCATGCAATGGCTATTGGAATCACCACTGGCCATGGCTGCTCTTAATTTATTGAATTCAACAAGGATTTATGGAGCACCCAAAAAATGCCTGGCACTCAGCTGGGTGTTGGAGATAGGCAGAAGACCCAGACTCTCCCCCAAAGTTCTGGTCTGCTGGGGGAGAGACAAATTCAATGCAGAATGCTCAGCACAGTGGTAATGGTACCAGGAGTGTCCTGGGAGAGCATGGAAGTTGCACCTTGGGAGCCAGGTGGGCTCAGGAAGAGCTCCTAAGAGTGGTGATATTCAGATGTCCCCTGGCAAAGGGTGGAGGAAAGGAGGTCCTCCAGGCACTGGGGAAAGAATGGGCCAGAGATGTAGACGTGAATAGCATAACCCTTTTTGGCATCTCAGCTTTGTCTGGAGCTGAGGATAAAAGTGTGGATGGTAAGATATGAATGAGAGGTTCTCAGGGTTTAACAACAAAGGATTCTGGATTTCAGTCTAAGGAGTTTGGAATTTATGCTGAAATTAACAAGAAGTCCCTAAAGGATTTGAGTAGAGGAACCATGTGATCCATAAACGTTTGGCAGCAAATATTTATAATACAGCGTGGCAGGCGCTCTGATAGAAACAGGATCTAGGTACCATGCAGGTACAGAAAACAGCTCTTCACTTGGGATGGAGAGAAGGAAAGTGAAAAAGTCACACTTAAGATAGAGGTTTTAGAGTATCAGTAGGAGTACACCAAACACAAGGAATGGAAAACATTTCTACTAGATTGGGCTGGGGCGGGGGGGTGGGGAAAGATTGAGAGAGAGAGAAAGAGAGAGAAGGAAGGAAGGAAGGAAGGAAGGAAGGAAGGAAGGAAGGAAGGAAGGAAGGAAGGAAGGAGGGAGGGAGGGAGGGAAGAAAGGAAGGGAGGAAGGAAGGGAGGAAAAAAGAGAAAAAATTTCCACAGAGCTCTGAAAAACTAAAGAAACCTCAGATTAGATTTTGATTATTGGTTTTGTTTTTAATAGTTTTACAATATTTGGATCTTAAAAATGAAAAAAATGGCAAACATGTCAGATTGACACATAAAAGGAGCGATAACCAGTACTCACTTTATTAAAATCGAACCGATTGCTATTCTTTAATTACAGCAATAGCAAAGTGAGATAATTTTGACAGTTTCCCAGAGCAGGGTAGGAAAGAATGACGAAATAGAGGACAAAACCAAGAACCCAGAAATGTGAATTGTATTCTTTTCTCTGCTAGGGACAAATCAATAATTCTGGAACTGTTTGTTTTTTCTCAGCTCTAAAATAGCCAGACAGCACCTTGCTGCGTGTCACGAAGAGCTTGTGAATTTCGCAGTGGCTTCCCCTGTAGACCGGGGGTGTTGGGAGCGCTCCTCTTCGTCTGAGGGTTTAGCACCTATGAGTCCTGTTTGTACTCCAAGTTGGAAATCACTTGTTACCAGATTGAGTACAAGAGCTTAACCGCAACAACTAGACAAACAAGTCACTTTGAAATAGTTGTCCTTGAGAAGATACAATACTAAGATGCTATTTTCACAGAGAGGTGAGACTAAACCCACTCTTCGCATGCCCCTCTGTGACTGTGTTAAACAGGTGGGCCTAGAGAATGGCTCTGAGTCAGAAGGAGAGCAGGAAAGTGCATTGCAGAGGAACAAAGACCCATCTGCTGTGATCCTGAGTCTGCCTCCGTGCCATTTGTATGACTCAGTAAGACACCCTTTTTGAGCCTTAGTTTACTCATCTGTACAATGGAGACAACAATGCCTTTTTTTAAATTTTTATGGGGAAATAAACAAGACAGGGTAAAGAGCACGCTCAGAACAACAAGGAGAACTTCCAGACTGTGGAGTAAATGCAAACTCGGAGAGGATGACAGTGAGGCTGGATTGTTAAAACAGGGATGAGTAAGAACAAGGACACCAGCCATTGGAGGAGTCAATCACTCGGAGCCTGATCTACTCCACGAACAGGTGGCAACTGACACTTACTTCCAGGGGGTTCACTTAAATGGTCTGACTTGTTTCCATCATGTTGACAGCTTTTGATCATTATTTCACAAACAAACACAACCCCAATATTGGCCACACTGCTATGACTGACGGCCACCCTCACAACAGAATTTTAGCTCCACCACCAACTCTGTAATGTTGGGCACATCCCTGAACTCTCCTGGCACATTTTCTCATCTATGAAATTAAACGTGTGGACTCTCTACTTCCATGAGTGTACATCTGTCAAGTTTACTAATATACAGAAGGTGGTGATGAAAAACCCAAGAGGTGAGAATAAAGAGGTGGTGTGAACTAGGATGACTAAATGAAGCATGACATTAGACTGCGTCATGGAATAACCACGGGCAGGGAGAAGAACACAGTGTCCTAGGCCATTACAATGACCGTGACTGTGTTATTTCTAGTTCTTTAGCATTGACTCAACAGTGTTGACCTTAAAGAGACACTCAGGCAGTCTGCTGAGTTGGTAAGGGAATGACAAGAACACTGAGTGCCTACTACGTGCCAAGCACTCTGTGAAATCACTGCACACTCACCATGGCCCCCCTGAGCGGACGGAGGCTGATGATGACTTCGCATCTTGATCAAGGGCACGCAGCTCATCAGTAATGGCACCAGGCATCTGCATCCGACGCCTAGGCATCTAGTCATTAGGTCAAATTGCCCCCCATGGGAAACTGGTTTGAAAACTGGATTTCGTTTCCTACATTTCCAATAAAGAGCACCCTTGTTTTTTAACCTATGACCTCTGACACCTGCCACTGGGACTGCAGGGGTTTCTTTTTCCTACAGAAGGTAGGCTTTGTAGAAAGCAGTGTAAGATCAAAATGAGATAGAGCTGTAGACTTTGAATCATTGAAAGTCTCTTTCTTTAGAGAGAATTTAGAGACCGGTCCATCTGAATGCTTCCTTTCGCCCAGGAGAAAACAGGCCTGCGTTGGTGGGCCACACAGCTGGCTAGAGGCCATGGCGGGACCACTCAGGCCTCCTGACCAGCGTGTGACCTGCTTGACTGTCATTCAAGTGTGTTTTCTGCTCAGTCCTTCGTCAGGCTCTCTGCTTCAATAAATCACAAGTTCATTATCTTCTCACATAAAGTCTAGTTTGCTCTTTTGTTCCAGCTTATTTTTATGCTACGTTTTAAGCAAGTGTGTTCCCTGTTAGACACTAAGTAGAAGAATATTTTTAATACAGGTTGTTTTCCTCCTTACATCTTAACACCTGCTGATATTTAGCTGTCAGGATATTAGTCACTCTTTCTGTGCTGGTGTGACTCAGTATCGGACCATCTGGGAGCTCAGATTCACATTTCCAGGCTGGATCCACCAGAGTGACCCATGGGGTGAAGGCTTCGGCTAGGGTTCAGCTTGATAAGGAAAAGAGCATCATGGCCTTCTTTTTCCACTTAGGGTCACTAAGGTTAAAAAAAAAAAAGGTAATAACCAAAGAATAAGAATGTGTTGCATGTACATAATTTACTAATTGAAACGATACATAAAATGTTGATGGCCATAATGATTGCTTGTAAAAATTATTTTAAAAATAAACACATCATTGAATAGTGCCCCTCCCCCACCGCTGTAAAGGAGAGCAGGCCTCTCTAACTGCTTCAGGACACTCCCTGGTTTCGTCATTTCCCTCCACCACCTCTGTCACCTTGAGCACATCATTGAACTCTCCTGGCACATTTTCTCATTGAGGAAATGAAAGGTCTGGACCCTTTAATTCCTAATTCCATGCCTGAAAATCTGTCAGGTTTATTAAAATGCAGGATGCTATGTCTAAAGGTCTAAGGAGTAAGAATAAGGAGGTGGTATGGGAATAGGACAAGCAAATTAAAAAACCAGAAACTGGGGAAAGGAAAAAGAGGAGAAGGGGGAGGAGGGAGAGGCTGATGGGAGGGGGTAGGAAGGGGAAGAAGAGAAGCCCCAGCCTCTTACTGGATTATTTAATAGGTGTGAGGCAGCATTGACCTATCTGCAGTTTCAAAATGATACACTTGTGGAATGTCTCCGGATACTGGCTCTTTTAGCTAGAAAGTTCTAGTCCAAGAAGGGAAAGCAGAATTGTAAGTATTCAATGTGCTGTCCAGGGTCCAGAAAAGTCCTCCCAAGAGCATTCCTATGCCCTCCCCTGCTTCCCCATTTTCTCTCCTTTCCAGGTTCACGATAAGGTATTATCAAGGACATACTCAGGGATAGAAACCATTCTCCGTGCTTTACTATGCACCCATTCATTTAATCCTTGCAATAACCCAAGGACATAGGTCCTGTTAGTAATTCTATTTTACAGATCGGGAATTTGAGACACAGAGAGGTTAAGTAGGATACCCAAGGCCACACAGCCATCAGGTGGCAGAGCAGGATTCAAACTCAGTGCAGCTGCAATGTCTGTGCTCCAAACATCTCCTTGGCTGTCTGGAATCAGATGTGCCTACGTCTCCACGTATGAGATGGTTGACCTTGGGTACATATTTAAACCAACCAAGCCATTGGGAATGTACTAAATGACACTGAATTGTACACTTTAAAATGGTAAAAATAATAAATTTCATGCTATATGTATTTGTCACAATAAAAAAGGTGTTAATTCTCTCTCCCTTTCAAATAAATAAATAAATAAATAAACCAAACCTCATCTTTAAACTGAGAACAATGAAACCTATTTCTCTGGGTTACAGTGGGTATTAAGTATGTATGATATTCAGTATATATGAAAGGCTTAATTTTTTTCTCTTTCCCTTGGAAGTCTCAAATTAGGTCTCTCCACTTTGCGGCCTACAGACCTCTAACTCTTCTTATGGGGTAATCCCTTGTTCGTTCTCCTCTCATTGTGGCTGATCTGGGAACCTGATTTATCATACATTGGTTCATCTGGGCATAGAAATAGGTACTTGTTTTTCCTGGGGTTTGTGAGTGTGTGTGTGCATGTGGGTGTGTGGGTGTGCATGCACGCACACACTGTGGGAAACGATATTTTCACATGTACTGAATAAATGAATCCTTCTCAAGTTTTAACATTTGCTGCCTGAAAAATAAAACAGAAATACAGCTTTTTCAAATTTAATAAGCAGAAGTTTCCAGCTGTTAGTCTTTCGATCTAGCCAAACACTATGCTCAATTTGAAATTAGTTTCCTTTAGTTTCCAGAGCCCTGACCAATATGCCAGAATTGAACTCTCTTTCCTCCTGATATCTTAACTACTTGGTTCTATCCATATATAGCACATTTTAGAGTTTTCTTTTGTGGGAAAAGAGACAAGTTTTGGAGGGGAAAAAAACACTCTCTTTTTCCCATCTATAGTTAATTTAAAAGACTTATAGTAAATGCCTTATCTAAGTTCAGTTGAATTTTAATCCTTAAATACCACCTCTGTATTTTTATTGGCATATCCTCTATTTCCATTCTCCTATGGCTGACCACTTGAAAAGAAGAAACTTATTTCTGGGGATAATTCATCTAGAAGCATTAGGGATAATAATTTTATTGAAAATAAATTTTTGAAATTGAAAAGATGAAAGAAAACAAGTTGATAGAATTAGGAAAAGGGGATATAACAGTTATCTTTTACGCCATAAAAGAATATCATGAATAACCATACATTAATAATTTTGAAACCTATATTAAACACATCAGTTTTTGGCAAAAATGTAAAAAGTCAATATTGACACAAGAAGAAACAGAAACCTTGAATGCACCAATCTATTAAAAATAATGAAATTATATGCAGAAGATCCTTACTCTTCCTTCCAAAATAAAGCCCTAGCTCAGATAACTTTATGCCAAACTTTATTTTTTTTATTGAAGTATAGTTGACACACAATATTATATTAGTTTTAGGTGTACAACATAGAATTTGGCCATTATATACATTACAAAATGCTTACCATGGTAAGTATAGTCACCATCTGTCACCATACTTTGCTGTACTTTTCATCCCTGTGACTTAGTTATTTTATATCTGGAAGTTTGTACCTCTCAATTCCCTCTTAAACTTTAAAAGAATGAGTAATCTTGATCTCAGATAAATTGTTCTAGAGCACAGGAAAATAAGGAAGGCAGCCCAATTCATTTTATGAGGCTATGAGTTTACACCAAAATGCAGTAAGGACATAAGAAAACTTATAAACTAATTTCATTTCATAGAATAGATGTAAAAATCCCAAATAATATATTGGCTAGCTAAATCCAATAGAATGTTTAAAAATGTATCATGGTCAAGTAGCATTTTTTTCCAAAAAGCAAAATAGACATTTTTTAAATGTCATTTAATTCATGTTAATGAACTGAAGGAGAAAAATTACATGTTCACCTCAAAGATATTGGGAAAAAATTTAATGAATGTCAATATCAACATAAGTTTTTTTAAAAAGTTAAAACTACAAATAGGAAAGAACTTCTGTAACCTGGTAACCAGCTACTTACCAACCAAAGACCTAAAGCAAGCATTATACGTAATTAAAAAAAAAAAAAAAAAACTTTTCACACTTTTCCTTTAATGTTAGAAAAAGACAAGCATGACTATTCTCTTCATTATTATTACTCATAGTGTTTTTGGAATATCATAATACCCTTTCTAATTATTCCCTGTCCTCTCTACCAGGCTCATTTCTAGAGAGCTATTCCCTGGGATCCTCCCCTTAGTGGAGTGGACTTCCCACTCCATTGCTACCAAGTTTGGCCAGGCCACATCCAACAAGAAGCTTGAAGAGTTACCACGTGGTTCGGCCATTGCTCCTTTCCCTTTGCCATTGGGAGGCTATTTCTTTCTTTCTCTCTCTCTTTTTTTAAGATTTTATTTATTTATTTGATAGGAAAGAGCACAAGCAGGGCAGAGGGCGAAGGAGAAGCAGACTCCCTGCCGAGCAGGGAGCCTGATGCGGGGCTCGATCCCAGGACCCTGAGATCATGACCTGAGCCAAAGGCAGACGCTTAACTGACTGAGCCACCCAGGAACCCCTAGAAGGCTATTTCTGATAGGAGCTGCGTCTTCCACTTGAGTCACTAAAGAAAGGAGACAGAGTTGCAGCCAACTGCAACCAACTTGCTACTGATGGGTAAATATGATCAAGAGATAAATCTTTATTTTGTAAACCTCAAGATTTGGGAATGTTTCTTATCATGTCATAACCTAAGTAAAGCTGACCGATACAATCCTGAAAGAGTGTTCCAACACGAAACATTTTCTAAATTAGATATAAGGACTGAACGAGAAAAGGCAAAATTTTCATAATGATTTAAAATAAAAACCCAAGAAATGCAAAAAACTATTAAAACCAATAAAGTTCAAGGAGGTTGCTGGATACAAAATCAGCCAAAGCATCAATAACTTAGACCAGCAAAAACTTACAAACCATACCCATCTCTCAGAGAGAGGACCGTAATTCCCTATCTCTTGTGTTTGGTCTGCCCATAGTGACTTCCTTCGAAAGAGGACCATACAAAAGGGGGATTAAAAAGAGTGACTTTACAGGGGTGGGACCTGACAAACACCACCTCAGCTGAGTGATCAAGGTTAACATCAACACTAAGTCATGATGGGACTTAACTTCTGTGGTCTTCTTTGCAAAACCCACAACCCCAGCCTAATCATGAGGAAAACATCATTCAAATCCTAATTGAGGGAATTTCTTTGAAATGCCTGACTAATTGGTTGATGTCATCAAAAATAAAGTCAAAGAAATTGTCACAGCCAAGAGAAACCCTAAGGAGGCATCACTGCTAAATGTAGTTGGTATCCTGGATAGAATCCCAGAAGAGAAAAATGGCACTGGGTAAAAACTAAGGGGATTTGAATAAAGTACAGACTTTAGCTAATAATGATATATTAATATCAGTATCCTGGTTGTATGAAATATACCAGACTAATGTAAGATGCCAATAATAAGAAAAACCGGGTGTATCTGTACTATCTTCTCAACTTTTCTGGAAATCTATAACTATTCTAAAATATAAAGTTTATTTGAAAGATACCAATGGCGGGGCGCCTGGGTGGCTCAGTTGGTTAAGCGACTGCCTTCGGCTCAGGTCATGATCCTGGAGTCCCGGGATCGAGTCCCACATCGGGCTCCCTGCTCAGGGGGGAGTCTGCTTCTCCCTCTGACCCTCCTCCCTCTCATGCTCTCTGTCTCTCATTCTCTCTCTCGCAAATAAATAAAAATCTTAAAAAAAAAAAAAGAAAGAAAGAAAGATACCAATGGCAATAACCAACTAGTGAAGGTAATAGAAAATAGAATACTACTTGCAACAGCAACAAACTATAATCTAGGACAGAGGTTTTCCAAGTTTTAAATTTTAGGACCCGTTTACACACTGGACAATTATTGAGGACCCTAATATTAAGAATGATAAATTAAAATTATATTAAGAATTATAATAAAGTTATTATATATAACATAATATTATTAAATGAAAAATAGCTGTGTTTCCAAAAAAATTAATGAGAATGGCATGGTTTTACATTTTTGGAACTCTCTAATGTTTGGCTAATTGTCATATCTGCTTCTGCATTCAATCTATTATATCGCATGTCATTTAGCTTCTGGAAAATGAGACTAAAAAAATATATAACTTCTTAATATAATTATGAAAATCATTTTGATCTTGCAGACTCCTTGAAAGGGTATCAGGGACCCCTTAGGAGCTTCTGGACCACACTTGAGAACCACTGATAAATAAACACATCTGACCCTGAACAGAACAATTTTTAACTCTATTAAGGGACACAACAAAGACCTGAATAAATTGGAAAATAAATCGTTTTCATGGATAGGTTGACAACATTTTTAAAATTTTTTATTTTTTTAAAGATTTTATTTATTTTTTGACAGAGAGAGAGAGACAGTGAGAAAGGGAACACAAGCAGGAGGAGTGGGATAGGGAGAAGCAGACTCCCCGCTGAACAGAGAGCCTGATGTGGGGCTCGATCCCAGGACCCTGGGATCATGACCTGAGCCGAAGGCAGACGCTTAACGACTGAGCCACCCAGGCGCCCCTTTGACAACATTTTTTAAAGTAAATTTCTTTCTCAAAATTGCTCAAAGTATGCAAAAAAAGTTGCAATTAAATTCCAGCAAGATTTTTTTCTTGGGGAGAGGGGTGAGGGAATTTAACAAATTCATTCAAAAATGAAAATGTTAAAATATAAATAACAATTTATTTTATTTTATTTTATTATGTTATGTTAGTCACCATACAATACATCATTAGTTTTTGATGTGGTGATCCACGATTCACTGTTTTCTTATAACACCCAGTGCTCTATGCAATACGTGCCCTCCTTAATACCCATCACTGGGCTAATCCATCTCCCCACCCCCCTCCCCTCTAAAACCCTCAGTTTGTTTCTCAGAGTCTATAGTCTCTCATGGTTCATCTCTCCCTCCGATCCCCCCCCCTTCATTTTTCCCTTCCTTCTCCTAATGTCCTCCATGCTATTCCTTATGTTCCACAAATAAGTGAAACCATATAATAATTGACTTTCTCTGCTTGACTTATTTCACTTAGCATAATCTCCTCCAGTCCCCTCCATGTTGTTGTAAAAGTTGGGTATTCATCCTTTCTGATGGCTGAGTAATATTCCATTGTATATATGGACCACATCTTCTTTATCCATTCATCTGTTAAAGGGCATCTTGGCTCTTTCCACAGTTTGGCTATTGCGGACATTGCTGCTATGAACATTGGGGAGCATATGGCCCTTCTTTTCACTACATCTGTGTCTTTGGGGTAAATACCCAGGAGTGCAATTGCTGGGTCATAAGGTAGCTCTATTTTTAATTTTTTGAGGCACCTCCACACTGTTTTCCAAAGTGGCTGTACCAACTTGCATCCCCACCAACAGTGTAAGAGGGCTCCCCTTTCTCCACAACCTCTCCAACATTTGTTCTCGCCCTGTCCATTTTTGCCATTCTAACTGTTTAAGGTGTTATCTCAATGTGGTTTTGATTTGAATTTCCCTGATGGCTAATGATGATGAACATTTTTTCATGTGTCTGTTAGCCATTTGTATGTCTTCTTCAGAGAAGTGTCTGTTGATGTCTTCTGCCCATTTTTTGACTTGATTATTTGTTTTTTGGGTGTTGAGTTTGAGAAGTTCTTTATAGATCTTGGATACCAGCCCTTCATCTGTATTGTCATTTGCAAATATCTTCTCCCATTCTGTGGGTTGCCTCTTTGTTTTGTTGACTGTTTCCTTTGCTGTGCAGAAGCTTTTTATCTTGATGAAGTCCCAAAAGTTCATTTTTGCTTTTGTTTCACTAGCTTTTGGAGATGTATCTTGAAAGAAGTTGCTGTGGCCGATGTCAAAGAGGTTACTGCCTATGTTCTCCTCTAGGATTTGGATGGATTCCTGTCTCACACTGAGGTCTTTCATCCACTTTGAGTTTATCTTTGTGAATGGTGTTAGAGAATGGTCGAGTTTCATTCTTCTGCATGTGGCTGTCCAATTTTCCCAGCACCATTTATTGAAGAGACTGTCTTTTTTCCATTGCATATTTTTTCCTGCTTTGTCGAAGATTATTTGACCATAGAGTTGAGGGTCCATATCTGGGCTCTCTCTTCTGTTCCATTGGTCTATGTGTCTGTAAACTAAGGGTAAATTATAGAAACATTGGCTGAAGTGTTGCTATAGAGCAACTGTATTAAATTACAGTGTCAATTCCCCAGCCCTGATCTCCAAAGACAGAAAATTGAAGAGTGGGAGCTTGAACTCCTTAGGGCAGTACCAGTGGGATGGGTAAGACGAAATGGTTTTCCAGTTTAGACATTTTTTTTCCTTTGAAAAGGTCATCTAATATTAGAGAGAGGCCATCAGGACATGACTCTAATCTCCTCGGACTTCTGACTCAAACAAAGCTGTGAAGTCTAGTCACATCCCTCAGTTGAGGGCTTGGCTCCACCCAGTAGATGCTGCAGAGGCCCCACATAGCTCAAGCAAGCACTCCATCAACCATACGACCAGATGAACGGGGAATTCTCACCAGAATTCTAAAAGGCTTGCACTGGATCAGCACTGTTCACTTTCAAGACCCTTCTTTAGCTGTGCCATGGATCCTTCCAAAATGTCCCCACCCTTTGGACACATGGGGAAAATAGTCTTTCCGGAAACCTGGTTCCATTCCTCTTCAGATTTGGTATCAGCAAATGAGGAGATGGCTTTCCTCCTCACCACCAGGGCCAACTCCCACTTTCAAGACTCCCCCTGGCTTTGATGAACATCACCACTTGCCCAAGAATTGACTTGAATTCAGTGTTACCTTTCACCAGAAGTCTTAAAGTGTATCAACACTGCATCAACTAATTTATGTAACATACTTAAGGTCATATTCATTGAAAAACCAAATATATTTCTACGCAAGATCACTTTTCAAGAGCAAACCACTACTTTTAATTACACTAATAAAGCTCATAACTATAATTGTTGTCTTTTATATTTACTAGGAAAGAAAAGAAAGTTAGGCCAAACCATTTTCATTTTACTTTTCATTTTTACAGATTTGAGTTTGAAAGCCATCAGGTCAGGTGCTGATTATCCCATATCAGCCAGACATCCACGTGGGCCATCTATGCTATTTCTTAGTTCTATGTGCTATTACTTGGTTCTATCCACATTTAAAGAGAAAGGTAATGTTGTCTCTCTGCACCAGTCTGTTTCTGGTGCTTATCACCTTCCTTGACATATAGTAGCTGCTCAGTAAATGTTTTGTGAATGACAGAATGAATGAATGAGCTTGTGAAAGTTTGTCTTCTTTCAGGTCCAGAAAACCAAGATGGAGAGAGAATAAGTAACTCGCAAGTATTTTCAAATGCAATATATATTTCGTTAAAAGTCCATTTTAATTATTAGGAGGGGAAAAAAGTTAGCCTGAAAACTTTGTGCCAGCTTCATCTAAGACACCATTTAGGTAAATTTGGGGATAAGGAGAGCTTTTGCGCGACAGAGTATCGTCAAAGACTTGTGACGGACTTTATGAATCTCTCCTGAGTCTTGACACCTGAGTGTTCCTAATCAAAACTGTCCCCCGAGAACATTAAATGACATGGCAAGGGCTTCTCACATTTCCAAAATTTCAAAACTGCTATAGATATAAACAACTACTTGGAGTTTTTATTTTTTATTCCATCATGCCTGTTTGGAAACATAAGGATACAGAAGATTTTGTTTACAAGCATCATCCCTTGACCATGACCTTATATTGGCTTGAGACAAATATGAAAAAAAGGGGTGGGGGTAGAGTGAACTGGACATGAAAAATAGAGCATTCATTCAGTAAGCATTCCACTGGCTTTCTGGAGATCCACCTGCCACCTAGAGGTACGAGGAGTGACTGATGGTCTCAGACCACAGGTGGCTCAGGGCCTTATGGGGAATGCAGACATCACCACAGAGTCACTAACCGTCTGTGATTTGGGTCTGGTGCATGAGCTCTCTCAACCTGTTTCCTCACCTGCAAAATTTAGGGAAGTGACAGTACCTACCTCTTAGAATTGCTGTGAGATTAAATAAGGTATAAAAGGCTTAGCACTGCCTGGCACATAATCATTTCTATCAGTTGGAAAGCTTGTGCTTACAAGGGGCAGAAAACCCGGCTCAAATCATGTATATGTTTGTTATTCTGTTGACAAGAAGTCTGTAAGTGGGCTGTCCATTGACCGTTTATCAATAACAGAGATATTATCCAGCATCTCTGGAACTCTCTTGACCTGCCTTCCCTGTGTAAAAATAGCTGCCGCTGCTCTGAACTGGGACTTCTCATGTGCCTCTCCTTTAGCAATGATAAGTAGGTCTTTCTTGAGAAGCCCAACAGATTTCTTTGATGCTTCACTGGACAGAAGTATGTATAAAATGCTTAGCACAGGCTAGCACATACTAAGTAATCAATACACTTTAGCAATCATCATCATCATCATCGGTATTTTTTTTTAAGATTTATTTATTTGGGGCACCTGGGTGGCTCAGCTGGTTAAGCGTCTGCCTTTGGCTCAGGTCATGATCTCAGGGTCCTGGGATCAAGCCCTGTGTTGGGCGCCCTGCTTTGTGGGGAATCGGATACTCTCTCTCCCATTGCCCCTCCCACCCGCACATTCTCTCTCTCTCTCTCAGATAAATAAACAAAATAAAAGATTTATTTATTTATCTGAGAGAGAGAATGAGAGTGGGGGTAGGGGCAGAGGGACAAGCAGTCTCCCCACTGAGTGCGGAGCCCGACTTGGGGTTCGATCCTGGCACCCTGAGATCATGACCTGAGCCAAAACCAAGAGTCAGACACTTAACCGACTGAGTCACCCAAGTGGCCCCATCATCATCATCAGTATTATTATTTCTATTACTTTGCAGTAAAGAGGCAAAACATGTGTAGTTTCTTCTTATAATTGAGACATCTCTCAGCTTTTAGATCTGTTTGTCCCTCTTTTCTAAGGTCTGACATAAAGAGAAAAAAGAATGGATCATAGAGTATGGGAGTGAATTGGAATAATTTAAGGTATTCTATGGGATAGCAAAAAGGAAGGTCAGTGTTGAAAGTAGGTAAACTAAGATGTGATAGGTACAGGAAAGGGAGGTTGGCAAAGTTGGAGAAAGCACAGAATCATAGACCATCAGCTCTGAAAGTTCTTCTCATTATCCAAATGAGGAAACCAGGGCCCAGAGAAGTGAAATAATTTATTTGAGGTAATACAGAATTTAAATTAGAAATCAGGTCTCCTGACGCTTATGCTTTAAAAAAAAAAAAAGTTACACAAATACACTTCAAGGGTAATAGAGAAAAAATACCCAAAATAGACTCAAATTATTTGTGGAATGGATTGCAGTCAAGCTGACATATTTTTATCCCTCTACCCTGGCATAAAAGGTGTTACTAAAAAAAAGCTTTCTGATTGTTGACAACAGAGAATTCTAAAATTTCTTTGATTAGTTGAATGGCACAAAAGCCCAGTGAACATAACTTGCTTGCAAAAGACTTCTGAATCAAAAGCCAAACTTCTGATTCCTTGCTCCTGGTAACAAAGAGAAATCTCTAATTTAGTATTCAAATAGGTGATCTGGGTTTAAATCATGGCTTGTTTTCCCTTAAAAAAGACCAGTTTCTTTGTCCCTCTGGAAATAGAAACAGCCACTCAAATCATGTCCATCGACTGAGAATGGATAAAGAAGAGGTGGTATATACATACAATGGAATATTACTCAGCCATCAAAAAGAATGAAATCTTGCCATTTGCAATGACATGGATGGAACTAGAGGTATTATGCTAAGCAAAATAAATCAGTCAGAGAAAGACAAATATATGATTTCACTCATATGTGGAATTTAAGAAACAAAACAGAAGAACATAGGGGAAGGGAAGGAAAAACAAAATAAGATGAAAACAGAGAGGGAGGCAAACCATAAGAGACTCTTACCTGTAGGAAACAAACTGAGGGTTGCTGGAGGGGAGGTAGTTGGGGGGATGGCATAGCTGGGTGATGGGCATTAAGGAGGGCAAGTGATGTAATGAGCATTGGGTGTTATATGCAACTGAAGAATCACTAAACTCTACCTCTGAAACTAATAAAATGTTGGATGTTAATAGATTTTAAATTTAAAAAATCATAATCCAATTATATCTAATAGTTTATATTTGACTTGGTTTTGTGATTCAGCAATTTGTCCATGGACTGGGTACATATGAGATAGATGAGAAGTAAATGATGTGTCAAATGCTAGCTCAGCATAAATAATGTAAATATCTGGTCATCTTTTGGATTCTAAAAAGATGAGATAAACTTGAATATCAGAGAGAGACAAAACACAGTGGCACATCAGAGACAATGGCAGCCAGCACTAAATCCTTAGTAATAATAATAATCGCTAATACATAATCAACACCTTCCACATGTCAGATGCTAAGACTTTGGCATGTGTTGTCTGCTGCACTGAATCCTCACGACAATGACCCTCTGAGGTAAGGACAGCTATTGCCCACCCCACCTGGTAGATGAAGGAAACTGAGGTCCAGAGAGCATCGCCCAAGTGGAAAATGATAGGCCAGGATTTGAACATATTCAGTTGTATATGATAGACACCAGACTTCAGTGCCTTAACCAAATGAGTTTAATCTTTTTTACATAAGACGAAATCCAAGGGTAGAGAATTCAGGGCTCATCCCTCAGCTCAGTTGCCTTCTAGCTCCCGGCCGTACCATCCTTAGCCTGTGGCTGTTGTCCTGAGGGTCAGGAGATGGCTGCTCCCTCTCCGGGTATTGCATTTGTCATAAAGCAGGAAGGAGAAAAGTAAGGGACAAAGGACAGACCAGCTGTGTTCCTTGTATCAGGAAAATGGTAGCTTTTTCAGTAGAATTCTGCTTATAACTTATAACTTATAAATGCTTATAACTCTGGTCAACAACTCTGTTGACCAGAATAGGTTAATGCCATGACTCTAGCTACCAGGAAGTATGGAGATGAGCGTATTTTTTAACCTAGCATATTGTTGCCTTAAATAAAACCAGGGTTCGGTTACTAAGAAGCAGAGAATGAGTATTGGGTAGACAATTAGCTGTGCCTGTCACAAATCCAGATGGCTATTGGATACTAAAGCTCAATAAATAAATGTGTACATAACCTCTACACCAGCACGAAAATCAGATATTCTGTCTCCACCCCAAAAATGTTTGAGGCCAACTTGTCACTCAAGTGATAGTTTTCATTACATTGCCTCTTCTGAAAACCCAGCCCCAGAGCACAGAGGGAGGAGGCCCGAACGGTGTCCGGGCCCTATAATGGCCACTTGCCTCCCATACCCTTTGTCAATGCAGTAAATGACCATCAAGCCTTCTGCTCCCTGATGACCAAACACCGAAAATAATTTTCTTTGAGAAGACTTTGTTCAACCTAATTTGTGAGTAAAATTTCCTAAGGGCAGCAGTGAAAGGCCTAAGATAATGAGGAAGTCTTCAACTCAGGGGAACGGATGAGACCTGCTCTCCAGAGTTACCATACACCATTAATCAATTGTTACTAGGCAGAGTCACGGAGCCCAGATAGAGGTCAGCGGATCACATGACCCATGGCCTGCCAAACTGCCAGTGTCCTGCTGCTTCAACTAAAGCAGAAGTGACTTTGTAACTCTTCCCGCTTAGCAGAATTCACAACCTACACCGATTTCTCATATCCCCCGTTCAGTTCAGATTGTAGCGAGTCACAGCGTAAGACAAAGTAGAAAGCTAGAGGTGGGGGCCAAAGGGTGGGGGCTGGGGAGTCACCAAGTAAGAAGGGTAAGTTGGCCATACAGTTTAAAAGAAAAACAAATTGGAAATAAAAATTACATATAGCACACTATTTAAGTGTCCTTATTTGAAAATTATAAGTACTTTTTCTCATTATTGTCAATAAACATTTACATTTAATCTAGGTTTTTTTTTTCAATCCAAACCACAGATGCCATACCTCATCATTTTCCACAGAGCACAGTATTTTGATTTTTCAGGCATTTTCTAAAACAGATGCCATTATGTCAGACTTGTGACCGATCTTGCTTTTCATTGACTTCTGTTTGGTACTGGCTTGTAGGGAAGCACTTTATTTGTAAGTATCTTTAAATGGTTCTGAAAGTAGATACATAAACATTTCAACATCTCTCTATTTCTAATGTTAGCAATACCCCAAATCCAAATTCCCTGTTGGTTCATTCTTCCTCCAATTCTAAAATTTTCTTAATACGAAAAATGTGGAAAAAATAAAATGAAAAATATGAATTAAAACAAAAAGTAAAATCACTTATTACAAGGAACAGGGTAATTTTTATTTTATTTTATTTTATTTTATTTTATAGATGATTCCCTCCTACCTTGGTTCAGCCTGTTCTTTTTAGTCATACTTGGGACAAGGTGCTAGGCAATGACCACAATTAATGGAAATACACAAAAGGACATCCAGAGAAACAAATTGGACAATGTTAAGTTTCTGTTTCCATAACAGTTTAGATATGGGACAATTAGTGCTATTTCATTATATATGTGGAAGCTCCCAGTTTTAGCTCCTAAAGTAAAAGAAGTCCTCTATTTTGTCAAATAAAAACTTTCCCCTGTTAAACCAAAGCAGAAAAATCTATGTAGATCGAATTCACCATGACAAAAGGTGAAGAGGCAAAATGATTTGATTTAGGATCTCTGGTGTCTATTTTTGTTTAGGCTAACTCTTTTGTGACATCACCTCTTTTTTAAATTCTGGAAGTCAGAGAGCATGTCAGATGAAATACTTAACAATCTTTCTGAACAGGGGCAAAAGATAATCAAAAGCTAAATCTTGCACACATTTTGACCTGTGATCCCACTTTTAGGACTTTACATTATAAAAATAAACAGAAAAGTACATATAAGGATATGTAAGATATATTCATCATATTTATCACAAAAAAAATATTTGCAATAGTGAAATTTGGAAGTCCCGAAAATGTGCTCACATAATAAATTGGTTAATTAAATTATGATGGTACAACAAAATTCTATGTAGGTATTTAAACTGGTATGATATAAACTATTTGTTGATTTGGCAAAAATATCCACATTCATTGTGATAGGGGAAAAAATCAGCATAAAGAACAGTGTGTTCAGTGTGGGCTCATTTTTCCCAAAAAAGTGCAAAATGTAATATGCTAAGAAAAATGTATGAAAGGATATGCTCCAAAATGTAAACAATGGGTGTCACTGGGTTATTAGGTCATAGATAATTTCCACTTTTTTCACAATAGACAAGGCATGTCAAGGTCTTAGCATAATATCTGACACATGGAGGGTCTCAATGTGTGTTAGGTATTATTATTATTAGGGTTTTAGCTCTGTCGGCCATTGCTTCTGATGTGCCACTGTGTTTTGTCCTTCTCTAAGTAATTTCTTTTTCTTTTCTTTCTTTCTTTTTAAACAATAATGAGAAAACTATGCTAGAAGTGATTTCCATTTTGAGAAAAAAAAGGGGGTGGGGGGAGGTTCGGGGAGAGGTTCCTGCACCAGTGCCTGTCTTCCCATCTGGGTTAGTGACATGCGTGCAAAGGGCCTCAAGAGTGAAGAGGAGGGAAAGTGAGAAGGAAGGCTTCACCACACTAAATGAAAAGCAAACAATATGCATATCAGGATCCTAAGATGTACCACTCTGCTGGGAAAACCCAAGACAAAAGAATTATCGGACACAACAGTTCAAAGCATATTGCACCTGTCAAAACGTCTGTCATCTTCTATAGAAAGGCACCATTCTAAGAGAGAAAAGGGAAACTTTAGCAAAGTCACTCAGGAACAACAGCTTACTTTGTCTCCTTCCTCTGGCCAACTCCTCCATCTGAAAGCCATTTAGCTCCGTGCTAAAGATTGCCTGGAAGGACCAGACAATAGGAAGGTCTCTTTCATTGTCAAGGACAGTTACACTTTGAAGATGACGCTCAAAAGAGGTTAAAATGGGTCAACAAGCAATTGTTGGGCTTATGCAAGGACATGTGAAGAGAATATTGTTCAAGTCGCACACAAAAAAAATCGGGATCTCAAAGAATTCAACTTTAACCTAGAGGAGGTGTGGGAAGGAAGGAACTAACATGCAATACTGATTTCATCCCAAAGAAAAATTCGGGGGGGGGGGGGGGACTCGTTAATAGACCATTTCTGGATGGCCTTTGCCATTCCGAACCTCTACCCACACTGACTATTAGAAACATAAGTAATTTGGGGCAAAGTGAGAAAAATGTGATTTTTTAAAAAAAATGATGTAGAATGTGCAAGGGGTGCTAATTCTCTGCAGGCTATAACGTTTGTAAGAATGGTATTTTCTGGATGCACTTTAGGAAATAGGTGTAGCATTTCGTCAGGTGACAGGTAAGTAGCTGGGGGTGGGTATATTTAAATGGCAGTTATTAATTTTGTACAGTTTTTTAAATGTCCTTAAAAGGAGAGCCTGGATACCCTTCTGAGAGGAGCTGGTCTAGAGAGAAGCACGAGGTTTATGGCCTCGCTCCGTCTTGCACAGGTCAAGTGACTTTGGACAAGTGCCCTAACCTCCCAACTCTGTTTCCACCTGTGGGAAAGGGAGTAAGAACAGGCCAAGGGAGTACGGAGAAGACGGATACAGACACTGTCTCCTGGAGGAATGAAATATATGCCGACTCAAAAACTTGCACAGAAGTGTTTTGTTTTTTGTTTTTTGTTTTTTTTATTATGTTATGTTAATCACCATACATTACATCACTAGTTTTTGATGTAATGATTGTTTGCGTATAACACCCCGTGCTCCATGCAGTACGTGCCCTCTTTAATACCCATCACCAGGCTGACCCATCCCCCCACCCCCTCCCCTCTAGAACCCTCAGTTTCTTTCTCAGAGTCCATAGTCTCTCATGGTTCGTCTCCCCCTGCACATAAGTGTTTATAGCAGCATTATTCACGATAACCAAAAAGTGGGAACAACCCCAATGTCCATCAACTAATGAACGCATAAACAAAATGTGGTCTAGGCACATGATGGAATATTGTTTGGCCACAAACAGGAATGAATAGCAACACGCTACCACATGGATGGATCTTGACAAATTTTGTGAAATGGAAAAAGCCAGCCACAAAATGCCACATATTATATAATCCCATTCATATTGAATTCTCAGAATAGGGAAATGTATAGGGGCAGAAAGGAGATTAGTGATCATTTAGAGCCAGGAGGGGGAAGAATAATAGCTAAGGGTATAGAGTTTCTACATGAGCTGATGAAAATGCAAAACTATGGGACACCTGGGTGGCTCAGATGGTTAAGCGTCTGCCTTCAGCTCAGGTCATGATCTCAGGGTCCTGGGATCGAGTCCCGCATCGGGCTCCCTGCTCCTTGGGAGCCTGCTTCTCCCTCTGCCTCTCTCTCTCTCTCTCTCTGTCTGTCTCTCATGAATAAATAAATAAAATCTTTAAAAAAAAAAAAAAAAAAAAAAGAAAATGCAAAACTAGTTGTGAAAATGGTTGCGCAGATCCGTGAAAATACTAAAAAACCAGCAAAGGGTACACTGTAAACAGAGGACCTGTATGATATGTGAATTATGTCTTAATAAAGCTATTAAAAATAAATAAAAGAAGCCAAGCAAGAATGACAGATCTTCATAAAAAACAAAAGATACAAAAAAGAAAGGAGGGTGAAGATACACTGTTAAAAGGGAATCAGAACAGTACTTGGCCCATAGTAAGTACTCACAAAACATTGACTATCAGTATTACTTTTATGAATAAATAGAAATCAATGTGCATAGTTTTGTAAAAGAGTATTGTTAGGTAGTCTAATTGAAATTTCCATTTTAATCTTAAATTATTCATCTCTAAAGATTTTTTTAAATTCAAGTGTAGCCCCTGAAATCTAAAGACAATCTATGACTAAATAGTCTATTTAAAAAGAAATTTTCAACGAAATATGGCTTTTTCTCTCCTTTAAAGAGTTTGCCACTTAAGTATATTAAATTATTTCTGATTGTCAAATCTTCTCATCACTTTAGAAGTTGACTAGCTAAAGAATCAAACATGAGAAAACTGAGAAAGGCCATTCATTCTGAAATACACTCATAATTGGATTCATTCTTAAAAAAAAAAGCTCTTTGGACCATTTTTCAAAGGCCATATATATTATGCCTAGATTTTTTTTTTAAAAGACAGTTTGTTGTGATTATCAATTTTCAAAATCTCCAACAATTCAAAAAGATGAAAACAGTCAGATTCACTCCTTTCTCCTACAAGAACTCAAGTTTTTTCTCCCCACATACCAACACATATATTTATTCATAGATCTACAGGTATATTTCACTTTGTAAAATAAATAATCTGTGCTTTTGGCCTTGCTCAAAGATGGATTTACTAAAAAACAAATAAAACTTAAGCTTCAGGGCCTTTCATCTGCAAAGGTCTTTCCCAGTCCTTTTAACAATATCCATAATTTTGTATTCTTTTCCTTAAAAAGGCCCCCTCAAAATGTGTAAGCTTCAGGCCCCATAGAAGTGGATCTGTTCCTTGTTGTTACTTCCCACTGCGTTCACTACTTTGTTCTTTCAAATCCTCCACTCTTCAAAATCAAGTTCAAATCCTGCCACAGGAAGCCTTCTGTGACAGCTCCAACTTGGATTGACTTCTCCCTTCTGTAAGCTTCCACTGTATTTATCCATTAGACAACTTCAAAATCCTTTTTCCAAAACCCTCCAGGTTGAGTTTGGGAATTTAAATGTTTTTGTATATGATAGTGCATACACTATGTATTATGTAATGGTGCATAAATTGTTTCATGTAACACTATCCATTAGGGTCCAGAGTAACACCCCATAATCAAATGTATTAATGCATCTTTATCAAAATACATGACTATTCACACTAAGTGAGACAAAGCTATAAATTGCCTTACTCCAGTTCGGGTCATAGCCGATGCCAAATGAGTTATAAAAGAATTTTCAATCTTCTGAGATTCTGGATTTCTGAATGATGATTAAAGGACTATAGACCTTAACACCATCATGTCATTATTTCATGTCTCACTCTTTAGGTTTTACTTTACCAAAATGGCTCTTCACCACTACGTTATAAAGAATATCATGGGTATTCAATAAATTTGATAGAATGAATGAGTGAAAGACCTGAGTCTTAGACCAGGTGGAGCTTGTCAAGGAAAAGGATTGTGTCCTTTTCAGTCAATTATCCCGAACACGAAGGCCAATGCCTGGCACCTGGGAAATGCCCAATAAATGCAGTTGAATGAAGTCACACTTCTCAAATCTCTCACAAGGACTACCTAGGACAGTAAGCACCCAATAAACACCTTACAATTACTGATCCCAATATCACCGACTTAAAAATCAGATTGATTCCCATAGGGGCGGGGAAAACACGGGGTAGTGAGTATGGAGGAAGCAGTAGGAGAAAAAGCCCAAACATAGGGACAAACTTATATGGAAGTCCTGATGCAAGGGCTTGCATTTCACAACGACCTCGGCCGGTGCGGGAGGGATGCCACCCACCTTCGGAACGCTAGAGCATCTTTCTTAATGTCAAGTCTTCTGACAACAAGCTCTTTCCTGGGTCCCTGTGTGACATCACATCTGTAGTTTACAAAAACGTTACCTTATTCTGCCCCTTATTTGGGTAGTTTGAGACTTTTATAGAAAGTTGGACCAAAAGATGGCATGTGATGATAGACTGGCCTTCTGTGCTCTCAACTGAACTTTTCTAAATTGGAGGTTCTAAATGGAATGATTTATTAATTTCTCAGCTATGAACATTTTTTTTTAACATGGAATGTCTGCAAGCATCTGTGCTGGAGGCAACCATCATTGCGGCAAATTGCTTTGTTTCTCTGTTTCGATTTCCTCATCAGTAAATGGGATACTATGACTTACCCCACAGAGCTGTGATGAAGGTAAAGAATATAACATATAAAAGCTTCTCAGAGAGGGACATGATGGATCACACGGTCACCAGAAAGAATACTTACTGTCAGTGTGAGCAGCCATTGGATAAGTCCTTAACTTAGCCCTGCATAGCCAACGATAATGTTTATGGCAGTTATTGTTGATGTTAGTCACAAAAGAATGACTTGCATTTGCATGTTCTCTTACTTTTCAAAATGCTTTGATTTTATACAAAACTTAATTCCCAAATTCACCTTTGCAGTGAACAAAAGATGTCATCACAATTTCACAGTGAAGAAACTCCAGCCAAATGATGGAGGGACGCTAAGTTCAGGTCACATTTACCAGCATGCATTCTTGGTTCTTTGGATCTAGATGGACCCCAACACCTTTGCTCTTCCTTAACTCCCCACTCTGCGACATCCCATCCCTTCCACAAGTCTGATGTCTGTGAGCTCCAGCGCTGCCTTAAAAAAGTGTTGCCATCTTTAATGAACCGCAAAACCATCCTCCCTTCCCTTATTTTCTAAACCTTCGTTCACAGAGATGAAGTGTCAGACAAAAAGAACTATTTGACAAGTCTCTGACCCAACTTTGCTGTTCAAAGAGTTTAAACATATTATATGACATCAACCCACAGTTACCAACTCCCACTCTGCACCTTGTTTTCAGGAGGAGAGGGATATAAATAGAGTTTCTATACCTCCCTCACTTAGGCACCAATAGCATGGTATATTTATAGATTTATAGACGTTATCTGTGTAAGTGGAATACACACACATAGATATACGTACACATATGTCAGCTTTAATAATATAGTATATAATAATATAGCTTTACATATGAAATAAAACTGACATAAAATAAGTTTTTAAAGTTTATATATGTGTGTATATATAGGTGTCTATATACATACATATGTGTCTTACACCTGCTAAAAGTAAAGCTTCCTCCATCAGTGAAATAGACAATAGTAATAGTGAGTATATCATAAAGCCATCGTGAGGACTAAATGAATTAATATTTACTAAACACTTAGAACAGTCCCTAATACATAATACGCACTCAACAAATGTTATCTGTCATTGCAATTATTATTTATTTTATATATTATAAAAGGATTCCTCATTTGTAAACATCATTCACTAACGAGTGTGTTAAATACTTAATTTCTCCAATGCATCAATTTTAGAAAATTATCAATATCTATTTTCCAATGAGACTTTCAGAAAAACATTTTTTTTTTTTTTTTGTGGAAGTGGTGCATTATCTTCCTTAGAAGACACTTACAGTATGTGTAATAAATGTACCATAAGTCGAATCAGATACCCCTGAAGAAATATAAGCAAGCTGTTAATTCAGAATCTTAGTAACAATTATTTTATACCATAGGACCTTATTCTATTCTTCAGTGACAGTACTATAAATAAATACATGTAATTTATATCCTAAAATTGATTCATCCTCAATTATGGCTGTTTAATTCAGCATTGTTTTCAGAAATAATGGCATTGGGAAAGATTCAACTACATTTACATTGGTGCATTTGTGTCTAAGTTCTAATACAAAAGTAGTCGTCATTCAGAAGAACTTGAATGTCCATAGCCCATGACTCTAACAGTCACATTGGAAATGCTCCTCATCCATCACTATCAAAACATGGTCATGGTTGCGGGGTGCCTGGGTGGCTCAGTCATTAAGCGTCTGCCTTCGGCTCAGGTCATGATCCCAGGGTCCTGGGATCAAGCCCCACATCGGGCTCCCTTCTCTGCAGGAAGCCTGCTTCTCCCTCTCCCACTCCCCCTGCTTGTGTTCCCTCTCTCGCTGTGTCTCTCTCTGTCAAATAAATAAATAAAATCTTTAAAAAAAAAAAAAACATGGTCATGGCTGGACTGACTAACCTTCTCCCAACCAGGTGCACTCAAAATGAGAAAAAATAACCAGAACAGCTAGTTACATTCCTCCAAGGAAGAATGGGGTCCTGGAGGTATTTATTAAGGGTTGCTTTCTTTAGCTCTGATTATTTCTTCACTACCTTTGAAAAGTAATCCTTCCTTTGAACCCTACCAGTTTACATGAATTCTGGTATATTTAGAATAGAGCTGGAGCGAAGTTTTCTCACATGTGTTCCATAGGACACTAGTGCTAGAGACAGGTGCTATTTTTTAAAATATGTGTGTGTCTGTGTGTGTCTTTACACACACACACACAGACAAACACATAAATAAATCAAGATTATAGATAAAGATAAATAAATCAAGATTTCCCGATCAAATAAAATTGAAAAACACTAAGCTAAACAGAGTTTATCAGATTTTTTATCATGTAATTTCTGGGGATTCTTAATATGTTACTGTGACTCTCTAAGAGGGAGTTTGCCAGACCACATCCCTCAGACATATCTATCTATAGACTCTCCATCTCACAAAGTATCTTTTAATTCCAATGTTCCAAGGAACACACTTTGGGAACCTGCTTTAAAATACGGTATATCAGGGTGCCTGTGTGGGTTAAGCATCTGACTCTTGATTTTGGCTCATGTCATGATCTCAGGGTCCAGGATGGGCTCCACGCTGTGCTGGAGCCTGCTTAAGATTCTCTCTTCCTCTGACCCTGCCCACCCCACCCCCCGCCACACGCTTTCTCTCTAAAACATAAATTTTTAAAAAAGATAAAATATGGTATGCCACATATTTCACATCTTTTGCTTGCATCCCCTTTCTCAATTATGAATAGAATTACTTCTTCTCTATTGTATTTTTAGTAAATTCAGGATTTTGCACTTCTACAGATGAGAGAATCTATTTACTATATTAAAAACATTTCCTCCTCCTGCAATTGACCACTACAGATTTCTGGTTAGTTGTTTTAGAATCACTTCAAGCAAAGCAATAGGTTCGGTAACTGAAAAAATATCAGTCGTACTAACTCATAATTATAGCAAATTAAAATATCCTGGCATCAAAATTTCACATAAAGCCATGAGTTTACCCACACATTTCTCTCCAACCAAATGGCATGAAGTTGAACTTAGGATTGTCATGTGCACACCAGTGTTCAGATGCCACTATCCCCTCAGGGAACTATAGAACCACCCCTGATAATCTGTTTGTTCTCTTACAATAAAATCATGTTAATAAATAAATAATAAAAACATATTTATTATAAAATCATAGTCTGGAGGAAGGAATGCTCTAAAGCTTGGGGATCTTTTGTTGTTGTTGTTCTTTAAAGTGCATTACCCCCTAGGGAATGCTAAGAAATCAAATCATCCTCAAAGGACTAAATAGACTTGTAAATGTTAAGCAGTTACTAGTTAAAACATTTCATTCCTATTAAAACTTTGAGACTTAAATTTGGACTTGTAGACTTGCTGGTAAGTCTTGAATATGGGCATACTGTATATATTAATTTGAACTGAATGGGGAAAAATGCAGTAGGATTTATAAACACCCTTTATCAGACTTTCTGGATCCAAGCCTGGGGAAAAAATTGCAAGGAACTTGAATGAAAAATTACACATGGATGTATTGGTTTCGTTGATTTGTGTTTCTCTTTCAAAGCTGAAAAAAAGAATACTACACTAAAAACACATAAGATCATTTGTTAAAATTAGTCTCTGCATTAAATCATGGTAAAAAGCTGCTGTTGAACCTACATTAACTGAAGTAAAAAATATTGCCTAAAATGACCAATTTGATAGAATGTTACCTAAGGTTCTCCAGTGGTTTTTTTTTTTTTTTTATTCCAAAATAAGAAAACTCAGTATCTCTTTTGCATTAAAATGAGTTCCAAGTGTTTCAGGACCTCAAAGGAGGATCCAGCTTCAGGTTTCTGACATAAAAACCCTAATATAGTCTGAAGAATTCCCCTAGGCACATCAGGAGTAATCAAATTTCATGTTAACTATTAAATTACAGACATTCAATTATGTTTTCCTAAACTCTGTTTAGAGATTCAAAAGGCCCTTAGAAAACATCCTTAAACCAAAGCTCAAGTTGGCAAATGAAACCGTTTACCTGTGAGAGCAAAACAAAAAGGGGTCCAATCCCCTCAGGCACATTGCGAAGTGGCACGCGATGTACCCCATCCCCATTGTGAGACACAAATTCTTTGTGACACTGGGAGACACCGCAGAACAAAAATACTATTAGAAATGCTTCAAAAGGAACATTTTTGGCTGCGATAGAGACTTTTGACATTATTTATTAGGTTCAAAACTGCTTCACAAAAGCCTAACAATGGTTCTGTGGAAACCAGTACATCTGAGGCCTTTTCTGTTGTTCTGGGCAGGCATTGATTTGAAGATGGGCAGCACCCGCAGACAATTCCCTCGCAGCGGTCAGTGTAAGTGAGCATTCACCCCCGGCCTAGGAGGGGCCTGTGAACAAACCCTATGGAAACGCTGGGGTGGGCGGGCGGGGGGAGAAGAGCAAACCTTGATTAACTTCTTTGAGGGGAGATGGGTGGGAGCACCGGCGAGCAGAGGAAGGGACGCTCCTGCCAGATTGCCGTGGAGGGAGGCGTCCACCCTGGGCCCCCTTTTCCCCGGGGGATGAGGATGCTTGGGGAGCATCTCCCGTGCCATGGCAACTGCGCCTCCTCCAGCCGGACTTAGGGGCGCGCCCCGGGGCCGGCTTTGGCGATGGGGGTCCGCCTGAGCGCCTACTGGGGCTGCCTTCCTGTCCTCCAGCTCTGGCTCCGAGGAACTCCGGGGGACCTCCGACGAGGCCAAAGGGGTCTGGCTTTTCCTGCAGAGGCCGATGGCGGTGGAAGGCCTCGCAGCGGGACCTGGAAGGCAGACAAGGGAGGAGGGGCCCTGAAGTGTGCGGAATTCACCCGCCCTGCCGCGACTTTCAGAAAATCTCTGCTGATAACTGGATGTGTGAGAAATCAACATTTGCAATGTGCTGAGAGAAAGAGAGAGAGAGAGAAGCCCCGGACATTCCCCTTGCCTGCTTCCCTGGCATTGCCTTAAGAAAATAAAAAGCTATCTATTCCCTTCCTGTTGTTTAAAAGCACCCTCTCCAAAAAATCATTTTTACAGACCCTCATAATACTTTTCATGTCAAGGAAAGCTGTTCAAAACGGCTCAAGAGAGGGAAACAGAAGAATTGGTGACGAAAATAGGGCCACAGATTCTAAACCAGGGAAAAATTTGAGTGGAAAATAAAGTGGAATTAGAGAGTGGGCAAAGCAAACGGATCCACAGCCCATGTAGACTTCCAACTGATAATTTAAACACCCAAGTTTTTATTACAAATTTCAACCAGCTGAAAATTAAAACAATCAGGGAATTAATCTGATCCAGATCTACCCAATACATACATACACACTAATACTAATAATCAATTTGATGTTTTTCTTTATTTGCCCAGTCAAATAATTTTTATGTAAAAGTTGAGATTTTTTACAATATGGTCAATACTGTAAAAGAATATATATATGTATATATATATATATATATTTATCTCCTTATGTATAGTTTTTCCCTGAGAAATTATACCCATTGACCTACATAAAGTCTAATTCTTCAGTAGTAAATTAAGAAAATTTATGTGCTTTAAATCACTTTCCACAAGTTTTAAAGGGCTTTGAATAGCATGTAGATATATAGAATATTTGGAGCAATCTACAAGGGCATTCACATTTCAAAAACTATGCACGAGGTTAAAAATGCACGGTACCTTCCTTATGGCGGGTGTCAAACAGCCAGTCTATATCCAGGCAATTCAATTAGCTCATTACATACTGTCCTGGTATGTATCGGGCATCTCCCACTACACACTCAACATACCCAACATACTCAACATACCCAAATCAAACACTGAAAACTCTTAGTGACTTTCATTTTTCAGTATAAGAATTATTTCCTGGAAATAAAGGTGGAATGGCATTTCAATATCTCCAAGTAAGTAAAACCTTTCAGAATGCCAAACACACTAACTTTCTGAAAACTAGATGCTTAATAGATATTTGTTGATTTGGATTTGCAGCCATGGCAGATGACCAATTCATTGCTATCAATAATCAGTGCAAGGGAATTCCATAAGAGAACATGGATGCGGTTCTGGAATTTGGAGCAACAGAATGTAACCTAGACAGGTCAAGACAGGTCAAGGCTCTGTCATAAGCAAAGAATAGGAATTCCTTCCCTGAATGCAATTCGGTAATGATGCATTTTGTAACACTCTCTTAGGGAGTGTGGTGTAATGGAATCAACAAGGCTTTGGTGTCAGACCATCGTAGATTCAAATCCTGGCACATCACCTGGCCTAAGCCTCTTTGTCCTTACCTGAACCATGAGGATTGTATTACTTACTTCACAAGGTCACTAATAGGATTAAGTTTGTTCATTCATTTATTCGTTCATTAAGATTTGTCTGTTATATGTCTGCCAGTATTCTAGACACTGGAGATCCAGAGAAGCATAAAGCAAGTAATGTCCCTGCACTTACAGAGCTTAATTCTAGTTGTGGAGAAAGGGGGTGGGGATGGGAAAGTAGATGACTAAAGAAGCAAATGAAGAACTGAGTGAGCATCAGCTGGTAATAAATCCAAAGTAGAAAAATAATGCACACATAGGTGACAATTTCAATAAAGACTTGAAGAGAAAAAGCAAACTAGTTAAGTATCTGAGAGAAGAACATGCTAAAAGTAAAGCATCTAGTAAATAGTAAGTGCTCAATACCCAAGAGCTGTTATCATCATGTTTAAAATCAGTATAGGTATACTCTGACCTGGAGTCAAAACAGAAGGCTTGAATCCTGGCTCCAGCCCTAAAGTTACAGAATCCCCCTGGGCTTCGGATTCTGCATCTAAAGCATGGGAAAATAGCAGTTCCTGTCTAAGAGAATGGCCATATGGATCAAAACTGAAGATGTATGTTCAGATTTTAGCACATTGTCTTATACATAGTAAGACAAAAAAAAAAAAAAAGTTAACCAACCAGCATCCTCAGCATCCCATCCTCAAGCCTGGCTTCCCAGAAATGAAGCAATCTCTGAATGAGCATCTTTGGTAGCAGGTCTACCAGCCCCTCCTTTGCCACTTCTAGTCCAAGCAGGACATTCTCCTCTAGTTCAAAGAAAATTCTCCTTTGTATTGAGTAAAAATCTGTCTCTTTATTCTATTGGTCAATTCCAACAAACTGCATAAACATATGAAGTGAAATCTACCAAAATTTTCCAAAAAAAAGTTATGTAAAATTAATCTAATCCTTCTACATGACAGTTCTAGAGCATCTGGAATATACATTGTTTCCTCACATATTCTTACCTCCAATCTGAACAACAGCACCATAAACACCACCACCATTTTCCCCACTGCTGTTTGGTCCCTGCTGTGTTCAGTGAACTTCATTTATATCAATCCTCTAATTACAACATCTTTTCAAGGCAGTTAATTGTTGTTAGTTTGCAGATGAAAATATTGAGCTCAAAGAACATGTATAAGACTGATCATGGCTACTGAACAGAAACGGGAGAAGGTAGAGATTTGAGCCCTGGTGTCCCTGGTTTCAAAGCTCATTCCTTCTGGTCCATTTCCTTATTTTTACTCATTCCTCCTAGGAGCAATTTTGAGACACTTTGTCGTCATATACATTATTCTGTGCTATGATTTCACAGTTTCCTTACCTGTAAAATGGGGATAATGACATTACCTGCCTAATGGTGTTATGGGAGGGTTTCATAAAATAATATGAAATGCTCAGTACATTGTATGGCACATGGTGAGAGCTAATTAAATGAGGGCTGGAATGATCATGATAGCAATAATTGTCATCATCATTATTATTTGGTGCAATACCTGAATCATCACATTACTTGTCATCAAATCACACTTGTTCTCTCCTCCAAAACAATACTTGACAACAAGTAGACTTCCATTCAAGACTGACTGATACAGCTCTTATAGAACCTTCTAGAATAGGATCTGCCATTGAGTCAGTAATTTTACTGTTTATATTAATTTAAAAACAAAATGTGACCAACTGAAGAGAGAAACAAGGAATTAAGAACCACAAAGTCAGGGCCCCTGGGTGGTGCTGTCGGTTAAACATCTGACTCTTGGTTTCAGCTTGGGTCATGATCTCAGGGTCATACCAGGTTCTGCGCTCAGTGTGGAGTCTGCTTGAGATTCTCTCCCTCTGCTCCTCCCACTTGTGCTCTTTCTCTCTTTCTCTCTAAAATAAATTAATTAATTAAAAACACACACACACACACAAGAACCACAAAGTGGTCCCTTACCAAGTGGGGCAGAATCTCCCCTGGAATTGCAGGAGGGCTGGTTCTGAAGTCTCACGTGCCTATTGATGTGTGTGCCTGCAGCCTCCAGGTGCAAAGGAGTGACTGAGTGGGATCTAATAAGTTTTTTTGTCACATGCTTCGCCAAAATTGGACTGCTCCAGGCCTCACGGGGTGCTCCTCTGGCTCTCTTAATTTCTCGTCTGACAGTGAGGATCAGTAGGGTCTCATCAAATTGTTTGGATGGTGTCTGGGAGGAACTGGCTTCTCCATGACTCTCTTCTTCTGAAGCTGCACTCACAACAGGAGACCTGGGGACGGTGTGTGGGTGGGCATAAAGCAGGCTTTTACATGCCACTGGAGTCTGAATCTTTCCTGGAGACAATGCAAAAGGTAAACATATTAGTTTAAAAGAATGCACTTCAATATTACCTTCAAAATTAATGGTAGAAAGAATGAAATCGGGTAATATATGGATTATTTGTTTGTTTCACATTTCTATACTGAACAAACAGAAATGACAAAGAAGCCAAGGACCTGAGTGCCTAAGTGGGAGAAGTAGAGGAGGGAAAAGATATGGCAAGAGAGGTAAAAGGCTGAACATGCTTCTGTTGGAAGCACTGTGTGAAGGCCTAGATATGTTGGTCAATCAGTCCTCACACAAACTGTAATAATAGCATCTAACAGATGCTATTATTACCTCCATTTTATAAGTCAGAAAGCTAGTTTGAGGCTAATGGGTTGAGTTGTGTCCCCCAAGAAGATATGTTGAAGTCCCAACTGTCTGTGAATTCTGTGAATGTGACCTTATTTGGAAATGGGGTCTTTGCAGGTGCAATCACGTTGAGGTTGTTAGAGTGAGGCCATAATCCAATATGACGAGCGTCCTGATCGGAAGGAGAAACAGACATGGGTGCACAGGAAGAACACCACGTGATGATGGAGGCAGGGACAGCAGTGGGGGGCTTTCCAAGCCAAGCTATGCCAAGGATTACAGCAACCAGCAGCAGCTCAAAGAAGGACATGAAAGGAATTCTCCTTCAGAACCTCCAGAAGGCGCCAATCTTGCTGACACCTGGATTTCTGACTTCTGGCTGCCAGAACTGGGAGAAAACAATTTGGTTTTAAGCCATCCCATTTATGATTCTTTATTATAGCAGTGCTAGGAAACAGGTATCCACAATACTTCCAATTGTCCCAGAGCAGTTAACAACAGCCCTTTTCATGCTGGGGGGGGGGGGGGAAGATGTTCAGATTTGGGGAGTTCGGAAAATAAAAAAATATTTTTTAAAAAACACCTCTAGGAGCCTGAATCTCACTACCTGTGCAACAGAGATTTCCTAGATTTCTATCTTATTAGAAGGTAGAAAAGAGGAAAAACCAGGAGGTGGGAAGTGTGGAATGGGAAGGGGAAGGGGGTCTATTGCATGAGTTCTACTGTGTGGCAGAAACGGTGCCAGGGCGTAACAAGTCTTAGCAAGATTCCTATTCCTTGTGCTCAAGCTGTGGGCAAGGGGCAAAGAGGATGCTGGCCATGTTAGGTACCAGGACACACTCTTCCTAAACCACAGCCTCATCTGCAAAAGGAAGAATCAAAGCAAATGCCTCTGGGGGGCTTGCAGATAACAGAAATGAGAGAAAGGGCCAAGGAGGGGTATGCTGGGAGTATACGTCCAGCCACTTCTCAGACCATGCCTTACGTTGCCATGAGGGCAGGTAGGCCCAGTGTAGACAGATTTTTCTGGATTTTCAGGAGAAGCAGAAATATATTTTTATATATGTAAAAACTTATAATTTTTCAATGTTGGTAACTCACTCAATTTTTTAAAAAACATACCGTGGGCTCCACAAAACACATCTGCTCTCTGAATCACCACAGGCCATCAGTTTGCATCTTTGGCCTATGGCCAGCCCTATAAAAGTCACAGTATCATTTGCTTCCCTCCATACCATCTTCATCTCAGAATATGATTTTATAAATATTCAGCTGGGCACCATGGGAATGCATGTGCAAGCTTTGTGCATAAGCAAATTTTAGAGTTCTAGAAGCCTTGCCTACCTCCAACACTTTAGGAAGATTGAGCTTTTATTTTCATTTTAATTGATTGCTTCATTTCATCTTAAAAGCCCAGAATTCGAAATGGCACACAAATACATCAGGCTTTCCCAAATGCAAAGCAGTATCTAGAATCTTTCATAACGGTAGCTCTGGGACTCTTGATCCCAAAGGAAAATTTACAGCACTAGAACCAGCAGCATTTGATCTGCCCTTGTTCTATTGTTCAAACATCAAGAACAGGATGGAAGTTTCAAAGGCACTTTACGCACCTTCACATCCTAAAAGTTAGGAGTTGAAAGAGGTCTTATAAATCATCTGAGGCTGGCCCCCACCACCCTCATCATGCATCTCTGCTTAAATACCTCTAGGAGCCTATGGGGCGCTTGGGTGGCTCAGTCGGTTAAACGTCTGCCTTCAGCTCAGTTCATGATCCCGGAGTCCTGGGATTGAGTCCTGCATTGGGCTCCCTACTCTGCCTACTCTCCCTCTCCCTCTGCCCCTCCCCCGTTCGTGCTCTCTCTCTTTCTCTCAAATAAATAAAATATTTTTTAAAAAACACCTCTAGGAGCCTGAATCTCACTACCTGTGCAACAGAGATTTCCTTGCTTATTAGAAGAGCAAATAAGTAACATTGTATTTGCAATAAAATAAATATATTATATACATGGATATATGTAATACTATATATGGGAAATAATTATTAAAGCCTCCTTGTATGGTGTTGGGACAGATGGTGACTATGCTTATTTAGTTATTCAACCAATATTTACTGAGCTCCTATCAGATACTAGGTACTTCTCCAATGACAAAATGTTACCCAGGCCAACAGAATGGATCATTTTAAGACTAAATTGACCAGCTGATTTATAGCAAAATGGACTTCAGCACGGCAATCCAGAGCCTCTCAGTCTCAGGGACACCGGAGTGAATTTCAAGTTTCCTTTATGATACAATTACCAGGTTGCCTGAATTGAATAGAACAACCAGTTGTTTTAGCATTAAACAACCAGAGACTGTGGCAAATGGAAGGGCATTTTGCAATCTCCAATGGTTTCCAGTCTTTTTTAAAAAGTTTTCAAATTTCCCCACCAAGATAGTGACAGAATTTTAGCCAAAATCCCCTGCTCATGATTTCTTTATTAGGTCACACATCTCTTAAATCTAATGCAGTATTTTCCAATCCTGGCTGTGCATTAGCCAATACCCAGCACGCTTTGAAAAATACAGATACATGGTCCCAGGACCCCAGGACCTGTGGTTTGTAAGCCCCATGGGGATTATAATGAGTGTTCAGGGAAACACTTGTCTAATTCACTCATAGGAAATTTCAGGTACTGTTATAACTATAAGTTAGTCTAAGCAATCACAAACATGCTGAAGCATGAAATCAATGGTGTCTTTCTCCTCAGAGTATTATCTCTCTATGGACAAGTCTTCATTTCAGAAACCAGCACTCTGTATCACTTTACAGCTTGTATCTCCTTTACATCTTATTTCTTTTCCCATCAGTAATCCCCCTTGAGCCTAACAACAACCCTTTTGCTTCCTCATTTTTCTGAGGAGAAAACTGACGTCAGCGAGTAAGCACCTTGTCCATACCACTAACCAAGCATCAAAAAGCTGGGGTGGGGACCCATGTCTTAGATTTTAAGGGGATTTTGTTTTTCTACTCCACAATCAATGCCAGGTTGCCAGAGCAAACTACGGGAACTGGGTTTGATGACGGGAGGGATAGAAGTGCGCACAGAAACAGCTAACAAGCTGTGGCACCTGACCACAGGTCTGACACTGTCCTGGTGTCCATGCTTTGGGCTGTAGTCAATGCTCGCAGCAGGGCTTCCAATGTGCCAAAGAAGACAGGGCATCTGCCTATGGCCCAATAACTGGAATTCACCCCCAGGAAAGCCCACATTCTCGAGGCTCCCCCAGCCACCCCTCCAACTTTTCTCACTAGTTGAGGCCCTTGTTTTGTGGGTGTGTTGTTTGCTTAAAAAAAAAAACTTCCCATTATCCCAGTTTTGCAAGTTCTTTTCATGTGTAGGCGACTCTGCCTGTCATCTTGCAGCTCGGGTCTTCCATCTGTTGCTAATTTCATTGAAAGTAATATTGTGGCAGACAGGAGATTTCAAGGTACAATAAAATAAGACTCAGAGCTGAATGTCTTCCACAGAAGCAATTTATCTTTCTCTTGAGCAGCAAAATAGTTCATGATAAGTCATGACAGATTCTGATTTATTCATTTTATTCATTTTCTAGTCATTTAACTCCTGCACTTTCTGCCCCTCTATGATACCAGCAGGCATGGTGCAGCACCCCTTTGCGCCCATGCCTGGCAGCTATCCCTCAATATATGACTCCTATGTTTGTATCCCCACTCTGTCTCTTCACTTTCTTGGGCTTCTAACTAGCATGTTCATGTTATGGGAGGACCAGAGGCAACTATCCTGGAAGAAGAACTAAAACCCAGAGACAATTAATTCCCCAAAGCTCATTTTGCCCTTGACTGTCAGCACAAATAGGAGCTAAAGCTAATTGATGTCACCTCCTGCATATAAAATCAAACACAACCCTTTAATAGGTCTTTGATTAATATTGAAAACTCCAATATACTCTTTAAAAGGATTCTTAACCACACCGTGGAGTTTAATGGAATCTGCCACTTCTCACCATTTCTCCTAGCTGTGGAGTGAGAGTCCTTTGTAAGCCAATGGGTTTGAGTCTACAGAAAGAGGTTGCAGTGCAACAAGCCCTGAACAGTGGTAGAGCTTAAAGACCAAGTGTGCAAGTTCTGCACCCAGACTCCTTGGGCCAAATCTCTCTTACCCCTTCCTGGCTGTGTTACTAGGACCAAGTTGCTCAATTGCCCTCTTAGTTTCCTCACTCATAAAATGGCAATAATCATAATACCTACTAGACAGGGTTCAAATGCAGCGTAAGTAAATTAATAAACAAGGGCTCAAAGCAGTACCTGGCACACAGGAAGTACTCAGCAAGCCTTAGCTGTTATTATTATTGTTGTTGTTGTTGAAAATGTTCCTTCTCCTCTCCCTCTATAGCTCCTGAATGGCCTCTTTCAGTAATAAGGACTCAAGTGGAAAATAGTATCTTCTCCACCCATCTTGAGTTTGCCTCATTTTATTTATTCAAAAATATTTATCAAATGCCTACTTGTGTGTTTTGCCCTGTATTTGGCCCTGGGGGTGCAACAGACTAAAGCAAATGTGGCCCCTGCCTTCATGGAGCTTGCAAGCTCCTGGGGAAGATGCCAAAAATAGGTCACAACTAAGCAGAGTTACAAACTATGGTGAGTGAAGGCAGGGAAAATTCAAGGGGCTGAGACAGAGAAACATGGGTAGAGATCCATGACGGTAACATTGACTCTGAGACTGACTCAAAGGCCGAAAAGGACTTAGTTGTTCAGGAGTAGGGAAAAGAGCATTCCAGCCTGACAAGGACTGCGTTGTGTTCCCAAGACTGCTAGTCCCAGTGGCTGAATGGAAGAGAGCAGGAGCGAAGGGGCAGGCGAGGTCTGGGAACTGCACAATGTGCAATGGAAAGCTACTGAAGGTTTCACATAGATGAGTGATGACAGCAGCACATACCTTTGGAAAGCTCTCTAAGGGAAAGTGGGCAGAAGGGGACAAGAATGGAAGCCGGTCAGAAGGCAGTTGGCAGTCAGCCAAGTGAGAAGTGATCACAACTTGGATGTGCATGGTAGTTTTGTATAGCAGTTACAAGCTAAAGAGTCTATGTTGGATCTGTCTCATCTGTAAAATGGGGATAATGATAACAAAAATGGGGGAAAATATAAGAAATGGACTTCCAGTTTCAGCTCCAACATGGAAACAGCTTGGAAATTGACATTCCTATCCTTGCAACAAGAAAGAGCTAAACAAACTAAAAATCAACAACTTTACTTGGACCCATCAGAGAACTGAGTTTGCAGGACAAACTGGCACCCCACAATCTAGAGACAGGTGAATCCAAAGACTCAAACCAAGGTCTGTTTACCTAGAGTAAAAGCCTCTGAAGCCATAAACTGGTAGGATCATTTAAATGGTAATTTTGATGAATTGTTGGAGGCTAAGTGTAGAGTAGCTTGAAAGCGAGAAACTCCTGCGGGATGCAGTTTTAGAGGGTCTCTATACTTCAGTGGGTTTTGCCTTAGAAGAATCCTGCTCACAGTCCTCCACCCCAGTTTCTCAAGCTGAGGATCTGAGAAAGATTCTTTCACAATTCTGACACAGAAAAGGGAAGAACAGTCATTGCCAAATATTCCCAGAGCACTTTCCATAGCAAAGGCATACCAGAGCCTTATCCCAGCCCAGGGAAAGGCATTTTTCCCACTACAGCCCCATTTAGCCATCTTTTCTCACATAGGGAGATAAAAGAAAAACCAAGAAATACTTGTTAAGGTCAGAGCCCAGAAACATAGACTCATTAAAAGACTGAGATTTAATCATAAGATCATAAATTGTTTCTCCCCACCCACACCTTATCATCACACAACTAGGTCTCTAGCGTATTATAGCTGAAAAAGCTGAAGATGAAGACTCTCTTTGAGGAAGAATAGTTAGGGAAAGCCAAAGTCCAGACAGTAGACAAAAGCATGAAAATGGAGGAAATATGAAGCCTCTGACACCTACAGCTACAATAAACATTAAACACAACGCAACACCTAGCCAGATTCACATAAATACCCATCACCACCAAGGATCTCTTTATCTCAATTCCTATTTCCTCATATATCAAGATTGGCCTTCAACAAAACATTGTGAGGCATGCCAAAAGGCAAGAAGAAACACAGCTGAAGAGACAAAACAAAGCCTAAGAACCAGACTCAGATATTACACTGATGTTGGAATTATCAGAGAAGGAATTTAAAATAACTATGATTAATATGCTAAAGGCTGTAATAGAGAAAGCACACAACAAGAAAGAGCACATAAGTAAGGTAAGCAGAAAGATGGAAACTCAAAGAATCAAAAAGAAACGCTACTTGATTTCACTTATATGTGGAATCCAACAAAGCTGAACACATAGAAGCAGAGAGCAGAACACTAGTTAGTAGGGACAGGAAGGTGGGGGAAATGAGATGTTAGTCAAAGGGTACAAAGTTACAGTTATATAGGATGAATAAATCTAGAGATCTAATGTGCAGCATGGTAACTATAGTTAATAATACTGTACTGAATCCTGGAAATTTGCTGAGAGTAGATTTCAGGTGCTCTCATCACACACCAAAAAAATGGTAATTATGTAAGGAGATGACATGTTAATTAGCTTTATAGTAGTAATCATTTCACTATATGTGTATCAAATCATCATGTTGTACAGTTTAAATATATACAGTTTTTATTAAAAAATGAAATACAATAAAAATACAACAAAAAAGAAATGCTATAAATATAATACACTGTAACAGAAATGAAGAATGCCTTCAATGGGCTCATCAGTACACTGAACATGGTCAAGGAAAGAGTGAGCATGAAGATAGGTCAGTAAGGACTTCTGAACTAAAATACAGAGAGAAAGGATTGGGGAAAAAATAAAAATTAAAAATTAAAAAAAAGAACAGAACATACAAGAACTGTGGGGCAATTTTATAAGATACAAGATACCCATCCTTTTTGGAAGAAGAAAAGAGAGAGAATGGGGCAAAAGAAATATTTGAAGTAATAATGGCTGAGAACTTTCTAAAATTAATGACAGACACCAAACCATAGATCCAGGCTGCTCAAAGAACATTAAGCAAGATAAATGCCAAAAAGAAAAAAAATTACACCTAGGCATATCATGTTCAAACTGCAGAAATCCAAACACAAAGAGAAGATCTTGAAAGAATCAGTGGTGGGAAGAGGCAGGGAGCACCTTTTAGAAGAATAAGGATAAGAATTAAAGTGGATTTCTCATCAGAAACTACAAGCAAGAAGAGAGTGGAATGAAATATTTACAAAGTATTGGAAGAAAAAAAAAACCAAAACACCAACCTAGAGTTCTATATCCAGCAAAATTACATTTCAACACTTAAGGAGAAATACTTTCTCAAACAATAATAAAAATGTGGAGTGGCTGGGTGGGTCAGTCAGTTAAGCATCTGCCTCCATCTCAGGTCATGATCAGGGGTCCTGGGATCAAGTCCTGAGTTGAGCTCCCTGCTCAGTGAGGAGTCTGCTTCTCCCTGCTTCTTCCCTCCCCCCACTTGTTCTCTCTCTCTCTCTCTCTCTCTCAAATAAATAAATAAAATCTTTTTTAAAAAAGTGGAGAAAATTTATTGTCTACAGACCTGCCTTACAAGAAATGTTAAAACAAGTTCTCAAGGAGAAGGAAAATAATAGAGGTCATAAATTCAGATCTACATAAAGAAAGAAAGGACTCAGAGAAGAATAAGTAAAATCTTTATTTTTTTATTTTTAATCTAAAAGGTAACTGCTTCTAAAAGAAGCTTACTCCTCCATTTCATTCCCAAATGGCTTCCTGACCTCCATCATGTCTCTATTTTTATTCAATATATTACAATAACATTTTATATATATAATTGTTTACAAGATTATTCCAATCTTCCTGACTAGAATGTAAGCTCTATGAGGGCAAGTACCATCTCTGAATCATTCTCCACATTATCTCAAACACTAAGCAAGAAGTTCATGCTCAGAAACTTCTTTTGGAAAAAACGAATGAATGAATCTCTCACCCCTCCGATGGACGCTCGTCAGCGTTATAACATTACCTTTCTCCATGTGCACAACACCCTCCATCCTCCCTTTCTGCAGACTTGTCTGAGAGTAACCACTTCCCTTCTCTTTCCTTTGGGATTGGTCCACATTGCTCAGTTCACCACAATCACCATCCCAACTCTAGTGCCTTGTCCCCTACCAAAAAGGGCAAACAAGTTTCATCTCAAACACCAAGAGCCCAAATTGGAAGCGGCATCGATTTTTAAAGAGGAGTTCCATGGCTGTGTCTTGGTTCATAGGGAAGTTGCTGATGTCTACCATAGGTGTGGGAGAATTAAGTGGCCAATAGAGATGCAAGTACCTGTAATAGCTCAGGTACTCTGCGAAGTGTGAGGGTGCCTGTCCCTGCCTTCTATGAGAGTGTTGTTTCTTCTCCTGATATCACACTAGTAAAAGGACACACAGAGTCAGCCTCTCACTATGCATCAGAAGGTAACTGAAGAGCATTCAAACATACCTCACCATCCTCCCATAACACTACTTCTTCCCCATGATACAACAGCCTTACTCAGTTTTAAGTACACAGAATCGCAGAAACTTTCCAGCCTAGGGACATAGAAGTGGATTGGATCTATAGTTAGACTGTAGATTCTTTCAAACAGAGTATAATTTAAGAACCAGCACACTCGGTTTCTAGTGGATTCATTGAATGAACATTTCCAGACCCTGGTTTCCTCATCTATAGATGAAATAACATGATCTCCTAATTATTCTCTAGCCCTATTCTCAGGCCTCCAGTCCTATGAGTCTCTGAGTATTTTTTAACTACACTGAACATTTTTTTCTATATTTGTTTTTGAAACATTATGTTACCATATGAAATTGCTATATTGTAGGACAAAAATGGTCAAATATAGGCAATTTCATATTTTACAACTTAATATGCCTACAAGAGTATGCATGACATATACACATAGTTTAAAGAAAACAAGTAGCCAAAGACCAACGCAATTTCATTATATAAATATCCAGTACTTATTCATCCATTTTCTTATTGATGGGTGTGTGAGTGAAGTCCAGTTTTGTTTTGTTTTTTAATATTACAAACAAGGCTGCTGCAAACATTTTTGCACACAACTCCTGTTCCATGTACACTAGTTTCTCTAGAAGTGGGATAGCCAAGTCATAAGGTAAGCACATCTTCCACCTTAATATACAATACCCACTGTTTTCCAAGTGTTTTTACCAATTTACATTCCCACTAGCAGTGTATAAAGCTTCTTATTGTCCCACAGCATTGCCAACACTTGCTATTATTACTTGATTATGTTTTTCAATTTGGCCATTCTGGCAGGTATAAAACAGTACTGCTACTGCAGTTTTAATCTGTATATTTTCCTGATAAATAATGAGCTTGAGCATCTCTCTTCCCACCAAATCTTTCATCTGCTTTGCTTACAAGCTTTATAATCATGGGTTGAGTTTCAGCCCCTTTTCCTTCTCCTGCCCTTCGTAGTCTAACCAGCTGGTGAATAGTGACATTAGCCCTGAAGGACGCAGTGGGGAGCACTTGGATAATCTACCAAGTTGATAACCTGCCTCTAAATAAATAACCAGGAGTTGACCCTCGGGGATTGTACTCATGCCATTCAACTGCCATGACCCAGTGTAATATTTCATGTCTTGCTAAAACTCTGGCCCAGCACTATTTTGCATGCAACTAAGGACTTGGACAATTCTTTCATCTGAGTGATTAGTTTATTTCAGCCACGACTTGCTTGAGACACAAAGGCTTGTGCTACCTGCCTGTGCTATCACTCCAGATGGCACCTTAGCTTTTTATATGAAATGTTTTTCACATCTCCCAACCTTCCCCTGGAGGATGTGCAGTTTCTCAATGACCTTTTTAAAATGTGATACTATGACTGGAAAATATTTTAAATCATACCATTCAGTAATACATGTTCAGGAAAGCAACACTTCATGGTAGGTATTCTGTTAAAAAAAAACAAAAACACAAAAGTGTTTTCCCCTCAAACTAGAGATTGCAACAGAAATTATCTTTCTTCAACGATTCTGTGAATAAGTGATTCTGATTCTGACAAATAAAATGAAGGAGAAGGGTGAAAAAAAAGTCACACATAGAATCAGGAACAATTGAAAAAGGAATCCAGGCTACCCCCAACCCCGGCCTTTGTTGAAGGGATCACCAGAGATCTATGTAGATATTATTTTGAAATTTAGAGCTTCAACTTGTATGAACATGAATGCCCATGCTGAGTTTCTGCGTGCCTCTGTGAAACAGCAAAAAGAACCCGACAGACCCTATTCTTGCATTAAAGCAACACACTGTGGAAAGCCTGAAAATAAACCATCTATGCTTGATTAATTAGGTTTGTAAGTATTGTTTCAGAACCAAACAATATTTCTAAAGATTTCAATAGTTCAAAGATTGCCCTATGGCCGTCTGGCCAATACATCTTCCAACACACGCAGTTTACAAGCATTTTTCTTCCCAATATGTTGTCTTTGGTTGGTGCGACATTGTTTGAGCGCAGGGCTATTTGGGTCATAGTGGTTTTCTCCCCTGCACAGCAGTGGTGCTGAGCACAGCACTTTGACCATACATCTTCCATGTCATTTCCATCAAAGGCACATGATACTTCCTGGTGACCAATCAGGAGCGGTTCAGCATCCTAACAGAGGGCATATTGGCAAACCAAGCTTTCTTAATGACAGCCATTGTTTGAGGCCAACAAAAGGGAGGTCCTGAATATTAACATGTGGCCTTGTGTAAAGGTCACCAGTATGGCACATCCATCATATTTCACAACCGAGAAAGAGAACTTTTTAAGTTCTGTCAGAACCTACTGTTGTCCAAATAAATGTATTAGCCTGATGGCTGACACCAAGGAGGCAAATGATCTTGAGTGATGATCTCCTCTTTTAACAAATATCCTTTCACTTCTTTGAATCAGCTGCAGACATTATGGTGAGAGATCATCTTGAAGGAATATACCTCGAGGCCATAGGGGGTTAGAATAACCAGGCAACCCAATTAAAATATTAATTTAATAACATGTAATCATTAGACCAAATGGCATCTCCTCTTGACAGGAATAACCTTCCACACTGAAAAGAGAAATCACTTATTTTAACATCTCAGAGTCTTGAATGGTCTTCTTAATAGTAGAGACCAACAAGCCCATGGAATTTCTATCAGTGAGATTTAATACAGTTGGTACAAAAGAACTCAAACATCTGGGTCTATTGACAACTCTGAGTTTTGGGTAAAGGCTATCCAAAGTGAAGTGTGATGGCAGAACTGAGCAAAGCTAAATTGTATCACATGCATTTATTACGAAACCCAAGAGCAGACGGCAAGCTTCCTTATTTGACAATCTTGGTCAGAACCAGTTTTATGTTCAATATTAGAAATATGGGGTTCTGGTTATTAAGCACCATCTTGAAAAGAGTTGGAATTTATTTCAACTTAAGAAATCTGAAAAGAATATAAGCAAGAGAAAGATTAGTGAATAAGCATGTATCTCTCAGCTGGGTCACTCTGACCTTAGTCATAGTCATGGTGTGGGTCAGAAGGGAGAGACGAGAAATGGAAAGAGAAAGGATGGGTATTAAAGAGGGCACGTTCTGCATGGAGCACTGGGTGTTATACGCAAACAATGAATCATGGAACACTACATCAAAAACTAATGATGTATGGTGATTAACATAACATAATAAAAAAAATAAAAATTAAAAAAAAAAAGAAAGGAGAGTTCTTTTTAGTTCCTTGGATACATCATACTTTCAATACTATCTCCTGACATTCAGACATTTTCTTTCTATGTGGCATATCTTCCACAGACCCTGTACCTCTGAACAATTTCTACTCCTCTCCGTTTCTTGTTCTTTTCCCTAAACTCTGAACTGCTTAGCTCCTTCTGCTGCATATTCTCATAGTTCCTTGGACTTGTTTTATCATAACAATCAACACTTGAAATTGCTTATCGAATTATCCTGTCTTCAAAATTACTCCAAGCTCCGTGAGGAGAGAGACAAGATATGTCAATTTCATCATTGTAGGTACTCCATAAATTTTTATACATAAATCGTAACTTTCAATAATAAAACAGGATCAAAGTCTCAATTCATCACCTCTTGACCTATAATAAGTTTCTGTTAAATAAAAGAAATTCTCACGCATATTAAGGAAGGATTCAACATTGGAACAATTTACTTTTATTATACTATAGACAAGACACCAACTAACTACAATACAGCCTCACAAATTCATATTCTATTATTTCAGAACAAGGCATAACCAGATAAGGGATAAAAGGAAGCCAACTTTTGAACTATCTTTGAAAAGGGCATTTTCTAGGCAAAATAATTTTGTATATAATATATCAGGAAGGTGTTTTGAAACAGCCACTTGCCTTGGCTTTGAGTCCTCTTTCCACCCCTGTATATTGACTCCACTTAGAACATCCTCCATGTGAAATGTTGTCTACCGTCTACATCCTATTAGTCTTCAAGGCCCAGGGTAAGTACCATTCCTTTTATGAAGTCTTCCCCTGCTGCTCATGTTCATAACACTTGCCCAACCCTCAGGGTAAGTGGTTCTAGTTCTTCCTGTATTCTCACTGGACACTAACCACATTGTAATTAAAAGTCTTAGGTGAGACGGCGCCTGGGTGACTCTGTTGATTAAGCATTTGACTCTTGATTTCAGTTCCGGTCATGACCTCAGGGTTGTGAGATTAAGCCCTGGGTCAGGCTCCACACTAGGCATGGAGCCTGCTTAAGATTCTCTCTCTCCCTCTGTCCCTTCCCCACCTCTCCCTCTCTAAAATAATCCAAATAAATAAAAAATTAAAAAAAATTTAAAGTCTTAGGTGAGTATGCCCTTTTTTTAACAAAAAAGTTGTAAATTAATTGAGGAAAGAATCTGCATTTTTATACTTCTCTGAATCCAGCCCAGTGCCTAGCATGTAGCACTCTGTGAGAGTTCAGGAAAGGTTTTCTAAATAAATGCATTAACATACAAAAGTAACCATTCTAAGTATTTAAGCAAATTCTAAAAAAAGAATTTCTTTTGTCAATGCTTTATTAAACTTTAGTAATCATGTTTTATTCTGTCTGTGCACACACACACACACACACACACTTTCTTCAGGCTAATGATCCTATGACTCAAAGTAGTTTAAAGGAGAGTTTCCTTATTATTATATTCTTCCTTTCAGTTACAATGGGAAAATCACTCAAGATGGTACCACACTCCCTTACACGGTTTTGTGCAACTGACTCAAGCTTGGACAATCAGATTCTTTCAATATATTTTTGTTCTTAGGACCTAAGAGACCACATCTCTATTCCTTTCCAGAAAGAGATGCTCTGAAATATGAACTGTGAGTTATTGGAGACCATATTTTCAGTCCTCATTGAAGAAGCTACTCTGAAGAAATAAAGGTGACATGCAGGAAGAATGAGGGGCATGAGATGGAGGGTCCTAGAAGCTCTCATAGTCCCTGGTTCAGATCATCCCTGAGGCTTCAGCCCAAATCCCATTTACTTTAGATAAGTAAGATCAATGTAATTCAGACATATATCCATGATGTCTACTCAAATAGCTTTAATAAAACTGGTCAATATATTTTTTTAAAGATTTTATTTATTTATTTGAGAGAATGAGAACCGGAGCAGAGGGAGGGTCAAAGGGAGAGGGAGAAGCAGACTCCCCGCCAAGCAGGGAGCCTGACACAAGGCTCGATCCCAGGACCCCAGGATTTGGGGGACCCCTGAAACAAAAGTAGACACTTAACCAACTGAACCACCCAGGTACCCCAAAACTAGTCAATATTATTGTATTATGTTAACTGTAGCTGCACTTTTTTTTAAGTTTGAATTGGTCTCTACCACAAGTGTCTAAATTCGTAAGAACGCTATTAGGCTCATCTGTTATTTCTCTTAAATAAATGGAGTGTTTATAACAAAGTTACTTAGGTAAGTAATGAAGACTTTTCATCCTCATAAATATGGTAAAATTTCTTACCACCTCTTAATAAGTTCAAAAGACAAGAATGAAAATGACAAGGTACTAAGTAAAGATATGCATAATTTCACATTTGTCATTGGAAATATTACAATTATGCATTATAAAAAAATAAAATATTGCTCAGTTCCACTCGATTTGTTTCACGCTAGGACGATAAAAAAATAGGTTTAGAGAATCTAAGAGACTTGTCCAAGGTTGTCCAACTCTTCAGTAAAAGAACCTTCTGGCTTGATTTAAAGTGCTGAGTGCCATGTCTAGCACCACATAGGTGCACCTACCCATTAGTTCTTCTCCATCTCTTTTTCCCCCCAAATTCTGGCCTTTCTCTACCACATCACTCCTGAATACTGTACGGATTCCTGAGGCTGAATTCTTCAACCTCCTTTTCTGACTTAGGGCAACCCCTAATCCTCTCTGCCTCTGTTTCTCATCAGAAGGAAAGAAATAGTTACTATGTTCATCCAACAAAAAGGAAATTAATGGTTGATTAGATGCCTGTTCAACACACTGAGGATGAAAACCAGTCTTCATGGTGAATTATTGAATTAGGGGGCCAACTTACAGTGAGGCTGTGTCTACACAAAGCCAAACATCCAGTCAATTCAGCCAAAAAAAAAAAATCGTTTAGCCGCAGAAAAATGAAATTAGTTGATCAGGATTGTGCAGACAACGTAAAATGAGAAACGAATGGCACTACAATGGCATGGTAAATGTTCTGGCAGAATTTACAAACTTAAAGGAAAGAAAAGTAAGAATGAGACTTTTGATGCTGTCAGAAAAATAAAAAGGTCTTATTGAACAAACAAAAATAGATTCCTTCATTTTCTTATTATGTTCCGGTTTCCTTCTATCTCATTTTCTGCATTCAAATTTAAGATGGACATCATGAAAAAACAAAGCCAGTATCCAAAGATTTGAGTCACACCCTAGCCCAGGATATTAAAAAGGAACGCTTTCCTACGGTAAGGCTGGCATATGACATATTATGATGCAAGCATTCAACATGACTTAGTTTCATATTTGGTGAATTAAATCTTCCCTTCACTCTCTGCAGGGCAAAACGGATATTGAGATGCATATTATCTATGGAGAATTCTAAATAACAAAACTCATTTGATGTTCACACTGATTTTCCCAAGTCATTTTTAATACCATGGCAAAAATCAGAAAATCCTCAGTAAAATGTGTGATTTTTGTTGGTTGACTCTTCAGATAGATAGTAATCATGGACTAGCATTAATGGTGTATATGAACTGTGCTTTTAGGAGATGCCATTTGAATGTCCTGTGTCGTCTTTTTAGAATGATGTTTCCATTATGAGTCCTGTGTTGTTACTACGCTCTAATATGTAGATCCCCTAAGCTCTAAAGAGGCTCTAAAACTGCATGAAGTTTTCATAACTATTTCATAACTATTGATTATTAAGTAAGGTAGGAGGAGAGATCATTTATGAGTAATTTATCCCTTCATTAAGAATGAAATACAATTAATTAAAATTGTCGGTCTTAATAACTTACTCATTTAACTCTCCCCCTAACCCTAAGAGAATTAGCCCCAGGAGCTAGACAAAGAAAGCATTCTTCAAGACAAATTGAAGAGTACAGTTTTGTGAACTGAGTCCTGAACCCCAGGAATGAACACTTGCAGCTGCAACATGAACTGTTTTCTGTTACCTTAAATACTGCTGGGCCATATGGAGCATTTCTGAGGACCTTCTATTTTAAAACGTTCTGTTCATATTTTATGCTTTTCCATATGTCTCATCCTTACTTCAGAGTTTCTATTCATTTCCATAAAAATAAGATCTTTGTTTTACAAGAGTTCATTTTTCTCTCTCCCCTCCTCCCTATTATGGCCACAAACCTCCACTTGGGTTATTACAGCCACTCTAGGACCAGCTGATTGTGGCAAGATGAATAGCGAATTATTTGAAAGAAAAACAGCAGTAGCAGATGATCCGTGGGGCTGCCGAGCTCCTGTTTTCTTTGCTCATTCCTACCGACCCAGGATAGAGGAGAATAAACCTGACGCTGGTGTCAAACTGCTTCAGAATGAATAAAATGTTTACAGAAATCATCGCCGAAACCCTGAAGGAAGAGCTGAAGGAAGATATCATTTGCTTAACCGAAAATTAACCAAAATGTGCTTTCTGAAAAAGGGAGCTCCCTGTAGTTTGGGGTTGACTTCGAGCAATTATCCAAACAAAACAGTTGGCGCCTGTGTTGGCGACAAAATAGTGTTTGCATAAAGTGGAGGGAGAAGACAAATATGCATGAAAATTAAATTTAGGCCTCTGGGACTCCCCTTTTGGGGCCATAGAAGAGCTGATTACATGTTCACAGCTGGAATTGGTGTTGGCAGGCAGGCCTCATTCATGGGCAGAGGGAGGGACTCCCTCTTTGAGCGACTGCTCCCGTGGCAAAGCAAGAAAGGCAGCATTAAAAGCATCTGATGTTTATAGACCTCAAGGCCCATGGCCCTGAGCCGTTCAGATCTGGCATCAAACCCGAGTGTTCTCCATTGAGGACTCAGTATGCAGCCCAAGGAGCATGTGGCTGTTGGAGCATAGGTTCTCCCCCCCTCCTCCATCCCACTCACTCATGCACCCAGACTGCTGTTGGCAACGTTTCCATTTAGAAGGCAGCAAATATGGCCAAGAGAAGAGTCAGCACTCTGGACAACAAGAGTGGAGTCTTGCAACACCAAGGTGGAAGGTCGCAATAGGACGCAGAAACTGTCTTGAGACAGGGTCCTTTGGGTACTGAGGTGACTGAAAGGGTGCGTTTTGGCAGCTTTTGACATTAGTTCTCTTGGTTTCTCTGGTTGTAGATTGCAAAAATGGCCCTAATTCTCCACCCTTCCTCTGCAGTGTGACTTTGCCCCATCTCAAGATAGAGTGTGTTTTCCCATCCCTTAATCTGGGCTGGTCTTGTGACTCATTTTGCCCAGGAGGATGTGGTGAAAGTGATAGAAAAGGCTTCCTGTGACAACTCAAAGCACGAAGGATGAGCATACATTAACCTGATGGAAGAGGAAAATGGACCATAGTGTCCTAAGGCAAGAAAGAGGATGTTGTGCTCAATAGTAATAGTATCTAACATTTACTGGATGCTCATGATGGGCCAGGAACCATTCAAAACATTTTACTTATATTAACTAATTTAATGCCCCACAACAACTTGATGAGGTAGGTATAATTACGACCCTCATCCTATTCAAATTAAGAAAACAAGGCCCAGGGTAGTTAAGAATCTTGGCCAAAGTCCCACAGATAGTAATTGACAGAGTTGGGATTCAAACCCAAGGCCATTTGGCTTCAGAGCCCATATTCTTTCACAATTATTCTGTGGTGCTCTTAAAAAAAAAACTGGAAAAAGACCAGCAAGACAAGAACAGATTGTCAAAGGCAGGAACCAAAACTTTGTTAATGGCCTCACAACCACAGTCTAGTGTTCATTCTCATGCTCTTCAGTTTATTCTCGATAGAGCCACCAGAAGGGTCCTTTTAAAAGTTAAATCGAGGGGCGCCTGGTTGGCTCAGTCGTTAAGTGTCTGCCTTCGGCTCAGGTCATGATCCCAGGGTCCTGGGATCGAGCCCCGCATCAGGCTCCCTGCTCTGCAGGAAACCTGCTTCTTCCATTCCCCCTGCTTGTGTTCCCTCTCTCGCTTTGTCTCTCTCTGTCAAATAAATAAATAAAATCTTCAAAAAAAATAAAAATAAAATAAAAAATAAAAGTTAAAATCAGATCCTGTTAATTTCCTCACTCAAACCTTTCCAATTGCTTCCCATTGCACTTACAAAATAAAAATAAAAATGTCTTATGATGGTCACAGGACCTTACCCAATCTGTCCACCTCTTAACCTCTCTGCCTACATACCTTCCCACACTCCATCTTTTTAACTCCACTCCAGCTTCTTGACCACTCCAAGCTTGTTCCCACCCAGGTTCCATGCCTTTCCTGGTGCCTCTACTTTAGAATGTTATTTCTCTGGACTTTGGCATTGGCTCAGCCCCTTGCCTCCTCCAGGCTCTGTGCAAATCTCACCTCCTCTGAGAGGCCTTCCTGGGTCACCTTCTCTAAAACAGTATCTCTTAATCTCATTGCTGTCTCCTTACCCTGATTTACTTTTCTCCATAGGACTCACCAGTGCCTGAAATTATGTTATGACATATTTGTTTGTTTACTTGTTTACAGTCTGGCTGTCCCACCAGAATGTATGTTCCATAAGGCAGAACTCTTAGTGTTGTTTATTACCTAGACCAGTGTCTGCCATATAAAAAACACTCAGTGCTGAAATATCCCAGAGCCTTGATGTTGCTTAAGACTGCAAAAGTTTCAAAAATTTGGAACACTAACCAACAAAAGTATGCCCAAAGTAGGACAGGTAGGAGTGTACGAAATGGTTAAAGAAGTAGTTCTCAGACTCCAGTGAACAACTATGTACCTTTAGCATTGGGACCTCTAAACTGGGGAGCTCCTAGGTGACTCTAACTCAAGTGATGTGTGGAAAAGGTTGTCAGATTTATCAAATAACCTATAGGATGCCTCGGTAAGCCTGAATTTCAGAGAAACATTATATTACATGGGACATGGTTATACTAAAGAAATATTCTGAAGGGTAAACTGAGTCTTATAGTCTATCTGAAAACATTGTGGATCACACTCAGAGAAAAACTCTATATTATAGGGAGAGATGATATTCAGTCTGGAGAAAATCAGTTTGATTGAGAAATAGACATGATTCACAGTGATACTCAAATATCTGAAGAGAAAAAACCTCTAGTCTCTGTTACTCTAGAGAACAGAATTAAGACCAGATGTTGACAACATCTTTTCAATAAATACAGGTGGGCAATGGTGGTAAGGGTTGCTGCTCAACAGCAGTGGTTTTCCACCTCTAGGAGTATGCAAGCCACACTGTGGAAAGAACTGAATGTTGATGAAAGGAGTCTATTCTGGGTGAGGGTGGATCAAGTCCAAAGACTGTTCCAACACTAGGAATTCAGTTTCACAGATGGAGTGAGAACAGACAGACCTTCTCTGTATTAGATGGGACTCCATTCATTGAAAGTAACCAAAATCCAACACAAATGGGCTTAAGCAAAAATTGAGTTTATTATTTTGCACTGAAAAATCGAGGAGGATCTTGATTCAGGAATGACTGAATTCAGATATGTAGAAATGATGTCATCAAGATTCAGATCCAAGTCTCAGCATTATTTTCCATGCATTGGCTTCATTTGTGGGCAGTCTCCTCTTTCACAGTGATAAAATGATCACCTGTGTTCCAGGCCAACATCTTAACAGGTTAGCAGTCTCATCAGGAAAAAAAGATTCTTTTTCTCAATAGTTTCAGCAAAATTCAAGGACAGCATCTCATGGCCTGCTTTGGGTCAGATGCCAACCCTCAAACCAATATTACAATGCCCAGGAGAATCAATGCTCTGGTGAGACTCATTTGGTCATGTGCTCATGAAATTGGGAGTAAGGTCAGGCCCACCCAAGTTATAGGGACTGAGAGTCAGGGAGGAGGGTAATGTTGCTAAAAAAAAAGGACATTGGATGCCGGGCAGATAAAAATACCAGATAGTCCTATATTCCAAATTCAGTCTATGTCAGTGATATTAATAGTATTGCACAAGCTAGCACACTTTTATTTCAGTCATCCTCCTCCAGCTATGCCTCCCCAATTTCAACGAATTCTTCCTTCACATTAGGAAGATGCATCTCCCCACCTTCCCAAAACTCTATCCCTTGCCCACTGTTAGGTTCCACTGAGTGAAAACATTTCTTGAACAGGACACATCTCAATTCTTTAGAAAGACAAGCTTTCTAATATATATAGGTGGGCAATGTTGGAAAGGGTTGCCTCTTGAGCAGTGGTTTTCATGCAAGTCATAGGGTTGAAAAAATGGAATGAATGTTGAGGGAGGCAGTCTGTTCTAGGTGGGGGTGGATCAATTCCACAGACTGCTCCAACACTAGTAAATTCAGTAACTCAGAAGGAGAGAGATAGTTGGACCTCCTTTGTATTTCTTGGATGTTTCTGAATTGAAAACAATTATTGAGCACCTAGTACGTTCCAGGTACTGTGCCCCCAAAACTAAGAATACAAATATAACTAAAGCATGGTTAATGCACTTTGGAATATCCAGACCTAGTGAGGAAGAAAGAAAGAAGTATAGAGGAGATTATAAAATGATGTGATGAGTGTAGTGAGGCAGATAGGCATTCAGGGCTATGGCAGCACAGGAGGTGGTACTTAACACAATGGGGACACGCAGAGTGCTCTTATCTCCATGCTTTTCAAGTGCAGGGGCTGTATGTTTGTGTGTAAGGGTTTCGAACATCTTTTAGTTTGTCACCTTGCTATTTCAGTGGTTAGTAAGATAGTCCAAAAGAGACAGAATGATGAGCCATTGCTTTTTACAAAACATAAAGGCTTTTCGTTTGCTAATAAAAGCATACAAATTCATTGTACAAAATTTGGCAAATAAAGAAAAGACATGGGAACAAGGAAAAAATACATAACCACTCTTAGCACTTTTATGCTATTTTTATCCAGTCTTCCTCCTTTCTCTGTCTAAAAAGGGATCATTGTAATATACATGCATTGATGTGATATATGTAAAATGTATAATGTATATGTATATCCATGAAGATATATATGACACCTATAGTAATATAGATGATTTTATATTCTATTTTTAACTTAACCCTCCATCATTAGACATTTGCAATGCCAATAAATATCCCTTGAAGAATTGTTTATAACTCTATAATATGGCTGTGTGATAATATCACCGTTCCTTCCGGACAATCTTTTTGACAGAAGCAATAAAGAGAAATTGTCAAGTGAAATGACTCATTTTGGCAGGCCAAGACGTCAAACTTTAAAACAAACTGAGAGGTCATGATCCCAGGGTCCTGGGATCAGGCCTCGCGTCGGGCTCCCTGCTCGGTTGGGTATCTGCTTCTCCCTCTGCCTGCCACTCCCCCTGCTTGTGCTCTCTCTGTGTGTCAAATAAATAAATAAAATCTTTTTAAAAAGAAAAAAAAACTGAGATTCACAACTCCAAAAATTTAAGAAAATTGAAGTGCCATAAACTTTAAGGGAGATAAAAATGTTGTTGCACTTCCTTGGGGCACCTGGGTGGTTCAGTCAGTTAAGCATCAGACTCTTGATCTCAGTTCATATCTTGATCCCAAGGTTGTGAGTTCAAGCTCTGCTTTGGGCTCCACTCTGAGCATGGAGCCTACTTAAAAAAAAAAATGTCATTGGACTTCCTTTGCTCATTTACCTTTCTCCAAGTATAGAAGCAGTTATAATTAACAAATAACTCTCATGTGATTTTATAATATCTTCCTTCCCATTCAGACCAGCATCAAAGCATTTTTTATTATATTTATAGTGGTGAGTTGGGAGGAATATCAGTTACTTTTAATACCCCATTGAAAATAATTTAATGAGTCAATCTTATTCCAGATGGACCTATATATAGAGACTGTGGCTCTTGATTTCACAGACATGCATCTGTGTTAAATACCAGTAATGATTTTCAGATTATCTTATTTTATAAATTCAAAAATGAGGTAGTTCTATCGGAGGTAAAGGAATTGTTCCCAGGAGTGCACAGGGAGTTCTAATAGGATTAGACCCATTAGTCTCAATAAACCCCTTGGTGTCAAAGTCTGGATAATCTGTAACTATTAACTTTAAACTGATGTGGTTGGCTGCTCAGGCCCACAACACAGAAGCACTATTTGGATCTGAATTTATTGCAGATAGTTGGCCAAGACAACCATGACTCTGTGGGAAAGGATGAAGGCCATTTGTCCACTGTCACTGCTGTTCCTAAATCTTCACCTTCTGCTTCCCAATTATATGACTTTCCGTTATCTTTTCCTGCTCTAACTCCCCAGAGGGCTTTATTTCTTACCACCTGTATTATTTTGAATTACAGTCATCTGTGTCCTTACCTGACTCCTCTGTTTGCAAGGATTATTTATGTCTTCCTCATCTATTTTGTTTCTATGCATCTAAACTTAAGCTTAGGAGGAACTCAATATTAAAGTCTCACCAGTCCTCTCTCTTACCCCTTACCTTACTTCCTTCCTCAGGGCAGGAATGGACAGATTATCAGCTACAGGATCACTGTACCCCAAAGCAGGAAAAAGGATTTATGCCTTCTGTCATATTGCTATTTTCTTATATGCCTGCTCTTGTGCATGGAAGGCTCATCTGGTGCCTCCATTGCCCATGCTGTAAGCACCCCAGGAAAACTGCCACATTCTCCCACCCAGCTTTACCATTTATTTAGGAAATTGAGGCTTTGATCCTATTCTGGCTCCTTGTGTCTATTGTCAGTTGGATGGGGGCAGGATTAGTGACTTCTTTCCTCCAAACCTCCATCACTCCCATTCTATGGATGTACACAAAGGCAGTTGGATGGGGGAAGGATTAGTGACTGCTTCCCTCCAAACCTCCATCACTCCCATTCTATGGATGTACACAAAGGCATACATGCCTCAGTGTGCTTCGGTGTGAGTGCAATCAGCTCCCTGTACCAGACACCACACACCAACTCCTGGAAAGGCCTTTCTCCATGTATCATTCTCCCTCAAAGAGGATTTTACACCTTTCAAAATTCACCTAATAAGTCGTTGTTGCCATCTACTACATGCAAGGCATTATGTTAAACATTGGTTTGAGAGCAATAAATAAATGAAGCCCAATCTCTACCCCCTAGATGCTCCAGCCTAGAGGCAGCAAGATAACTAGATAACCACCACATAGTGTGATAAAAGCTGTCATGGAACCCTGCACCAGTGGGATAGGAACCTCTCATAGTAGTCCTAGGATATAGAGTCAGTAGACATTAATATTCTCATATTACAGATGAGATAACTGAGGCTCAGAAACACTAAGTTCCCCAAGGTTAAATGGCACAAGTTAGTTAGAGTTAGAGAAAGCTCTGGTCCATTGCATTTGCACTACAGCATAACATCTCTGTGGACTCATAAGACCTCATCTATCCTAAAAGGGAAGGGAAGCTAAGGAAGTCATCCATTATTGCCTTAGGTTTATGCCAGATTGCTCCAGCCCATGTAGATATTATGATTCTCTGAATCACTCTTCTAGACCTTACTGCTGATGGGAAATCACCTAGCATCTGATTTCAAGTCATATCTCTCAGTCAGTTTAAGGTTAGGTTATGCTGCAATAACAAACAATCCCCAAGTCTCAGTGGTTAACAGAAAAAAAGAATTATTCTCAATAATTCACAATTCATGTTCATTAGCAAGTTAGCTTCAGCTCTGCTCCACATCAGCTTCATTCTGGGCCTCATGTAGAAGGAGCAGTCTCTATGTGGGATACTGCTCAAAACCATAGCAGGGGGAAAAGAGGCCAAGAAGTGACACACTTCTGTTTGTACTTCATTGGCCTGAACAATCACATAGCCAAACCTATGTCAATGAGGCAGAGAAGCATAAATCACCCACAATTCAGGGCAGCAAATGTTTTGAACACTATGCCACTATCTCTTTTAATGACTGTAGGGGTGGAACTAAACATAGAGACAGAAGACCTGGAGATGAATAGTAGCTCATTCATGACAGGTGAACTGAAATAAAATTCTCTGAACCTTAGTAATATCACCCATAAAACAAAGATAACTATTGTCATCTATCTCAGGAACTTGATGTGAGAAGCAAGTTCGATGTGTAAGAGAGTTTCTGGTAAACCATGGAACACATTGCTTTTGTTCTTACATATTGCTTCATGTTCAAATATCTTGTTCCTACCTAAAGACAAGGAGTTACTAATTCAAATATCTATAGATCCACACAGATAACACAAACAGAAACATGTCAGTTACTTGTTCTGAAAACAAAAACTAAAAAAACTTAATACCCACCTAGTTACACTTTCTTTCCAGTGTTGTTTCTTTTCTTTCTCTTTCTTTCTTTTCTTTCTTTCTTTCTTTCTTTCTTTCTTTCTTTCTTTCTTTCTTTCTTTCTTCCTTCCTTCCTTCCTTCCTTTCTTTCTTCCTTCCTTCCTTCCTTTCTTTCTTTCTTCCTCTCTTTTGCTGCTTTACAAGGAAAACCATGCATATCTGATAGCTAGATTTGGCCTGCAGAACCACTACCATCAACTGTACATTTCTTACAGAAAGAGAACCAGTCTAATATATCCAATAGTTCTTCAAATAGTTTTAACCCTCAGAAAATCCCTGATGAAGTTCATGAAGTTCAAGTCCATTATCAAATAAATAATATATTTATCTTATAAAAAAGTATGAACAACAGCCAAACATAAAGTACCTAGAATGATATAGAAGACTCACATCTGCTAACTGGTAGATCTTTCTTAATAAAACAAACATAAAAGATATAGTAGTTTGTGATTAGCCCTGATGAAAGCATTAACTACTTCAACTGCAAGGAAGTGTCCACTCATTTCTTCATAAAATGTTTGAGTGATTGTTATGTGGAAGGGGACTCTACAAGGCTATTTCTCACTTATGTCTTGTGGAAATATAGCAATTCTCATACAATGTAGAAAATATGATGATAAGTCCAGGGAGCTAAAGGGGAACATAGGAGGAGCCCAGTTCACTGACATAAAGGGGTGGAAGCTGTCACATTATAGAAGGAACTACATTGTGAAATATGGGAGAGATATTGTAAGATTGGAAAAAAGGACAGTGAGAGGAGCCCAGCATGGGAGTTCACCATGAAGAAAAAGGATGCTGGGGAGGTGAGAAGGGCTAAATCACACAGGGCCTTAGCAAATGTGTCACTAGCTTAGACATATAGAGTTAAATAAATGAGGTGAATGTAGAGCTAGTTCTTGCCCACAAGGGGAGGCAGGTTAAGATACAGTGTAGCAGTACAGGCTATGAGGCACGAAGTCCTATGGAGAGTTAGAATAAGGAAGGGTTCTAACCTCTCCACCCTCCACAGTGGGGAGTATAGGAAAAGATGTTCAGCATTTGCGATGGGCTCTGGAAAATGGAGAGGACTTTAATTAATAGAAATTGGGAGGGGCGATCTCTAGGAAAGACATAGAGATACAGAAATTAAGAGAATAACAATGAAAACAATTTGTGCAAAAGGAGATATAAAGGAGAGGTAAAAGAAGGAAATGAAAAATCGCACACTGTGGAGCAATTGTTTATCAAGGACCTGGGTGCTAGGCTCTAGGCTTGGCACTGTATGCAAACTAGCTCATTTAATTTTCATAATAATACCACTTCACTGATAACAGTTCTGAAGCTTTCTTCATGAGTTACTTTCTTTAAGGTCATAAAGTAAGTGGTAACCTCTCTGGTTCACTCACCATACCAATTTACTCCAGAGGAAATAAGTCAGAGTGGTGAAATCAGTGTTTGGGGCAAATTCCTTAAGCAACAAAGTGCAAAGTCAATTTAAAGTGTGAGATTAAGGACAGTACAGGGAGGTTGCTGACACTTAAGAGTCCTTAACTATCAAAAATCTCCCCCCCAAAAAAGCTCAGGACCAGATGGCTTTACTGGTGAACTCTATCAAACATTTAAAGAAGAGTTAATACCAATCTTTCTCAAATCTTTCCAAAAAATTGAAGGGGAGGGAACACTTCCAAACTCATTTTACAAGTCCAACATACCCCAATACCAAAACCAGACAAGGATACAACAAGAAAATGAAATCACAAGTCAATATCCCTGACCAACATAGATGCAAAACCACCAACAAAGTACTAGCAAACTAAAAGGATCAGGAAGCATAGGAAACAAGAGCAAAAATAAACAAATGGGACTACATCAAACTAAAATTGTCTGCACAGCAAAGGAAACAATCTGCAAAATCAAAACGCAACCTATGGAATGATAGAAAATATTTGCAAACCATATATATGATAAGGAGTTAATATTCAAAGTATATAAGGGAATCCATACAACTCAATAACACAAAACCAAGCTGATTAAAAAATGAGCACAGGACCTGAATAAACACTTTTCCAAAGAAGACATATGAATAACCAACAGGTATAAGAAAAGGTGCTCAGTATTAAATCTCCAGGGAAATGCAAATCAAAACCACAATGAGGTATCATTTCACACTTGTTAGGATGTCTATTATCAAAAAGTCATATGATAACAAATGTTGGCAAGAACATAGAGATGAGGGAACCCTTATACACTGTTGGTGGGAATGTAAATTGGTTTGCTCATTATGGAAAACAATATAGAGGTTCTTCGAAAACTTAAAAATAAGATACCATATGATCTAGCAATCCCACTTCTGGTATATTTCCAAAGAAGATGAAGACAAGATGAAGATGTCTCAAAAAGATACCTGCATTCCCACATTCATCACAGCATTGTTCACAATAGCTAAGATATGGAAACAACCCAGAGTGTTCATCAGCAGATGAATGGATAATGAAAATGTGGTATGTATGGATAATGGAATATAATTCTGCCTTAAGAAAGAAGGAAATACGTCATTTATAACAACATGGATGAAGCTGGAGTTGCAGAGAACAATGTGCTGGGTGAAATAAGCCAGACATGGAAAGGCAAATATTGCATGATCTCACTTATATGTAGAATCTCAAAAGCTGAAGTCATAGAAACAGAGAATAGAAAAGTGGTTACCAGGGGCTGGGGGGTGGGGAAAGTGGGGAGACCTTGGTCCAAGGGTACCAACTTTCTTTTATTAGATTAAAAGTCTCATATATGGCATGGTGACTACAGCTAATAATACTGCATTGTATCCTTGAAATTTGCTACAAGAGTAGGGTTTAAAGGTCCTCACCATACACACACACTCACACACACAGTAACTGTGTGAAATGATCAATGTTTTAATTAGCTTGATTCTGGTAATCATTTCACAATGTATGCATATTTCAAAACACCATCTTAGACACCTTAAATATATATAATTTTTGTCAATCATACCTCAATAAATCTGAGGAGAACAAAGGAGGCCTTAAATGATTTCACCAGCCAAAAAAGCCACTTGAGTTTTTATATGGGTATCCTGTTCGATGTTCTAAATAGCACTCACCCCTATCTGAAAATATTTTATGTGCTTTTCTTTCTGTTCCATAGAGGCTCCTTAAAGGCAGGACTCTGTGTAGCTGGTTTGCCACCATATCCCCAGGAATGCCTGTCCCATGGTTGGCACTTGTCATGGGCTGAATTGTGTCCCCAGAATGCAGATGCTGAAGTCCTAACTGCTGGAACCTGTGAATGTGACCTTATTTGAAAAGAGTCTTTAGAGATGAAATTAAGATGTAAATTAAGATGAGCTCATACTGGAGTAAGGAAGGCTCTTAATTTACAATGACCAGTGTCCTTCGAAGACAAGGAGAAAAGGCTCAGAGACACACAGGGAGAAGGTCAGCTGATAACGGAAGCAGAAGTTAGAACCATGCAGCTGCAAGTGAAGAAACACCAAGGGCTGCTGGCAAGCCCCAGAAGTGAGGAAGGTGCCTACAAACCCTCCCCTAGAGCCTGCTGAGAGCACGGCCTGTGACACCTTGATTTCAAGCCTCCAGCCTCCAGAACTGTGAGCACAGGCTTTGTGCTACTTTTTATGGCAACCCCAGGAAACTCATATAGGACTTGACAAATATCCTCTGAATGAATGAACTGTTTGGTGACACAAGGTGAAAGAAGTGAGTGTCGAATGTGAGAATGGATGGAAAGAACAGGAAGCAGGTGCATGGGAAGCATCAACAGGACTTGTTAGGAAGGACCCAGTCTGAGTTTCCATCTTGCAGCTGAAAAGTCATTCTTGAAAGGATTCACTCCGAGCTGGGAAGATTCTCGTTGTGGCCTCAAATTCCAGAGTTCTAGATCTATATAGGCAGTCTACCAGAATGACTAAGAGTAAGGCATTTAATGAGACAGGCTTAAGAAAAGTCTGGGGTTGGTTTCTTATGGGAGGTGTGACCTTGGAGAGTTATTGGACATCTCTGAGTGGGCTCTGCTGTCTACCCAGTGCTTCCTCTTAAAAAGCAGACTCTGTTTCAGGAAGTCTGGGGAAGAGCCTGTGATTCTGCATTTCAAACATGCTCCTGAGTGATGATGCCCATGCGGCTGGTCCTCAGACCACACTTTGAGCAGTGAGGGAGGGGCTGGAGAACATTAGTTTTTAAGGGACTCTGAAGGATGTATTCACCAAGACCAAGAGAGGCTGAAATGAAAAATGATCTGGCTGGAAAGATGTTAATACCTGAGTGAACTACAACACTTGCTCAGCAACACTGCATAAATCTGCAATCTATGGTCCAGGGACCAAATCTGGCCCACCTATACCCTGCAAATCCTAAACTATTTACTACCTTGACCTTTACAAAAGAAGTTTGCTGACCCTGGATTAACCAGTCTGCCTCTCTGCTTTGAGAATCAAACAAATATTTAGGAAGCCACTCCAAACTGCATAATATGTAATCTGAAGACATGATACACAAAGAGAGGAATTTCAGATGGCAAGAAATGAAAATATAAAATGCATGCAAGGAAAACTACACAAATTTGAGAACAAAGTGATGGCCTTCTGCCTAAAACTTACCCAAAGTTAAAAATAAATTTCAGGGGTGCCTGAGTGGCTCATTCGGTTAAGCAACCAACTCCTGATTTTGGCTCAGGTTGTGATCTCAGAGTCATGAGATCCAGGCCTGGGTCGGGGTCCACACTCAGCAGGGAGTCTGCTTGGGATTCTCTCTCTCTCCCTCTCCCTCTGCCTCTGCCCCTCCCCTTCTCTCTCTCTCTTTGTCTCTCTCTCTCTCTCCCCACCTCCCAAAACAAATACATCTTTTTTTTTTAAGTTAAAAATAAATTTCAGAATCAAGAAAGAAACATAAAGAAGAACAAAACTCATTTTTCATTTTTCGGCTCTAGCAGGGAAACTGTGCTCTGGCTATAAAAACTCAGAACATCAACTTCCCAGATGAGCTGAAAAACTCCCAGTGTCCTCTTTCAATACCATCTTGTATTAGCACCAAACTTTCAAAAATGAAAAAAAATTAAAAAAAAAAGATATTCGAAATGTAAAAAGTCAAAAAAAAAAAAAAAAGACCTATAATTCTTCAATTTCAAATCACCAAGTGATTTTGCTTTTAGAAGCTCACAAAATGTAAACGACTGCAGTTGGCATTCAGGATGTCTCCCTGTGAGGAGTCAGCTTGGGAAGTCAATCTCCAGAATTAAGACCAAGAACAATGCTTCATATTTAGTAGGAGTACCAGGGCTATAACTGAAAAGTAAGAACACAGCATAAATACCTTCCCAGGGCTGTAACTTTGGTGCCCTAACTGCAAGGGCTTCTTAATTAAAATTTAAGTTGCTGAGTGAACAATTTTAGCTTAAGCTGTTTTTATGCATATAAATGCCCAGTTAATCTCTAATTGGCAATATCTTCTTCTCCTATTTTGTTTCTTTAGGACAATGTAAAATCCAGAAAGCACCCAAGTTGTGCCTGCACAATGTCCACATTACTCTTAGCTTTCCTGCATTGGATCCTCAGGAGAGGAGAAAAAAAAAAAAAAAAGAACCCACACTAACTCTTTTCAGGAGGTTTGAGTATCCTGAATCTAAACCAGCTCTTATCTTAACTTGCCTATGTGAGATTTACAAACGGGAAGAGAACAAATAAAGAGTAATTTAAATTTTAATTTAAAAAACCCTCTATTTTCTTATCCCTTATCAAACTGCCAGCATTTTTCCTGCTGACAATGAGCAATCATTGGCATAGGCCAGACCCTACCCACAACCAAGGAATCTCTTTCATCTAAAACCCTGATCCCTTTAATAAACAAAATACGAAAAGGCAGTCAAAATTACGCGGTGGCTTTATAAAAAGAAGGCAGGGAAGTCCTCTGAGTACAATCCCCTACTTGTTATTTTCACATGCCATGTGACTCCAAGTCATTCTGAAGGATAAAGAGACAGGGGCTGCCACGAGATCCCAGCCATGATTTCCCCCTGTTCCCAGCCCTGGCCCATCTGTTCTCCAGAGGCCACATGAATGGCATATGTCAAGAGAGTCAGAGCTGTGCAAACTGCCCAAAGAAATCGCTCGGCCAACTTCCCTTTGCTTCCACGGCTTCAGCAATTGTTGCTGAGCCAACCACCATATGGCGAATAATTAGTTTTTCGACCCCACTCAAGAAAAATGTCCGCTTCATTGCCAAGCGTTAGCAATATGTGTGTTAATGAACAGTGGGAGTTGAATGCCTATACATTAACAAAAGTTGTGTGTGTGTGTGTGTGTGTGTGTGTGTGTGTGTTTTCTTTTCCAGCTTCAAGCTCTGTCCCTTTTGCTTTTGCTTCCTTTCAAATAGGTGACAGTCTGGAGTCCATAGCATTTAGGAGCAAACTGTAATTTTGTGTTGTTGTTATTGTTTTCCATGAAAGGCTACAACCCAATGGGAGATGCCCAGATTTCACCATCAAATATCTTTCTTTTAATAAAATGGCTTTAATCTTCTTTTTTTTTTCTCAAAATGACTAATTCAGTCCACATAAAAATTGGGACGTCAAAGCCGAGCACCAGGATGTTATTTGCCCTTGATGCATAAGAGGTAGATATAAATTTATGTTGAATACCATTAGTGCTGTCTCAAGCAGGATGCACTTTTTGGCCTAACTAAACACTCACCTCCTTACTCAAGCAGAAAATGCACTAGATGCTCTTAGCATGAAGATTTAGGAACCCAGTTAAGATTTCAAGTTCACTATCCCAAGAGTAAAAGCCTTAATAGGCAGATAATTTCTCTCACGAGAAAAAGATCTTCATGCAGCCAGAAAATAAACATGAATTTAGTATATATGTTGCAAGACAAAAATACCTAAGTTTGCACCCATTTTTGCATTTTCTAGGGCAAGGCAACACTGATTTACTCCTGATAAGTTTTTTAGATTTTTTTTTTTAAGTCTGACTGCTTTCTGACCTTGGCTTTCACATTCTCTGCATGCAAACATACAAACCCTGAGAAAAAGAGACGGGCAATTGACATGTTCTCTAATGCAATTCTCAGAGTCTGGTTATAGGTCAGTGGTTCTCAAATATCTTCAGTTTGCAGACCACCGTACCATGTCAGAAGTTCCTAAAGATCCTCCCTCTTATTTGTGGGTAAAAAAGAAATGCTTTGCCGGAATAAATCTCCAGAGGGGTGCTGATTTAATGAGACAGTTGAGAGGAATCTCACAAGCTAAATGTGAATCAGTGCCCGAAACAATGAATGACTGTCATTTTTCTCTTTATATTCATGATCAGTTAGAATAACACCTGCATCACCTTCTAGACTATAAACTCACTGAAGACATGGATTGCTTCTTTTTGCTCACTGCTGTATTCTTAATAGCAGCTAGATGCTTGGGGCTACAATGGATAAATTTTCAATAAGCAATTGTTGAGTAAATACTTTCAATACTTTAAATAATCTTGAATATATGGCGCAAGACAAGTCTAGGAACCATGAGCATTTTCTAGATCACATTTGGAGGATCTCTGCCAGTGGACACTGTAAGTTTCTACTGGACATTATATCTATTTAATAGCATTGCCCCCCCCCGACTATCACTGGCCTATAATTATAGTCTTAATAAAATAAATAAATAAATAAATATTTAAAATTTTTTTAAAACTTTAAAATTATAGTCTTTATGTATTTCTGCTCTACAATTTGAATTGTAGGGAAAACAGGCTCTATTTTGGGTCAAGAGCAGCTGACAAAGTGTTTTCCATATACTTTCAGCCAGAAAATGTAGGGGCCACAGCATAATTTGAAAGTCATTTATCCCACACTTCCCTCCACACTTCGCCATTACTACCTCTCTCTTGATTCCTCCAAGTCTGTTTCCTTATCTGTTGATAAAATGTGGTAGGAGAGGAATAAAATAATACTTCTTTTGTGGCATTTTGTGGATTAAAAATAAGTTGCGCAAACCGCCTCAGATGGTATGGAACACACAGCGGATTACAAAGCTTGGCTATTTTTGAGTTCACGATCAATGAATTTATCCTCAAAACATCAAATCTGCTTAATCCCAGGGTTTCCGATTCGAAGGAACCATTAACAAACGCTAACTTGGAACATGAGAGGAGTTTTTCATGGGTCTACTCTCTTACTTTGAAGCAAGCCTTTTTTTCCCCATACATATCAACTCATAAGACACTAAAAATGCCTCACTGGGGGAAAAAAAAAAAAAAAAAACAGCTTGAAGTGGCTCTCTTCATGGCTCACACAGAGCATTAGAAACAAGCTCCCTTCTGCTTCCATCCTGAAGAGAATTAGCAATAACTTGGTCAAATGAAGGATTCTCAAGTCTCTGGCATCCTACTTTTATCCTGTCAGTGAGCATCAAATCTGGTTCAAAGTTCAGCCCCTTGAGGGAAGGTTGGGGATGCTTCACCAATGAACCTGCTCTTAAAGGAAGTACTTCGGCTGCATATTCAAAAACACTGTAATGGAAAGTTAGTTAAATGAGTTGGAGACATGAAAGCAGAGTTCCTGTTCTGATTGGCCTATGGCCCAGAAATGTATCCAAGGAGAAGCCAAAGCAAAAAGTGTCAAGTCCCATGTCACTGAGAAGGAACTGCCTGCAGGACTAGTCTGTCCCAGTGTTACCTTTCCCTCCGTGCACAGCTGAAAAGTTTGCTCCTATCCGGCAGCTTATGAGTCCCTGGTGTAGGGCTGGGGACAAGGGTCTGGGACCATGAGGAGGAGCAGACAGATGACCTGGAGGGACAGGGAATTTTAATATAAGATATGGCTTCTCACTTGGACTGTGTCCGTCTAGCTGGGTCTCCTGTAGTAAGCCCCGCACACCATGGCACCCTGCCACCAGTCCAAGCCCGTGCTCTCCTCTTCCCTCTTCATGCTCATGCTACCCAACCTCCCTCATCAATGGTTAAACAGCTGATGTATAAAAATGATCCTCTGAATATCCCCCTGGAAAAAACTGTCCTTCTTCAAGTGAACTGGTTGGGTACACAGGAGGTGACAATCAGGGTTAACTCTACAGAGGGTGGAGTGGGCCCCTACCCACGTGAGGTGAGCTGATGCGTGCTATCAAGTCTCCTTGCCTTGCCCAATGTATGTCTTTACTTGGCTTCCTAGGTTACCCTGAAATTCTTTTCCTTACATGGAGTCATGGTGTTGGGTTAAGATACAGCCTCTAGAAGTTCTCCATTAGAAAGCCAACATTTAATTTGGAAGGGGATGCTGCGTGAGTTCCTTCACACCCATGACTGCATCTCTGCGGACTTGCCATGGTGGCCATACAAACCTCCTCTGTGCTCCTCACGTCCAGAACCTCATTCCCAGCCTGACCCTAACACCACTGAGAAGACAAAGCCTTCTACCAGGAACCCCTTCATGCGCTGCCTGTCTGTCCCCTCCCATCCACTCTTCATTCTCTTTCCTTCCTCAGGACACAGGTAAACCTCTACCTGGCCTCCTCCTTTCATCCCCTGCCCCTTCTCCCAACAACTCATTGTGTTGACTGTCCCTGTTTCTGTTGGAAATTTCCATCTCTTCTTCTGCACCTGTAAACAACTCAGATCTTTTAGCTCTGATATCTGATATTTAGCTATCTTCTCTTTCTCTTTTCCTGTACAACCAAATTTTGGGGAAGGGGGCCCGCTCCAAATGCCTCTATTTGCTCACTCCGAATTTAGTCCTTAATCCTATTTGATTTCTGCCTACACTACTGAAACTGCTCTCCAGTGGTCATCACTGCACCACAGAGACCCAACCCAGCTTCTATGTCCTCTTCCTTCTTGTCCACCAGGCAGCATTTCACTTTTTTTTTTTTTTTTTTTTTTTTGCAGCATTTTGCTATTTCATGTGCTCCTTACTTCGGTGACTTTCCCTGTCTCTTTAGACATTGTCCTCTCTGCTTCTCCCTTCATATTTCTGATTTTATCATTTTCTGCCTACTGGTTTTCCCTCCATCTCTGTCTAACCATCCACCTGTCTAAAATGTAAGCCTCCCCTAAAGAAGCATTGTACAAGAACTTTGCCCACAGATGGAAATGTTCTATATCTGTGCAGTCCAATATAGCAGTCACTAGTCAGATGTGGATAATAAACATAGGAAATGTGGCTAACATAACTGAAGAACTCAATTTTACATTTTATTTTATTTTAATTAAGTTACATTTAAATTGCTAGATGTGGCCAGTGCCTAGTATATTAAGCAGCACAGCCATAAATTTCTGTCTCTTCTTTTGTGCATCCTTTCTTAGAGACTTTACCCTCTCTTCTAGCTGGCCCTATCTCCTCTCTGCAGAGGACAACCAAAACTCTCTAATAGGACAAAGAGATAGACCCACATTTCTAGGTTCCCTTTGAAAATCTATAACAACTCTCTCACCAACACCTGAGACTCAACATTTCAGATTCTGTGTTTTACTGCTATACTTATGCACTTGAAACTGATGTCATCCTGGTTCAGAGTAGCCATCTGGCTTCTGTACAGCAAGCCCTTCTAATGAGGACCGAAGAAGTGTTTCCTGATCACTTGGAATTGCTCTGTCGCATTCAATCTTTATAATCCTTTCCTTCCAGATTGTATTTCTTTATAAAGCCCTTTCTCAAGGTAAGAACTTCCTAAAGTGTTTCTATTTTTTTCCCAACACTTTTACCCCTTTCAGTTTTGAGGCCACAGATTTACCTTGTGGCCTATAGTTCTTGGGTCCCTGAAGCACATCTAATAACAGAGGTGCTCTGTGGATTCTCTGGCTGATTCTCAGTTCACAAAGGCTGGTGATGTGTACATTTGCAGAAAGAGTTGGAATGGGAAACAGTGCAACAGGAGTGGGAGCAGGAGAAGAGGAGGACGACAGGAGACATTTTGACTGATTTCAGCCCTTCTACCAAATCATTAGCTGAATCCAATCCCGTTAAGACACAGCCACCTAGCCTCGGGGCATGAGCTCATCTCTCTTTTGTGGTAAAGATTCATAGAAAAGCACATTTTTATAAAAGCAATCTGGAATATCCATTCATATTAAACATAAATATGTCCATGTTTCATCATTTTACTGATTTTTAAACTACAAACAGATTACAGTTAGAAGACTTCTCTTTTCTTAACTTCCACAATAAGAACAATTTAAGACATAAATATTATTTGCATTTTGGGTCTCTAAGGCAGGATGACATATTGAGATACATATTTTATTGAGTAAATTCAAATACATATTTGAATTTATACTTCAGCTGTGTGCTACTCTAGCAAGGACATTTATTTCAGAACTTCAAGTGATATTCAAAGGATCATCTGCACTCAAATAATTCAATCAGAATTTAAATAAACTATGGTCACATTATAAAATGCCTTTAACAGTGTTTCTTGGAAAGCCAGAAAGACTTCTTAAAAAGCTGCTAGAAAAAAATTGACATGTAAATCAGAAAGCACAGGGACTCTGGAGGGGTGGCAGAAACTGAGGTGATCACAGATTGTCCAGTTCAACACCTTCAAAGAGTCCCTAAGCTGTGGCACAGGGCAGGGGAACCTTGGCAAAAAATGTGAAGAGCGAATTCATTCAAGAAGATATGTGGATAACAAATGAGCATGTGACAAGATTCTCAACATTAGTCATTAACATGCTAATTAAAGCCATTACACACCTGTTTGAATGGAAATCAAAACCAGTGAACTGTTGGGGAGATTGTGAAGCAACTGAAACTCCCAACACTGCTGATATGACTTTACCCAGACCAACAGGGAAGAAAAAAGTTCAACTACCAGATGATCCAAACACCCCCCTCCTAGGTATTTATCCAAGAGAAACGAAAACATATGTCCGTATGAAGGTTTGTACACAAACGTTTGCACTAACTTTGTCATAGCTCCAAACTGGAAACAATCCAATGCCTCTCAACAGGTGAATGAATAAACAAACTGTGGTATACCTTACAATGCAATACTACTGAACAATGACAAAGAACAAACTACTGGTATATGCAATAGTGTCGGTGAATCTCAAAATAATTACAGTGAAAGAAGACAGGCCTCCCTCCTCTCCCCCTGCCAAAAAGAGGACATACTGCCTGATTCCATTTTCATGAAATTCTAGAAAATGCAAACTACCCTATTGTGACAGAAAGCAGACCAGTCAGTGAGTGGGTTGCCCAGGGAAGGAAGGCATGGAGGAACCAGAAGGAGGGATTACAAGGTAAAGGAGGAAGCTTTGGGGCATGATGGGTATGTTCACGATCACAAGTGTGCTGAAGATTTCAGGTGTCTACATATGTCAAAATTTATAGGTGTACTTTAAATATGTGCCATTTATTTTATGCCAAATATGCCCTGATTGAAAGGTTGCTTAGCTTAAGTCCATTTTACATTTAAAAAAGGAGAGAGAGAGAGGGGCACCTGGGTGGCTCAGTCGGTTAAGTGTCTGCCTTCAGCTCAGGTCATGATCCCAGGGTCCTGGGATTGAGTCCCATGTTGGTCTCCCTGTTCCATGGGGAGCCTGCTTCTCCTCCCTCTGCCTGCCGCTCCCCCTGCTTGTGCTCTCTCTCTCTCTCTGTCAAATAAATAAATAAAATTTTTAAGAGAAAGAAAATTCCCTTAAGTAGACGGAATGTACTTGGGTGTTGCAGGCCCATCGTCTCTCAGTTTCCTCCTAGTCTATGATATTTACTACCTACCATGCATCCATTAGATATATAGCATAATCAATATTTCAAATAAATAAGTAGATAGATGATAATGATGATTATGATAAAGAAGAAAAGGAGGAGGAAGAGGAAGAAAAAAGATAGATCAATAGATAGATAGATGATAGATGATAGATAGATAGATGATAGATAGATAGATAGATAGATAGATAGATAGATAGATAGATAGATATGGATGGATGGATGGATGGATTGACAGATAAAATATCTACACCAAGCTGATCAATTTGCCAACATGTCAGCATGTCTACTGATCTCCCAGGTGGAGGGGTACTGGGTTGGATACACTTGACACATGATGAACCTCAAAACTCAGCAGATACTCGAAACACTTATGGGCTTTCTCAACATTTTACTTTTAACAGAAGAACCAACTTTCTAAGACTGAAAAGGTTATAAATATATCAAGTGTCAGTGTCAGACTTCATTTCTCATCCCATCTAGTCTGGGATATGTTATTTTATTCTTACAGAGATCTAGACAAGGAATGATGTCTTATTTGATCCCATTACAAATGATGCTCAAATAAAGAGAGGTGACAGAGAAAAATGAATATATATTGAGAACCTATTGTGCCGGGCCCTGTACTAGGTATTCTATATACACAAACTCTAGTATTCAAAGGTTGAGAAGGCCCATAAGCGTTATATAGTATTATTACCTCATAATACATACTCCTGAAGAAGCTCAAGCAAAGTTAATCAAAAAGCTTGTAAATTAGAAAACATCCTGGCTCTTTTAGGTTAAAAATATAGAAATGCAAATACAAAGATTAAATATGCATTTTGCTCTATCTTTATATAAAAACAAGCCTACTCTTGAATAAAACTCCACAATAGAAGCTACAGAACACAGAGACAGATGGACTGTATTACATTACAGAGATGACATCCATTTCTGAGGGTCAGCATTGATAGGAAAACCTCATTGTCCTGTCACCAGGTCTCTGCCACCTTTCCAGATGCCAGAAAGAAAATAACCAGACAAGTACTGGGGACAGATTCAAGAGCAGTGCTTGAGAACCCTTTGCCCACTCCCCTGTTTACAACTCATACTCCACATCCGGTGAGTTAGAGAGTTTTAAAAACCTGGTTGTAACATTGAAAACAATAAAAAGAAAATATGTAACTATTAGAATTTTAGTACAAATCTAAATGGAGTGATTCACTTTCAAAATACCAATGTTTGCTGCCAATGTGATTTAATGAAATGAAATTCTAATGTTCACAAATGAAAGCAAAACTCTTTTATACCCCAGCACACACAAAATGATTCCCCCAGATGCCTTCCCATAAAAAATGGAGATATTTAATATCTTCCTTTCGTGTGTTTCTATAGAGGCATTTGAAACACAAAATCAATTCAATTTGACTTCTTTTTACCCTGAGGGAGGAAAAAATTCAGTGCAGCAAAATTAAAACATTGCTTTAAAAAGGGAAACATGCTTGAAATCAAAGATTTTTCTCAAATTAGACGGTGGACAAAGTTCTCCATTTCAAAAAGAACATTTATAAAAGTCATTATGTAGTTGAATAATCTTAAGAGAAGCAATAAGGTCAGCTAAGGAATACTTCCTGACGTGATTTTTAATGGCATTTCAGAAGCCAGAATTTTAGTAATGCTTGAATAGAATCATGGGGAGAAAGTCCAACATTTTTCTCCAGGGTTGCTAGCATTAATGGTACAAACTCATTGAATTGGCACTGTAATAAGCACTACCAATTAGTGTATCCATGCGCCCTGAATGTACATATCCAGAAGGAAAGATTTTTATCTTTTTCATCTTAAAATCTAGACAAGGAGTAGTGACTAGACTCAGGCATGTTACCAGTTGTCAGCTGATGTGACCAAAGCAGGGAAAGGCCATGTATCTGAGGCCCCTCCTGTATTTGTATAAAATTAAGTTGTTTTCAGCCATTTTCATCTTTGTGATACAATAAAGAGGGAAGATGGGGAAGCTGGGTCTTGGATCAAGGTAAAGAAATCCTCCTGACCTCATCCACAAAGATGAAAATTAATCTAATTCAAACTTCCCCAAGCTGTGTTCTCATGGCACAAAGGGGGCCACTGCTGAATGCTCATGATGATCAGCCAATGGACACCGAAGTCTTTCATGAAGAACTGTATACGAGAACTCCGTGGGCTGACCAATGAAAGCACCAGTAGGTGGTAAGAACCACACAGTCTCATTCCTCTACTGGGAAAGCTCTGGTTTGCCTATCTGATTCCAATTAGCAATAAACATGCCAATCCCTGTTTTGCTGTCCATATCCCCTTCTGAGAGAAACAGGCCCACCACAGCCTTGTACCATGTGATACACACTCACCCAACACAGGTGGTTGGATCATCCTGGCCCAAATCAGACCAATCAGACTCTCCATTCTCAGAAATCTGAAATCCAGACCCAGGGTCTAAGTCAACTGGCCTTAAAGTCTGGTGGACGTGGGGATGAGGGCACACTTGGGCTATCTATGATAGTTCAAGCACAAGTGCAGCAGAGGAAGCTAGTCTATAGAAGCAGAGGGAGGCAGGTGTGTGTGGAATAAGAAGAAAAGAGAGAAAAAATGAATGCAAGCAAGTAACCCTGGGAAACGGACTGAAAAAAGATAATAGAAAGCACAACGGGGTGCTGGAAAGGCATGTGCCTAGGAGAAAGGAGATGGGTTCTGATCTAGGATTTGCTACTGCTCATGAGGTAGCTCTGGGTAAATCATTTGACTTCCCTGGATTTTGTTTCCATGCCAATAGTCTAGCTTGCAAGTAAGCTCCTTTCAGCAACTTTAGGGTCCAGCAAATTTGGGTTTGAGTCCGTGTTTTGAGCTTTGTAAGCACTGTGACCTCAGTCACCTGACTTGCCCCCTTTGGCTTCAACATTTTACATGTAAAATTGAAAAATTAAAACCGTAATAAGTATTTGGGGAGAAATGATATATGGAAAGCAGTTAGTAAAGTCACTGACATGAGATCTCCAAGAAATATTAATTAGCACTACAAAAATAAGGAATTTTTAACCTCTCTGTGTAAGTCCCCTCTTCCATAAAATAAAAATTATAATGGCATCTTACTCATAGGGTTGCTGTGAGAGTCAAATGAGTTTATACACTTAAAGCATTTAGAAGAGCACTCAGCATAAAGTGCTCCATAAATTTTAGTTGTCATTCATATCATTACTATCATTGTTGATATTGTTGTTCTTACTTTTATGATTACTACTACTTTTATTATTGTAATCCCAGCACCTTGCAGAACCTGGCAGTGCTTTTAACATCACCACGTTTTCAGATTAAGCTAGTCAATCAGCAAATGATGGAATTATGTTTGCCTCTGTTCAGAACTTTGTAAATCTTGGATGCTTCATTGGGCTATTCTTGCTGACACTCCTATTAAATATATAGCAAGGGCAATAGTTGATGTTAATGTGGCTCTTGAATTCTATTGAGGCAAGCATTTCAAAGCTATTCATGAAAGTGTCCCATAAGGGAGAAATGGTTAATTCAATGATAGTAGGTCAACTGGGTAAATTGTTGAGCCATTAAAAGAATATATAAAAATATTTGTTGAACTGAACTATGAGGCATTATAGAAAAATGATGTTAAAGCAGAATATACAGTTATACATTTTCTATGACTGAAACCCTATGATAATATCTATGCATATGGGGACAGTCTAAATAAGTCTTTGAAACAATGATAAGTTTTGTCAAGTTAAATTTTATTTTATTATGTTATGGCAGAGGGTTGGAAACGGTCTCTTCTGCTCTGACTCTCAGAAGAGACGTGAAAAGCTGCCAGGGAAAGCCGCCAGAGAACAAAAGCCCCCCAAAAATGGTTTTAACTGAGCCCATCCCCCGCCACAGGGGGCAGGGCAACTCTGTCCAAACAGGATTGCCTGAGTAACAGCGCAGCAGGCCCCTCCCCCAGAAGACAGGCTGGGAAAACAAGAGGCCAGCAACACTAAGGTCCCTAGAAAACAGGTGCATCTTGCTTGGGTTGTGGTCAATAATCTGGACTCTATACATTCCCCCAACCACCCATCAACAGAATGACTAGGAGGAGGAACCCCCAAAATAGGAAAGACTCAGAGACTATGACTTATGCCACAGATTTACAAATGGATTCAGATATAACCAAGATGTCGGAGATGCAATTCAAGCTAGCAATTGTGAAGACAATAGCTAGAATGGAGAAATCAATTAATGGCAACATAGAGTCTCTAAGGTCAGAAATGAAAGCTGAATTGGCAGAACATAAAAATGCTATCAATGAGATCCAATCTAATCTAGATAATCTAACAGCTAGGGTAAGTGAGGCAGAAGAACGAATCAGTGACCTAGAAGACCAATTAATAGATAAAAAGGGAAAAAAGGAGGCCAGGGAAAAACAACTCAGAATCCATGAAAATAGAATCAGAGAAATAAGTGACACCATGAAACGTTCCAATGTCAGAATTATTGGAATCCCTGAGGGGGTGGAGAGAGAGGACTAGAAGATATATTTGAGCAAATCGTAGCTGAGAACTTCCCTAATCTGGGGAATGAAACAAACATTCCTGTCCTAGAGGCAGAGAGGATCCCTCCCAAGATCAAAGAAAACAGGCCAACACCCCGGCATGTAATAGTAAAACTCACACATCTTAGAACCAAGGAAACCATCCTAAGGGCAGTTGGGGGAAGAGATTCCTTATGTACAGAGGGAGGAACATCAGAATAACATCAGACCTATCCACAGAGACCTGGCAAGACATATTCAGGGTACTAAACGAGAAGAACATGCAGCCAAGAATACTTTATCCGGCAAGGCTTTCATTTAGAATGGATGGAGAGATGCAGAACTTCCAACACCGGCAGAAATTGAAAGAATATGTGACCACTAAGCTGGCCCTGCAAGAAATATTAAGGGGGGTTCTACAAAAGAAGAAAGACCCCAAGAGTGATATAGAAAAGAAATTTACAGGGACAATCTATAAAAACAAGGTCTTCACAGGCAACATGATGACAAGTTTGCAGTTTTGTCAAGTTAGGAGGATCTGAGAATTCTCACTCCTTTGGCCACACTTTCTGCAATGAATTTTTCATAGTAGAAATACTTGCATTGTACTCTATAAATTAGATTCCTCCAATGTTAAGTGACAAGAAAAGTCATCGAAAACAAATCCTGTTGTTTTCAAATACAAAGGAAGCATATGATAATCCTCCACAGTTTTGACAGTAAGCATTTTCCGTAATCACACTCCATCAAATATTAAATTAAAATTTATCAAAGGTAACTCAGTGATGGGAGAGAGCACATGATGTGATGAGCACTGGGTGCTATATGCAACTAATGAATCATTGAACATTATATCAAAAGCTAAATATGTACTCTACATTGGCTTTGAAATTAAGTAAAAAAAATTAAATAAAAAATAAAATGATGTTTAAACATGAAAAAAATTTGTCAAAGGTAAAATCTTTAAATAAATAATATGTTATTGCTGATATAACTATGGGCTAACCTACCTTAATTCATTGCAGCATATAACTGTGGTGCATGAATGGATAAACACTATAAACACTAGCACTGAACTGTATATAGTTGACCATTGAGCAGCATGAGAACTAAAAGCACAATCCCTGCGCAGTCAAAAATCTGTGTGTAACTTATGACTCCCCAAAAACTTAACTACTAATAGCCTACTTTTGACTGGAAGCCTTACCAATTCCATGAACAGTCAATTAGCACATATTTTGTATGTTATATGTATTATATACTATATATTTATGATAAAATAAGTTAGCACAAAGAAAATGTTATTAAGGAAATCATAAGGAAGAGAAAATACATTTCCAGTACTGTACTGTATTTATTTTTTTTAATCACAGATAAGTGGCCCCATGTGGTTTAAACCCGTGTTGTTCAAGGGTCAACTGTATAACAGAGCTTTCTTTTTATAAATCATCTCTACACCATGCTAGAGAATGTTGAAATCAAGTGAGTCTCTACCAGATGTAGTTAGCAAAGAATGTTTATTTCTCTCTAGAAGCCTCAGTGTGACTTCAGGAGACACTCCTACACAAATGCATCTGTTTCCAGTGGTTTGGCTAACCCAGGCAGAAGCCCTCAGCAACTGACATGGTTTCACTAAATAGGTCTCCTGTATCCAGATGCTCTGTGACATTGGTCCTGGGAATTCTGTTTTCAAGTCAGGTACCATGTTGACAAAGCCAGAGATTGAAGCTAAGACTAGTTCACAAAGTATTTATGAGTGAAGACAAGTTTCAAACTACATAACATTAAAAATTCATTCTTGCTTATCTGTGTAGTCTTATTCTTAGCATTAATGGGGAGAGAAAGGGGCAATAAGCTCAGTGTTAAAAAGTAAAGCGATGTACCAAGCTATGAGAAGTATGAATAGCCCATCCCAGAGCTGACATCACAGCACCACGGACAGTCTGTGCCATCTCTTGTAATTACCACTTGTATGGATGCTATGAAATGTAAATGAGGTTACATGGCAAAAATTCTATAATCTCCACATTGCCAAGTGAAAATCAATTATTGGAAGAATGGTGTGAACTTCCAGCCATCATTCCCAGGTGCAGCCTCTCCTCACATTTTACTAACTCTAAGCCTATGAGACACTCCATGATGAATTCTAAGGGGCATTTTTATGAAGAATGACATGGAAAGAGAACTGCCAATGCCATATCCATACTTTAGAAGATTAACAAAATAGCCCCAGTTGATGGGAAAATAGGAGGAAGATGCTTTGACCCATCCAGTTGTCCACTTCCCCAACCAGCCCAGATAACAAGGGTCTGTGGCCAAGTTAAAATAAAAACAACAACAAAGCATAGTCATCTCTATGTATTGCGCCCAGTGATTTTTGAGGCAGGCCATGTATTTTTCCAATCCCTGCCCTAACATTCCGCTTGGATGTATGAGGGACAGAGGACAGTGGCAGATGTACAGTCTATCCCAAAAGATGTAGATCTTACATGTCAAGTGTTAGGTCGGAGAAGAGTTGCATGGTAACAATGCTTGCTGGATTTGTAATCCCTCTTATAATCCATGAGTACCAGAGAATCAGGCAGTAGGCGGGAGGTCTCAGCTTCTCATGGGAAAGCAGTGCTAGGTGGAGGTGGGGTTAGGGTTACAACGGAAGCTAAACCTGGGAACAGGTCTGGCCCTGTACCATCACCTTACTTTTCAGCAGTAGGCCTAAAAAAGATTCCGACAACTTCCGAGTGGATAATGAACAGAAGCAAATGACCACTTGTACATCATGTCTTCTAGAAAGCACCAAGGACCAGAGAGACTCCTGCTCACTCAAAGATGAAAAAATATGAATTCATATAATGCTATATAAAATGGAAATGTAGTTACAGCAAAATGAAGGAGAGAATGCATCATCCAGAAGGCTCACAAAAAAACCTCCTGCAACCAATCATTTTGGGAATTTTCAAAAACAGAGCTTGGCAGCACAGACACAGACTGGTTTTCCTGGCCAGCAAGAGGCAGAGTCCTGCAACCAGACCATCTTTTAAGAACAGGAATGTGCAATAGGAAGCCACTGAAAGACCTTGAGTAAGAGAGAGATGATGTGAGGGTTTTGGAAGATCGAATGGACAGCTACACAGAAGCTGACTTTCAGGACTGGCTAAAAGACTTGTGCATTTTGTCCAGTTTTATGATGAAAGATGAGATGGTAGATCCAGTTGTAAAGCTGCTTGGATGGTCTGGGGCTCAGGGTAGGGAATGAACAGTAAGGGAGGCACCCTTGCTCTGGACAGTAGAAGAGATTTTTGGAGAGAGGAGCTTAGAATATGGAAGGAAAATAAAAGTGGCTGATGGAGAAAGATGAAATGATTTTTGAGTCAGGAACAAAAAAAACAGATCTTGGCATCCTTAATGAAAGAAGATATAGCCTTACTGAACAGGAACAGAAACCAGCAAAAGAACAGGATGAGATGAAAACAACAGGATGACCGGCAAAGATCAGTAAGCAGAGACAAGACAGAGCAGGGTGAGATGAGGAACAATCCCAAGTAAGTTAAATGTCCGATAGCAAAAGCAAGATCTTCTTTGATGACTAAATGGAATAACCAACATTACAAAAAAAACAAATCAAGACTAAGGAAAATGCAGCAGACACTGTTGGTGCAGTAGAAACCAAGTTCTCTACAAACAGAAGTCACCTTTCATTCAGGTATCCACACCTCCGAGAAGTAGTCCTCTCTCCAGCTCAGGGGAAGATCCCTATTAATGGTAATTTCATTCCATCCACCGTGATTGGTCAAGGGGAGGCCATGTGACTTAGTTCAACATAATGAGACCTGCAGGCTAGTCTGCTGAGGGCTTCTTCGAAGAGTTTGCTCATGAAGATGTCCACACACAGGAAGACTGCCTCACTAGCATGGGGAGAGCTAATTCAAGAGCGGGGAGCCCCACACTGGGCTTGGCAGTCTTCTGCTGGTTGGATTTAAAAGAATACTGATGTGCAGCACAAACAAGAAGCTCACCCTTTCTGCAATAAAAAAGAACAAACCAAGTAAATGTGCTCCTTTAACATTTTACTTGAAAATGTCCCTAATAAACTGAAAAATTAATCAAGAGTAAGAATTAAAAATGAAAGAGTTAACAGAAGGCTGGGGTGAACACAGAAAAAGAAATATAAGCACATAGGTTGGTTTTTTTTTTTTTTTAAGATTTTATTTATTTATTTGTCAGAGAGAGAGAGCACAAGCAGAGGGAGTGGCAGGCAGAGCAGGCAGAGGGAGAAGCAGGCTCCCTGCAGAGCAAGGAGCCCAGTGCAGGACTCCATACCAGGACCTTGAGATCATGACCTGAGCCAAAGGCAGATGCCCAATCGACTGAGCCACCCAAGCGTCCCACATAGATTGGTTTTAAAGGATTGTGGTAAATAATATGATTCAGATACAAGAGGAGTTAGACAATTCAATTAAAGTCAATGTATTCATAATTAATTAAATGAAAGATTTACTAAAAATAGTATTGCAAGTTCTATAACTGAAGACTTGGAAGTTAAGGGGCACTGGGAGTTAGCATAGTTTGCTAAATTCCTTGTTTATGAAGGAAAAGTCAAAATATACCTTTTGTATAAATTTTCCATCATAGAAATACAGATGGGAGAATATTTTGTAAAATATTAAAGGTAGCTACTAAAATAGGATCCTATTATTATCTGCATGTTACGGTGGGAGGAAAAGGTACAGAGAAATTAAAATATTCCCTCAGAAGAAAAGATAAATATGTCATTCCTCTCAAGATAGGTGAGACTCCTCTCTGCATATTGTCTCTTTCACTAACTTATTTTCTGTGAAACCTTTTCAACTGTGTCAAATATTTCTTGCTGTGTCCTACTGATACAACCAATTATCACTTTTTCCCTGCCCTAAAACACTAAATCTTCACTTTTTAAAATGTATACCAGTGATTTAAGGGTAACAGAATATACTGATTTTATCTTCAGTTTTCAGAAGTTTAATTTGGATGTGTCTTAATGTGGATTTTTTTTTAATCTATTTGGGATTCTCTCAGCTTCTTAAATGTGTGAGTTTATGTTTTTCACCAAATTTAGGATGTTTCCAACCTTTATTCCTCCAAATACTTCTTCAGTCTCACTCTTTCTCCTCACCTTCTGGGCCTCCAACAATAAAAATGCTAGCACTGACCAACCATGAGAGACTATGGACTCTGAAAAACAAACTGAGGGTTCTAGAGGGGAGAGGGGTGGGAGGATGGGTTAACCTGGTGATGGGTATTGGAGAGGGCACGTTCTTCATGGAGCACTGGGTGTTATATGCAAACAATGAATCATGGAACACTACATCAAAAACTAATGATGTAATGTATGGTGATTAACATAACATAATAAAAAAAAAGAAAAAGAAAATGCTAGCACTTTGGTCATTGTCCCACATGTCCACTAGAATCTTCTTTTCTTTCTTTTGTTCAGGTTGGGTAAATTATATTGATCTTTCGGAAGACTGGTATTTTAAAAAATAGAGATGTGAGGAACTCTTACTAAAAATATATCTCCAAGGCATTTCCTTAAAAATTAGTAGCATATTTTTCTTCCCAGAGCTCTTCACATAACTAGGTCCTTCTTATTTTTCAGATCCAGATTTAACTGTCACTTTTGCAGGAAGTTGCTCCAAGTTTACTTCTACTATGTTTTTTTTGCACAATCTGTAATTATGTTGTTTATATATTTTAGTGGCTTATTTTCTGCATCCTCTCCTAGAAAGCCAGTTCTAAATGCCAAGAACCATGTCTTGTTTGGTACTAGTTTGCACAGAGTAGGCACTCAGCAAATATTATTTTGAATCAAAAGTGAAGAGATAAAACAGCTACACCATATCTGTGCAGAGAAACAACTGGCATGGGCTGTGTATTCTAGCGATGGGGCTCAAGTTGGACCAAGAAAAAGATGGCGCATGTGTCCACAACCTGGAGATTTTTAAGATGGGTAACCCCTAAGGAAGAGAGCCCACCTGTGGCCCCTTCTTGCCTAGATGTGCCTAGAGGTCTCAATAAAATAAATTTAACCGATGTCTAAAGATTTTTGAAGATCAATTTGCATCTTAATTTCAGTCTATTTCGGAAATACTGAAGAAAGTCTAGATACATAAGGCACAACAAATTCCTTGAAAGCCTCTTTCCCACATTCTTCCTCTTTTTCTCCCTCTCCCCCTCCCATTCTGCCCCTTCCTTGCCCTTTTTCTCCCCTCATTCTCTCTCCTGTATAAATAGCAGCTATCCCCATATCCCCCCCACCATGCTTCCCCACTCCTAGATCCCCAAAGCCCCCCCTTCACACCAGCTGGCACCACAGGCTCCCTGCCCTTTCCTCTTGGCCCCCTTCCACACTATCATTTTTCTTCTTCTCTTGTCCTTGCTATTTTCCTGCTTCTTCACTCACCATTACCCTGGTCTGATATTAAAAGCCAAGGAGCTAATTGGTGAGGGCAGAATTCTTCTTTGCTGATAAATTTGAAGGAGAGACCAAGTGGACTGAGGAAAAAGAAAGAATTCTCCCTCTGCGGGGAAGATGAGGGAAGAGGGGGCTGTGTAGGAGATAGATTCTGAAGAGTAAAACCAAGTCCCAGCATCACATCTTAATGGCACTCTGAACAATAAGCACAAGGTACCAAAGTACCTGTATATGTCCATCCATTTCAAGACATTGCTTTTTCTCAAATTACTAGCCGCTCCCTATTCTCCATCCATTTTCCCTCTGTTGTTTTCCCTATGAGGTTTTATCAGGGTTTTCCACCTAATGAATAACAACTATGAGCTGGGCGCTGAAATAGGAAATTGTCTGCCATGTTATCATTTTGAAAAAGGCAAAATTCATGAAGAAATATTCAAACATAGCCTAGGAATCTATCTACTGGATGAAGGCACCATTAACTAAGGCTGAGAAGAACCAGCTTTAGGCAAGGAGATACCATGGTTAGGATCACAACTTGGGAGAATGCTGGATCTGCCTTGTCTCAGCTCTACCACTAAGCAGTGGCATGGACTCGAGTCAGAGTCCATCTCTGGTCCCAGTTACTGTTTCAGAAAATAGATATAATACCATGACACCTCCTAAGGTCTCTGTGAGGATTAAATGAATACATCAGGTGAAGTGATAAAACAATGTCTGGCACCATAGTCACATTCATCGAGCTTTAGCTGTTGTTGAATTAGACATAGGCTGACTTATCTTATCCCAAAAGACAGGGAGGCTTGAGCTCATGAAAGCTAAACGGGTTAAATAGAGTTGAGACCAACATACACATCCCTAACCAAGCCCTTATCTAATATCCTCCACCAAGTACTAAATGCCTTTAATCTAGTCTTTGCTCTTGTTTACAGGCAAAGAACTGCAGTGTGTTACTTTTCACTCACAGCACACTATGCAAAGTGTAGGGTCCAAAAGACACCATGAGTTCTCCCCAAGGCACAGAGGTTGCCCCTACAGGCTCAAACAAGAGTTCTGCACACTGAGAAATTCAGAGAGCCCACCTTCCAGGCAGGTTGAACCAATGGACCAATGGCCAGGATACTCACAGAAAATGCCTTTTGTTCCCTCAGAGTTCCATAGAATTTAAAAAAGCAAGGGGGTAGGGGGAGGGCAAGTACAAAGGCTAGGAGGCGCTAGTGAGCAGAGGCAACTGTGTTTTATTAATCCATGTGATTAATCCAGCATGCTAAGGAAGACTCTTTACAGAATCAAAACTTGCATGGTTTTGATCCACACAGATTAGAAAACATTGTTGCATTCACTTGCCAGTGGCTCTTCTGCTTTGTGCTTGAGTTGTATTCTTCACAGTCCAGTAGGAACAAAGGAGAAAGAGCATTTATATGAGGACCAGCAGCACAGGCTCTTTGACAAATGTCCTTCTCCCCCTCCCTTTCTGCAAGACGCCTCCTGAATTTCCCAAGAGCTAAGCCCTGGGTTTATATTTGCACCATTTCCCCTCAAAAGCCAAACAACTGGAAATTGCCCCAAATGCAGATTTCTGTCAACCCATGGAAAGTGTTTTTCACCAATGGATGGGTGGATGGCAAATCCCACTCCAAGTTCTTTGCAAGAAAGTGGTGAGAAAGGTACAGAGTATTTAAGGTTCCAGTGAGAGCCAGCATTTCTTCACCAGGGTAAGTGGCCGGAAAGAGTCCTGTCAGAATCTGAGAGTTTTCTCACAAGTTTTAGTAGGAGAGGAATGAGAGCCTTTGGAGCCTTTGGATATGGCAAAGAAAGAGCAAGAGAGTTTCAGGGAAACAGAGAGGAAGTTGTTCCTGCAAGACCCAATCAGTTTCACTCACCTGTGGTCAGCTATAATGTGATTCTACAAACTGGCAGGAGGTATGTCTGGACAAACTAAGATATTTTGAAGCCATTTCCTCTCTTTGTATTCTACCTGGGAAGAGCAGAAATGAGTCTTCTCCAGGAAGCCTCTGTGGTCCGTAACACAGGAGTCTCCAATCTTGGTGAGATTTTTCCAGACAATGCATTGTGTTGAGGCTGATATTAGCACCAACAGAAGAGTGGTGTGGGGTAGTAATCACAGAAACCTTCCCAGCACACCTAGGGACACAGGAAGTGCTTGACTCTCAGTTCTGAAAAGAGAATTGTGGCTTCCAAGTGAAATTGGGTGAGTGCAGGAGAACAAGATGGGATCTTGTTCCCCTGTCCCATCCCCCATCTTTCCATAGTTCCCTTACTCTACTGCCAAGACTGAGGCCAGCAGCAGACCTCCCAGGTAACATGTTGAGATCACCTGGTGACTATCAACCAATAGACCTCATTAAAAAACAAAGTTTATGAGACTTCTCTATTAGAAATAATTTTACATTCTCCCTTTTCTCAGGGCTCTCCCCCAATACCCAGCACAGTGGTTGCCAAGGAGTTAGCACTTAATAAATATTTGTTGGATTGTATTATAGATCTCATTACCCGTCAGCTACCTTGTCCTTTGATAAATTCCTAATCTTCCCAATAAATTATATAGGTATCCCCAACACCTAGCAGAGCACCCAGAACATGGTAGGTTTTTAGTAAGTGGTGGATGAATCTGTGGTTTGTGGCATAATCTGCTTATGTATTCTCTTGTCTTATGGGTCTCAGGACAGCATGATTTGTGTTTGTGGGTGTACACAGATGTGCACGCACTCTTGTCTGCATTTATACCCATATTGATGTATGTGTCTGGCTCTGAAAGGAGCAGCACCAAGGAAAACAAGAAGTGGGAAGCCATAAATTTTGGCGGGTCTTCAACCCTCCCATCTAAAAAAAAAAAAAAAAATCATTTCTACCACATTCTGCAGAATGACCATCTGGGTTCCCATTGGTTGATTGAAAAATATTTCAAAATGGAGAACAGATCATCTAGTCTCCTCCTCCTCTTGGTTTATAGCAGAGGAAACTGATTCAGAGAGGTTAGGTGGCTTGCACAAGGTCACACAGCCAACGAGGGAGCCAGGCCTGGATCACCAGTGGTCTCACTTCCTCCTTATGCCTCTAGTCTCAACAGCCTACTTTGAGCTCTAAGACTCTGCAAAAACTTTTCTTGCCAATGTTCCCAAGATATCCTAGTTATTAAATCAAATGAGCATTCTTAGTGCATTTCTTATTTGTCTTTCCTTTCCCTTCTTTTGAAACCCATCACCTCCTTTGAATGTCATAATAGTAATGTTAATGATAACTGGGCATGTAGTATAGACCAAGCACTGTCCCAAAAACTCGAACATGTTGTGATATTTATCCCTCACAATAAACCTTAGGAGTTAAATATATTGGTATCCCCCCTCCCCCCCCGCATTTTAACTTAGGAAAGCTAAAGTAAAGAGAGATTAAGAAACTTGCCCAAGGTTACACAGCTAGGCATTGGTTAATTTGGAATGCAAACTCAAAAATCCAAGCACAGACTGGGCACTCCTAGCTCCAGTGCCTCTTGTTGGTTCCTGCTTCTTCCTTACCTTTCTAGACCACATGCCTTCTCAGTTCCCCTCCTGTGCATGCTCCTTAAATACTAGTTCTTTGAATTCTGATCCCAGATTTCCTCCCCTCTCTTAATCAGGTCATCTACTCCCAAGACTTCCTTACAGCCTCCTCAGGACTTCATAATGTTTCCTCCAGTTCAGAGCTTTATTCTAAGTAACAACAACAACAACAAAATCTATAAATATGCCCATTTGAATGTCTGTGTCTGTTCAGGTCCATTAGACAACTGTCACTTTTGCTTACTTTTGCTCAGCTGGTAAGAAAATGGATTTAGCTTCCTTTTTCTCCTCTCTTCATGCCACTTGGATTTGATTCATTTAAAGCAAAACCATCACTCTAATTCCTTCTCATTATTTAAGTAAATGTGTACTCATTGCTTTTATTTTTTTATTATGTTCAGTTAGCCAGCATATAGTACATCATAAGTTTTTGCTGTAGTGTTCAACGATTCATTAGTTGCATGTAACACCCAGTGCTCATCCCAACACGTGCCCTCCTTAATATCCATCACCCGGTTACCCCATCCCCACACCCCCTCCCTTCTGTAACCCTCAGTTTGTTTCCCAGAGTCCAGAGTCTCTCATGGTTTGTCTCCCTCTCTGATTTCTTCCCATTCAGTTTTCCCTCCCTTCCCCTGTGGTCCTCTGCATTTTTTAGCCAAAGGGTATGTTACGAGGAATGCTCCACCTATCTGCTGAAGGGAAGGTCCCAGTTTCTCAGGCCAATCAGGACTCCAAAAGGTCCTTCTCTGGCCGTTGCCATCATCCTGGGCCTGGACCTGACCTCATGATCATAGACAGGGGAGGAAAATCAAAGGCTGAAGGTCCACTCATAATGTTAACTGGGATGACAACCTCAAGTTTCTCATCATCCAGTAGGATAGCCTGAACTCATTCATGGAATGATGGAAGAGTTTCTTGCAGTTGAGAGAGGCAAGCCTCAACATACAAGCACTTTCCAATTTTCTATTTATGCCATATCTTCTAAGGTCCCATTGGCCAAAACAAATCACGTGACCAAGTACAGATTCAAGGAGTAGAGAAATGAACTCTACCTCTTGATAGGAGGATTGAAAAAAACACATTTCAAAGAGACATACATTTGGGGGTGCAATGAATTATTGTGGCCATTTTTGTAATTTTGTGAATTTTCCTTAGTCAAGTCATAAGAATAGAAACTTGAAAAATCCCAGGAATGTGAGATTACTGGAGTTATTCCAGAAGCAGTGGGTTGAGAGGCAGCATCTGGGAGAAGCTACTTCAAGGGTAAAAGTGATTGCTCTAGACTGACCAAGATGGCAATCTCCAAAATCTCCCAAACTTTGTGACTGAGTATGACAGAAATAAGGTCTTATTCTACTCCTTACTTTTCTCCCTAAAATAGGTCCTCACTCAGTAATTCTCCAACCCAGTAAGTGACGGTATCATTATCCAGTTGGTTCAAGCCAAAGAAATGAGAATCATTCTGGATTCCTACCTGTCCCTTATCCCCATATCCTAACCAGGATTATTGGTTTTATCCATCTACAATTTATTTCTAACTTCCATCCACCTATTCCCACCCTCACTGCCATTATGGCCATCTGGTTCCCCTTCATCTTGCACTTGGAGTTTTACTGTAGTCTCCTAATTGGTCTCCCTGCTTCCTTACTTGTCCCCTTTATAATTAATTATCCAAACAACCACAATGGGATCATTTAAGATGTAAATCAGAAGATGGTACAGCTCCACTTAAAATCTTCCACGGCCTCCTATTGCATTTAGAATAAAATCCAAAGCTCCTCACTGTGACCTAAAATGCTCTTTACCATATGGACTCTGCTTGCCTCTTAATCTCAATTTATACAGCTCTCTTTTTATTAACTATGCTAGCCATACTAGTCTCTTTTTTTTCTTTTCTGAACACATGAAAAACACAAATCTTGGGCTGAAGGTCAATTCTTCAGAGACAGCTTTCCTAATCTCCATATCTTAAATAGCCCCTAGCCCTCTGCCATCTCAGTTATTCTCATTCATTAATCCATTTTTTCTTGGTTTTTTTTATTTTTTTTAAATTTGGGTATACAAGCTTTTTTAAATGTGAGTTTTATTGAGACATGATTTATATAAAATAAACTTCACTCTTTTTAGTGTCCAGCTATGAGTTTCATCAAACACAAACAGATTTGTAACCATTATCACAATTAAGTATATGACATTCTAGAAAAGGTAAAACTATAGGAGCATTGTCAGGGACTGGAGTAAAGGAGAAGCTGACTATGAAGGGGCATGAAGCAACTCACCCCTCTTGTTTATTTGTTTGTTTACTTATTAATTGTTGCCTTCCTCAAAAGGCATATCCCAAGAGAATAGGAACCTTGTATGTCTTGTTCACTCCTGTGTCTCTAGAAACTAGCATGGTGCCAGTCACTAAATAGGTGCTCCATCTTCCTTAGTCAAATGACTTAGTGAATATATAACCCTCCCCAACTTGGCCCTCTCCCTCATCCATGGATTACAGATGAGGCCCTCAATCCTCATCTGTAATCCATGATCACGTCCTATAGATATTACCTCTTAAATATCTCTCTTAGTTACCTCCTTTCCTCTAACCCCACTGCTGTGTTCCTGCTCTTATTATTTTTCACTTAGATGATTGTAATAACTTCAAAAGTGGTTTTCCTGGCAGCAATCCTGCTCCCTCGATCACTGTCTATGGCTACTGCTGGGTATAATCAAATTACATCACTCCCTTGCTTAAAAATAAATAAGTAAATAAATAATGGTTCCCCATTGCCGAGCAACCAAACCAAACTAGCTTGACTCGCCTCTGCTCACAGGTACCTAACCCTAACTGCCCTCCTTGCTACTTACAGGGCTCTGCTCCTGTCTAGATATGGCTCCCAGAGCCAAGATATTGCTGCTCATCTGTCCTGCCTACAGCCAAGTGAGCCCCTCATCTCTGGAAGAGTCCCTGCTGTCTTCATATCCCCATTCCTTGGTGCCCCCTCAATTCCAGCATGCCTAAAGACTTCAGGTCCCAAATTTAAGACAAATATCAACATGGCAAGGAATTTAGAGCTATCAGAGCAAGCCATGTAATTGTTAACCATGACATTTCTCAACCATCAAATCCTACTATACTGACTCTTAAAGCCACACATTTTTCAGATACTGATAGTGGCAATTATTTTCCATTCTTCCATTGTATTTCAAAAAGAATTAAGGAGTTGGCATTGAATTACATTCGCTGGCTGGAACAAAGCCTGAATTACTCTTTCTCTAAAACTAACAAAAGTGGACTGGGTCAAAATTTTCAATAATTTTTAGTACATGCCATCAAGGCTCTGAAATACGAAATCCTAATTATTTCATTGAGGTTTTTGGCAGGGGAGAGGAAATCATTAGTGTCTATCAAAGGAAACTGGTTAAAGTACATTCATAAAATATGTTACTCTGAAGTTGCAAGAAAAATGAAAAAGGAAATTCTCAGTGTACCACTGTGTATACAGCCCCAAGTTACAGTGTTCCAGTGAAGACAGCAAAGTCCAGAATGCTGCTACTAACCTACACAATTCTATTTGCTCATAGACACACTTTTATATTACTTAGAGAAAATGTGGATGGATTACCAAGAGACCAGAAAAAGCGGCTTCCTGTGGGGGAAGGGGAATGAGGCAGATTGGAACAAGGGATGGGAACAAGACTTTCCACTGTATACCTCTTTATATTTTGGGTTTTGAGCCATGTGAATGTATTTCCACCCCCACAACACAGTTTCGTAATTTTTGTTAAAAAAAAAAAAAGAGTTTGAGTGGGTATCACAGTGTGACAAGATCCCATTAAAATCGCATTACTCCAGAACTTTGGAAATATAAAATCAACAAAACCTTTCAAACGGTCCTGATATCTACATATATGCAACAAACTTGATGGCTATATAAATACAAGTAAATAAATAAATACATTCAAAAATAAGACATTGTCCAAGTGAGAGTGTAGCAGTGATCTGTTTTATCAATTCTCCTAAAAACTTATTTCTCTTAGGTGGAAAATTGGACATGTAAATTCATTAATCCTTTCAGGTCAGTGAAATGGTCCAAAGTTGTCATAATAGTTTATGGTGACAGCACTGCATAGAATATAATTAATGCAACCATTTATCATTTTGGTTTGACACAAAATGATACTTTTTGCTTGTCCTGTGTCAATTTATTTTGGGAAACTATGCTTCCCATTCTCCTTCCCCCTACCCCTCACTCACTCACACACACACACACACACACACACACACACGTACACATATTTTGTGTAATTTAAATGCAGCTGTCAGAGTTAAATGCTGGGGTAGCAAAAGTTGACTGCTGTGCTCTATTCTCCCACACACCCTGATTGTTCCAGGAATGAATATGGGACTCAGGTTTGGCCAAGCAGAGTCAATGGATTGGAGGCGGGGACTGTTAAAGATGCAGAGCAAAAGAGGGTTTTTCTACTTTTGAAATTACAAACTCTAAGAATCATATAAACCTGTAGCTGCCAAGACCTATTTTTACTATCCATTAAAATAAACTCAAAATGAGAATTATATCAATATGGAGATTAAAAAAGAAGAAAAAGAAAATCATGATAATATCAGTGAACAGTGGATCCAGCCATGCTTTGAGCCAGTCCATTCCATGGATTTACCAACTTCACAAGCCCATGAAATCTTTATTGTTACTATTTTGAAACGTATTTCAAGCGTTCTTCAATAAAGCCTTTATGCTTTTACCTGTACATATTTTAGTTTCTTTAGAAACTCTGGTCTTTCTTGGGATTATTTCTGAATTTACCTGGAAAATGCAGAAAACATAAACTTCTAAGTTTAAGAGACTCAGAGAAATTCTTCATGTGATCAGTGAATCTGGAGCAAGGTAAGGCAGGTCTTTCATGAGGAGGGCTGGGCTATAAGGTAAAGGGAAAAATACACAAAATAAAATTAGGTCTGTGGCTCCTAAAATAATCCATGCCACCTGTCATGCTTACTTCCATAAATGAATGATATTTTAAAACTTTTTTTGTTTCTTTATGTTTTAAATAAGGTAATTCTGAAAGTAACTGCAGTCGACTCCAGTGGCCTATATATTCATATTCTTCCCATATATTTCATTAAAGTGGCTAATTAACTTATGTATCTGTTCATTCAACAAATTTTAGTGAGTTACACTACATGCTGGATGTTGTTCTAGAAACTGGGAATATAACAGATGAAGTATCTGTCCTCGTGAGATTGACATGCTAGTGGAGGTGATGTAAAAGTAAATAAACACATCTATAATATATCAAGTGACTTTTTTTTATTGCTAAGAAGAAAAACAAGATGAAGTAAGGGGAAGGGGGAAATGTTGAGGATAATGTACTAATTTTTATATATAAATAAGAGATGCCTTCTTGGACAGGGTGACTTTAAAGCAAAGATTTGAAAGCAGAGATGGCATAGCCACGGGATGCCTTGATGAGGGTAATTCCGAGTACAGTCCGTGGAGACATAGGGCATAGAGAAGGATGACAGAAGATTGAAGTGGGGGAAAGTTTGAAGTTGGACTTGGTCTCCTTGAAATAATAAATAAAAAATAAGAGGGGAAAATAAAGAGGAAGATACAAATATATTGGATAATTCATAGGAGTAAGGTCATAAATTAGGATGGCCTGATTCAATTTTAAATAAAACAATTCAGCAAACATGTAGTCAGTACCAACTGCCCACTAGTGTTTTTGTGTAATGCTGATTGTTTGGATGTGACTGGATATTATTGTTTGGATAGTATATGTTTAAGGTGGTGTTAACCCATTGGGTCTATGAGACCAAACCACCCTTGAATGACGAATAGGATCTTACCTGAAGGTTGAGGTTTTCATCCCACGACCATACTCCCCCAGCCCCATCCATTCCCTGTGGAAAAGGCTTGTTATATCTCAGGCCAGAACCTTTAAGCTGAGAGGGAGAGTCTTAGGAGGGAACAGAAGAGGAACTTTTCCTTGGCCATGACTATAGACCAAGGAGGCAGGACAGACATGCAGGGATGAAACTTAAGAGGACATATAATCTGTGAAAAGGTGGAAAGAGAGCCAGGAACCCAGTGTCCCAGGCCAGCTGCCCCAGCAACAGGGTGTGGGAGAAAGACTGAGTCAAGGTCAGACACCCGTACTTTATAAGTCTCCACTGCTGCTGGCATTTGCTTTATTTCTAGCAGTATTTGCTCATGTTAAGTCAAGTTGTTTAGAAAAGTATCTTAGATGAGCTGAGAGAAGTGAAAGGGAGGGGCGTGCCACAATTTAAAGGGAGGGGGTGGCTCAGCGCTGACAGTAAGAGACCTTAAGAGAACGTGAAGTGAGAGGAAACTTTGGGTGACTGAGTGAGCACCGCTAACCACCTGAGCACATCTCTCCTTGGACAAATCTTGGAGCTAAGGGTTCAGAGCAGGGACCGCCCAATGAGGAAGGCCCTATGTGGAAAACTCACCTCCACTCCTCTCCACCCATGGGAGCTGGACAGCTTACCCTCTACTCCTCAGTTTCTACCTCTGCAAAATGGGGCTAATATTACCTCACAAAAACCATCATCCATGTTTTGCTAATGAGAAATTAACCTGCCAAGGCTGTGTAAGTAAGTCAGCATTGAAGACAGGTCTCAAATCTACTCTTTCCCGCTCCCAAGCCCGTGTTCTTAACCCCACACCATACTGCTTCCCCGTCTTATTGGCACAACCAGCAATCCAGACATCCAAACCAGAACCTGGAAAGTCACCCTGGCCTCCTCCTACCCTCTTCACCCCCAGATCCATTCATAACTGAATCCTGTCAACCCCACCCTCTCAAAGTCCTTCAGACCCATCCACCCACTACACTCCTGTCTTAGCTTCTCCACCCATTCCCACCATTCACCTCAATGGAATTCCCTTTTCACCTTCTCTTTCTAAAACCCAATATAATAAATATAATAATAGACATAGCACTCACCTTAACTGTTCAATGGCTTCCTATCAACTAATTGATGGCTCTCAAACTTTACTGTGCATAAAAGTCACCCGGAGAACATGTTAAAATGCAGATTTTGATTCAGAAAGTTGAGGGGGGGGCCCAGGAATGTGCACAGTTCATAGGCATCATACAGGTGATTGATACATGTAATATGTAGATGCTTCTTACTCAAAGTGTATCCATGGACCATCACTGGGGAGCTTGTTAGAAATGGAGATTCTATGGCCTGGCCTTAGTCCTACTGAATCAGAATCTGAATTTTAACAGAGTTCCCAGCTGATTTGTATGCATGTCAAAGATGTAGACTACACTTTGATCTGAAGAATAAAATATCAGATCTTTTCCATGGTATAGGAGGCTATTCATGACCAGGATTCTTGCTGTGGTCTAAGCTTGAAAAACTGGGGAAACTGAGGTACCAAAAAGCAACTGACTTCTCCATCTTGATCACCCCAGTGCCTAGCACAGTCCCTGCTACATAAGACATGCTGCTTTATTGATATATGTTGAGTCAAAGTGCACTACATCAGTGTATATTTTAAAACATATTTTGAAGTACAGCATAACATTCATATTGTATCTTCATCAAGGTATGATTTAACTGGAGTGAAAAAGAATGGATGGGGAAAAGATGGTCAATGTCATGAGCCAGATACATTTTACTCCTTAAAACACTGAACATGTCATTGGGCAGGGGACAGAGGTACTTAGTCCTGTCTGTGAAGTCCTTGCTGTTCACAGTTGATTTACTGCCTGAAGTCAAATCCATGCTCTATGTATTAAAACACAACCCCCACCTTTTTTTGTTGTTTAAGAAGAGCAAACTTTCACCACAAAGATACAAGAACAGTCAATATTGATCTTCTTGATGGATGGTGCACCTCACGCCACAGGCCACTCAAGCATCTGCTCATTACCACCCAACCCTCCCTTTTGTGGGGAAATAATGCCAAGTGGCCTCCTGTGCTATCGGCTGCAGATTGCAAATATTTAAAAGAAATAAATTTCTCTGAATGAAAAGCACCTTTCTTTGTTCTCCAACCCCCTCTCCTCCCAAGTCATGTTGATTTCGGGACTGTGCATACAGCCAGCACCTGTACTTTTCAATTGTTTGCTTGCCAACATCACTGTGGTTTTCTTGCTTGGGCTTAGGAACCATTCTAAGTACAGTAGCCAATGACGGTGCATTTTCTTTCTCTCTTGGCAATCCGTAGGGGAAGCATCAGCTTCAGGACACCTAGCAGCAATTGTAATTAGATGAAACAGGAAGAGAAGAACAGAAATTGGAGCTTCTCTGACTGAATACTTGCCCCCATGTGATAATGAAAATGGACCACCGCTGCGGTCTAGAAAGAAAGGTTTGGATTTCCTCACTAGCCTTATTATTTGGCAGAGAGTTCTTCAATTCGATTTTGGGAAATCCAGAATCATTCTTTAACTGAACATAAAGACCCACTGAAATAAAGGCGGGATTTCAGCAAGAGGAAATTCAAATTATGATTGAGAATAGCCACTTAGAATATTACCCCAGGGGTCTGAACATAAATATGGAATAAAACTGTTATTTCTTCTACATGAAGCATTACCCAGCATTTGGTGAAGTAGGATCATGCTTTGTGTGATCTTGACCACTGCTCTTAATCTCTTCCCACTGAGCATTAGAGTGAAATTAACTGCAGCCAGGCATTGTGACTGGCCAATGCAGATGACAAATGAGTGCAGGGACAAATGGTCTACATGTAAAGCTTGAGTCCATTCTCTAACCCAAAGCTGACGTCTCCTCCAAAGAGAGGGTTACAGCCTCTATTACCAAGACCATGGGGGAAGATACTGTTCCTTTTTAACCCCTACATACTTTTATTCTACTTCCAGAAGTATTTGGGCATCCGTGTGGCTCCAAATCTTGATTCTTATGGTTTACATGTGTGCCTTCCCCCAAACTTCAGGGATAAAGCAAATGCCCACATCTGAGCACAACAGCGCATTACATTCTGTTGGCTACAGGGATTGAAATTCAGAACCAATGGGATATCATGAGATTTTTGTCAAGACTTGCAGGTTCAAGGTTTGGCTGTGAGAAAGCAGAGTCTGGGGTTGCCACAACCACCTTACCAATGTGGCAAGCACAAGTTGGCTTTGAATTACTTTTTGGATAAAATGGCTTGAGTTGGATGAGCTGAACTCTCTTGCCTGTTCTGCCTGCTGCCCAGGGACCTGTGTTTGTGATATGAGGATTTAAAATGCAGTCTGTGGTCATGGAATAGTTTATTTCACTCTGGGTAAAACGGATCAATTCTGATAAAGATGGTACTGATACTGATAAGGATGATGCCCACTTTGCCTTAGTTGGCATCATTCTCCAATCAGCTGAATCTAAAAATCTTAGGTACTTTCCTTATCCCCAAAATGAAAAATATGATACTTGCTACAAACCCTTAAAACTAAAAGAAAGAGGTATTTTGCTTTTGTCAATATATGTAGTAAGCCACAGAGTAAGGAGCTAAAACTAGCCTCCCTATTTGCACTGAGTTTGGAAGATCTTCCTGGAATTGCATAACAAATGTTTTGAATTATACGAAAATCATTAAGCCACCTTCAGTTTCTTGTAAGACCTCCACAAATGACAGAAATGTCAGAGGAAACATGAAAATACCATTGTATAAATTTAAGTTTAAAATTAAATTCAGATTTACACAAAACAAATTTGTATGAAGAGTTAAATATGTTTAGAAAAATTGTCTGCAAAAATCATCGAATCTAGATGTACTAAAATTTATATTTCAAAACAATGTATCCTAAATGTATCCCAGTGTTGTCACCATCTATAAAAATACTCTTAACAGCTTGAGTAACATTTGCATCAGCAGAAAGATTCTTCTGAAAATTAAAAATTATAAAAAATGATTTGCAAGCTTGACTACCTGTTGATATTTAATAGTAAGGCATAAATGGCTGCCTACAAGCTCTGGATTCCCTAGAGCAAGGCTTGTTGACGACTGGGCTTCACTGTAGCTCAGGCAGTGAGCCTGCCTTTCCCATGACAGATCCCTCAATGTTGGAATGTGAAGGGCTTTTCTCTGGCTTCTCCACAGAAGAAAGCTCCAAATACCAGCCCGGAAAATATTTATCTGGCTGATCAAATTCTGGGAATAGAACAGGGAAAAGGGTATGAAGGTCCCACAAGGCTACTACCTAAAATTTCAAGAAACCCCTATTTGGAGATTCCACCCCTTCTCTGAGCCCAGTGTCCCTGGGTTGAGAGCCTCTCTAGCTTAATTTTGCCAGAGAATAAATCCTTGTCTTGACTCTACAGGGTGAGCCAAGGAGAAATGGACCTCTGGAACCAGACTATCACCAGCCCCTTGTTTTAAGCCCTGTGCCTGTTTCCTGCTTTAGAAGTTATGTGAAACCTTCAAGTTTCACGTTTCTTGGGAGTAGAATGAATTTATTCACTTCTCCTTGTAGGATCCCTGTGTAGACTTGTGTTGGGAATCATTCCATTCTGTTAGGTCAGTGATCACATTTTAGTCAATTTGACATCTTTCAAAAGAATTGTTGAAATTGCTCACTTAATGTTATCTCCTCTTTGTCTTTGTTTTCTACCTTGTGCGTGAATGCATTTTGTTTTAAAGCAGTGCTTCCCAATCATTTTCAAAATCACATGAGACAAAAAATATATAGCATTTGTAGGGAACACTGAGGTAAATGGGTAAGACTATTCAAGGCCAAGGCCAACTGGTCTGACTTTACCTGCTATCCCAGCCCTCACAACACTACCAAGAGAACTAAATCTATTAATATCTCTGCCCACCTGTGACCCATTTGCAACATACCATTTGGGAGTCTTTGTTCTGTTGTTGATTCTGAGGGGTCTGGGGAGAGGGAGAGAAGATAAATAGATGTCATCAGTCTACCATGTTTAACCAGCCACCCCTCATTGCTCACTCTTCTATATTCTTTAGGTTAGATGATATTTTCCCCCTCTGTGGTCATCCATTTCTTGGTCCCAGAGTATCCATCCAGTTGATCTAAATGGCATCTTCTTGATACTTCTTGCCAGGAACCCCAGAGGTACCAATGGCTTCTTTATGATTGCTATCCCTGGAAGTAGTAAAGACCCTGCTTTTTACCCCACTATCTCCACCTAAAGCAAATACCTAGCTCCATGATGACTCTAAGTTACAGGAGACTGAACTCCAGACACATCCAGCTTGGTCCCTGGTGACTGGAGAAAGAGGGCCATCTATCCCAGCCAATGAAATAGAACTGCAAAGAAGACAAAGGAAATAAACTAAAAGAAGCTAACATACAGTTTGATGGGACAGTCCAACCCAGTACTCATGATCGTGGGATTTGGAATTGATAATACCTGCACTGAAATCCTGCTTCCACCATTTACTAGATACATGATCCTAGGAAAATTATTCTAGCTCTCTAAGCTTCAATATCTTCATCTGGAAAACAGATTGAAAAATAATTCCTGTTGCCCTGAAAGTTTAAGTGAGAAAGCAATTTCAAATTGCCTAGCACAGAGGTCATGGGGGAGTGAGTGGGAAGAAAATATTAATGAGGGGTTGAAAGGAAAAAGATAATATTCACAAAGAAGAAAAGATAGGGTCTTAGAAAAAAATACCATTAAACAAAGAATAAAAGGAATTAGGGCCACAGTTTACAAACACACTGATAGACCCCCACAATTTACAGAGAAGCAAGAGATATATAGAGATATACTATATATAAAATAGGACATATGTATAAATATACATGTGTGATGTGTATGTGTATACATACATTTGTCAATAGCATCTTAGGTCCTTACATGTAATCGCAGTTCTAGGAATTAGCTTCCTGATGTTGTTTTCCAGGAAAAGAACAAAGTTATCATCTCCACTTAGTTATTAATTAGCCTTTCAAATGGGGTCAGGCATCCTTGACTATTGTTAGCCTTCTTTTTACAAGACCATAAATAAAAATACAGCTGATCTCTCATTTTATCATCTGTCTTGCTCAGATGTCAGCCCACACACAATTCTATGTAGCAAAAAGAGCCCAATGTGAATATCTAAAACTAATACATTGAAGATATGTATGTGTGCAGGGCCAGACCATCATACACGTATAACTATGTGCCAAATTTGTCAAAAAAATGACTAAAGTGGAAGAGAATAAATAAAAGGTCAACACCTCCTTGACAGCTGTGGGTACATATATTATTAAACCTAAAGGTGTTACTTCTAAAGAAAACATAAACTGAAGTTCCTTTCAGGTTCTCCTTAGTGTTGGGGTTTCATATTGTACTTGGACAAAGGAATCATAATTCAATTATCCAAAGATTTATTACAAAACACTTTGCCCATACTGGATATTTTGATGTGTAAACATCAGAGTATTACGCTCCCTCTATCCCAGGCTTCACATTTCAGATTTCATTAGCCAATAAAGCCAGGTTTATTTATAATAAAGTTAAGCCCTTCAAACCACTGACCATGGAAACCAGATTTTGAAATAATTCAGATTTGTGTTTCTGTTCTTTCTAATTAAGGGTAATATCGGGAAGCACAGACAGTGGGTAGCATTGTTCAAGCACCATGGATTTAAGCAAGAAAATCTGATTATCAGCTCATGTCAGAAGCCAAGCGATAATGCAGCTTAGCATTCGTTTGGGCTTTTTCTTTGGCCAAAAGATAATTACCGTTCGTGAGGCCTTACGTAAGTGTATCTAATATCTAAGGCCCTAAAATTTATGAATAGCAAAGACACACAATAGGCAAAGAAGAATTACTGTATTTATTATTTCTATGGCTTGTTCTACCATGATAATTTCATTATCTAGCAAAGTCAAGCCTCTAAAATCAAAGTATAATTTCTTAAAGGACAAGAAGTTAAATATGCTGGCAAGGGTTTCTGCCCAATTTCCTCTGGTGAAAGTTATTTCTTACAAATAAGAAGTAGACCAGCCAGAATCCTAATAGGAAATTTACCAAAGGGGATTCAGAGTTACCTATTGAGGTCATTGCACAAGCAGATGTTAAGCTTCTACAGTGAGATATTTTTTTCTTTCAAAAAGTGTTATTTCTTAATCCTGTGCTGTTGAAAATAAATGCAATGCTTCCCACCAAACAATACCAAAAAATCTGAAGGTTGCAAAGCACTTCTTGGCAAAGATGATGGTATCAGAATGAACACTACTGTAATACAAACAAGCAACCTGAGTATATATAATGCAGGATAAATTTGGGGAACTCAGAGGGGAAAAAGTTATGTGAACTAGGGGTTAGAGGTTTGATACATAAAAGCAGATCTAATTAGAAGGATGAAAAGAAAATCAAGTTCTGAAATTTCTAAAATTAGAATGTTGAGTTCCTCCAAAACATAAAGAAGCACCTGCTTTTAGAAGAGAAAAATGGCATGATTGTCCTTAACTACAGATTTTTTTTATTTTTTAGGAATAACTTTTATTATTAATCTACTATTCATTATATACCAGTAGCAACAAACCCTTTATTGAGTTCCTTGTACAGACCAGGCATTGTTCTAAACACTTTAGACAGGTGAATTCATCAAATCCTCATGGTAACCCAATGAAATCAGTACTTTCCTCTCCCATTTGACAGAGGAGGAAAATGAGTCACACAGAGGTTCAAACAACTGCCCAAATGGCTCTCCCTACCCCAAACTTACATATATGTAAGGTTTTCAATTTTATTCATCTTCATAAATTGATTTGGTTTTAGATATCAAACTTCTAATCTTTAGTTCAAATCATTTTTCCCCTGGGGTGTCCAGAATTTATTCCGTGAAGTTTATACTGAGGCTATTTGTATTACAGCAATGCTCACTCTGACACCATCCTGAAGCAAAAGTTTCATTAGGACTGGTCAGAGTAGTTCCACTGCTGGCTAGGCACTAACAATGAGCTCTCCAACCTTGGGCACATGGCTAAGCTCTCAGTTGAACAGAAATCAAACGCAACTAGTGAATCATTGAATACTACATCAAAAACTAATGATGTACTGTATGTTGGCTAATTGAACATAATGATAAAAAAAAAAAAAAAGAAGTCAAATGGGAACAATAGAAGTAGGAGAGAGGGTGAGACAGAACTTGATGGAAGAAGATGAAGATCAATGCCTGGGCATGGTGGCCCTAAACACTCCTGCTTGCAGCGTCACTGATGCACCAGTGAGGAGGCATTGGTGCTTCAGGCCAAGTCTACCCTGTGCTTCTCTTCCTATCTTCTAGTTTTTCTTTGATTACTTTTTGATTGATTCCCTGTGCCTTAACTTTCCTCTTGCATTTTTCTTATTTTTTTCTTCTTGCCTCACACTCTGGGAGATGTTCTGCAACTTCTTCTTGCAGTATTCTGTTAAATGACTTACTTTTAGCCAGCATATGTTTGATTCCATGAACACTTTCTGTTTGTTGAGTGCTTCTTTTTCAAGGACACAGCTGTTCTTATTTTAAGGATTTTCTCAGAATTCCCCAGAAGGCACTAATTAGATATCTTCTACAGTGAAAATTTTCTTCTGGCTTCTGAATTATGTCTGTTTCTCCTAATGCCAATTTCTCTATTGGGTCTTCTTGGTCCTTTTTGTGCAATTGGTTTCCCTTAAATACTGGAAGTCCTTGGTACAGGCATATCTCATTTTATAGTGTTTTGCTTTATTGTGCTTCACAGATACTGCATTTTTTACAAATAGAAGTTTCGTGGCACCCCTGCGTAGAGCAAGTCTATCAGCACCCTTTTCCCAATAGCACTTGCTCACTTGGTGCATCTGTGTCACATTTTGATAATTCTTGCAATATTTCAAACTTTTTCATTATTCTTATACTTGTTTTGGTGATCTGTGATTGATGATTACAACTTGCTGAAAGCTCAGATGATGGTTAGCATTTTTTAGCAATAAAGTATTTAATAGCACTTAATAGAAGTGCAACATAGTGTAAACAACTCTTATAAGCACTGAAAAACAAGACAAGTTTATTTGACTGACTTTATTGTGATTTTCACTTTATTGCAGTGGACTGGGACCAAATCCACAATATCTGCAAGGTATGCCTATATTATGAATAAAAACCTAGTTGATGAGTTTCCTTTCTGTTTGTGCAGATGTGCTTCTCTTATTAGAGAATTCAGGGCTTTTTCCCATGACCATGAGCTTGGTAGAGGTGTTCAAGACATGTGAACAGACTGGCTTCACTTCCAGGTGGGTGAGCTGGCTGGGGCTCCTCCAAACACCAGAATGAGAGGCCTTTGTTCTAAGGCACCAATTCCCATATGAAGAGTCCAGGTCCTCCCCCATTAAAACCTTTCACTTTTTTTAGAAAAGCGTATGTTCCAGTTTTGTCCTAGAAAGAAGACCCTACCTGCAAATCAATCCTGCCCTTTCATCAATCCCTGGAGGTTTTTACTTGATTGGGGAGTTCGGAGGAAAGAACTGAGCATGCTTGACTCGGTACACTCTCCTTCATCTTTGGGGTCCACAAAAAGCAGGTGGCTCCAGTCTGCTTTTAGTCGTGAGGTAAGCCTATCAAGAAGAGTCTGTTGTCTCCCACCCTTGGGGAGTTCTGCCATTTCCAAGTGCTACCATGGTAGTTCAGGCAAGGCTGCCATTCTGGGGGTCAGAACAGAAAGCCCATTTTGGTCACACACCTAAATCAGTTTCCTAACCTATCTGATATTTCAACTTCTATCAGCCAGCTTCTCAGTCTTCTCACTGGTTCAAAATTCATGCAAAGAAGAGAGGAGTGTTATGTATTGATCCCTTAGACCACAATATAAACATTTGTCTGGGTTCTTTGATTGTTTTGTTTTCTGGTCTATTCAGCATCAAACCAATTCTTTGCTATGTGAGGAGGCAGCACCCAATAGAAATCAAAGAGACAGACCCCAATCATCTCCCCAGTTCTTGACAAATATCTTTATTTCTTAACCTATAGAAACACCTTAGATGTCATTTTCTAAACTCAACTGTCTAGATTTACAAAGATGCTATGAACCCCTGATGCCCTTTCTGCAATTTGAAAATAGAAAAGTCCTCCCTGATACACTCCCTAGAGCCATTGTGAGGAATTTAAACCCTTGGCGATTTGGTTAGATCTTCCCTTTGGTCTGTGCACTATTCACCTTCTAATAAGCCTTGATGCAATTGTTTAAACTTAAGTTAGGCATTAGAAGCAGTTTTCTCCACAATCTTACATATTTAAAGCCTTTTGAGGCAAGAAACATAACTGCTACTTGGGACAACTCCTCCTTTTAATATTCTAATTCCATCTATGAGAAATATAAACAGTACCACTAAAATATATCTATTTTTTAAATTTTAGAAGTAATAAATGCTCACTCTAAAAATCTTAAAACAGTATAGAAGAGTATGCCAATTTCACCACTCTCAAGAGGTAATTAAAATTACAAAAATTTTCTTGGTTGCTTTCAAAAAGTTTTGATGCATATATAGTGCTATTATACACATATACTTTTTTTTACATAAATGAGAGCACAATGTAAGCCAGATAAAACTTCTCCCTCATGGACTATCCACTTCAGTATGGGTGCCACATTCAAAAGAAAGCAAGCCCAATCCCTACATCCGAAAACTAGTTGGAAAGCAAGTAAAATCTTTCCATCAGTAATTTTTAAAAAAAATAATAAAAGAAGTATTGCCTTACATAGCAAACAGCAATGTGTTCTGAAATTGTGTCTCATATCTTTCCCTTTCTCCTTAAAGTCCTGCTCTTCACAGCATGGTAGCTTCCTCTCTCTCTCTCTCTCTCTCTCTCTGTCTCTCTCTCTCTCCCCTTCCCCTGCTTCCTTCCCCCTGCCTTTCCCACACACACACACCTTTGTCCTCCTTACCCCCCAAAAAAATCTCCTCAAAATTCAATCCATGCTAGCATTAGTTTTCCCCTTTCCTCCTGCCTCTTCTAAAAATAATTTTATTCCTTAGTAGCTTTGGTCCATTCCAAAATCACTAGTCTTCCTAGGATTCTCTCAGTTCTTCTCTATAGCCATTACTGGATTAACCCAGTGAAATGTCTGACATGGCTGGTGGGCCCAAACAACAAAGACACTTTTCTCTTCCAAGGCCAGTGGAGAGGTCAAGGTTTTGAATATACACATGCACCTTGTCTTTGCCACCCTTGTCACAATATGATACTTACTGCCTATATTTTGCTTCTTCTACTTATAAATTCATCACGGGCATGTCTTCTCATCAGCACTTAGCATCCTGCCTCATTCTTTTTAAGGCTATAGTATTATATAGTGTTATTAATGCATTTAACCAGTCCCTGCTGATAGATATATAGGTTGTTTCTGATTTTTGGCTACCTCAGGGAATTCTGCAATAAATAAACCTTGTTCCCATATTTCTTTATACATGAGGAAGTGTAGATGCGTGCTCTTGGCAACAATTTGACTTGCGTTTCTCTGGCTCAGCTTCATATAATATAATAACAACTAATGCACATTCTTTAAATGAATCCTCTAAATTCATTCTTTGAATGAATAAGTTGGCAAATAACTGGGAGTGTGATAATAAACCACAACCAAGGTGTAGTAGTTGGGCTTGTGCTATAGGATTTAATCTCTACTTAACCATTCTTTTTTTTTTTTTTTGAAAGAGAGAGAGAACGTGCGAGAACACTAGCAGGTGGAGGGGCAGAAGGAAGGGGAGACAAGCAGACTTCCCACTGAGTGGGGAGCCTGAAGCGGGGCTGTATCCCAGGACCCTGAGACCATGACCTGAGCTGAAACCAAGAGTCAGACACCTAACTGACTGAGCCTCTGAGGCACCCCTCTACTTAGCCATTCTTGAATTCAACTTTCCCCACCTGTAAAATGGGAACATATTTTTAAAAACCATTGAAAGATTAGATTAGGTAACATCAAAAGGTTGCTTAACCCAGGGAAATGTAAGATATTTTGAACTAAAATCATACATCCACATAAATCATTTAATTAAGTGAGGTCTGGGTGCCATGACACTTTCATGGATTGGGAAAATCACCAGAAGTACTTCAGAGCCACAATGCAGGCAGAGCTGCCTCAAATCCTAGAGCGCATGTTCATGTCTCCAGGATTTCGAAGAGTATACACAGCTTTATTATGCTCACTGTTATCTCCTTTGATCTTCCAATGACAATTTCAAAAATTAATTTTTTAGGTACCTAATTTCTTATTCTTAAAAGATATGTATTATGGCAGCTATGCAAGCATTCTAAGCCTTAGGGAATTTATATGCCATCATAAGCAAAAGTATTTATGAAACCATTGCTTATATGCTAGGTGATATTTAAAGCCAATGTGTTTCTGACCCTAGAGGATACAAAAAAGGCAAATGAATATATTGGAAAGATCTTTGTAACCATATAGACCCGAGTTTAAAGCCCAGCATTCATTCATTCATTCATTCATTCATTCATTCAACAAAATTTAAGTAGTTTGAATGCCAGACACTATCTTAACTGTAGGTGAACAAATTTCCTGCACTGTCACTTAAAAGATATTTAAACCTTATCAAATGACTTAGCTTCTCTTTTTCTAAGGTGCAATGCCAACTCATAAATTTTTCATAAAGGCACATATAAAGTGCACAGCAGTGTTCAGTAAATGTTGGTTTCTTCCCGCTCCTTCCCAATTAAGAGCTAAAAATTCAAGATAAGCCACAAACATATTAACACACTCACAGAACTTAATGAAGAAAACATTAGCCCATAGAATAAAGAGCAGAATAGTGACATCAAAATCAAGTTTAAGAATTTAGCGATCCTGGAGCCTAAAACAGGCACATAGTGGATACTCAAAAATGTCTATTGACTGGATATATTCATCAAGAATTCAAATAGTTAGAGTCTCACATTTGACGGGAGGCAACATAGCATGCTAGGAAGAGTTCTATCACAACAATTAAGAGGCTCAGGTTTGAGTGTACAAAGAGTGTGGTCCGCCAGCACTGTTCCCTTGGGTAAATCATGACCTTCTCCAGCCTCGGTTTTCTCACTTGGGAAGTGAGAAGGTTGAACTACATCCTTCCTAAGGTACCAATAATTTCAGGTAAAAAATACTTGTCACAGCTTCAGACCTCCACTCTGGAGTTTATATGCTCAGTCTGAAGTCAAATTGTACATGCATCCTCCAACCTCCCATCACCTTCCGGAGATTATTGGAAGGGCCCAGAGAGGTGGACTTTATCAATATAACTGTTTTATTTTTTACTCTAAAGTTTAAAGTATAGACCAACAAGTTAAGAAACAAATATCACTGCACAAAAAAAAAATCCATTTTAAAATCTAAAGACTAAAAATTAACCAGTCACGTCATGTTTTTAGCAAACACACTTACCATTGTGCGGAGTTTTATTGTCCCCCAGGTGAATAGAAGCCTTTAAAAATGTATATGCCTAGAACTGAATACTGTGTCAAATCTACTGGCACTGCATGTTTAAACACCTGCATCTCATCATTAGCCCTTCATAATATTGTTAAACAATAATTATACTTATGATGAGTAATGAATCCAAATATATCTTTCCTTGAGATGTACTCAGTCTTGTGTTATATAAGTAACCCATTAACAGAATATGAAAACTACTCAGGTAAAACAGATTCATAAATACGTCCAGATAATACTCAACAAAGTTTTTAAATGATTATAATGAACTGTAATGATGTCACCTTCTACATTAGCGAATCCTTGCCTTATTTTTCTGAGGATAATCGATTTCATCATTTCTGCTTACCAGGTTTCTAAATTTTCCCTGTCTAGTCAGATTTAAATAAACCAAAAAAAGTTTTCGCTTGAAATTTGACAAGTTTAGTTTGGTTTTTCTCATATTTGAAATGAAAGTGAAAATTTGAGATAAAGGCTAAGCTTGACTTTGCTTAAAACCAACAACATTGGCTGATGTATGTACAGAGCACTCCATGGGAAATAATCCATCTACTTCCCAAAACAGAAAGATGACAGCATGCCCAATCACTGTGATCAAAATGGACCAGCCTCAAAAAACCAACCTTCAACATATTAGTCTGTATGGTTCAGTATCAATTAACTTACAAAAGTCAAAAGAAAAAAAAAAGGACAATAGTTTCATTAAAAAAAGAAAGATGGACTAGCCTCATGAGAAAGAGGGGCATAAATATACAGTGCATTAGTCAGAAGGAATAGTAGTAAAAGCTAACACGCATGGCAGACCTTCCATGTGTGCAGGCACTGCTCTAGGCAATTTACATTAAACCCACAATAGCCTTATGAGTTTGGTTTTATTACTATCCCATGTTACAGATGAAGAAGCTAAGGCAGGGGAAGATGAGGCATGGGAAGACGAGGAAGCTAAGGCATATCACAGGGTGGAAAGCAGCAAAGCCGGAATTGAACTCAGGCCATCTGACCCCAGGGTTTGCTTGTAGAATCACCATCTTTTACCATTCATTCCATTTGCCACCAATTCAAGCAACAGCCATCTGAAAGCAGGTGCCAGCATCCTCAGCATCACATTGCTAAGGAACCTGGAATACAGTCAAGGGCTCAATGGTAATTCCCAACTCTACTCTGGAACTGAACTGACCTTTTGGAAATCCATCCTGTCCTGCCCCCCAGGTTATCTCTGGCTTATTTCATCCTTTCTTAACACTCTAAAGCCCTAAAACTCATCTGAACAATGTCACATCCGCCATGAGTGAAGGAGGCTCTTTAAGTGCTCAAAGTCCTGGTGCCACTCACAGTCTTCCTGAAATTGTTATTAATGTGAGACCTTGATCCTCAGGCACAAAGTGTGTATCACAGAAGAGAGTTAACATGACTCAAATTATAGCAACCTGTCCTGCAGTGTGGGATTGCTTAAAAGACACAGAGCAGACTGCAGTCGCCCTCCCTCCCTCATGAAGCAAGGCAGCCTTGAAGTGGGTTGAACACCCTCATGTACCCTGGAGTGTTGCCCGAGGCTCCAGGTGTTAGACCTGGGAGGATGTCTTGAGAATCAGGCCAGCTGCCTGGGCACCCTTCCTGCAGAAGCCCCATCTCCTGGGAGAAATCCACACCTGCAAGCTTGTGTGCCACCTCCAAGAAGTCAGCTGAACAATCCTGTTAAATTGAAGTCATATCCTGCCACTCACAGCCCTCCTGGGGCTCCTCATCTCATCCAGAGTACAATCCCCAATGGCTTCTTACTGAACCGAACATGACTGGTACCCGCATACAGACAGACAGACAGACTGAACAGGATCTGGTACCTGCACAATGGCTTTGACCAATTCAGGACATTTTTTAGCACAAAAAGGAAGCTTACTAACAACTATCCTGAAACAACAGGTATAAACCTGGACTGTCCCAGGCAATGAGGGAAATCCCTCTTACCTCTCTTATTTCATCTAGCACTCTCCCCTCGTGACTCTACCCCAGATGCTTTGCTATTCCCTCAATATCCTATCCCATCTTATTGTCTCAGGACCTTTGCACTTACAGTTCTTTCTGCCCAGAACATACTTCCTCTATATGTCATGACTTTCTTAACTTGATGGTCCAAGGACCTGTTTACCAGTTCCATCCTTTCTGTTTCAATGAATGAAAATCACAGAACTTCCCTTGAATTCCCCTTCTTTTTTCTACCCAATGTTTGTGTATTCATTCAAGAAGCAATCCGATTAATTTCTGACCTTGGAACCACATACTGCATATAAGTGTAATCATACAATAATTTTCCCTTAGCATAATGTTTCCAAGGTTCATCCATGTTGTAGTATGTATCAAAACTTTCTTCCTTTTTATGGTTGAATAATAGTCCATTGAATGTATATACCACAGTATGTTTATTCCTTCATCTGTTGAGGACACTGGGTTGTTTCTATCTTTTTGCTGTGGTAAAGAGGGCTACTACGAACATTGGCATCCTCATATCTGTTTGAGTCTCTTTTAATTCATCTGGGTATATACCCACAGTGGACACACCATTTTACATTCCTACCAGCAATGCACAGGGGGTTCCAATTTTTCCATATTCTTACCAACACTTGGTAGTTTCTGTTTTTCTAATAACAGTCATCTAATAGGTGTAAAGTAGTTTCTTACTGTGATTTTGTATTGTATTTCCCTAATGACTAATGGTGTTGAGTATCTTTTTATATGTTTATTAGCCATTTGTATATGTTCTTCAGAGAAATGTCTATTCAAGCCTTTTGGCCATTTTTTAATCATATTATTTGTTTCTTGTTGTTGAGTTGTAGGAGCTCTTTATATATTCTGGATATTAACCCATTATCAGATATAATTTGCAAATATGTTCTCCCATTCTGTGGGCTGTCTTTTCATTCTCTTAATAGTGTCCTTTGATGTACAAAAGTGTTTAATTCTGATGAAATCCAGCTCATTTTTTCTTTTGGTGCCTGTGCTTTGGTATATTTAAGAAACCATTGCCGTATTTATGGCAATGAATGAGGATTTTTCCCTGTTTTCTTCTAGGAATTTTACTGATTTAGATCTTTGATCTGCTCTTAGTTAATTTGCATAATTTTATGTAGGGTCCAGCTGCCTTCTTTTGCATGTGAATATCCAGTTCTCCTAGCACAATTTTTGAAAAGACTGTCCTTTCCCCACTGAATGGTCTTAGCATGTCTGTCAAAAATCAATTGACCATATGTGTGAGGGTTTATTTCTGGGTTGTCAGTTCTATTCCATTGGTCTATATGTTTAACCTTATGAGAGTACCACACTGCTTAGATTACTGTAGCTTCATAGTAAGTTTTGAAATCAAGAAGTATGAGCTCTCCAAATTTGTATTTTTTCAACATTGCTTTGGCTATTTGGGGTCCCTGGAGATTCCATAGATTTTAGGATGAATTTTTCTATTTCTTAAAAGGAAAATTGGGATATTGATCGGATTGTATTAAACTTGCAGATCACTTTGGATAGTGTTATCATATTAGTAATGCCAAGCCTTCCAATCTATGAATGCAGGATGCCTGTCCATTTATTTGGGTCTTCTTTAATTCCTTTTCAGCATTTTTTATAGTACTCAACATACAAATCCTAAGCTTCTTTGGTTAAATTTATTCCTAAGTACATAAATGGGATAAATATGTAAATAGAATTGTTTTAATTTCCTTTTCAGATTGTTCGTTGCTAGCGTGCAGAAACACAACTGGTTTTACATGTTGATTTTGCATCCTGCAGCTTTGCTGAGGTTGTTTATTAGCCCTAACTCATTGAATCTTGAAATAAATCTGAGAAATGGACACTGTCAAGGCCCAGGCACTGACATCAGCAGCCAGACTCATGAACTAGTAACGCATGAGGAAAGGGCAGGAAGCTCTTTCTCTTTCTGCCGCAAGTTCGAGTGTCCCACAGAAGTGACAGCAGTGCAAACTGTGACATCTCATTCTTGGTGGTGGAGGCGATGGAGGTGTCAGCAGGTATAAGATCAGCTGTGCCATGTTCTTGACTCTCACACTGGAATGGAATCTCCATGAGGTCAAGGTCATTTATTTTGTTTACTGCTAGAAGCCTAAAACCATGCCTGGTACATATTGCACTTAATACAGTTTGTTGAATGAATGAAACATCTAACCCTTGTTAGCTCATTTAACTCTGACAACAACCCAGGTCTGTTAAAACGCAAAACCTGAGGTGTTTATTCACAGTTCTAGGCCTATGATTCCACCTCTGCAGTGCAACCCTTTCCAGCTCTGTGCCCTATGACTCTGGGCAGAGCAAATTCCTGGGCACCAGCAGAGTCTCTAGATGGACCTCCCCCAGGGATGCAGATATGCCCCCTTGTGTCATTTCTGTAGGCCACTGACTCTCCAGCTATATTCTGGGCCAATTATTATCAGTTTTGGGTCAAAGCGAATGGGCATTCCTCTCTTTTTCTTTCAGACTTTCACAGTGGATATTAGAAAAGGCAATCATTTCTAAAATCATTCAGAGGCCACACTTAAATGTCTGCAGAAGCACTTAGTTGAATATAAAATGTGTCTCCAGTCCATCCCAGCCACAGCAGGATTAATTTCCCACTGAAATCACAGAGGAGATACAGAATCAGCTCATTACCATGGCATGCAGAGATGAAGACACTCCACTTCTCAAATAACTCATTCATGGAAGATCCGAAAATGCCCTCCCCGTGCAAATCTAACTCACTCACACCTGCTGAGGAACTGATGCTCTTTTCTAGGTCATGAGTGTCATGGCCTGCCCTATGTTTACCTTACTTCTCACAGCCCTCAGCTCACCCATGACTAGCTACCTCCTGGTTCATTCCCTCAAATGTCTGTTTAACCACTTGCTGTGGAAACGATGTATTGCAAGGTTAGTAACCTGTTTATGACCAACTCCCCTGCGTCTTTCCCCATTCAAACCCACCACAGCTTAGCTTATATACAAGCCTTGAATAGCACATGACTTTAAAATATGTGTTTAGCGTATGAGCACTGATGTGGCTCTGTGTTTAAAATGTGGAACCCCTTGAAACCATACTTTCCTGAAAGCAGCATGTATTCTACTATGTTCTATCAGCCTATTCTTTTTTTTTTCTTAAAGATTTTATTTATTTGAGAAAGAGAGAGAGAGCACAAGCAGGGAGAGGAGCAGAGGAGGAGGGAGAGGGATGGGGAAAGAATGTCAAGCAGACTCCATACTGAGTGTAGAGCCCATCACAGGGCTCGATCTCATGACCCCGAGATCATGACCTGAGCCGAAACCAAGAGTCGGACGCTTAACCCACTGAGCCACCCAGGTGCCCCCATCAGCCTATTCTTGAGCTCATTGTCTTATTATAGCTTTATAAAGTTTTGTTTTGATATCTGGTCAGACAAGTTTCCACATTTTATTCTTCATAACCCTTTCATTTACTCTTAGTCTTTTATCTTTCATGTAATTTGTAGGATCCACTCTTTAACTTCAGGAAAATTCCATGATAATCTCACTCATTAGCATAGCATCTCTTCCTTTACTCAGACCCTGCTTTATGTATCCTTAAGTAATGCTTTATACTCTTATCCATTTATGTCTTACAAATATTTTGTTCAGTTTATTCCAAAGTAATTTATAGTTTTGATTTTAATAATTTATAGATTTTAATAATGAGTATAATTTTAGATTTTGAAGGTATATAATCAATATTATCTTTTTTTTCCAAAAAATTCTTATATCTCGGGGCACCTGGGTGGCTCAGTCAGTTAAGCATCTACCTTCAGCTCAGGTCATAACCCCAGGGTCCTGGGATCAGGCCCCACATTGGGCTCTGGACCCACATCAGGCTCCGGACCCACATCGGGCTCCCTGCTCTGCAGGGGGCCTGCTTCTCCCTCTCCCTCTCCCACTCCCCTGCTTGTGCACTCTCTCTCTCTCTCTCTCTCTGTCAAATAAATAAAATCTTTTTTAAAAATTTTTATATCTCGGGGTGCCCGGGTGGCTCAGTCATTAAGCGTCTGCCTTCGGCTCAGGTCATGATCCCAGGGTCCTGGGATCGAGTCCCACATCGGGCTCCCTGCTCCGCTGGAAGCCTGCTTCTCCCTTTCTCACCCCCCCCCACCTGTGTTCCCTCTCTCGCTGTCTCTCTCTCTCTATCAAAATAAATAAATAAAATCTTTAAAAAAAAATTCTTATATCTCTTTTTTTTCTCGTATTTCATTATCTTGGGCCCCCAGGACATTTTTGAATAGAAGCAATAATAGTAAACATTCTTGTTTCCCCTTACTTAATAAAAATGCTTCTGAAGACTCACTATTAAATCTAATTATGTTTTCTGTAGATTTTTATGGGTTTTTTTCAGGTTAAAGAAGTTCCCTTCTATTCCTACTTTTCTAAGATTTTTTTCTTCCCATAAATTAATGTTGACATATCCACTGGGATGGTTATATGATTTTACTCTGTAAATCTATTAATATACATTTCATGAATTGATTTTTTGGTAGGAAACTATTCTTGCATCCCTAGAATAAATTCTACTTGATTATGATGTATTTTACTGTGTACGTTGCTGAATTTGATTTTGCTAGTATAAAATAACTTAGGTGGCTTCTCCTCTTCCTCTATATAAGGATTACTTGACATTTGAAATTTTAATAAAACTCAGCTACAAAACTCTTGGCATGCTATTTTTGAGAAAATTTGAGAAAATGGAAATTTCTGAATATTGATTCAATAGTGTTTTTAATTGTTGACATAAGTTATTATAGTATTGACTCCAGATTTTATAAATCTCCATTGTATTGGTACTTATGTTTCCCTTTTCATCCATAATATTGTTTCTCCTTTTTTTTTTTTCTCTTGATCAGTCTTGCTTGGTTTATCTATTTTACACACTCCTTCCAACAACAAGTTTTTGGTTTTGTTAATTATCTCTGACTGTATTTTTTTGGCTTCTATTTTGGTGACTTTTTCCTCTTACTTTGATTAGTTCATTTTTCCTGCTTCCTTTGAATTCATTTTGTTGTTTGAGTTGAATGCCTGGCTCTTTAATGTTCAATCTTCATTTTTCTCTATGATGACATTTAAGGCATAAATCTACCCCTAAGAACCACTTAAGCTGCATCTCTCATTTTTAAAATTATTATCATTCCATTCTGAGTATTCTTCTTTTCATCATTATTTCTTCTTTGACCCATGAATCATTCCAAAATAATTATTTTTGGAAACCATATCTTGGGTCACATTGTTATTGTTTATTGCTGTGGCAGATACTATTAGGCACCGACCCCCACATCCATTCTCCTCTCATCCTCTGAGATGGAGCCCTACTTTGAGCTCACGATGTGTCCAGTCAGTGGACATTTCCCCACCTCTCTAGCAGCAAGGTCTGACCATGAGACTAAGTTCTAACTAACAAGATATTAAGTACTAAGCATCTCAAGCTTAGCATTCTCCAAATGCAACCACTGATGGTCTCCACCAAAAATCTATTCTCAAGATTCCCACCACCTCCACCACCATCCATCCCAGTTTTTTAGGCCAAAAGTCCAAAAGTCTTTTTTGATTTTTCTTCACACCCCACATTTAATTCATTATGATGTCCTAAATCAGCTCCATCTCCAAAATATTTCTGAAGTCTGACCACCTCCTCCAACTCATTCAACTGCTATGAACCTAGTCCTAGCCACCATCTTCCCTCTCTGGAATAGTCCAAGAATTTCTTAATGGGACTCCAGGTCTCTTATTTTGCAAAAATTCATCCTGCACACAGTACCCAGTGAACCTCCTCAAGAGTAAATCAGATCATTTCATCTCCTGCTATAAAATAAACTCTCATTATAGCTTCTGCTTTGTGTGTAGAAGACAAACTCCTTTCACAGAGGCCCTCTGTGCTCTGGGCCCTGCCACTGCTCCATCCTCTCCTTCACTCTCCACTCCAGTACGATCACATTCTGTCCACTCTCCAGTGTTCTAAGCTCAGTCTGTCTCAGGCTGTTCTTTCTGCTTGGAATAATTTGCCTCCAAGAACTTTCTGACAACCAGAATGTTACCTGGATGTCTCATTCTCATAGCTCTGGACTAGACTCAAATATCACCTCTTCGCAAAGGCTTCCCTGGCCCACCTTACCCTAGCTAAGACCACATCCTCCTGCCACCCACGTCATCTTTGACCTGATTACCCCTGTTTACCTTCTTCAGCGCACTGCAGTTTTCACTACCTGCAATTACTTTTTTTTGTTGTTTATTTTCCCTTATTTACATTCCTCATTATATGACAGGCTCCTAGAAGGCAAAGAGTTTTTCTTTATCATTGCTTTCAGAACAGCATTCTGACCAACATAGGTGGCCAGTAAATATAATACATAATGTATAAAATTAGAATATACACACATACAAATATGGATCATCTGATATATAATATATGGCAATATATTAGATATGATGTCTGACATATTATATGAGATATGTTATATATAATATATGATGTGCAAGGCACAATATACAACATATAACATAATATGTAATAAAGTGTACAGTAGTCAATATAATATAAACAATGACAAATAATATAGAAGTCTTTTAAAGATACACATCTTAAAAAATTTTAGTCCTCTTCTATAATTCTTCCAAAGTCACACAAATGCAGAAAGAGAAGGAGAAGAAGAAGAAAGGGGGGAAAGAAAAACAGGGGACAAAACAATCTGAAAGAGGATCCAGCTATGCCAAACCCCTGATGTCATGTAGGCTTGCACTTGCTTCCTGGTGTTTACTTCAGCTGCAGGAGGAAGAGAGTGATAGGCAGCCGGGCAGCACCTGTCTGTAAGCTTGAGAAGCTCCCTATGACCTGCATCCCTCCTTGTCAAGTGAATGGGCCTGTGGTCCCCCTCCACGAGTTTTGCTTTCTTAGAGCCTTAAGGTACTAGTGGTGCAAAACAGGACTTCATTGGGGTCCATTTCCTCCTCAACACCATCTATGCTGGGAATCACAGAATCCTTTAGTTGATTCTTTTTTTTTTTTTTAATTTTTATTTATTTGACAGAGAGAGACACAGCGAGAGAGGGAACACAAGCAGGCGGAGTGGGAGAGGGAGAAGCAGCCTTCCCGCGGAGCAGGGAGTCCAGTGTGGGGCTTGATCCCAGGACCTTGGGACAATGACCTGAGCTGAAGGCAGATGCTTAACAACTGAGCCACCCAGGTGTCCCCCCCCCTTTTTTTAAGATTTTTATTTGATTCTTAAGAGTTTCTTAAGAGGTCAACTGCTTGAAGCCCAAATGGAAAAATGATTAATAGGACAGCATATTTCAGACTCCTTATTTAGATACATTCTGTTCTTTAGCAGTGTATAAGAACAGTTAGAAAACCAGGTCATGTTTTTCAACTGGGTCATATTTCTCCTCTTCCCACAGTTGGCCTTTTTCTTTACTCTTAGAATATGATTTTCCACATCACTTGATTTCTGCTCTTGAGTTCTATTTGCAGGTGCCATATGCTATTTCTCAGCAAGCAGTGATTTGGAGCAACCCTGCTCACAAATTTTGGAAAGTAGAGGTTCTGGAAGACATAACTAGAATGACCCCCTCCCCATGTGCTTGGGACTTTCTGATTTCCTCGGTGTCAGTGAGCTGTGTGGTCCTCTCCAAAGGACATTGCCATTCCCTGCGTGGTAAATAGGAAGGAAATGAAGGCAATTAGAGCTCTTTGGATGTAAATTTAAGTGTTGGCTGAAAGGTTTTTTTTTCTTTCCAGATCCTGCTTTTGTCAACACAGCTCTGGTGGGAGGGAACCTGGGAAGCTCCCACAGCTCCATGACAACTGGACAGGCCAGCCATGGTGACCATCTCCGTGTGCACATTACAGTCATTTATAGACATGCATTTGCACGCTGTAGCAACAAACACTCACTGTGGCTCTCACCAACAGGAGATCAACAACCAGTGGGTAGAAGATGGGATGGGGGGAGAACATGACTAACAGGCCAGCCTTTTGCTTGATGAACTCAGTCGTTTATTGTTATTGATTATATTAGATGGAATTATTGTCCTAGTTTCTGTATGTTGTGCCACACACAAGTATTGCACACACACCTAATGCGTGGTGATTTCTACTGTTGCTTATCAAATGAATAAGTTATTTTCTCAGTGTACATAATCTGTGTGTAAGTAGTGTAAATCTCAGAGATCCAAAGTTCCGTAGGATGTCTTTTAATGTTCTCCTTATTTAAATTTAAAAGAAAATCTTTCCTAGTTATAAAGTAAAAACAAAATACAAAGGAACAAACTTTCTTATGTATCAAACAACTGAACCCAAAACAATTCAACTACGGACACCACCCTGCACAACACCACTCTGCTTACTCACATGTGCATGGGATATGTTTCTCTCCCACAGGGTTGCAGGTCTCGCGATAGAAATGTAGCAAGAGGATTTCTGAAAGTTTTGAAACAAGGCACTTAGTATCTCTTCAGTAATTCTCACAGTTATATTTCCATTCCTGAGATGATTTTTAGGTAGACTGGAAGCTAATTCATTCGAACAATGGCTGTTCATTCATTGAGTACTTGATATCATCCAGAACACTGTGCTAGGTGCTGCGGGAACAACAGTGGGGCCAGACAGACACAATTCCTACACTCAAGAGTCCAGAAGAAAACGCAGGCAGTAGCTAAAGAATCATACCAATAAATGCAAAATCTCGACTGTGACAAATGTTATGAATGAGAGAATTAAAGTATTTTGAGAACCTTGTAATATATTAGGATGAAATAGATTTAAACATTTACATCCTTTGCCATGTGGCTTTGAAGTCCTCCCCACTTGAGTAAATGAAGTATATTTCCTTGTCCCATTGATGTATTTCCTTGTCCCATTGATGTTGAGCTAGGCCCCATGACTTGCTTTAGCCAATGACATGTTCACACACATGACAAAAGCAGAGGCTTTAAATGTACATGCAGGGTTTGCCTTGGCCTCTTGTGTTTCTGTCTTAGCTAGGAAAAAAAAAAAAAAAACATGCTCCAAGTAGTCACTGGTCCCAGAACAAGGAGACAAATGTAACAGACTAGACCCCAACCCACAGCCTTAAGCCAATCCCAGCTGAGCCCAGTGGAGCCATGGCCAACACGCAAACCAGGGAACATAAATAAGAAACAAATGTTGCTTGTTGAAAGCAATTGATTTTGGAGTTGTTTGCTGTGCAGAATTATCATAGCAGAAACCTGACTGATACAAATATACAATGGGTCCATTTGGGGGTCAGAAAACTCACCCCAAGGATGTGCCAATGGTATGGACTCTTGTAACTTTGATATTAAAATATCAAACCTCAATAAGATAATATCAGGATTTATTTTCATACCTCTGCTTTTCAATTTGATACTTTTTATTTGTTTGGCTAGTCACAATCTTCAGGGTCCTTGACCTTTTATTGTTTAATATTTGCTAAAATCATGCCTCAGCCTTTTATTGACCTGCAGAGCCTATTGTCATGAAGACAATATCCTGACATATCTATGACCAGGATACAAGCATATGTCCAGACACCAGGAAAACAATTAGTCTACTGCATCTGTTCCTTGAGGATATTAGAGTCTAGGGCAGAAATAGTACCAGAGAATCACACAAACCGAGGCGAAATTTCAGTGACCCTAAATGTTATGAAAGAGAGACACGTGGAGTACAGACATAAATGTGCAGTCAAGGAATATAGATGATGCAGACTCGGCTGATGGAAACAGAAGCCCCAAAAGAGACAAAACTGGAAGAGACAAGGACATCTCTGAGATCAAAGTATCAAAACTAAAGGAATGTGACAAGAGAAGTAGGAGAAGTCTCCAGATGAAAGAATAAAGAAAGATCAGAAGAAGAGTGGGGAGCATAACAAGATTTCAGAGCCCTGACACTGAGTGGTACTGTAAGTAAGACACACTAGTACTGCCTGAAAAGTACGTGGGGGTCACTGGGTCTCCCTTGCTTGTCTTCCCATGACACCAGGAAATGTGTCTTTTACTCAGTATCCCTCACATCAACTCCATGCCAGACACATGGTAAGCATCGAATCAATAGTTTTAAAGAATGCCAGTGGACTCTCCCATGATCCCAAAAAGGAGCCACAGAGCATAAAACTGGAAGGAATACTACATCATCAACATTCTCATCAGATAGATGAGGAAACTGCTCAGTCCACACCAGCATGTAGCGACCAGCCAGTGACCAAATTTCAGCATCTGGGTTCTGTGTTAAGCCCATACATAATCCTCTGTTCCATTGTCAGCACGCAAATGGCCCTCAAGACCTGGTTGTCAAGTTTGATTAGGAAAGCAACTCTACATCTGTGGGAAAGCGAAGGGGTCTCACTTACAAAACAAGAATCACCAGGTGGAGAGTAAAGCCCATCTCCATGATGTGTACCGCAGTTCTCCTCCTCAGTGGACTTCCTACCCTGCACTCCAACCATGTACCTTCACGTATCTGGTTGTCTTCTGAGTAGATAATTCTTGTCCAGGGCAATCAGCACCAAGCGCTGAATGCTGTCCCAAGCCACACTGCTATGACACATTTCCTATTTCAATGAAGATTTCTCAGTGCCACTGCCTGAGTTATGCAGGTTGTGCATAGCCCTTCCCACATTATTCAGAGTGCAAAGCAAACAATACCTCCTAAGGTTGTTCAGTGCACCCTCTGAACACCTGTACACAACAATCCTGAGATATTTGCTGTCCAAACAATAAGGCTTCATGATAGCCAATAGTCCAAGGAAATCATGTGCATTCTGACTGGTCCATTTTTATAGGAGATTCTTTCTAAAGGGTAAAAGCACCGGTAAGCAGAAAGAAGAATCAGGGATTGGGGTTTTCTGATATCTTAGAAAAGCTTTATCTTGAACTTTTAAGCAAGCCTATAATGCAGGTAGAATTTTTTGTAAACAAAAAAACTATTGTAATCAACAAGCAAAAAAAAAAAATGTCTTGAAAGAATAAAGGAGCTGGGATATTCATTGCCAGTCATTAACCTGATTTTCTAATGAATATGGCATTAGGCATTCATTAACAATCATTTGTGTTTATGTTGAACAGTGGATGTATAATGAAGGTTGGTAAATGAAAGCAAAATTAAACCAGGGAATTTTGGACACTTATAAAGCAATTAACTTGTTTGGCAGTAATTACACATTGAAAGCTAAATCAAGTGCATTTAGAAAGCCACAAGAGTCGCCACATAAACCAGAGGTGCTTTGCTCTAAAATAATAGAAAAACCTCTCTTTCTTTCAAAATGAAAGAGAAAGGCAAAAGTATGGTATAAATGACAAATGAGGACCAGGTCTAATGAAAAGAAATACGGTTACAACCCATATGTTAGGGAAGAGGCAAGTTACTGAAAAACAGGACAGCTCAGCTAATTAAAAGAAAGAAGGAAAGAAGAAAGAAAGAACGAAAGAAAGAAAGAACGAAAGAAAGAAAGAAAGAAAGAAAGAAAAGAAAGAAAGAAAGAAGAAAGAAAAAAGAAAGAAAACATTTTTGTGACAACAATGATGTGAAAACAGGTGGTATGTGCTAGAGAGTTTAAGTTTTCTGTTTGTGCACACGGGCATGCACATACATGTGCGTGCACACACACACACACAGTCTACATACTTGAACTACCTCTTAGATGTGTGAAGAGTAAAACCTGAATCCACAATCCGGTTTTTGGACAGCACTGAATCTCAGGAGTTACCAGGGCTCTGTCACTGACAATTTTGCAACTTGAGTCCCCTTAGTATGTGACTATAGTCCTTTATTCAATTTAACACTTGGCATTAAAGGTCAGTCATTAAACGCATCCAGGGGAAAGAGCAGAATGAGGTGTGATGAACGAAAACCCCAGGGAAGTATCAGTACTGAACTATGAGGAAGCAAAGGAAGTGAACTTGAGATTCCATGTGGCCACACCACTCATAACCAGAAACTTTGCTCCAAAAATACATTCAAAATCCAAGAAAACTTTCAAGATGAATTTTCTCAGAGTTTTCCAGCCCATCAGAGTTAGCCAAGACATGCTACAGAGAGAGGTGTTGTTTGGTTTTTTGCTTATTTTTTTCTTTCCTCAGCTGGAGGAGCTAGTCTTCAGATGAGCCCAAAGGACAGAGCTTTCCAAACTGGAGGTTGAGCATCTTCCTCCAAAAGACCTGAAGATTCATGAGCCCTTCCCATATGATAAATACCTTCGCAAACAGGGTTTGTGGGTGCTTGAGGGTTAGTAACCAAAAGAAAGGTTCCCAGGGGGATCTATAAAGGGCAGCTGGCTTTGTGGAAACATTTGCAAAGTGCTCGGGTATCAACTATGCTAAAAGCAAATACTTGCTTTGCCTTGGGATTGGAACAGAAAACGGAAACCAGGAGAGAGCTCTGAAATCCTCACTTAGGTCATTTAACTGCTACCAAAAAAAAAGTGTTTGTCATTATGGGGTGTGTGTGTTTTTTTATAGAAATATGGCATGGAGCACTGGGTGTTATACGAAAACAATGAATTGTGGATCACCACATCAAAAACTAATGATGTATTGTATGGTGACTAACATAATAAAATTTAAAAAAATTAAAATTTAAAAAATTTAAAAATTAAAAAAAAAAGAAATATGGTCTTTCTTTAAAAAGATAAACATTTTTATTTCCAAGCAGAGGATCAAGACATTAAGCTGAAAAACTCATTTCTCACTTATTTGAAACCATTTTGAATATTTAGATTGTCTGCCTTGTTCTAATCTAATATGGAGCATTTTCTTTGAGGTTTTCTTGGTCACAAAATTACTTTCTGGTTTTGACCAAGACTTCATCGCTGTATCAGTGTACTATTTCATACTCTGCAACAATCCTAATACCTTTTCCTGTGTCTTCATAGACAAATACATTTATATAAAGGAAATTCAAGGAACACACTCTTTTTTTTTTTTTAAAGATTTTATTTATTTATTTCACAGAGAGAGACACAGCAAGAGAGGGAACACAAGCAGGCTTCCCACTGAACAGGGAGCCTGATACAGGGCTCGATCCCAGGACCCTGGGATCATGACCTGAGCCGAAGGCAGACGCTTAACGACTGAGCCACCCAGGCGCCCCAGGAATACACTATTCTTGAAGGTACCTGCTACGAATCCGGGACTTCTTACATTTGATTGCACATTCAAATCACTTGGGAAGCTAGTTAAAATGCAGCTCCTGACTCAGGGGGTCTAGTGTGGAGCCTCAGACTCTGCTTATAACAAGCTCCCAGGAAATGTTGATTTCCGTCCAGCAAGGTACTGATCTACTCAGCTTTGTAGTAGATAGCTGGTTTTAAAAGTTCCTAAGATCAGGACCAGAGGTTACTGAAGCCTTGGAAATAGATCAGTTCCTCTCCAAGAAGAAACAGGGAAAGTGTCATGGACCAGAAATTAAGCAATAGAGGAATGAATACTTGTTAAAAATGAAATATGCAAGGAAAATGGTTCAGTCCCCACTACTCCTTAATGCACACTTCCCAGCTGCCATAGCTATTTTTTAAATTTTATTTTATTATGTTTTGTTAATCACCATACATTACATCATTAGTTTTTGCCATAGCTATTTTTTTTAACATTTCTCCAGCTGTTGAAATCTGGACAATTGAGTTTACCAAATAATTATCAAAATGCCATGCACTATATTAAGCACTGAGGATGTAACCATAAACAAGGCAGAACCCCCATAATTCTCCCCCAGTGCGATTACAACGCAGCAGGATAAAATCTATGATAAAAAGATGCTTAATGTACCAGAGGAGCACCTCAACCAGAGCTAAGGAGAAGAATATTTAGTCAATTTAAAAATATCAGGGGCCTGGGTGGCTCAGTTGATTAAGCATGGACTCTTGATTTCAGCTCATGTCACGATATCAGGGTCCCGGGATTAAACCCCGGCTCAGGCTCCACACTCAGCAGGGAGTCTGCTTGAGATTCTCTCTCCCTCTCCCTTTACCCCTCCCCCTGCTTGCACACTCTCTCTCTTTCTCTCTCTCAAATAAATAAACAAATCTTTAAAAATATATATCAAGAGACATTTCTTGGAAGAGATGTTGAATCTTGAAGCTTGAGGAAAAACATACCTAGTTATAGAAGAGGAAGTAAGAGTATCATTAGCAGATGATCAGCGTGGGGAAATGTCTAGATTGTGAGAACATTCCGACTCCAGGCAAGATAGGAGGTGTATCCCTGCAATAGCTCCCCTAATCCTCCACCAGAGAACTACTGAGAGACGACTATCCTTTTCACTATTTTGTAGATGAGAAATCTGAAGCCCAGAGAATTTATGACAGCCCAAGGCAATATCACTAAGTAAGTGGTGGCACTGAGATGCCAACATGAGTCTGCCTGGTCCTCCAGCCTGAATTCTGACTGCTCCCCTAAGTATTTAGGCATCTGGGCTGTGGAATGGAAGGCGGGATTGATCTGATAAGGAATCCACACCACATTTTCCATGAGGATCCCAGCTCTGATTTTTCCTTCCTCAACTAGTATTTTGCTCAAAACACAGAAAAATAACCCATCCCAGTCCCATGGTGATTTAAGATTTTAACAGGCTTGGGCAGACTCCAATTTACAAAAAAATTTTGTACCCGTAAAAAACTAACAATTTCACTCTTGATTACATGCTTATTTATTGTCTTTTTAAAGATCTAGATTTTGAAGAATAAGATCAAGATTGGGCCAAAGGAATTGTTGACAAAGCCATAGCTAGTACTATGGAGCCTTAGGGCAAAGTACAAAAAAATAAAATGTTGCCCCCTCTAGATTGATACATCCCATAACAGGGTTTGGTGGGGCCCCAAATGCACCTGGATTTCAGCCTCCATTTATCCCCTTGGCCTAGAACCCTTGTGTAGGATACATCCTTCCAACCTCACATGGTGGCCCCAAAGTTAGAGACTTCAGCTGGGATACATAGTACGTGGCACATGGGTGAACCTAGAGACTAGACTCCAGAGAGATAGTGACATGGAAAGAAAAGCTATGGGTGTAGCACACACTACTTTTAGGAGTTCAACCATGAGTATTAAACAAGAGATGAGACAGAAGCCAGACAGGTCAGCAGGGTCAAGTGTGGTTTCCCCCAACCCTCTAAATAATTAGAGAGACCTGAGAAAGCTCAGAAACAGAGGAAGGTTGTGTGAGTCGAGGAAGTAGGCTTAATGCACACAATAGTCAACTTTAAATTCAAAAGCATCAATTCCTCATTCTAATCCTCTCTTCAAGGAAAACAAAATCATGTGGGATTAAAAGATTCTTTGAATCTAAAACACAAACCTGATTCCTCTCAAAATAAGCATTAAGACTCAAACTTGAATAAAATAACTCTTTCTCTAGGTCTTGATTATAAAATTGATTCCTCAATTCCTCTGGTTTCAGAAGCCTAAGAATAACAAATCATTACCAAATAATTATCAAAATGGATTTTCCCATTATCAAAATGAGAAAATGGATTTTTAACCCACATATTTATGTGGTTATTGCTTTTTATTAAAGTGTAACTTGTAGATGAGCTTCTTATCAACAATTAATATGCATGACAAATTGTTCATAACCAAAAACTGTACATTCTTTCTGTCAGCACCTCTTGTAATGGTTTCCTAACAGAAAGTACTAGAAATACATCTGCCAGCAGTTCTTCTCTTCCTCTGGTAGCTGGAGAATCCAAGAGACAGACCAGTTATATTTTTTGTGGCCAAATATTAGCAACTTCATCATAAATCTAAGACCATCACTTTTATTTGATTATAAATAAACATAGTGAGGTCTTAAAAACATTAACCTCCACCATAATTATCAGGCATAAGAAGAGTTAGAGTTTTAGCTAGTCATATGCTTTATCTTTTATTGTGGGTCTCATTTCAGAAGACTCATTGAATTTTTAGGAACCTGCCAGTCTAGTCAAAAGAAATCACAAATCCTTAACTAACATATGCTAACTTTTCTTTGAGGAACAAAAGAAGCATCTTTGTTTGTTCCTCACCAGCAAACACCAAGCCATTTAAAAGGAGTCTTTTCAGTGGCAATGTTAGCAGGGAAATTCAATTGTATTTAATTAAGTTCTTCCCCAAAAAACTGCACACAGAAGCACCAAAGAGGTTATCAGAGGTCAGATGCCTGTCATGACTTTGTGACCCTCCCAAAATGCAAAATAAAAGATAGTGGTATCCCTGCTGGTAAGATGGGCTTGCACATTTGTGCCTCTCTCTTTCTGCTTTAATTTAATAGCAATCAGCACAATATGGCTGCTTTTTTCTGAACAATAGGACAGGCAGAAGTTAGATTTACAGCGCTGCAAGGGGAAGGTGGGAGACAAGAGAGGCTCACTATGGCTTTTAAGGTTCAATAAGAACATCACTGTGTTCCCCATAAAAAAAAAAAAAACTTGAAAACCTACTTAACATTCATTGTTGTCAGAAATGGACAGATGTGCACTTCTGATATGTCGTGTCCTAGAATTATCTTCAATTACCAACTTTCTTATAGAGCCTATTTAAAAATGATATTTAGATGAATAAGATTTCTTCCCTACCAAGAAGAAAATGATACCTGGTCATGCATTTAGGAGCTCCTTGATTTTAAAAGAGCAAAAGTATTTACATAGCAATCCTTATTTTCCAAATTTCACCATTTTCACAAGTCTGCTAACAAGCTTTCAATGAGCAAATGCACTGACGTGGTCAGAAGTACTAACTGTGTTTCATGAAACCAGACAAAAGCTAATTAACCCAAATTTTATTTAGAGTCTTGCATGTGTAATTACAAATGAGCCCCAGACATGGAACTTACTTCCTGAGACGTTTCATGTTTAGGAAATTGCATTCTTCAGTGACACTGTTAGGAGAATCTTAGAATCTGGGGCCCAGAAGACATCCTCAAGACCATTTAATCCAACATCCTAGCTGACATTTGAATCCCCCCAGTAACACTCCCACCTTCTGTCATCCAGTCCGTAGTTGGACGATTCCACAAAGACTTCAAACACACTGTTTCCTGCAGCCAGTATTTGCAGGGAGGCAACCTTTCATAAGCACAAAGTGAAAACTTAGAGTAAAGGGAGCTTTAATTTTGAGATCAAGAGCCCCCAAATTTTAATCCTGGTTCTGCAGCCAACTTGGGATTTCAAGTAACTCATTTAATCTCTCTGTACTTGTGTAAATAAAAGGTAAAAATATTTGTGTGCCCATCTCTGAGTCAAGATCCTTGTGTTCAAATGTGTGTGCTGTAAAATTTTTCCTGTAGAGCTGTTCGATCAGGATGGCGAATCCCCTCCAACTTGAACATCAACTCAGATCAATTGGCATTGGCTACCTGAAATGCTATCAGGACATTGAGCTTGTCTAGGTTTCTTGGGAAAGAGCACCATGACTGATTGGCATGATTCTCATGGGCACAACCAAGTCCCAGGATGGATGAGGAATATATGCCCCTATTTACCATCTTAGCTCTAGGTAATATCTAGAAAAAAGCTATGAACAGGACATTTGGGGCTGTAACTTTATCCAGCAAGGATAGCAGGGAGACTGCCACAGGTGAGAATTACTTCCAGAGAGGTAAGTACTTTAGAGATCAGAGCAATCTTTGATTGGCAAATCTGGTTAAAAGTAGAAGACCCTCAAATCTCACATCCATTCACTGTCTTGAAAGTTAAGCACTAGGTTAAGGAGAAAGAGGGATCAGCAGTTACTGAGCACATCTCAACAACTCTACAAGTAGGTATTATGGTCTCTCTTCAGATGAGAACACTGACTGAGAGATTAGCTGACAGTCCCAAGGATATTCAGCTACTTACAAATAAGGGGGATTTGTACTAAGATCCGTCCTCAAAATACCTCTAAATATACCCCCAGGAGCTTTCACTCTTGTCTTAATTCCCTTCAAGATGGAAGTACAGCAAAAGACTGTGCTGTGGTTCCCAACCTCTCTCGTCCATTCTAGTGCATTGCACACCTGCAGATTCATTTACCAGTCTTATCCATGATATCAAGCTCATATGCAATTAACTTGCTATATATCTAAAAAACCACTCTTTTATGGTAATAACACTATTCTAAGAGGGATATATGTTTAACCCAATTAATCTTTCTTAATAAGCAAACATTTCAAAAGACGGAATGATCAAGGAAGACTTACTGTCAATTTTATTACGCAAAACTATAGCAATATATTCTTCAGAGAACCCTCTATTCTTTTCTTCCATTTGATGTGTATCATCAGGTACTATAAAATACAGTTATTATCCAAAAGTAAAATCACAGAAAGTAAATTTGTGATATAGACAATTAGAGATAGAGAGCGAGAAAGACAGGGAGAGAGAGAGAGAGGGACATAAAACTGATCATTTGAGGGGCACCTGGGTGGCTCAGTTGGTTAAGCATCGGACTCTTGGTCATGATCTCATGGGTCATGGGGTCTAGCCCAAGTCAGGCTCCATGCTCAGTGTGGAGTCGGCTTGTGTCTCTTCCTCCCCCCTCTTCCCCTTCCCTCAAATAAATGAATAAATAAAATCTTTAAAAAAAAAAAAAAAAACCTGATCATTTGAATCCCATCCACTACTCCTACTCATATAAATATAAGTCATAAAGGAGCCCAACATTATTTCCCCTGGTAACAGGCTGAGTGACCAGTGCAATGAGCCCTCACAACTAACTAGGGTGCTCTGAGTTTGTAGAGCATAATTAAGTAGAAGACACATAAACACAGGTACCACAACTGGACTTGTTACCAAGGCAGCAAACACCATCTGATACCCCAGCTTTATAAAGCACATGTTCTGGAACTCTCTCTGCTCACTAACATTTTAACTAGGTCCAAATTTTTAACCTTTGAATGAGCATAAGCGAAATGTCATATTTCAAAATCAAAATGAGAAATTCACTGAACAACAAGCCCTTTTTTATTAACAGCCTTTCAACTAAACACTAAGATTATTTTACCTCAACTAAGCAGTAATAACCCAATAAATACCATTGTGATTCAAACACACGCTGTGGTGTTTATCAGATAAACTGGAACAAAATTTGAGAGATACCAATCTCCCATATCAAAAGAACAAACTTGGCTCTTCTTTCCACGGGAGGCTGAGTCATGTGTGAGGCAGGTAAAGCATGGGCTCTGGAACCTGACATGTTCCATTTGTCTCTTCCTTCCTTTGCTGGCTCTGTGACCTCCAATGACTAATAACATAAGCAACCATTTATCAAACACCTACGCTGTGCCAGGCATCCACATGTGTTAGCTCTTTGAATCACAAGTTAAAGTTGTATTTGAGAAAGAAACTTTTTTTTTTAACAATCTGAGGAAATGCCCCCGATCTTCACCAAACAGGAGAACCAAATACACAAGGGCAGTGGAGACCTCTGAATGTCTGTAAGAGGTAATGGAATTGAGTGAAGGATCACTTCATGATTTCAACCCCAGCAGCCCAGTAGAACTGTATATACTTGGTTTCAGCTGAGCGAGAGCCGCATGGCCAGCAGTGAGGGTGGCCTAGGGCACCATGATGCTCATGGTGATAAAGATGGTCATTGAACATGCCTACTCTGGTCAGTTAGGCAGCCCTGTGAGACTCCCCTGAATGGGGTACATTATGGCTTCCCCCAGAGGCAGGCAGGGGGGCGGGTACCTTATGGAAATCAAAAGAAACAATAAAAAAAAATAAATAAATATTTAGAGGGGAGTAATTGTTTAAACTGTAAATTCAAGCATGCCTGTCTGAAAACTCCTGAGCATCAAGGACCCCTTTCTTTTCTTGCGGATTCTGGTCAAGTCCATGAAATTAATACATTCTGTAACAACGCAATCACATTGGCTCACATGTCCCTTAAACCACTCAACCCAGCTACTGGGAGGAAGCCGCCGTCTGAGACACCAGAGCCATTAGGTGGCCTGTTCTTAATGGCCTCCCATTCTCCCAGCACCGCCTGGGGAATGTAGGACCAGCCCAAAGGAGGCTCAGCCAAACGGTCTCTTGCCAGCATTTTCTAGACAATGAAGCAGGTCCTCCATCAGGAGAGCTCTCCTCTCTGGTAAGAGGTGATATTGTGGGTTCTAATCCCAGAACCCCTGAATGCAAAGCTCATGCCTCTCCTGCCACGCTCCCCTAATGCTGGCCCCTGAATCAGTTAATATAGACTGGCCCATAACAAGCAGAGAGTAGATGCAGCTCTTTGCTTTTTTATTTTTAAGACAGCTGCTGAATAATCTTCTGCAAAATATCATGACAGTCTGTGACTCATACTTTACAGTAACATATGCTTTCAGAGTTTAATTTGGTTTTGAACAGGATTAAATGTGCTGAAAATCAGACCACAAGATTTTCATAATGAGGGACAGAACACAATAGTCACCTTACGTGAAGAGCAATTATTTAACATGAATTCACGAATTGCTTGATGGTGTTTTCTTGTGGAGACAGGCACAGCTGTTACACTGAGAAAGTGCCAAATTTTATTCATTTTTCCCCCCTGTTTCCAGGAAGAGAAAACCCCTCTGCTTTCTCTTGCAAGTGTCCTTGTTCTCTGATGGATCCTGATGATTTAGCAGCGATTCCTAAGGCACCTTTGTCTTCATTTCAAAGTGTTTCTTCCTGGCCTTTTTGCAACTGAGTGTGTGTGCATGTGACTGGTGGGGTATCATTTTGGCTGCTAGAGTTTTTTTTATAATTAAAATGTGTGTTATTCAATGAAAGCATGTGCATTTATATAAATAATACAGAAGTTGATATAAAAGCAATGTAGAAAAAGAGTTTTGACTCCCAGAATTTTTCACTTGATCTGAGATGCTGGGCAAGCCCTCAAGATCTGAGAGAACATTCTACGAACCAAAAGGTTTAGTGCACTTTAGGGGACGACATGCAGCCAGCCCTGGGCTGAGCTCGACATACTAGGACAATTTTCTTGGGAGGCTGGAAATCCAGTGGTAGCCAGAGAACATTTCTGCAATGAGTTTTGAGGTTGGTTATCTTCAACAGGGCTATGCAAGAATAATAAATTCATGGGGACAAGACATTTTCTTAATACTGAAGAAAGCATTAAAGTGGCCCGCTCCCAAAAAAGGAGCAAGTTTATTCATATATGTGCTATGTTTACTCCTGTATGCAGGGAGTTGAAAGTTTGTTTCTGAGACAGCAAAGATATTTTTGCCCTGAAGTAACAACTTTACAAACATTCTATTCGCTCTGTAAAAAGAATCTATTGTTCCATGCTTTGCATGATTCCGATTTTGTTTTCTTTTATTTTGGTGACCTTGAGAATTGATCCAAAATTCTTCACCTCTGTTTTAGCCTTCCATACCCAGAGCACTTTGTTTCAAAGCTACATCACTAATGAGTCAAATATTTGTTTTCACGGTAGTTACACAAAAGATATTACAACTAGTATGTGCAAGGACAAAAGATTGGTTTCTAAGGCTGATGTTATTTTACTAAGACAAAGGGCCTCTCCTTCCCCCACTCTCCAACTCGTGCTTGGTAATTGTGTCTTCTTCTTAAGCAAAAGCTACCTGAATGTTCAGCTCAAGAACAGTTCTTTTGAATAAACAAATCACCCTCCTCAATATTTAGGAGAAAGTCAACATTAAACGTAAGCCAAAAACAACAACATAAACACAACTTCTCTTTTCTATCCCTGACATGTGACCAGTACCTGGGGAGCTTGAATGGGAAAGTCCCCTAACTTAACTGTGGCCCAGTCCAGGCGTTGTAAGTGACCCAGATCAGAGCAAACCTAATTATCTTGAAGCACTAACCGATCTCTCTGCCTCTTATCTGTCTCTTATCCCTCTCTTCCAATCCATCTCCCTAATCGACCGGATTGATCTTCCAAAAGACTAGTTAACCTTCACATTATTTTCCCTGGTGAGAAATCACCAAAGGTTCTCCACACTCTTTTGTTTGGCATGTAAGAACTTCTGTCTTTTTATCCAAACCGCCTTTCCAGCCAGAGCCACCATTCTCCCCCTGCACACCACTCTGGGTCCCCCTTCCACACACCTCACTGTTCCCACTGTGCTTCACACTTTCCCAGTGCATGGCAGTATTCATAGTCTGTCCTCTGCCCTGACACTCTTCTCTCCTTAGCTCTACCCAGACCCCCATGGTAGTGATCCAGGAGCCCATTAGTGACCTTCAAGTGCTTTGACAGGAGAGACTGTCTTGCTTATTTTTGAATCCCTTCTGTAACTAAGAATGTCTCATTCTGGGTAGATGCTTACAAAAGATTTACTGGGTGGATAAATGGATGGATGCAGAGACGGATAGGAGGAAAGACGGTTAGATTGATGGGTAGGTGGGAGGGCGATGAATGAATAGGTAAGTGGAAGAATGGATGAGTCAGTGGTTAGATGAATGAGCTAATGAAGTGTATCTTATTACAGGAGATCCAAGTAAGAGAAACAACATCTAATAAAGTCACTTGACACTAATTTCTGGAAAAGAACATCAATTGAACTCTAATTCTGGTCTAATCCAACTTTGTTGTCAAAGACATTTTTAAAAGAGAACTTTGCTCCCCTTACAGCTTAGAGCTATTTAGAACAACCGTTTATTTCTATAGTTAGCATGGAAGTGGTATTTAAATTAATCTCAACCCAGATCTCTTTCTAAAGTACTACCTAGCCAAATCCTCCTTTCACTGACTGGAAAAATATTTTGTTTTCTCAATACAACAATCTTCCGTCTGAAAATTTCTAGAACAATCAACATGGGTCTCTGAGATTCCAAAACAATGATGGTAAAAGCCTGATATCAGCAGACATGTGCTCTTCTTAGATAGGAGCATGCAGCCTTCACTTAAAGCCTACAGACTCTTAGACAACACACAATGCTACCAAGATTGTTTCATCTCCATCAAGCAGCAGATTGCAAGCAGCTACTTGGAAATGGCACGAGGATCTGGCATAAACCAGTGTATTTACTGCAGTCAAAACTAATGATTTATAGCCAACTGCCAAGTGGGGCGCAGGAACACTTTTTTTTTCAGGAACACTTTTTAAAACTATTTTAAGAAGCTCATTTTCTTTTTTTTTAAGATTTTATTTATTTGACAGAGAGAGAGAACACAAGCAGGGGGCACGGCAGGCAGAGGGAGAGGGAGAAGCAGGCTCCCCACTGAGCAGAATGCCCGACATGGGGCTTGATCCCAGGATCCCGGGATCATGACCCGAGCCGAAGGCAGACACTTAACGACTGAGCGCCCCAGGAGCCCCAAGAAGCTCATTTTCTGTATGCCACATTTCATTAACTTTTTGTTGGTTTTTTGGTTTGGGGTTTTGGGGGTTTTTTGGTAGCCATGTTTATAAGCCATAAACAGCTTATTTATATTGTCTCTACTGTTGACAAAAGCCCAGTGTTCTCTACACATGTGCTTCTGGTTTTCTGAACCCATCAGTGAAAGAGAAAATCGAAGAGATGTATCCCACACAGCTGCACTAGAGGAGAGTCATTTACCTGGTCCTGGGAAACCACGGAAGACTTCCTGCAGGAAGCACCATCCAAACCTAGCCCAGACTGGAGAATGAGCGGGAAGGCAGCATATACGATGATAGAAAGATGATGGCACATGCAGAGAACCACACATAGTTCAGAGAAATGGCAGCAGAGAGAAGAAAGGGAGTTTAGTGGCAGAAAAAACCTGGAGAGGAAGCAGGGTTTAGCATGGCAAAGGACCTTATAAATTTGTAAAGAAGTTTGGAATTTATCCTGGAGGCAACGGAAGGGCAGTAGAAGCTTTTAAGCCAAGGTATGACTTTTAAAGCAAAGATACGTTTTAGAAAGATCACCTTGGCCCCAAATGTGGAGGTTTTATGGGATGAAATAGACAAGAGGCAGAGTAAGGACATAGGAGACCATGCCATTGATGATTATAAGGATCCCAGTGACCCCAACTCTCAGAATGGCCCCTGCCCAGAGTCCTGCAGGCTGGGCTCCCAAGTTCTCCAACTCTGCTCTGCGCCCACACCAGTCCTCCAGACATGTCTGTGTCCATTCCTTTAACTGAACTTGGCTTCTCAGGCCTGACCTTTGCATTTTCAGAGAACCTTAGCTGAGAGTCACCCTTTGGTGATTCGCATTCCTGGCCTCCTCTGGGGATAACTGCCATAGCTCTGCCTCCTAGAGCCCAAACCTGGTATCAAATCCCTCCAGTGCGCCTGAGCAGAGATTTTTACACAGGGATTTTACACAAAGGGTTTTCTGGCACAAAAGTGAACCTGGGGGGAGTTTTCTGCAACAAAAATTTCCATAATTATTATTAGCTGTACAAAATTATACAAAGATATACATTGCATCCAAAATTGCATTTTTAAAAACCAAAGGGAATGTGAGAAAGGGAAAAAGGTACACTGTCCTTCCTATGCACCCATGTTACGTGGTTGTTATCGCCATAACCGAAAACACAGGCACAGGGGGACATCCAGAGATGAATAGAAAATGAGAACAAGCGAGAAGAGAGGGAAAGACTGTAGAGAGCAGGAAAGAGGCCACGAGAAGAGGAATACCAAATCCATGTACACTTGAAAATACTTTAGAAAACAAAATGTACTGATATCAATATAGCAAACAGAAATAGCAAAAGAACTAAGTAAATACAACTTAACGAAACAAATATTCTGGTACGTTCGAATGGTCTCAGTGTTGTTCCGAAACAACTACTCCAGTATATACCACGGGGCTATGATCCCCTCACAATACTGTCTGAGTGATCGCAAGTGTTTCTGTAAAAGGTACAGATAAATTGCTGAAACTGTCAAGATAACAGCTTTCCAGAAGGAATGACTAGTCACAAAAAGCTTCAGTCCTTATTCTCGGGTCCTATACACCTGGTACATTCATCTTCCAAAAAAGGAAATACGAGATGGTCAGAAATGATGCCATTTGTACCTGAAATAGATTCACTGGAGCCAGAGGGATAGATGTATGTATAATGAAGTATTGAATTTGATTGGATTCGGTATTGAATTATTAAATCAGTTCTTAAAGAAAAAAAAAGAGGTGTTGCTCTGAGGGATGAGAATGGAATAAATCTGGGGGGAAAAAAACCTCTATTTTTGAACAATCCCTTGTTCTATTCAAATCTCTTTAAATTGACAGAAATGAATTTGAGAGTCCTGTGAAGGTCATGACTGAAAAAAAAAATCCCAAAATTGATTTAAAGGGGCTCATCAAGGAAAGAGTTGCAATACTTTCACGAAACAGCCTTCTGAAATGGAAGAGAATTGGCCAACAATTCCATTTTCCTGTGCATCCTGTTAATAAAATAGCCAATTATTGTTCAGCAAAAGCAATATCCCAATTCATTCTTGTTCACAAGGTAACAACTCTGGTCTGTGAGTTGAGACTATGAAATGGTGGACCGGACACACGCCGCAGAAGAAAAGCATGGGGTAGGATTTGGGGCTTTTTACTGGCTGCAGTTCATTTCATTAGAGGTTCTGAGTCTCCCGCTGGGCTCTTATTTCTAAGCCTTTTGTGTGGGATTTTCCTTTTAAAATGATACCTCAATGCAAACGTCCACATCAGTGTAAGAAAACACTTAGCACACGCCTAAGAAACCTGTAGAATGGTCACAGAAAGCGCAGAAATATTTTAAAGTAAAAATAGAGGGAATGCAATGGAATATTTTAGGCTGCCCTAGCAGGTGGGTATTTGGTGGTTGAAAACCTGCTCGCACACAAGCAGGACTGTAACTGTAACAATAGAAAAGACACTTGTGTTCCAATCATCCCAACAAAACTAAATTGCAGACCTGGGAACATTAAAAAAAAAAAAAGAAAGAAAAAGAAAAGAAAAGAAAAAAAAACACAACACCCTTCAAAAGAAAAATAAAACAATGCTCCCAAAATAGGCCCGATTATTTGGGTCACTGCATACTGTGTATTTCCCCTGTAGCATTTTATCGTGGTTACTGTTGCCAGGGGACACTTGATGCTCTCATTATATATGTTTGTCTTTCACATCAGAGCCAGTCTTTTCCCTTGGATGCTCCCAGAACTGTAACAGAAATAAAAATAAGGAATGGACCCCATTATTACACAAATACCTACAAAGCAGAGGGAGTGACCCCCGTGGGTCACCGTGTTGTCCCTGGAAGCATTGATGCCCTTGCCCTGGGGGCCCCCAGCCTTTTGTCACAGGGTCAAAGCCAGGACCTCGGCTGAGTATCCTCTGTGAAGAATTAACAAGTGTGACAATTTGTGGGCCCTCCCCCCTCGGCCCCTGGTCCGGCCTGCCTGAATGCTGTAAATAGAGACATCTGGCTAGGACGCTTTCCCTGCAGTAATTGAAAATGAACACGGATCAAGTTCTGGCCTGTTGTATTCATAAATCTTGAGGCTTAATTACATTAAAGGGAAATCTAGAGCCCAGCACTATGGAAACTGCAGATTCTATCAGGCGCTTGAATCATGAATCTTTAAGATAAGTGGGTTTTCTCTCCCCACCCCACCCCTCAAGTCCTTAGTAGGGTTGAATGAGAAATTTCCAAACTGAGCCTTCCAGTTTTAACGCACCGGGAAACTTCTGGAAAGATTTTTGTGCCTCTCTATTTGTACATGTGGGTCCCCTGCGTGTTCACTGGCTGACATGCGTTGCATTCCTCCAAGCAGATGAGCGTTTCAAGGCTTACAATTAGGTACATTTTTATGAGCAATGATGACGGACTTGACAGATATTTAAAATATGTTTTTCCCCCAAGTTGAGCAGAAAGAGTGTGCATCTAGTTAAAATTTAATGAGTTTCAAAAAAAAAAGAATTATGGCAAATGAAGTTTCCAAAGGAAGTCAAAGCTCTCGGCATCCCCTTAAAAGATAACAAGTTGAAAATTATTCCCGAGTGATTTGTAATTCTATTGAAATATATATACGAAATGTCTTTTTATTTGCTTAATATAAAAATCACTCAATTCTATCAACCAAATATGGATTTTTTAAAAAATATATGACACTGGTGGTTCGTGCAGTTCATACTTTTATTATAATTGCATGTACTGAATGACATTTGGCCCACTTTGGCAGACGGACAGATGGAAAGCATTGGTACCTACTTGTTAGAAACGCATCGACACCAACCACCATGCAGAAGTGAAGCCCTTCGAGGACACGCTCCACCCGTGACTCCTGCTTGCCCTGCAAACAATGCCTCTCCCAGTTTCTCATACACCATGGGCACAAAATAAATGGTGTGGGGACGAGCTGATAAATGAATCTACAAACTAGATCTGTATCTCTGGGGTCAGCTGTAATAATGGAACCTGCTACTACTACCCCTTTGTCTCCATTCCTTGAGGGTAACTGCCTAGCATCGAATGAGAAAAAATTCACTGAGTACAAAAGCATGCAAGGGACTGTGAGGGGTCTGGCATAATACTTATCACTGATCTAGAATCTACTCTTTCAGACATTGTGCTAGGGTCTCCATAGACAGGCTCTCAAATGCTCACAAAAATTCATCAAGTCACACATCATTATTTCCCTTTTCTTGATTGAAAAACTGTGACTCAGAGGAATTAGGAACCCAAGACCACACAGCTGGGAGAGATGAAGTTGAAAGGTAAATAGAGGCCATTTTGACTCTAGAGTCCATGCTATTTCCACCAAACGACACAAATATCTAACCTTCTATGGAGGTCTACCATTTATAAAACTCTTCCCTAAGTATCATGGGCAGCATAATACTGTGGCAAAACCATGCATGCTGGGTTCAAATTCTGCATCCCACACTTAGCTGTTATGGCAGCCCAGACGAAATAAACTTTTTCCTCTCAAGTTCCTCATCCTTAAAAGTGGGAATGGTAATGATAGTAATAAAAGTCAAAGTTGAGGGTCATTTTGAAGGTGCAATAAGGTAATAACCTGACCCATAATAAGTGCTCAAGAAACAATAGCTGTGTTATTCTCTCCTTCACACAGCTTTCAGTGAGTGTTTTCTATTGTGATCTAACTCTCTAGAAACCTCTCACTATAAACTTACTAGAACCATGTGAGGAATTCAGGAGGTATCAGAGAAGGTCCCTAAAGAACCTCCCAGTTAGTGAGGGAGAAAATATGTAAATTCTCAGCTTTACTCTATGGTATGGGCTGAATTATGTCCCCCCAAATTTATCTGTGGAAATGTTAATCCCCAGTACCTCTGAATGTGACTGTACTTGCAGAAAGGGCCTTTAAAGAGGTCATTAAAATTAAATGAGGTCATATGGATGGGGCCTGATCCAATCTGACAATGACCTCATAAGAAGAAGGGATTAGGATGCAGGCAACATGCAGACTAAAGGAAAACCATGCGAGAACACAGCAAGGAGGTGGCCATCTGCAAGCCAAGGAGAGAGGTCTCAGAAGAAACTCACCCTTGATCTTGGACTTATAGCCTCCAGAACTGTGAGAAAATAAGTTTCTGTTGTGTAAGTCACCTAGACTGTGGCCTTCTGTTATGGCAGCCTTAGCAAATTAATACACTATACAAAATAGATTAAAAACACTAATAGAGGAACAAATAACCCCAAACGCAGAAGGACTCCCATAGAACTATATACTGTCTTCATAATACCGCACACAATATGATGAGTGTTTATTTACTTGTCTGTATTAAGTAGGCCATAAATTTCCTAACAGTAGGGTGGACATACATTTGCTCTGGTGTCCCCCACAACTAGCACAGTTCCTGGCTCCCAGTAGATATTCATTAAATAAATAAAACCATGAGCAATGCTTTATCCTTCCTTTCTTGTATTTCATGGTAACCAAATATCTGATGAAAGAAAGTTCTTCTTTCTAGAAATATTATAGCTAATAAATGCAGAAGCAATGATAGAATTAGGCAACCACCATCTTGTAATCCTTAATGCAAAAAAGGCTCTAGCCAATGATTAAAAGTAGATGCTGAAATTATTAGTGAATGGTTGATGGGGAATTTACAAAGAGAGGATCATGTTGACACCATCTGTGTTCATTGATCAATCTTCAGATATCTAACAAGAGGAAGACCAGATATTTTGTGATTTATGATGTGATGCATCAAAGAGGACATAGCACCACCTTGGAAGTATCTTCCCTAAAAAAACTGTACCAGTGTCTAATTGAACCTCTAGATCCAACTACCTGTTTACAAAAATACAGGGGATAGAAGAACAAGTTAAAAGACACATCCATGAAGCAATCAGCAAAATCTAGGATGCAGGACATTTTGCAAAGAAATGACCTACTTTCTCTAACAAAAGAGTGGTATGGGTTGGAGGGGAAATTTTTATTTTACAAATAAAAGTGAACTCAAGAGACATAACAACATACACAGAATGTGCAATTGCCTTGAGTCTTGACCCAATCCTATCAAACAGAAAAAATGATATTTTGAGACTATCTGGGAAAAAGAAAAGTGGACTAACATTACATCGTGTTGATGAATTATTGATAATTTTCTCAGGAATAATAGCATGGTAAGTATGTACAAATATAGAGAGATATAAATTTAGGTATGAATATATAGATACCCTTATTAATTAATGATACATACTGAAGAATTTGTGGATAAAATGGCATGATGTTTGAGAATTTCCATTAACAAGTTTAAAACTAACTTGATTCTCATAAATGTGCTCTATAAAAAGAGTACAGATCTTGTTGTTGCTGTTCTTGATGATGATGATGATGATATGTTTTTAAGGTGAAGGCATCAGGAACCCAATTCCTTTAGTTAAGAGGTTTACTGAGATTAGTCAGAAAGTGGCAGGACCTGTTTCTTCCAACTCCTACACCCATGCATGTGGGTATTTCACTATAGACCCCTAACTCCAAAATTAGGGATAAAGGCATAAATTTTAAATTAACATTTATTCTTATGCAGTAACTTTGCTGAGTTTTTTATATGCATTACCTCATTTGATGTTCTCATAAAACCATGGAATGTGTGCTATTGGACCCATTTTGCAGATGAACCAGAGTTCAAAGAGGTTTTATGATTTGCCTAAAGTGGCACAAGTGTCAAACCTAAATCTGTCTGACTTCACTTCAAAAGGGAAATTCAGATCCTTGGCCCTGGGGTCAAATCAGTGTGGCAATCACTGCATACTGCAGCTTTCTTCTTGGTGAGTTGCAGCGAACATTGGCTTAGTCAAAATTCCAAAACTTTGACCATGGAAATTTTTTTTTACATTTAACATCTATTAACTCCACATTTGCCCATGGAGCACACCTTGAAAAATGTTCCATTCCAGTACTTGCAATTGGTGAAATCTTTCTGTATTTCTGCCATTTTTGAATTTGGGAATATTAATGCCTACCATTATGTGGGAAAGGAACAAGTCCACTTATTTAGCAAGCAAACAGTTGATTATATGTGACCAGCTTCATTTGTAATTGACAAGCAATTATCTTTACTCTGTGAAAAGCAATATTATTTCCTTCCAAGTATTTAGACCCCTAAGTATTATACTTTCCAAAAGGCCATGAGATTTTAGACACCCCTTCGCCAACCCAAGCTCACTGGAAAGTTGATTTCCTAGAAGAGTGGACAGTTAAAGGGGGAGGAAATTTACACTTTGCAAGACAGTCTTGTACTTTTATGATGCTGTTAATATTAATACAAGCCCAAGGCATTGGGCCAAATTTTACAGAAATGAGAAAAATAATTTTTCTCCAGATGTAAAAGCTTTTGAACTGAAACTTGATTTATAAAAGAAAAAGTGAAAACGGAGCAATAATGTCAAACCAGGCAATTTTAAGAAATGCTTTCCACACATACCGAAAAATTTGTCGCCTCTTCTTCCATCTCCATATGTCCCTATTTTTTATACATTTCTGAACTCAGACATCTCTGTGGATCTGCCACCCAAGAGCAACAGTCTCTGAGGCCGGGAGCAGCACCCGATGCAGCTCTGATCAGAGGAGAACCATTACAGTTCACCGTGGAAGAGTCCTCAGCCACCAGGACAGTGAACTGAGCTGAGGAGCTGTGCAAAGAAAACTCCACCTTCAGGATGCGCTCCGCAGCCTCCATGTTTCACGCACCATGCAATTTTCAGATGGGCAATTGTAAAATTAGGAAATGTGTTCTCAAATGACAAAAAGAAAAACAGAAAATTCTGTTGAAAAAGGGAGAAATGTCATTCCACTTGAAAGAAAACGCAATAGTTCAAAACAAATTCTCTCTTAAAAATCAAGAATCTGTACATAACCTTTACAACTTCCACCAAAATTTTCACAACACACTCATTTCCCTCCACATTCACACATTTATCCTAGTCTCTATTCCATCTTATAAAATCTGGTGTACGTACATTTCTCTGATTCTTACAAGATCATGCCAGCCAGTAACCGTAATGCATGTGCACACTCACTGCCATTTCTTTGCAAAAGCAAGGAGAGAAGTAACTGATGATCTCCTATCTGCTTTCTGGGGCACAGTCAAACGGATATGACAGCTCTGTGACCAACGACATCTGCAAGCACTGAACAGCACTGATGTGCAAGTCAGCAGATTGCCCAAGACTTTCAGCAGGCTGAAGACAAGGTAGTTTTCCCTGGAAAACCCTATCGTGGATGTTCCAGTCTGACAAATGGAGCACTAGATTATTCTATCATGATTCCTTCCCGCTGAAATCAAATCAGCCCTCCATTCGGCCAGTTCCTTGTATGTCCTGGTGCAACCTTTCTATGCTCGTCCTGATATCCACTGAATTATTTTTTAACAAATCATCAAATCACACTGCTTTGTGATTACAATAGTGGAGATCAATTTCTTGAATGAGCAAATAAATTCCTTCTATGTGCCAGACACTGTACTATATGCTTTCCTTTTGTTACAAATAATTTTTTTTAATGAAAGAACAAATGAATTAAGAAATAAAAGATACACTAAGGAGTAAAGAAACAATTTTTCATATTACTTGAAAGGAAAATTGCCTTGGAAATTATACATACACTATTTCTGTCTCACATTTATATTTTTATAATTACATATTTAGTTAATATTTATATTAATATAATATAAATATATTAATTATATCTTACATATTTTATAATTATAGAGTTATAGATAATATATAATTCTGTATATAAAAATCTCTTTCTTAAAATCACTCACTCAACAAATACGTATGAAGTGCTGTTAGGTGCCAAGCTTTGCCCTAGGTACAGAGAATGGAGGAGTAAGCGGGGCTTACTTAAAAGGAGCTTACAGTCTAATGAGGAGAGCTGCCAGGTGAAGATAGGATAGGAGAGGCTGTGAAAAGAAACAGGTCTTGAGTTTGCAAGCTAACGAGGAGGTGCGTGGCTAGCCTCCTCTGCACATGAGATTAAACCAAAATCAAACAGCATGCGGATCACTGTGCAAATAACTAAGCAGAGGATATGAGTTACTACAGAATATTCTGTCAAGTAATTGTGTTGCTCATCTTGTTTCTATGCCTAAATAACAGGTGGCAGTGATTTTATATAAGAACAACAAGAAAGGGTAAAGAGGAAACCGATACTTACTAAGCTACCCCACAGGGTCCAGAACTCTGCTAGATGTTTCCATGTTCAGTATCTTAGTTAATATCCATGAACCTGAACCATCACTTTATAAGCCTAATATTTCCTCCATCTTGCAAATACGGAAAACCGACACACTCCAGAGTCGGGTAACTTTCTCAAAACAATCCTGCTGGTGGGTGGTAGAGTGTGTGACTCTCAACCTCAAGGTCGTGAGTTCAAGATCCACTTTGGGCATGGAGCCCACTTAAAAAAACTCTCTCCAGAATAAAGTGGTTATAAAGAGTTATTTATATATCCTGAATATTAATGCTTTCTGGATTATGTGTATTGCAAATATCTTCTCCCCTTTTTCAACTTATTATTTCCTTTTCTTTATGGTGTCTAAATGAACAGAACTCATTTTTAATATGTTGTACTTATCAAGACTTTTATGATTAGTACTCTTTTTATATTGCTCCCAAAAATCTTCCCTAGCTAGAGGTCATGAAGATGTCCTTCTATATTGTCTTTTTTTTAAGATTTTATTTATTTATTTGACAGAGAGAGAACAAGAGAGCACAAGCAGGGATATTGACAGCAGAGGGAGAGGGAGAAGCAGGCTCCCTGCTGAGCAGGGAGCCTGATGCAGGACTCAATCCCAGGACCCCGGGATCATGACCTGAGCCGAAGGTGATGCTCAAATGACTGAGCCACCCAGGTGCCCCCTTCTATATTGTCTTTTAAAAGGTTTATAGATTTGTTTTTTATATTTAAGTGTCTAATTTATCTTGAATTGCTTCTTATATATAGTATGAGATAAACTTCTTTTTTTTCTAGGGATAATCTAGGTATATCTAGGGGTAATCAATTGCCCAAGCACCACTTGTTGAAAAGTTCCTAGTTCCATCACCATCCTGCAACTACAACAACAACAACAATAATAATAATTGCAATAACAATCCCATCTGCTTGCCTTCTTGCTGGAATTCTCCCCACCATTAGAACAGCACTTACATATAACTGTTATTTAAAATATATATATATAACTGTTATTAGCAATCATAGTAGTGTTACACCAAGGAAAATGCAAGTCTTTCTTCTACTACATTATTAGCTCTCAGAGGGAAGAACTCAGTATTTTTCATCTTTTTATCTTTCAGATAACACAGCGAAGAGGCTAAGTAGAAAAACCATGTAAAAGGAAGCCATGGAGACATCTATTTCAAAATGATGAACTGAGTACACGTTGCAGTCCTCCCACACCTACAAATGCTTCTTGGATTAAATTCATCTGAATTACTGGTATAAAGCAATGGCTCTTATACTCTAGTTCTAGAGTGATATAATTTCCAAAGAAGAGTGAAATAAGTAGAAATGTCCATCATAACCCTTTCCCAGGTTTGAGAGGATTCAAAAACATGGTCCAAAGCAATGTTTATTTAAAAATTTTTGTAAGTTTTTATTTAAATTCTAGTTAGTTAATTAACATACAGTGTAATATTAGTTTCAGGTGTGCAATTTAGTGATTCAACACTTCCATACATCACCCAGTGCTCATCACAACAAGTGCACTCCTTAATACCCACCACCTTTTTAACGCATCTCCCCACCCATTGCCCCTCTGATGACAGTTTGTTCTGTATAGTTAAGAGTCTATTTCTTGGTTTTCCTCTTTTTTCTCCCATGATCTTTTATTTTGTTTCTGAAATTCTACATGAGTGAAATCATACTGTATTTGTCTTTCTCTGACTTATTTCACTTAGCATAATACTCTCTAGCTCCATCCATGTTGTTGCAAATGGCAAGATTTCATTCTTTTTTATGGCTGAATAACATTCCATTGTATTTTATCTTTGCTGATATAGTCTTTTGTTCTTCTTCCTCAAATAAGCTCTCATCTGCACCATCCAGGTCTCCCACCACCATCAGGGTCTCTGCCACCATCCTGGATGGCCCTTTCCTCTCTGTTCCTCTTGACACTGTCTGAGAGTTCTCCTCTCTCCCACATGTCCCCTAAGACTTGAGGTTCCTCTTTCCACCTTCACTGATTTTTCTCTTAAGAATAAACCCATGGATCTTTTCATCCTTTTCTCTCCTTAGAGAGAGGGAAAAGAAAGATGTGAACCTGCATGTTAATTTTTATCCTGTCAAGCTTAGAGTAACTATTTATGAATTTAATTAGAGACGTTTAAAATTATCTACTTGTTTTCTACTAAAAACATCTACTTGTACAGCATTCCTTTTTACTTTATCCAGGATAAACTTCACTTACTAAGAATCCCAGACTTACATGTTCTTCTTTGTCTGCTTGACGTTGTTGTCACTGATGACTCTAGAACAGAGCCCCTTTGAATATGATGGCTTTTGACATTTATAGGACATTTTCTGGAAACAAAAGGGATTTTTCAAATCTTGTCAAAGGTCAGTACAAAGACGTTTCATTCCTGCCTCAGTTCACTAATGTTTGGGTTCAAAAGTCCATCGTTTGAGAGCTGCCATGTTCACTGTACCAGGAAAAGCAGACTTTTAACTCCATATCCACCGTTTTCATTAGGCCAACAGTAGAAACATAGCACACATGAGAAAAGAACCAACAGCAAAATATAAAGTAAGTGTTTGGAAATTGAACCAATATTTCTTCTGACGTCTGCCCAGGTACATGATACTGCATACATTTCCATACAAATCTGTTCTTGCTTAAAGACTGAGGTTGTTCAGTAGGCCTCTGAAATTGAGGTGTAGTTTTCCCCTTAAGTCTGAACTCATCCGCTTTTCTTTCCTTTTAGAAATTCCTCGCAGGGGTGCCTGGGTGGCTCAATCAGTTTAGTGCCCGAGTCTTGATTTCAGCTCAGATCACGATCTCAGTGTGGTGAGATCGAGCCCCACGTCGGCCTCCACGCTGGGCATGGAGCCTAAGATTCTCTCTCTCCTTCTGCCCCTCCCCCACTGCTTGGGATCTCACTCTCTCTCTCTCTCTCAAGTAAATAAATAGAAATCTTGCAGATTTAGAGATGTTTCTTATTTGTGACTTTATGCAATAAGTTAATAAGCTAGTAAAATCCTCCAATCCAAATATTAACCAGGCCCAACCTTGCTTGGCTTCCTAGTAAAATCCTTCATGCAGTTATTTGTGATTTCTGGTTTTTTGTCTGATTTTTAAAGTAATATAATCAGCTTTGAAAAATTCGCCAGGATGATGAAAAGACTTCTCAAAGAAAGATTATCTGTCTAACCACCATCCTAAAAATGCAATTCCTAAGAAGCCTAAATGGTCCAGGCATGACACAGAGGAGAAGGACGCATGACCCTCATGTTTCCTATTCCTTTTGCAATCTTTCCTCAGTTAACTTGTTCACCAGTATGACTGAAGAACTGTGTTCATAGAACTTCGACCTTGTTGCTTATGGTCACTGGAAACTGTTACTTGTTTCCTTTCTACTTTGAATCTATGCATAGGATGCTACAGAGAGAATTCTGGGAGTTTGTGATTCCAAATGAACATGCAGGTAAGACTGAATTTCTGCATCATATCCCTCCCAGAAAGTCACTTTTAGTACAGTTAGCCACAGAAGGCAAGGGCAGGGTGCATACGGTGTTTCTCTGAGGAAGTTCACTTTTCTCTTTTCCATGCTTGTGCCCCAGGAGACAGTCAGTCGGCTCCTTCATCTGTGGCTGAAAGGTGTGGAGAAGATGAAGTGACTAGTGCCCTTGTACTGGTGTATGGGGGGTGCTGTAAGCTCCAACCAGCTGACCATCTCCCATAACACAGCGAGAAAATGGCCACCTTGTTGCGGAGACCAGCTCTCCTGGCTGGAGTTGTTGTTTACGAGCCACGTGCCTTTGTGCAGTCTCTCCGGTTGTCACAACAATGTCCTAACTACTATGTCAGCCAGGTCAGCTGAATGGGGATCTACATGGGTCTGTTTTTAAAATATTTTTAGTTCCCATACTTTCAAAAACATCTAGTTCAGTTGCCTAAATAGCCTGATCTTTCAAGCTTTTAAATCAGTTGCCATAGCAACAGATGTTCAAAGACAGGGGCCTACAATTTTATATTAAACTATGTTTTCCCCAACTTCCCACAAACTTCACGTCTATATGCTCTGTCTTGGCGGGGTGGGGTAAAGGCACAAGCAGAATTTTCAATCTTCATTCCCTCCTTGTAGGACACTTTTTTTAAATAAAAACCCTCCACATTGCACTAAAGAAATCGGCCATAATGTAGTGCTATTTCATATCACTCTTGGTGTTTAATAAGACCTGAATATATTGAAATAATAATTACAGCAACTGAGAAGGAGAAGGGGGGAAAAAAGCAGTGGGCTCCGTTGCCTGTCCTCCAACTGCACTTCAGATAAAATGAAAACCACACAACTCCATTGACTGGTCATCTTGAAACAAAGAACAAAAGCTTAATCACATATCTAGACAGGGCAATTAAAGTCAAGAGCACAGAAATCTAATTCTCCAAGCACATCCATGCATAATAACCACTTTTGGAAACGTGGTCTATACGGAAAAGCTTCTGTGTCTGTATAGAATCTGTACTTTTTAATTATGAGACATTTCACATAGAGAAGACGTGGGGGGCAGGGGCAAATCCAACAACCATGGGAGGAGGCCTTTCCTTCTCCACAGACTCTGAAACCAATAGGTTTCTAGCACCAATTTGTAAGAAAGAAAACGGACGGTGCTTTTCCAAGAATTCACGGCAAAACTGCTCTCTGAAAAGGCATGTGGCAAAGCAGAAAGAGCATGATGGGTAGTGGCTCAGAGATCTGCGTTCAAACACCAGCTCTGTCTCTTACCAGATTGTGATGTCAGGCATGTTGCTTACACTCTCTGAACATCTTCCCCTCTTCGGGATTAAAACATTACCTGAAGTGGATTTCCATTTAATAATCCAATGAGATCCCTGTGGAAAACATCCAGCTTAGCAAGGTCTTAGTAAATGTTCCTCCGTTTCTGCTGTCCCCATCTCCATCAGGGATTCCTGAGTCTAAAAGCAAGAAATTCTCTCTCCTAGTGACTCCCCCAACTTGGTTGTCTTTTTTCTTGAGTGGACCACAGGGGTCTCTGCCACCCTACCCAAGATGCCATCTATAGCTCAAGCGCAAACCTTCGTGCTCCACAATGGAGTCGTACCTGGTCAGGGAACTAGATGACACAACCAAGGTCCCTCACATTTTAAGAGAATTGGCCCCTTTTTATATTTCCAAACAGATTAGAATGATTTTTGTGTTAGTTCAGATCTTCTGAGAAGCAGATGCCATGACAGATTAAACAAGCAAAAAAAGTATTAGGGGAAATACCTGTGGGGAAAAAAATGGGGAGAAACAAGTCTGACCCCTAGGCAAGGAGAAAGGAAAAGACAGGAGGTTGGGTGGAAACTTCCTAGACTGCCACACAATCTAAGGAAAGTGCATCTAGAAGGTCTGGGAGTCCTCAAGCCAAAGTCAGCCATCAGAGGAGTCTCTTGTCTCCCAGGATGGGCCTCAGTATCCCCACCATGCTTGGCCTCCTGACAGAACAGAGAGAGGAATTCTCATGGTGGCCACAGCTAATTAGGTTTCACATTTTCTCCAGATGTAAACACAACCTTAAATTAAAAACTTAGATATTTCAAAAAGGAGTATGTGTGCATATATATATATATATATATAGCCAATGTGTGTGCACATATATATATATATGGTCAATCTCTCAATTAAGAAGATTTTTATATGAAGCAAGCAATGCACAGAGCTGCTGGAGACACTGCCTTTGCTCCATCTGGAGCTGTTGCCATAGCTAGAGGACACACTTTCACCCACTTTTGAGGATCCATATACCCCTGTCCTTCTCCATACCTCTGCTGCAAGAAGCCTTCCTCCTCAGCTACCTTGAGAGCTCCCTGTACCCTAAGCCATCCCACCTTCCTGAAAAGCTCAGAGCAAAGTGGCTTAACTCTGTGGGAACAGGATTCATAAAAGAGTATTTGTTAATGCTCACGGCTGTGACAGATAAATCCCAAAATCTCAATGGCTTCACACAATCGGAATCTATTTTTTGTATATCCAACAATCCCTACAGGTATGTAACAGGCGGCCTTCAACACAATCAGAAAGGAACCTCTGCTAGACCAACCCCTTGGGACTTTGGGGACCTTCTCTTCCAGCCAATGGACAGAAAAGAATAGAAAGTAGGAAATCCTGGGAGACTTTTGTGGGCTAAGCCTGGACATGGAATCGATTGCTTCCTCACATATTTGTGGACCAGAACAAATTCCACTGGCCACATCTAACTGCAAGGGAGGCTGGGAATTGCGGTCCCACTGTGCACTCCAGAGCAAGAGTAAGAATTGATTAGTACCTAGCTATCTCTGCGAAGAAGCATCCAGTGCTGGGGCCTGGGGGCCTGGGGCCTGGGGGCTGGGGTCTCGGGCTACCTGAATTACCAACTGCACAATGGGAGCTGTAGTGTTGTTTTCAAAGGTTTTTGAGGTTGGCTTCAGAGCCCACCCACAGGACTGAGCTACTTGAGGGCTTAGCTTCGAACACTTAGTAAATGTTTTCAGGTGGAAAATTTCTATGAGAAACTGTATTTTGAGTTATAAACAACCTATTTATAAGCAGACTTCAGTAAGAAAGTCCATCTGTAAATTAGGAGCTAAATATATACGTGTGAATACATGAATATATACGTGCATATGTTAAATATGAATTCGGATATCAGGTAACTGACAATCGGTTCCCAACCTCTAGCAAACTTAAATTCTTATCATTGGCATGAGTAGACCCACGGTATGTTAGGAAGTGACACTCGTGATCATTTCGGTATTTCCTCAGTGCAATATACTGTCTGTTGAAAACACTATTAAATTGATCTTTACTTCCGTGGTCTTTGTGACAGATCGGCTAAAAATACTGTCTTCTACTAACCTCCAATGAAGTGATCTGTCTTATAAGAATACAATTTTAGGACCCCATTTACTGCATTATGGTAAAATTTCATTTTATATTCTCACACTTATGCAAATATGCCATTTCGAACATATGCTTAGAGAGAATGCAAAGACTGCTGGCAATCCAGCCACTTAGCTCAGACAACTGACAATAGTATCTCTTTTTAAAGCTACATCAGAGCTTCCCCTTACTTTGAAGATGACAAATAGCTCTTCATAATCCCCTAACAACATAATCCTGCATTGCATCCTCCATTTTAGAGGACAGACAATATCATGGGCTTACAAATTAAAGTCTGGAAATTTTAGGTCTGCAAAGAAGTTGAACAATACATTCCTGATTAGAGAATATGCAAAGACTGCCTTCCAGATGCACTTTGCATTTATAAAACATTTCCATAACACTTACAGACATGTGGACATAAATGATACCCTATTTGCCATGTCTGCACGTATGTTCATGAGATTAGATTAGAGATAGCAGATTGTGCTAAGAAGAGGAGAATTTAATTCTTGATTCAGCTCTGCCTTTACTAGCTGTGTGACCCTGAACAAGCCACCTGACTTCTCTGGGCTTTGGTTCCCTCCTTTGTAAAACAGAGATTTGGATTAAATGACTTTGCCACATCCAGGGGCACCTGGGTGGCTCAGTTGGTTAAGTGTCTGCCTTCAGCTCAGGTCATGATCCCGGGATCCTGGGATCGAGCCTGCTTCTCCCTCTCCCTCCGTCCCCCCCTCCCTCCCTCTCTCTCTGTCAAATACATGAATGAATAAATCTTTTAAATAAATAAATAAATAAATAAATAACTTTGCCACATCCAGTATTCTATATGATATCTTTAACCTTTTTGGGTCTCCATTTCCACAAATAGAAAACTGGCTATAAACTATCCACCTTTTTTTTATCTTAGGATTCTCTTAAGGATCAAAAGAAAAAGTATATGGAAATGAGCTTTGGAAATTGCCAAGTGCTATGCAAATGTAAGATTTTTAAAGAGAAATAGTCACATTCATATACTGTCCAAATCTTTTGCGTGTTTGCTTAGTCTGGACCCCAAGGTAGATACAGTGGAGTTTAAGACTCAGCTCTGCCGATCCATCTACACATCATCTAGAAAGATGAAAGTTAGTTCCATTTTTGACAAGCTATATGAGATGGCCTAAAGTCCAGACAAAGAAACATTGTTTAGAGCCAGAAACTGAAACATCCTCCTAATACCACAATACACAATAGGGTGCTGCTGTAGGCTGCCTTCTTTAGCAACGCAAACTGGAATGTCCCCTAAAAGCCACACACAAAACGTGTCTACCAGACTAAAATATAGGAAAGCAACCTCTTCAGGTAAAGGTAAAGCATTACTGCCATTAGGAAGGACATTATTTACCATGAGACAGGCAGCCGTATAAAATCCGGCATGGAAGGCATGGAAGACATGGAAGTCCAACAGACCCGACTTGATTTGAAGAACACCAGGGGTGTCTGCAATCCATGAAGCACTGTCGGTGTGATGGCTAAGTATCATCAAAGACATTGTGGGGTCATTGATCCCATTACTCACTAAAGCCCGTCAGTGCAGAATGTCCTAAAAGCCAACGCATTCACACCTTTTCTTTCTCGCCTCCCCCTGGTCCAGGCAGCATCCTGAGCAAGAACACGGTAATCGTGAAGAGCTGGCCTTTGGAGCTGCCGCTGGCAGGTTTGAATCCTGGGTGTGTCGCTTGCCTGCTCTGTGGAATTACGCAAAGTGCTTAAATTCTTTGTGCCTCAGTTTCCCCTTGTATTAAGGAAACTGCCCCTCAATTTCCAACTGTAATAGAAGAACGATATATAATAAGGTCCGTATAGATTATATACAGATATATCCATAAAACACTCAGCACCATGCCTGGCATAGAGGGTTATCGAGAGGATTATCAGCCAGGATTATCAAGATTCACTGAGAGATTAAGGCTTTCCATTTTATATTCTGACCCTCTCTTCTAATTCTCCCTAACTCCCCTAAATATTTTATAACTGCTAGTTATGACTTATTAGTATATCATAGGGTCAGTTTAGTGGGATACAATCACCAATTATTTAGAGAAAAATGCAATGCAATGCAAAGGGACAGAACATAAAAGAATAAAATAGAATAAGAAATATATCACATGTAATGAGATTAATATGTGCAACTGGAGGAAGGAGGACCAGGGGTGTGTGTGTGTGTGTGTGTGTGTGTGTGTGTGTGTGTGTTACTGAGATAAGGATGAAAAATATATTTTCTAATGTGGGACACTATCAAAAATGAAGCTACAACTCTCAACCCTTTCATTGTGCCCTCTGGAATCCATAGTCCATGGTGAACAAAATTCCCTGTATTCTCAGACTCTTTTCTGAATGGTCCTCTTGACGTCTTACTGTAACTCAGTGTTTTTCAAACTTTAAGTGCATCAGGGTCTCCTGGAGAACTTTGTAGTAGACAGCCACTAAAATAATCCCTAATAATCCCTCACTCCTAGTATTCACACACTGTGTAATACCTTCCAATGTGAGCTGAAGTCACAACTCACTTCTTATGAATAGAACACAGAAGCCATTATTTATCACTTCTAAGACTACACCAGCCTCAAGATGACAGCAGACAAGCCAATAGCTGACCGTAGCCCCACGACATACCTTGAACCAGAGGCACCCAGCTAATGTTCCCAGATTCCAGATCCTCAAATGCTGGAAGATAATGTCCATTGTTTTTGGCTGCTGAGTTTTGGCAGAATTTGTTACACAGCAATACATAACCAATACAGGTTTGTTAAAACATAAATTGCTGAGCCCATCCCCAGAGGTCCTGATTCACTATGTCGGTGGGGAGGGGGGGTCAAGATCTGGAATTCTGCCAAGTTCCCAACTGATGATGCTGATTTGGAAGTACACATTGAGAAGACTGTTCTATCTGAACCCAGGTTCTCACTGAGAACCCCACTTCCCCTAGAACCCTCTTGAGTGAGAGCTGTTTCATTTTGCTTCCTCTCTCTCTCTCTCACAGCCCATCATCTACTGGGCATTCCCTTCCATATCTCATCAGCCCTCCCCCACCCACTCTCCCCAGCTCAGAAAGTGATTCCATCTCTTCTCTATCTGGAAGGAAGCTGCCAGATAATCTTTTCCAGGATTCAATCTACTCTGTAATGATAAAGCTCTGATCAATTTGCCAATCCTATTGCTGAGAAAGGCTCTTTTCTCTCTCAGATACCTGACCCTCACAATTGAAAGCTGGCTTCCAAGGCCCTTGTTTCTGAAATGCCATGTTAAAATTCCATAACTTAGTCCCAAGGGGTAGAATGGGTAGAAAAGCAAGAACCCTCAAAAATGCAAAATGAATCATACATTTCAAAATGTTATCCCACGTGGCAGATTGCATTACCAGCTCCCTGTATCCATGTTCACCTCTCCCTGTATCCATGCCCCTTTGCCATGTAACTTTTTAGTAGCTCCCACTCAAAGCTGGACCCAGCCACGTGACTTGCTTTGACCAATGGGAGGCTAGCAAATGCCAACACAAGCCTAGGCTCGAAGGTATTGCACTACTGGACTTGCTCACCCTTGCCCCGTGTCATTACTGGAGCATACGTCCTGGCTAGCCTGCTGGAGGCTGAAAGACACATAGGGCAGAGCCAAGTCACCCCAGTCCTCCCAGTCAATGCCATTCTAGATCAGCCAACAACCAACCAATCCCTGAGCCAGAATCAGCAGACCTGCCTAACAGACAGACTCACAGCTAAGCACAGCTGTGTGAGGGAGCCTTACTGAGATCAACCAGATCCAGACCATATCACCTAAAGCCCTCAAACACCTGAGCAACATAGTCACTATTGTCAATTGTCTGTTACATATTTGATAAAATGATATGAGAAAACACTTTGCTCTAAAGGTTGATCCCGAATGAGATCCTATATATTTACCAGAATTTTATTTATAAAATTCTGGTAAATTTATTGTTTATTAGAATTATAAAATATACACACATAGACCTAATCATCATGTAACCATTGTACACTATAACTTAAAGTATCCATCACTGCATTCATGGGGAGTGGGGAGGGTGGACAGGGAGGTTTTGCTCCATGAGAGGGGATTTCTGCTAAATAATTGATGGATTTGAATCTCTGCACACAATGCGCCCGGAGACTCCTCCCCATCTCTGAATACAATTAGAAGAAGGTACTGACCGCATCCCAGGTCAAGCAGCTGGGATCATCAACATGGAAGGTTTCTCTCTCTCTCTCTCTCTCCAAAACACTAGCTTGTCCTGGATGAGAAGCAAACCCACTCTGCCCTGGTTTCCTCGGAAGCAGTGACTGTGGGCCCTCCGCAACCAGCAGCAGACACCGAGCCGAGAAAGCACCTCTCAGCGCAGGTGCTCTTGTCTGCAACCAGAGAACTATGAACCTGCAGACCTCCAATGGTAGGAGATGCACTGTATTTCCCTTGGGTGCCTGCCCCTCGATAAATATCATCTATTTGAAGAGCTCGGATGTCAAAAAGGCTTAACCTCATCTGTCATATTTGAGCAGGATGGGACTAAGACATTTTGAAACTCGAAGCATTAGCAAGATCATGTCGCCCACTGCCAAGTGCCATTCAAAATAATATGTTTTTTAATGCTGCAAAACTTCGTGTATGCTGGGATCTAGCTGTTCTGACTGCAAACTTTCTGACAAACTGCAGAAAGCCCAACCTCTCTATTTGGATGGATTTTGTTTGTTTATTTGAGGGGGAGAGAGAAGTTGTTGTTTTGCTGGTTTTTAAAGCACATATTGAACCTTTCTGATCTGTAAATCAATCTACCTGCAGATTAGAAAAGACTACAGGAAAGCTACAGTTTTGTTTTTTTTACCTGGGCCTGGCAGATTGACCTGATGAGGGGCATCCACTTTAAAATGGAAACAATGTAGGGGCACCTGGGTGGCTCAGTTGGTTAAGCGACTGCCTTCGGCTCAGGTCATGATCCTGGAGTCCCTGGATCGAGTCCCGCATCAGGCTCCCTGCTCGGCAGGGAATCTGCTTCTCCCTCTGACCCTCCCCCTTCTTATGTGCTTTCTCTCTCATTCTCTCTCTCTCTCTCAAATAAATAAATAAATAATCTTAAAAAAAAATAAAATGGAAACAATGTATACCAACAGCAAACTTTCACTGATAAATACAAGATAGGTAAAGTTTCATACGTGCTTTGGAAAACAACTGATTTCTGAATGTGATTGCATTTATAGGATAAAATTCTAACTCATAGTAGAAGTTCAGCCTATCAATGTTTACTTTGAATACTATTTTTACTTTATAACCTGCTAACCACCCTTCTGATTTTTTTAGCCTGCTTTTACATCTTAATGAGATGTAATGTTCAGAAAAGCCTAAAATGCTAGCATTCAGAGAGGAGTTAATGTATAAAATAGAGGTTTCCTCCTCATAAATGGGGCCTGCCCTTCTGAATCCCAGATTTAGCCCCAACACAGCTAGGACTCCCTGGGTTAAGAAAGGTGTTTATTCTCCAAAGAACTGTAAATGTAATGCATGTGATAGTTATTCATAGAATGGCTAAATAATTCCATCATCCAGAGAGCCAACTTCTAGAATGCAAACTGTGGGGTTGTTTCCTGATCAGATTTTTAAAGGTAAAATCCTCACTGTTCTTAACTCAGACCTCTCTCACTCTTGACAAAGAGGCAATCTCCTCATTCTTGGTGTTTAACAGGAGGCAACGACTTTGGAATTCTCCCCCATTTCAAGTGCCCGCAGAACCGCTCCTGTCTTTTACAAGCGTCCAGAAGCCTGGTTGCAAAAACAAACCCTATGGGGAAAAAAAACGGGTGGATGAATTCACCCGAAGTGCAAATTACCTCGAGACTCAGCTCCCCTTTTCTGTAGAACTAACAAGTGAATCTTAAAGTCCAGACAAAAAAAACCCCACTGAAGTGAGCCTTTGAGAGACATTTGTGCGGGTGAGGACAGCATTTTCATGGTAATTTGTTAATGTTCTTGCAGAGCAGGGGTAATTTACTGCAGTAAAATCCAGCTAATAGTCGTAGAGATTTGAGGCCTTCTTCAGGGAGGGCGTGCACACCCACAGGCTGTCTGCTGCCTGCAAGGCTCCCATAGCCACTCACAGATCCCCTGCTAAACTTTGTTCCGGCTGGACCTGCTGGACACCCCTGCCCTACCCGCTTCCCCCACCCTACAGCCTCAGAGGCAGTGCCCAGGGAGGGAAGCCCAGCGGGGGGTGAGAGAGAGTGGGAGCAAGGAGTTTGGGGAGGGCTCGGGCAGAAGGCTTGGTGTTCAGGACACTCAAACTCTGAGGTCTTAACCCGACAGCTCTCTTTTGGGGCAGTCTGTCAAGAACAAGACAAAAAAGAAAAAAAGAAAGATGTGTAAAAGGCATCTATCAATACTATTCATTTTCTTTTCTGATTATGAAAAAGATACCCATTCATTATAGGTTTTCAAAAAACCAAAAACCCAAAAGGGGACAAAATCACCAGTAATTCTATCTAGACATCTTGATTCAGTTCCTTCCAGTCTTTCTTTTTTTTTTAAGATTTTATTTATTTATTTGAGAGAGAAAGCGTACGTGTGCAAAAGACAGAGAGAGAGAGCACACAAGCGGGGGGAGTGGTAGAGGGGGAGCGAGAAGCAGACTCCCCACTGAGCAGGGAGCCCGATGTGGGGCTCCATCCCAGGACCCCGGGATCATGACCTGAGCTGAAGGCAGACGCTTAACGACTGAGCCACCCAGGCGCCCTCTTCCAGTCTTTTTCTATGCAGAATTTAATTACTCTATGCAACTTTATTGTGAATGAATCCTTTTTTTTTTTTTGAAAATAAGATTCTTATAGCCACCTAATATCATTGTCTGTACACACTGTAAGTCATAGAATGTTCCTGTTAGAGGACCACAGCAGTGGCTCCCATTATTGCATAACTATAAATAACATTGTAGGGACCATCCGTGTACAGAAATCTTGGTCTCACACTCTATCTATTTTATTAAGATGGATTCTCAGAAGAGATGAGTGGTATCAACAGATACGGACATGTCAACGTACTTGGTACATAAAATCGAGTCAAACTGCTTTCCAGAAAAGCTGCAGCCATTAGACAGAACAGGAGTCTCATATTAATGCCCTTCAGCCACATTCAGTTTTTAATCTGTGCTCATTTGACAGGCAAAATTACAGATGGAAAGTTACTTTTTCAGTTTATAGATACAAAATGCATTATGTATAGCTTGGTTTGCTCATAAAATTAACAAATCTGGCCCATTTGGAAGGCATAAAATCAGTCACTGAGAACTGAAAGTGACCTCACAGAGCACATGATCCGCCAGGTGAAGTGGTTTGCCCAGGGTCATGCAAACATTTAGTGATGAACTTGGAACTAAAACCAAGAATTGTTCTAATTCCCACCCCATTGTTGTGAAGTACAGACTTTTAGTAAAAATAAAGCCTACTTTAAAATATGGAAAGAACGGAGAGATGGAGGGGAGTTTTGATGGTCATTAGATAAACTTTGTCCCCACTGATTGTCCACATCTTTACAGCAATGCACGAGGCAGGCACTCTTGCACCCAGCAGCTCATCATCACCTTCCACCTCTCCCAGAGGGTCCTTTTGGAGGAGAGGGGTCACAAAATACGAATTTGTTTCTGAGTTAACCAGAGCCAGTTGTCAGGGGGAGCTCAGTCCATTCTGAAAATATCTCAATTGACAATCTAAAATCAAATATAAATGACTCTTTCTTGCCTCTCTGTCTTTCCTCCCGAGTTGTCTGTGGCCCTTTTATGGCAAGAACATGAAAGTCATGGGCCTGACTGAAGACTCTCTATGATACCACCTTTCATGTCTAAAACCACCTTTTAATTTCTGCATTCAAACGTCCTCTCCATCTGACCCTGTCGTGGCTTTAGAATGGAGTCACAAATTCTTCCTGATGCCAGGACGGGTCTGTGTCCCCTCCCCTTGAATCTGGGCAAGACTTCTTTGACCAATAGAGCACAGGAGAAGGAATGCCACGTGATGCACGAGGCGAAGTGACAGAAGGCAATACGGCCTCCTCCTTACCTGCTGGGAACACTTGTGCTGGGAGATATGAGCCACCACATAAGTCTGACCACCCTGAGGCCACCATGCAATGAAGAAAGCAATGGATGCGCAGGTAGATGTGCTGATTGACCTAGCCTTCAAGTCATTCAGCCCAGATGCCAGACAGAGAGAGTGAAGAAGTCTCCAGACCATTCCAGTACCCAGCCATTTGAGTCAACTTTGGCTTTCATGTCTTCCCAGCTAATGCCCCAAGCATCATGGAACTGGAGCAAGCCATCCCCCTGTGCTTTGGCTGAATTCCTGCCTCACACAATTAATGGGCATAATAGAATGATTGTTATTTTATGTTTGAGGCATTTGTTGTGCACCAGTAAGTAGCTGAAATACAACCATCTTATTGCATTACTGCTATGATCAAAAGTTTGTGTCTGCCCTCTAAACCTCAAATTCATATGTTGAAATCCTAATGCCTAATGTGATGGTCTTAGGAGATGGGACCCTTGAGAGGTGCTTAGGTCATAAGGAGTGTTATGAATGGAATTAGGGCCCTTATAAAAGAGGCCCCAGAGAGGTCCCCTCACATCACATGAGGACACAGCAAGAAATCAGCAGTCCATAACCCAGAAGAGGGCCCTCACCAGAACCCGATCATGCGGGCACCCTGATCTTGGACTTCAACCTCCAAAACTGTGAGAAGTAAATTTCTGTTGCTTACAATTCACCAGTCTGTGGTATTTTGTTATAACAGCCTTAATGGACTATTCTCCATCTTTTCCTTTTCCTCACACAGCCCATGAGCTACCATTTTCCCCTACCTTTCTCTCAAAAATCTCTGAGGATTGGATTGGGGGCATTTGTAACAATATTTAATATAAATATTGTTGATGGTTGCATTGAAAAAGAGACTTGGAAGTCACCCAGAACATAAGGGGACCTAGAAATTGACTTTCCAGATGACTTTAAAATGTCATATGTTTTCTCTGCTCTTTTTTTTTTTTTTTTTTTTGTCATCCATTTCCCAGTTCCTGATGCTTATCCACATCTTGAATGTAGAGAATTTCCAGAAACTTCCCATACTCAATCAAGTAAACAACTAGCAGGGGTCAATTTCATTAAAAAAAAAAAAAAAAAAGCTACCACTTAGCTAAGTGCTATGCTAAACACTCCCCACATTATCTTAGTATCTTGAGTGCATGAGTTGAGTCTTCTTAACCCATTTTACTGAAGAGGAAACTGTGGCTTAATGAGGCAAAGTAACACAGCTCCATAATGGTAGAGTCAAGATTTGAACCAGGAGTTATAGGGCCCCAGACCCAGGTGTTAACCACTATCAGTAGTTTTCAAGTCCTTTGGTCACATTCCATAGTACGAAATGTATCTTCCATCATGACCGGTGAACACTGCCACACAGAGTCTACTGCAATAAAAGTGTCAGGAAACAATGAATACCTCATCATGTACACAGCACATTGACCTCTATTCTTTTCTGCTTATTTTCCATTTTTAAAATGTAGGTACTTGGGGTGCCTGGGTGGCTCAGTCGTTAAGCGTCTGCCTTCGGCTCGGGTCATGGTCCCAGAGTCCTGGGATTGAGCCCCACATCAGGCTCCCTGCTCAGTGGGGAGCCTGCTTCTCCCTCTCCGACTCCCCCTACTTGTGCTCTCTCTCTCTCTCGCTGTGTCTCTCTCTGTCAAATAAATAAATAAAATCTTTAAAAAATAAATAAATAAATAAAATGTAGGTAGTAACCCATCAAATCGATTGCATAGCCTGCTGCTAATTGTTTACAACACAGACACTACAAAATCATTGCACCTTCTCTAATTGGACTTAAAATCTGGGAAGTCATTACCCCAAGACCATTTTCTTCTTTTAAACTGAAGGTCACTACCCACAGGTTAAAAACCAAAGTTTTCATTCAATTTTTTTTCATTAGAAACAAGCCTTAAAAGTTCTATCCATCAGGGAATACAAATCAAAACCACAATGAGCTACCACCTCACACCAGTCAGAATGGTTAAAATTAACAAGTCAGGAAACAACAAATGTTGGTGCAGATGCAGAGAAAGGGGAACTCTCTTACACTTTTGGTGGGAATGCAAACTGGTGCAGCCATTCTGGAAAACAGTATGGAGGTTCCTCAAAAGTTAAAAATAGAGCTACCCAATGATCCAGCAATTGCACTACTAGGTATTTATCCAAAGGATACAAACATAGTTATTGGAAGGGCTGCATGCTCCCCAATGTTTCTAGCAGCAATGTCCACAGCAGAAAAAATATGGAAAGAGCCCAGATGTCCATCGACAGATGAATGGATAAAGAATATGTGGGGTGTGTGTGTGTGTGTGTGTGTGTGTGTGTGTGTATGCATATATATATAATGGAATATTACTCAACCATCAAAAAGAATGAAGTCTTGCCATTTGCAATGACATGGATGGAACTAGAGGGTATTATGCTAAGCAAAATAAGTCAGTCAGATAAAGACAAATACCATACAATTTCATTCACATATGGAATTTAAGAAACAAAACAGATGAACATAGGGAAAGGGAAGGAAAAATATAATAAGATGAAAATTGAGAGGGAAGCAAACCGTAAGAGACACTGAACTCTAGGAAACAAACTGAGGGTTGTTTGAGGGGAGGTGTGTGGAGGGATGGGGTAACTGGGTGATGGGCATTAAGGAGGGCACTTGATGTAATGAGCACTGGGGGTTATATGCAACTGATGAATCACTAAATTCTACCTCTGAAACTAATAAGAAAAAAAAAGTTCTATCCACCACTTTCCTTTGTAATGTGAGACTCTTCAATAAAAGGCTCTATTGGGTAAATTTAACAAATAATAAAATTAATGCCTCAGTTCACACTAGATCTAGTTGCTGGACAGGAGTAAGATATAGGACAGATGTCCATCTCGGGTTTGCCTTTTTCCTCTCTTTCCAGAAGGGCACCGGCCACTGCCCCCACAGGCTCAAGGGCACGGAACACTGCTGGCCCCTCCTTGCTCCAGCTGTTCAGACCATCAGTGACTAGAGAGTTGTAACATGACTTCCTATGAGAAAATACACTGGACCAATCTCAGAAACTAGAATGAGGATGGTGGGAAGGTAACCCCAAGAATTGGGAGAAGATGCTGAAAGGTCATGAGGCAACACTGGGACTGGAGGGCCTTGGTGACCACAAACAAAGCACAATGGTGAAAAAACCAAAGATGCCACTGAAGGGAGAGGAGAATGGAGGACTCATTAGGGGGAGCAGAAGCCCTGTGCCCACCAGAGAGAGTCAAAGAGAAGCTGGTCCCTCATGGGGTAGCCAGTCCTGCTGGCTCTCTGGGAATTGGCTTTCCAATTCCAGGGACATGTATACTCAAAATAAAGACCTATCTTTCTTCCTGAAAATTTGAAAGGCTTTTACTTCTTTATGATCCAAAGATCCTTAATTAAAATGGATGCCAAAAATATTCTCACAGTGAGAATTGAGTGTGGGACAGCCACAGAGTCACAGACAAGAGACAGGACCTCCTAGAGGACTATTCCCATGCTTTTGCCTTTGGAAATATTAATGATATTAATGGCAATGCCTTTTATTTAAATGATACAGGACTTTATAGTCCACAAAAAAAATTGATGACACATAATCGTCTGTAAAGTGGGGATAACAATATTACCTTCCTCATATTTTTGTTCACATTCATATTTCATACTCAGGTGAAATGAGTAAACATATGAAAAATCCTTAGACTAGTACCTCTCACATAGTAGGTGCTCAATAAATAGGACTTGACTCTATGATCATACTGGAACGTGGGTAGACATTATAGAGTCATCTGATAGGTGAAGAAATGGGACACTTGGAGAGACCCAGGGCCATGCTAAAAGTTACACAGCTGATAAGTGGTAATTAAGGTCTTTGGGCTTTGTGTCCTCCATCTATTCATTCCACAGGTAATCATGGAGTCCCAGGATCAGTGTCAGGCTCACACTCTACACAGTGAATATGATGGATGCAATTTCTACATCCGCAGTCAAATGCTCTTTCCCCAAGGCTTATGATGTGTCTACAATACAGGCATCAATTAGATAGTTGCTCTCGGTTTTATGCCCTGCAAAGGAGTTTAAATTAAACCACAATACAGAGGCACACAATTATGCATGCATCTTTCAGTATCTTGAGAAGTTATAGTTGGTGCCTGTCCTCAGCCTCTTGGGGTCACTCCTCCATGGCACTGATGTGCTGTTTTGTAACTCTCTGGATAATGATCTGTCCCATGCCTCAACCCAAGACTGTCAGCTCCCTAAGGACAAGAACTATTGTTGGAGCAGCACAGAGTCGGTTGATTTTAATGGAATAAAAGGGTGCTTCTCATATCAGTGCAGCTGCCTGGGTTTTTCTTCATACTCAGATTGGTCCTGGTTTTTAGTGTCATGAAAAGTTTTTATTCCTTGGAGTTTTTTGAGTTTGTGTTCCCCCCCTCCCCCGTCCCAAGGTGGGTTTTCTGTTGAAGAGGTACATAAAGCTCAATGGAATCTGAAGTAAATAGCCAGGAATTAAAATGGCTTCCACCAAACCACCAGTAACACTTCCATACAATTCCCAAGCCCTGAGCTCTAGGGAGATGGAAGGCAGAAGAGAAAAGTAAGCAAAAGTGTAGAGAAGAGAGAAGGAAGTGAAGATGAGAGATGGTGGAATACAGTTCACAGCCATTCGGGCATGACAAAGCAAAATTAATTAAAAGTACCAAAAGGAGGAATTGTAAAATGCCATCTGTCCACACCTCTTTCCCACCAAATCCAGAAGAAGGTCTGGCTGATTAGATAAACAGACAGGTAGATAGATGATAGATAGATAAACAGAGAGAGAGAGAAAGAGAGAGAGAATATAGATATAATGTATATAGCAATAATAATTACATGTTATTTATTTACAAAATATACTATTATATATTATATGTATTAGAGAGAGAAACAGACACAGAGAAAGATCAAGAAATATTCATCAAAAATCAATGTGGAACCCTTTGAAATCTTTTATTAGAAGTAAACCTGATTCTAAAAACCCCTATAACTCTGCAAATGTAAAATCAGCCATGTTCAAAAAAATCTATCAACCAGAAACATAGTTTTCACTTTTAAATAAAGCCACAACACTATTTTTGGTTGATTCAATTTTGCCCAAAGTATATTTTTCTTCACCATTAACATATTTCATTCATATTAATTCCAAATGCAGCAATTTTGAGATTGAAATGGCTTTCCAGCAAAGCTAGAGTCTACAAAGTCAATAGTGCTAAATGTTAATGGATTCCGCCCTCATCAATCGGGGGTATGGGAAGGTGGCTGGATCATTTTGAAACTTCATAAAAACTTCATAGACATCAAATATTGGGAGTTAACCGTGAAGAGGAGAAGGTTTAGAGACCCTCCAGATAAACTTTCCAAAGTTAGACTTCTCTCCTGGTTTACCTAAGACAAAGAATTCTCTGGGGGGAATACAGTAAATTTGAACTTTTGTGTGGCCCTTTTATTTGTATGTGTGTGTTTTAGCGAGCACCCTAGAATGGCAAATGCTTCCTCCTTGGTGGAACCATGTAGATTCAGAAAAAGCCATCTTCCATTGAGAAAACAATTGTCTTCTATAGAGACAAGAAACAAACGCCCATGACCCGGGTCACCTCCTCCCAGCAGGCTTTTGCTGCGGCTTCCTCTGAGCAAACACAACAAAGTCCGGAGCAGTCAATCCTGCTGCCCCACACTGGGCCCCTGCAGTTGTGCTTTGCTATTTACCCTTCCTATTAATCTGTCAATGTTCTAGTCAAACATGCAAAACAATATGGTGGGTGCATAGTTTGATTGGCCATTGCTAAGTAACTTGGGCCAAAGATGAAGAAATAGAACTTCCACCCAACAAAATGTGAGGCCCAATTTGATTGTAAGAAAATGTTCAACAATACCAGTGCATGACAATTTTTCAGGGTGGCTGTGATTTAGCATCTGCCTCACCAGAAAAGAGGGGTCCCAATAAATGACATTCAGCTCTAGAATCTAAAAATTCAGGTCATGTTGCTGCCCCTATCACTGTGGGATAAGACTGTCTGGGAGTTTTGTAGAAGAAGGTGCTTGTTAATGAACAGACTATTAAGGGATTTGGTCTGGTACACAGGTGAGCCCCTGGCTAAAAACTGAAACATTCTTTGAACTGAAAAATGAGAGTCCTTGTTTCAACACTCCCTGAAAAATGTGTATGCTACAATTTATAGCTCAATAGTTCCAAAATGTAATCCAAATTATCAAACATTATGAAACATACAGATAATGAGTAGCTCATTTCTTCACTCCACTTCCTCTTCTGCTAGCCCAGATGAAGCCTCAGAATCCTTCTCAACACAAAGGTCTAAGTAGCCACTCCCACTCCACTGGAATTAGTACAAAATATGGAACCTATTTGTCATTCTAGCCAGTCCTTGAGCCTCGAGTGAACAAATGTATCAGAATGTGTAGATGATTAAAAAAAAAAAAAAAATTGTCCCCTACTAGTACTACAGAGCATGCATTTTTCCTGCTGTGTGCTTTCAGAAACCAGACAGAATGGCAAGAGTAGCTAGCTTTTATGAATCTGGGGCACCAGGACATAGTACAGCAAAGGGAAAGGAAAGATGGATATTGCAGTTAGGCTGACTTAGGGTCAAATTCCCTCATTTACTATTTACTAGCTACTTGAGCTCTGGAAAGTATTTAACTGTTCTGAGATGTGCTTGTTCATCTATAAAACAGAGAAAATAAAAATTTATAATGTATAAGTGAGGACTTCTCAACTCCCATCTCTGTTCCATTTTCTGTGATGATTTACTTCTCCACAGACCACAGGCAGCTGTGGGCTCATATCCTTGGCAGTTTCTGACCCAAGAGAAAAGGGAAACTTCTCTTCCTAGCCTGAGCTCAAAAACTGATGGGAAGAATTCTGATCAGCTTGACCGAGGTTATGTGTCAACCTCTGGACTCCCACTCTGATTGGTCCAGACAAGGTCACACACCTACCCATAGCCGGGATATTGCGGTTGGGCTACCCCTAGAGCCACTCGGTGGGAGTGGGTAAGAGTAGTTTCCCAAAAGAAGTGTTGAGTAGGGGGGAGTACTTTTCTGGGGTAGACAAAACAGTAAATACACACTCTGTGATGTCATAGAGTGAGAAGATTAAATAAAATAATCCATGTAAGGGACTTAGTACCTGGCACTTAGTAAGCATTTCCATAAATAACAACAAAGATGATAATAATTATTACTGTCATCATTATTATCAATCTCTAGTCTCAAAAGTTACAATAGTAGGGGCATTCACAGAAACATAGTGTTTCACATCGAGATCATCACTTACAGATGTTAGTTTTAATCTGGCTACTTAGATTATATACTCAAATAGCACTCCGTGAAATAAGTGAATACTTATTGTATACTTTTTGTATACTTTGTCATACTTTTTATACTTCAATTTGAATTCAACTAATAATTCAAATTATGGAGATTTCATTTTGCTCCAGCTCACTGAAGTAAAGGATGAAAGTAAGAAACTGATTCACTCATGCATTTACTTGAGCTCTTATGTGCCAGGCACTGGGTTAGACACTGGGTGATACAGCGGAGCCAAAGTGATCAAGTCAGTTATATAGAAGGGGCCAACTTTCCAGAAGGGAAGCTGGAGAGTAGTGAGAAGCACGATGGAGAACAAGGAAACATAATAAGAGGTTGAAAAGCACAGAATGGACTTTAGGTAGAGGCAAGCCCTCTGAGGAAGGGACATCTGGGCAGACATTTGAACAAATTAAAGGGAACAGCCTCGAAGGGGACAGCATTCTACACCGAGGGAACAGTGAGTACTGAGTCTGGAGTGTGACAGTGTGGCCAGAGCAGAGTGAGCCGGTGAAGGGGATAGGAAGTGATGTTAAACAGCTCGCCCACCCCATCCCCCCAGGATGTATATGTCCTAATCCCCAGAACCTGAGAAAATGTGACCTTCCATGGCAAGAGGGACTCTGCAGATGTGATTAAGTTAAGGACCTTGTGATGGGACATTTTCCTAGATTATCCACGTGGGCCCAGCGTAATCACAAAGGTCCTTAAAAGGTTAAAAATGGAGGTAAAAGAGGAGGTTAGAGTAATGTGATATAAGGAAGACTCGTTCTGATGTTACTGGCTTTGAAGATGGAATAAAAGTGACACGAGCCACAAAATGCAATTAACCTCTAGAAGCTGGAAAAGGCCAGGAAATAGAAAGTCTCCTAAAGTCTTCAGAAAGGAATGTAACCTTGCCAACACCTTGATTTTAACCCAGTAAGACCCATGGCAGACTTAGGACATACAGAACTGTAAAATAATAAATTTGTAGTTTTAAGCCACTAAGTTTGTGGTGATTTGTTACAGCAGCAAAAGAAAACTATATGGTATCATTCTCAACATTACCAGAAAGTTAGTTTCTTTCTGTCTTGAAAAACTTGTCAGGAACAACATCAGTTACTTTAAAGTTCACGCACATGCCCCACTCTAATGGTCTGGGGTCACCATACAAATACACAAAAGAAAGAATGGTAAAGAAAACATGGGCTGTGTCTCCAGGTTTTCCTAGCTGAGGCATAATGTGTCCCTAGGCTGGCAAAAATATATATATATTTTATAAGGGCATGTAAAATTATGCTATAATTCACAATAATGTGGATAAATATGGAAACTGAGAAAATGTTACAAAATATAACAAATGGCACTAAATCAAGAATCAAAATTATTGGCTGAAACGGAGCTAAAAAATATAAAAGTGTATTATTGCTCATACACTACCTGCATCTTCATTGCAAAGGGTCTGATATGTAGTCAGCAAGAGTGCTTCTTCTTCTCCCATTGCTCCATAGTATGTCACTTAGACATCCATTTGGTGAGTTCAACTCCCTATAAATGATGAATGGAGAAAGAAGAGCAGGTTTACAATGATGCAACAATGGGGAAATCTGTCTTTTTTAAGATGTTGAGCCATCCTAACTATGAACATATTTCTTTCCAGGGATTATCAATAAAATTTTATACCATTTTGTATAAAGTTCATGACCACCTTTTGTAAGATACAATCCTAGGTACTGTTGGTTTTTTTGTTTGGTTGGTTTTGGTTGTTTTGCATTATAAATGATATCTTTCAAATTAAATTTTTTCTAATAATTTCCAGAGTATAGAAATGTGATTCAAGGGGTGTCTGGGTGGCTCAGTCATTAAGCGTCTGCCTTTGGCTCAGGTCATGATCCCAGGGTCCTGGGACAGAGCCCTGCATCGGGCTGCCTGCTCAGCGGGAAGTCTGCTTCTCCCACTCTCACTCCCCCTGCTTGTGTTCCCTCTCTCTCTGTGTCTCTCTCTGTCAAATAAATAAAATCTTAAAAAAAAAAAGAAATGTGATTCAATTTTATGCACTTTTTTTTAAGATTTTATTTATTTATTTGACAGAGAGCATGAGGGGAGGGGCAGAGGAAGAGGGACAAGCAGACTCCCTGCTGAGCAGGGAGCCCATCACAGGGCTCAATCCCAGGACCCTGGGATCGTGACCTCTGCTGAAGGCAGGCACTTAACCAACTGAGCCACTCAGGCTCCCCCAATTTTATACACTTTTAAAACAGCAAGCTAGTTCAACTATCATATTAATTCTGAATTATATGCCTGTAGATTATTTGGGGTTTTTGACATGAACAATTGCATCACCCGCTAATAGTAACAGCTTTGTTTCTTCCTTTCAATTCTTTATACTTTAAATTTCTTATCTTATTTCACTAGCTTACATCTCTAAAATAGTGTTGAACAGCTGTGGTAATAGTGGACATCTGTGTTTTTCCCACAGACACATTTATTATTTATTTACTAAAGCAAATAAAGGTTGCTTGCACAGGCCCCTGTGAGCTCTAGGAATCATTAGGATTTACAGAGTATTCTAGGTAGAGAGGGAAAGCCTAGTGAAATTGAGAAACACTTTCAACAGATTGCTATAAAAGGTTTTAAAATGACAAAACTAAACATACTCTTACCATATGATCCAGCACTCATGCTTCTTGGTATTTACCCAAAGAGGTTAAAAACAAAAACAAACAAATAAAAACAAAAAAACAAACAAACAAAAAAGAGGTTAAAAACATGTCCATATGAAAACCTGCACATGGATGGATGTTTATAGCAGCTTTGTTGATAATGGCCAAAACTTGGAAGCAAACAATGTGTCCTTCAGTAGGCAAGTGGTTTAATATAGTATGATATATCCAGAAAATGAAATATTATTCATCAATAAAAAGAATTAACCTATCAAGTCATGAAAAACATGGAGGAACCTTAAATGTCTATTATTAAGGGAAAGAAGCCAATCTGAAAAGGTTACTTACTGAGATTTCAACTATATGCCCTACATTTGACATTCTGGAACAGGCAAAACTATGGAGACAGTAAAAAGATAGTGGTCGCCAGGGATTGGTGGGGATGGGATGAGTAGGCAGAGCACAGAGGATTTTGGGGGCAGTGAAAATGCTCCATATCATACCATAATGTTGGACACGTGTCTTTATACATTTGTCCAAACCCATAGAACGTACAACACCAAGAGTGAACCCTAATGGGAACCATGGACTTTGTGTGACAATGATGTGTCATTGTAGGTTCATCAATTAAAACAACTGCACAACGCAGGTGGAGGACATTGACCATGGGGGAAGCCAGGCTTTTTTGTGGTCAAGTATATCGGTTATTTCTGTACCTACTTTCCAGTTCTGCTATGGACCTAAAACTACCAAAGACCTAAAAGAAGGTCTCAGAATGAAATGACCTAAATCTCTAAGTCTCTAATTTTTTGTGTGTTTTATTGTCATCTTCATTTTGGTACATATTTTTTAATTATAGTATTGAGGCTTCAACTATGAAGTATTTCAATCAAAAGGAAGTTAAGACAGGAAACTGCATGCAAAGGTCCTGGAAAAGAAAAGAAGAGGTTGGGCGCCTGGGTGGCTCAGTTGGTTAAGCGACTGCCTTCGGCTCAGGTCATGATCCTGGAGTCCCTGGATCGAGTCCCGCATCGGGCTCCCTGCTCGGCAGGGAGTCTGCTTCTCCCTCTGACCCTCCCCCCTCTCATGTGCTTGCTCTCTCTCATTCTCTCTCTCTCAAATAAATAAAAAATCTTTAAAAAAAAAAAAGAAGAAAAGAAGGGGTATGTGGAGTTGCAAAAAATTAGTGGAGGTGATATTGAGTTAATTTTAATTATTTTGCCTATTAATACAATATAATAATTTTGTTGAGGCTTTTGGATGTATCATCACAAAATTCTACATAGTGTTTTCTTAGATTTTAGATCTTTTTTTTTTTTAAATGTTTTTTTTTTTTTTAAGTTTTTTATTTATTTGACAGAGAGAGACACAGCGATAGAGGGAACACAAGCAGGGGGAGTAGGAGAGGGAGAAGCAGGCTTCCTGCTGAGCAGGGAGCCTGATGCGGGGCTCGATCCCAGGATCCTGAGATCATGACCTGAGCTGAAGGCAGACGCTTAACGACTGAGCCACCCAGGCGCCCCTCTTAGATTTTAAATCTTTATGTGTACTATAGCAAGAGGAAACTGGTTTATCCATTCTATTTCCTTGGAATTATAGGTACAGGAGCTTCTATTCCACTTCTCAAGAGAAAATTTAGAAACAAACACCCTCTCTTCAAGAAATAATTGGGCTAAATTTACCAGTAGTTACACAATTTAAAAAATAATAAGGGGGGGGGGCCTGGGTGGCTCAGTTGTTGGGCATCTGCCTTCCAGGATCCTGGAAACAAGTCCCACATCAGGCTCCCTGCTCAGCGGAAAGCCTGCTTCTCCTACTCTCACTCCCCCTGCTTGTGTTCCCTCTCTCGCTGTGTCTCTCTCTGTCAAATAAATAAAATCTTTTTTTTAAAAAGTAATAAGGGTATATCTCTCACTCTGTGTCTTTATCTTGCTTCCTCTTCTTTTTTTTTTTTTTTTCTAAGACTTTATTTATTTGTCAGAGAGAGAGAGCACAAGCAGGGGGAGCTGCAGGCAGAGAGAGAAGCAGACTCCCTGCTGAGCAACGAACCCGATGTGGGACTTGATTCCAGGACCCTGGGATCATGACCTGGGCCAAAGGCAGACGCTTAACTGACTGAGGCACCCAGGCTTCTCACTTGTTTCCTCTCTGCCTTCTTGTGTCCAGACACAGCAGACCTGATTTCTGGAAAGCTCCTGATTTCTATATGGCGAGCAGAATTCACACACTTTGGCCAATGTGCCTGCCAGTCACTATTTTATCTACTCAGCTTCTCCACCGTGACTTGTGAGTTATCTTCAGTCAATTCAGATTGGAGAGAGTAGGAAACCCATGCTAGCTTAAAAGTCAAGCCTCAATCCCCAATTCATTTTTACCAGGGAGCTCTTTACCTGAGAGAGTCCTCTGGCCTACATTAACAGAGCTGATAAGTTGATGCAAAACAGATGTTTACTCTCTGAAGCAGGACTCTGAAGGGGAGGAAGGAATTATTGACTTCCCAAACATAACCCCTAACGTATTAGAGACCTCTTTTCATTCTCAGTTTTATGTGTTTGTGATTTGTCCTTTTTTCTTAAATCACCTTTCCAGCAATTTGCATGTCATTATTGTTTCACAGTCTAAGATAAGAGATCCAGTCTGGGTCAAAAGTAACTGTAAAGACCTCAAGTGCATAGCTTTATAGCTCTTCCCTCTAATATTACTCTAGTCACATATTATAGCTTCTTAACATGAACTTGTTTCCCCCAGCCACCTTCTCTCCCTCTAACAAATTATGTCTGCCCCCTGGACCAGGTTTCATAGCTTCTGCTTATTCACGTCAACCATTTGATCATGATCCTTAATGGTTCTTCCTCCAGCTCACAATTTTTCAGCAACTCCTCTGATGCTAACCGCCAGCTGTCTCAGGATATTCAGTTGGGATTCAGAAGGCAGGGAATCTTACTAGCCCGCTCATGCCTTCACACCAAGCCACATCACTGATCCTGACAAGACTAGGGAAACGGCACAGGGCCAGTCAACTGTCTGCTCCTAAGCCTACCATCTCCATTTGCCCTCCTCAATAACAGCTCAAAATTAACATGTTGAAACAGAATTCTTGATTCATACTCTTTTTCAGTCCTTAATGTCCATAATGTGACATTCCCCATCTCTATAATGTGACCACCATCTGGCAAGTTGTTCAGACCTATGTGTTCTCCTTGGTTTCCCTTTCCCCTATCACCTCACTCACAAACTCTCATTCATCACGTCTTATCGTTCTTTCTCTAAGGTAGGTCCCAAATCCATCCATTCTCTCAATTTCCATTAGCATCTCCTTAATCCAGGACACCATTATTTCCTATCTGGATTATTACAACAGCCTTCTAATAGCTCCCTAACCAGCTATTACACTTCCGATTCTTTCCGTCATTCTATCCACATTCCTCAGAGCAGCAGTAATGATCTTTTTAAAATATACATTCAATTATATAGCACCCTCACTTAAAATCCTTCAGTAGCTCCCTATTTCCCTTAGAATAAAATCCAGTCTTTTCTCATGACTGACACAGCTTCCCATGATCTGGTCCTGACTAATGTCTCCACCTGATCTCACAGTATGCTGCCCACACTCACAGTGTGCCAGGCATACCAGCCTTCTCCCAGTGACTCAGGACCCCTGAAGGTCTTTCCTGCCTTAGGGCCTCTGCACAGGCATCCGCTTGCTTGCTCCTCCCTCTGTTCCTTCACTTGTTTTAGACAGGTGATCTTCTCTGAAGAGTCTTTGCTTGGCCACCCTGTCCAAAGGAAGTTTCCCCTGACTTGTATGTAATTCTTTATGTCACTGCCTTGTGCTTTCATGTTTTGCCTGTCCCCCTAAATTATAGGGAAAGAAACTATAAAAAACAACAGACAGAGAGCAAAACCCATAAGAGAAGTCAAGAAAACAAAACTTCAAAAAATAAGAGAAGGGGGAGGAAGCGAGAAATTGAAAGGAAATTGACATAAAATTACCAAACTCCTTGGAGAAAAAAAGTTCATAAAATTATTAGTAAACACAAATGTTGTGCACCCCTCAAGTGAGCATTCTGAACACTTCTTTCTAAGTCTGATGAAATGATTTCTAGGTTTCCTGCCTTCAAGATTTATGTAAGTCAATCTTCCTTGAATTCTGGCAACTACCATATTCTCCAGTTTGATAACTTATCAAAATGAAAGTTCAAAACGAGTTAGAAGCATTTGAAGAAGTCATTAGGAGCCACTAGAAGAGGCTAACCCTTCTTTTCTCATTGTGAGTTTGCACAGCAAGCATCCAAGACAAGTTTCAAAATAAAACAACCCTCCCTTAGGGCCGTGGGTACATGAGGCATCATTTCCCCACAATAGTCTGACCCTCTCGCCTGCCTTTGTCCTCTGCAATGCCTCTTTGTAAATCACAGGTGTTTGTGGGCATAAAGCCCATCAGAAGGGAGTTTCTTGTGAAGAGTTCTTTCTTTGCCACTTGTTCTAAACCTGTTCAGAAAGTGCTCCATGCCTTAGACCAAATCTCCATAAAAATCAAGAAACAAGAAGTTTTCTGTATTCCTGCCCAGCAGCCGCACTATGACATTAGCTTCGACAGCTTTGTGACCCGGTATTATTCCAACTTTATTCACTAGTCTCTTTTTCTCTTTCTCTCTCTATTCCTTTTTTTAAAGCCTATTGGCATTTTTTTTATCTACTGTAAAATAAAAAGGAGGAGGATGGTTTGTTTTTTTTTTTAAAGCACTCTATGTGGCAGCTAGAAAAAGCTATCTACAGTTACTGTAGTAATGGTTTCAAAAAACACCTGCAAATCAAAGAAAGACACCGTAGCAGTGTCTTCAGTGTTGTTTTTTGTGGGGTTTTTTTCTTCCCTTAAAGTTCCTTCTTGGCCATTATAGGGTAGGCTCGGGAATGAATTTATGTGACAGCTATGAAGTTAGTATTAAAATTGTGAATAGTGCCTAGCAGTTTTCATGCCCTTACTATAAGATCGCCTCAATTTGCCACACAGCGGTGAATAGGGTAAAGGGGGGGGGGTGTCAAATGAATGGGAGGAGGAGGGTATGTGAATGGGAGGGTTTCCCTAGAGGGAGCAGCACAGCAGTCACGGGGGAAGAGTGATTTATTTTTGAAATTCCAGGAAGAAAGGCCAAGAGAAGCTGCCTAAGAGATCCTGAAGCATGGGGTGGGGGGTGTAAGATAAATAATACGTCTGTACACATTTAGCAAGTGTCAGCGCCAACTCTAGAAGCAGGGACTGGGCAAGGGCGAGGGGGGAGGTGTGATGGTAAATCCATTCCTCTGGTCTTCCAAGATTGAATATTAAATGCCAGCAGGGAGCAGATGCGGGTAGGGGCTGCAGACTGGGGGTAAGGGCACGGAAGGAGGGGGTTAAGCGTTTCTCTCAATGGAAATTAACCACTTGGGGAGAATTAGGAGAGAGCCGGAGCAGGCTGGGAGGGGGAGAGTGTCTCTCAGTGAGTTTAAAGAGAGGAACTTTTCTGGTGCAGGGATTTGGGGAGGGCGTTCAGAAAGCCGAGGTGCACCGGGACGCAGAGAGCAAGGTGGGACGTGCCCTCCACCGCCCCCGTGGCCCCGCCCCCGCCGCACCCCCCACCCACCCCGTATTAGCATGCGGGCCGCAAAGGCCAGCCGGGCGGGGGAGGGCGGCAGTGGGATCGCCGCGCGGGGCGCATTGTGGGCCGCGCTCGCCTCCGCGGGGGACCATCTGCTCGCTGTCAATGCATCACCTGCTCGTCTGGGCCGTCGCCGGGGCAACGTGGGGCGGGGGATTAAGGATCGTGTGCGTCTGGGTCCGGGCGGCGGGGGCGGGGCGCTCCTCGGCCGCCCGGGGCCTGGGACTGTAGGCCCGGCGGAGGGGGCCCGCGACCACAGTGGCTGGCTCAGCCGTTCGCCGCTGCCCTCCGGCTTTGCGAAGACAGCCGAGCCGCCTTCACTCGCGGAGGTGGCTGGTGTCCGGAGGGGGAGCAGACAGCAAAAGATCCAGCCGTTTGAACCCACCCAGAGAGCGAGAACTGTGATCCTCGGGTCTACCTGGAGCTTCTTGGGCCATGTCCCAGGACCGGCGTCTGCAGCTTCCTGCGGGGAAACTGATCCGCCCAACCCGGTCCCTGGAACCGTTCTGAGCAACGCCCCCGCAACGCCGTTCTGAGCGCCCCGCAGTCGTTGGGCAACCACAATGGGGTGCGCATGGCGGGTAGACCCTCCCTGGTTCCTGTCACCTACGTTACAGATAACTTCCACACCTCTCATCTGATATTTTGGTTTGCCGCCCAACGCCCAGACTGGGGGAGCCTTTGACATCAGAATATGAGTGACACTTGCTCTTTGGGGGAGGATGGTCCCAAGGTTTATCAAAACGGGTTTATTTTCCATGGAGAAAGTGGTTCTGGGGTCCTGAAATCCCCTTTCCACCTATTCCTGTTCCTTTCACTCGAAATAATTTTGAACACGGGAGTACAACGAGCGATGCAGCCAACAGCAGGGGGCAGAGCGAGGCTGTGGATGGAAACAAGTGTCCCCTTTGGGATTACATTTGCTCCAGAGTCACCAACAAAGGTCCTTCCTATCTGCCAAAGGATTCCATGCCCCTTAAACTCCCTTACCTAAGTTTTCCATGGACTCCACAGAAGCAAGGCGTTATTAAGCTTTAATCACAGCTGGTAATATACCATGTTTTCTTTCTGGGCCGGCTAAGTACTGTTATTCTATTCCCCTGCAGAATAACCTGAAGCAGCAAAAAAGTTGAGATTCACCAAATCCCAGGCTGGACCGCCCAGACCCATATCTAAAACATTTCCAGTCCGGTAAAATCCCAGCTTGTTTCTAAAGATCTGAGTCCAGAAAACCCCAAACCTGTCTTGTTATATCTCATTCCAGGGGCTGGCAACTCTTGAGAATCAAGTCTTTCTCTGACTTAGTCACTCCAACCCTTTTCCTACAGTCCTGTTTTCCGAAGAAACAGAGAAATTGGCCTCTTTTCCAGTAAACACTTTGTGTTGAAGAAATTATTAAACTGTCCATTAACCTCAAATTTTCTCCTGTCTTTGATTCCAGCCATTTTTCTCTTCTTTAACCAAACCCTTATTTAAAGTTACACTAAATACAAGTTGATAATATAGATCTTATGTATTTCTCCACCTAAAATCTCAAAATCATCAAATACAATTTCTCTCATCCTTTTATGATTTCTGGATATGAACATAAAAATTAGACTAATTTCATGATTAAAATTACAGTTTTAAAATTTACTGTTGCCACCATTTATTTGCTGTTCCTATCATTTACATGCAAGCGAAGAAAGTTAACTCTACAAATACCCATGTGTTTTGACATAAAAGATGAAGGAAAAAAAATAAGTGTGTAATGTATTAATTTGCTCAAAAGATAAAGAAAATTCTACCCATCCAAAACTGCTGTTAATTGTGACTTTCATGGATTAAAGTTGAGAGTTCTGAGAAGGCAGGCTCTTTGATTCACAAGGTACAGCTGACCCTGGAACAACATGGGGGTTAGGGGCACTGACCTCCCACATAGTCAAAAATCCACATAGAATATTTGACTCCCCCCAGATTAACTACTAATAACCTACTGTTGTAGCTTACTGTACTATATACTATATAAGGCTTACCTATAACATAAACAGCACATAATTTCTATGTTATATGTATATATACTATATTCTTACAATAAGCTAGATAATAAAAGAGTTATTAGGAAAATCATAAGGAAAAGAAAATACATTTATAATACTGTAAAAATCATCATATAAGCGGGCCCATGCAGTTCAAACCCGTGTTATTCAAGGGCCAGCTGTACTTCCAAATACATAGAATCATGGCATCATTCCTATTTAAAGAAGGATGAGTTTGAATCCAACCATCAGCTCTATCGACAAAGTAAATGAAACGGAAATACAAGTAACCTGCCCAAGACTGTTACAGAAAAGCTGCGGATGCCCAGGGCACTCTCAACCCCACGAACCTCCCAAGGGAGCACTTTCCACACCAAGAACACCTCAAAATGCCTTTTATCTACTCTATTCCTACTCCAACAGCTGCTGACTTCACAGCAGAGATGAGAACTCTTCATCAATTCAACGAATAATCATTGAACACCTGCCACATGTCAGGCAAGCTAGACAAAGATCCCACCCTTATGGCACTCACTGTTTAGTAGGGGTAAATAGATTTAAAAAAAACAAAAAACCTCTTTTCTTTACTCATTTACCCAATAAACATTTCTTGAGCAACTGATCAGTACTATGATAAGAGGGAAAAAAATATATCCGTAAATAAGATAGGGATCTCTCTCTCAAAAAAAGAAAAACATACAAAAAATTAGAGCATAATGTAGTTAATTAGAAAATACCAGTAGGACAAAGTATCATGGAAGTAAAGAGGACGCATCAGATAAATTTGCCTGGATAGCACCACAGAGATGTCATAAAGTGGGCCATGAAGAATTAGTAGGAGTCCCCAGCACCTAAAATAGGGCATGGACATAGCAGACGCTCAATAATTAGTTGTTAAATGAGTAAATGATGTAGTTTTCAAGTAGACAAAGGGAAGACAATCCAGGCAAAAATGTCACAGTATGAACAAAGGCTCCAGGAAATACTATTAAAGGGATGATGAGTGAGCAGTTCACTGCAAGCCAAACAATATAAGAAGAAAGAGGAAGATGGAATGCCAGTGTGGAGGTATGTGGAGGGAGGGATTATCATGCCAAGAAGGTAGACTTTGTCGGGGTGCCTGGGTGGCTCATTTAAGCGTCTGCCTTCGGCTCAAGTCATGATCCCAAGGTCCTGGGATCAAGCCCCACATCGGTCTCCCTGCTCCACGGGAAGCCTGCTTCTCCCTCTCCCACTCCCCCTGCTTGTGTTCCCGCTCTTGCTATCTCTCTCTCTCTGTCAAATAAATAAAAATAAAATATAAAAAAAAAAAGGAAAAAAAATGTAGACTTTGTCTTAAGGACCAATAAATATTCAACAGCAGAATGCTTGCTTTAAATAGAATTGCAAGGAACACAAATATAATAAAATTGATCAAAACAGAGCGGTCCTACTTGAAACAGGGGTAGGACCTGACACCCTGCCCTCTGGTCACAATCTCACTGTCTCGGCACTGCTGGGGAACCCAGCATGCCCCTTGGAACACTCTTTGAAAACCAGTGCCATGGTCCGTGGGTCATCACTGAACATTATTGGACATGACAATGCAAGTTTGGATGGAAAGAAGCCAAGAAGAATAGTTAGGATGCTATTGAAACATGTACTGCATGGAGCACTGGGTGTTATACGAAAACAATGAAGCGTGGATCACTACATCAAAAACTAATGATGTATTGTATGGTGACTAACATAACATAATAAAATTAAATTTAAAAAAAAAAAGGATGCTATTGAAATTGTCCAAGCACAAAATAATGAGGATTTAAGTTAGACCAGTGACAATCATACTGAAATGGAAGATAAAGAGATTTTGAAGATGGAATCCTTAATATGTATGGTCTTTCTACTTCAGGGAAAATAATTTCACCTCTGGTACATCTGGATTTGGATATTTTAAATGATGATATGTAACAAAGTACATCACAGCTGTTACTATGGCCAACACCTTCCCACACTTGCAAAAGTTTGTGAAAAAAACACAAATTCCTTTGCAGTGACTAGTTAAAATATGACTTGGATCTCAGAATATAGATTTTTGGAGCAAATGGAAGCAAATGGAAGCAAATGGAAGGAGCAAATGGAAGATTTAGGAAAACAGCAAAAAGGAAGGCACAGATGAGAGCGGTCCAGTACTCTCTTAATTAATAACCAGGGGAACCAATTTGTATGCAATAATCAAAGTTATGGTGAACAGTGACCCTTCCCCACACCCCCTCAAATGTAAGCATTCAAGTGTTGCTCTTAAAAGGCATATAAAGTTCACGTATAATATTGCTCACTTATATTTAGATATATTTGATGATGAAAGGCCCCTCATGGGTAGAAAATCTGTGACTTAAGGAAACCACAAATTATGGACTGGGTAAAACAAAGATATATGCTCTTGCAAATAAGCTAATGGAAGAGAAACAGCAAAGGGGAGCTGGGAAGCCAAGGAAATTCACATGATGAAGATAGCTGGCATTTAGCCAAAAGTGAAAACTATAAATATTAATCAGATGAGAATCAGTGTCACTTTACTGCAAGAATGTTCTGTAATTAAGAGGGTGGGTATTGTGCTGTGCATGTTAGCACAATTGTTGCCAATAATACCGCATGCCGGCAGCTCCTGAGCACTGGAGAAAACACAGATTCCTAAAAGATGTCACCTACCAGAAAGTTTACCGCATACGCACGAGCCGTTTATGTCAAATTCAAATGATACGTCAAAATAAAGGGGGAAGAAATACCAGGGCTTCAAAATTGTGCTTCTGTCTTTAAAAGAAAACAAAAGACAAGGAAAGAAATATTTGTTGGACACCTATTATATGCCAGGCATTTACTAGACACTTTCCATACATCATGTCATTTAATCCTTACCTCAAACGTGCGGGAAAGGTGTCCTCATAACCACATTTCAAAGACGCATCAGTTCCAAAGTTGGCTCTGCTGTCCAGGGTGCGACTCTGGGTGTGTCTCAAGTAGAGCAGAGGTGAAATGTCCCTAACATTGGTGACGTGACAAGATCATGAGATTATTGTGCTTAATGGATTATCCACGTGAGCAGTGAGTCTTCCAGGGAGCTGATGACCCTTGGAGTGGAAGGGAAGTCTTGGAGGGAGGTGCCAAAGCTCTCATTTGGGGAAGTCAGCAGTAACTCTACTCAATGGTCAGGCAAAGGGTGTTTAGAAACATACTGAGTGTCAAAGGAGAGGAGGTTACTGGAGACCAAAGGAGTAATGGTTGAAAGAGGCAGAGGGGGACGAAAGTATGTTGTTCCCTACTTTCCTCTGTGCCCGGACACAGATGAGCAAGGATGAAGACATCCACTGTGGCAGGGTGCAAAAGCAGGCATCTCTTCAAAGGAAAATAGGGGTTTAGTTAGGTCAGAAGTGGAGGGCTCTTTGAATGAAGAGGCCAAGGATGTAGAGGTCACTTTCTTGTCTCTCCCTTGCCTATAGTCTAAAATCCAAATACTTAGAGGTCAGTGAAGCCCTTCATGAGATGATCTATAATGGCACATCTTCAGATAGGCCTTCCCTGGTAAATGTTTAACAACCAGCTCTCTGAGAGGATAAAACCCTGATCTGTAGCATCTGCCAATATCCCTGGTTGTAAATACTCCCACCATGATTGACTTCAGCTTCCAAGGCCACATTAGTGAGTGCAGAGTTAGCAGAAGATGTGCACAATCAGCTCTGATGAGCCAGTGCAAATTGGTTCCAATACACCATTCGCCCTTGTCTATTTCATGCTCTCCTGTCCCTTCTTCCCATTTAATCCTTACCTCTGTATTCTTGTTCAAAGGTAGGGCTGCTAACTTCGGCAACTATACACGGCACAACTCTGGCAGAACCATGTTCATCACAGTCATCACTGACACATTTATGTAATATAACAGCTTTCCTTCAGATGGCTGCTAAGTATAGAGAACAGGAGACTGTCCCTAATTTGCACAGAGGCATCATTTGGTTGTCATGCTGCTCAAATATCACATACTGGAAATCCATCCCACAGGCACCTTTTTCATTAGCTCACAGGGAGTTTAAAAATGTTTGTTTTTAAAAAACTAATTTGCCATTCATCTATTGATGGACCCTTGGGCTGCTTCCATAATTTGGCTATGTAAGTAATGCTGCAATAAACATAGGGATGCATATATCCCTTTGAATTAGTGTTTTTGTATTGAATGGATAAAGAAGATGTGGTATATTATATATATACAGTGGAATATTATTCGGTCATAAAAAAGAATGAAATCCTGCCATTTGTAATGACATGGATGGAGCTAGACAGTATAATGCTAAGTGAAGTAAGTCAGTAGGAGGAAGACAAATACCACATGATTTCACTCATATGTGGAATTTAAGAAACAAATGAGCAAAAGAAAAAAGAGAGAGAGAGAGACAAACCAAGAAACAGACTCTTAAGTATAGAGAACAAAGTGATGGTTACCAGAGGGGAGGTGGGTTGGGGGATGGATGAAATAAGAGATGGGGATTAAGGGATGCACTCGCTGTGATGAGCACTGGGTATTGTATGTAAGTCTGAATCACTATATCGTACACCTGAAAATAATATTACACTGTATGTTAACTATCCTGGAATTAGAATAAAAACTTAATAAAAGATAAAAATAAAAATAAAAACTAGCTTGCCAACATTTAAAAATAAGAAAACAAAAATCCAAATTTCTGGATTCTCTTGGGAAAATCAGAGCAGGCTGCATTATGAACAAATGGAAAATGCCTCTGCCTACAAAGAGCTAGTCATTCAAAAGATGGCAGATCCATCAGCCCACCCAGGCTGGTATTTTATACTCAGCATTTTTACCCTGATATCCTGGAATCCATGTTATCTGGACTCTATTTTCTTCTGAAACCCCTCCCCTACCTTCCCTCCGTTTCCAGAACAATCCTCACACCTGCCATTCTTCTTCCTGAAATACTCCACTCCCCAGCCCCTTCACTTGGCCAACTCCCACTCATCCTCCCATTTCAACCAACTCTCAGCGAGATTCCCAAATAGCCTTCAGCCTGCTTATATCCATACCATGCACCACAGAGCACTCAGAGTGGTCTTTTTAAAATGCAAATCAAATCATGGCACAGGGTAATTATAATGGGACACAAACTCCTTAAAATAGTCCTTAAAGGACTATATGATTTGAACACTCTCCCTATTCTTTAGTCACACCATTTCCCTTTCTCCTTCACACACACCACAATCGTACTCTTGCCGTCTGGAATATTCTTTCCCAAATCTTCATAGACACCTTCGCCTCATCCTGATCTCAGCATGAATCAACTGCACATCTTCAGACAGGCCTTCCCTGGACACCCACAGTCTAGCATAGCAGCCCTCGTCCCTATGAGCCTCCCTTCAATGACTCTCTAGCACATCACTTTGTGACATATCTTAGATAATCCTCTAGACCTCCACTTCAGAATTCCCAGTGGTGGGACCTGTCAATCTATACTTTTATTAAGCTACCCCTGATGTGTACCAATTTGGGAACACCCCATCCATGGCATAATGGAAAGAATGAGGAAAGAACATCATGCATGTCAAGGAATGCTATGGTTCATCGTTAGTGTGTTGTTCCTTCTGGGTTACTATAGTTCAGTTCAGCACTGATCAGACAGTACCACAAACCCAGCCTAATTTGTGGCAGTAAATTATCATTTCCTTGCCCATTTTAGTGATACCCAAAACCCCTATAAACAAAATTCTAGAGAACTTGTTAGAAACAAATCCAAAAGTCCCTCCAATCCCTTTGAAGAAGTGATGAAGTGAAGGATGAACGCCTAGCGGTGAACTCAGCAAACGAGTAGGATGGGGAAAAATGCAGACACGTTAAAAAGAAAGCTGGAGATGCTGTGAGAGCTTAAAAATCATTGGGAAAATGTCTGACGTCATGAAGAAATGTAAGATTAAAATCTTACTTGATGGTTATGAAAATACAAAGTCTAGAGGAAAAGAAATGGAACATGGTGATAAAATCAGTGAAGTTCGATAAATCCTGTAAGTGGCAGGATGGTTTTCCAGTCATGCTGAACTTGGGAATCATGGAGACGTGATTTCCCAGCAGCTCTGCAAGCTTTTGAGTTTGAGCAACATTGAAGCCACTGGGGATGTCATTTTTATGGTATGCTTCCAAATTTAACACTTATATAGGAAAAAAAAAAATGTCCCAAGCCAGATTTGAAAGCCCACAACCAATAACTGGAAATGCAATTCAGTCGATACATGACTGACAGTATTACAATTGTCCAGAACATTGGTAGGAAGAGATATCGTTCTTCTCAGCGACAGCCCTCATCTCCCTAGTGGACAGAATCTCTCCTAGGACCTTTCCTTTTTTCCTGGAGATTACAGTTACTTACAAATACATGCATCTTCCCTCACACTGTAAGTTCCTTTAGGGCAACATAATATTGAGGGTCAATAACCAAAGCACTGGAGGCAGAGATGCCTGGATTCAGGTCCTGGGTTGACCACTTGCCAACTGTACGTCCTTGTCCAAATTATTTGACCTCTCTAAGTGTTAGTTCCCTCACCTCTAAAAAGGGAGTAATCATTTGTAAATGCTTCTGTGCCGGGTAGGTGCTAAGTATTCTAAGTGTTCTAGTCAATCCCCATAAGAACACTTTGAGGTAGCTACAGTTACTCTCCCCATTTTATAGAGGAGGCAAACTGAGGCATAAGAATGTTAAATTTACTTATTTGTTATGTTAATATGTTAATTATTTAACATAACTTACTCAGAGTCACACAACCAATAGGTGATTGAGGTGACATTTAAGCCCAATGTATTGAATGCTAAAATAAGGTAATGCTTGTAAAAGGCTCAGAACAGCAGTTGTGTGCCTAGAGTGAGCTTTTCCAGGGATTCCTCATGCCCCTTTCCATCTATGCCATTTAGCAGTTAGCAACCCCTAACTACCTTATGCTCCAATCATATAATGTTTGCTGCTGAAGAATGGGGTGCGGGAAGGGAAATACAAGAATAACTTATAAAGTAACTCACTCCTTCTGAAGTTAATCACCACCCAACTGAGAGCTTCAAGGAAGAACCATTTTCTTGGAATATTTCCAAATCTGCCATCTTCAAAGGGAAAAAATAAATCTCAGCCCCTGAGCCAAGCTTGAACATGGATAGTCAGGCTTGAAAGTGCAATTTAAAAAACAACTTTAAAATGCATCCTTGTGTAAAATGTAGATGATACTGCCAAAGAAAGAAACCGGGTAAATCCAAGCTGGTTTCCCAGACTGAACCAATTTGCCATCCTTGCTGAGCAAAGCAGGTGCTAGATATTATGCATGGCTACACTGACCCTGAACCAAGTTGCATTTTTAGTCTGAATTCCTGTTTGGAGCAGTGCAACCCAGCCAGCTGTCAGAAGCCATACCCAGATGTGAGATACGATAAATCCTAAGAGAGAGGCTTTCTCTTTTCTTCCCTAAACCCACCACAACAATTTCCTCATCTTGTTTCATCTATGACCTTTAAACTTTCTGAACCCAGGGAGTTCTGACATGGAGATAAAATTTTCTTTAAATCCCCCTGAAGCAATCATTTAATTGTGATAAAATTAGAGTATCACACTCCCACCCTGGGTTCCTTCCCCTTGTGCTGTAGGCTTAAGAGAGGCCAGATCGTAGATATTCAAGAGTAGGAAACTTTTATGTGACATCAGTAATCTTAATATTTTGTCCCGTCTCTAATGGCTGCAATTTGGTTCGTGGACCATCCTTTATCCTGCTTGTGCCCACTGGGATTCTCTTTTATATCCTGTCCATTGCAGGTCAGGTCCAGCACCCCCTTTGCCCAGGAGCCTGCATGTTGCTGGGTGGTCCCAAGCTAGAAAGTGAAAGACATTACCTGACCATTTTGGGCAGTTGTCAAGGTCCTCTTCCATGAAGCCAGGGAACGGGCTTGCCCATCCTGACTCTCAAGAGGCTCACTGGTGGGGCACCTGGGTGGATCAGTCCCTCAAGCATCTGCCTTCAGCTCAGGTCATGATCTTGGGGTCCTGGGATCGATTCCCATGTGTGCTTCTCCCTCTCCCTCTACCCCCCTCCCCCGCTGGTATGCACTCTCTCTCTCTCTCCAAATACACAAAAAAATCTTAAGAAAAAAAAAAGATTCTCACTGGTGAAGCTGTCATCTTTAAAGCCCCCAGAGAAGAAATGGGGAGGACAATAGAAACACCTTTGAGAAGAAAATAGAATTTCATTCACCCAAGATGTTAGTCTCATTATGACCTTCAGTTGGATCCCAGGGGTGTTTGAGAGGTCTAAGAAGTAAAAGAAAACCAAGAACTAAAACAAACGTGGGGCGCCTGGGTGGCTCAGTTGTTAAGCATCTGCCTTCGGCCCAGGTCATGATCCCAGGGTCCTGGGATCGAGCCCCACATTGGGCTCCCTGCTCCGCGGGAAGCCTGCTTCTCTCTCTCCCACTCCCCCTGCTTGTGTTCCCTCTCTAGGCTATGTCTTTCTCTGTCAAATGAATAAATAAAATCTAAAAAAAAAAAAAAAACTAAGACAAATGTTATATTTATTTAATAAAATTATATTTGTATTTTATGTAAGTTATAATATATACTTTTATATAAATATATTATAAAATATATGTGATGAAATTTTACGATACGTGTGTATATATTGCATATGTGTATATATATATTTTGTATATGTGTATATATAGAACTGAGATGTAACAAAGACTGTCACACTATAAAAATACCCTTTAACCCTCGACTGGGGGTGCAAGGTTTTCCAGGCTGGCTCACTCCACTGCTCCACTCCCCTTTTCCTTCTTTCTTCTACCTTAACCCACATGCTCTCTAGAGGCATAGATAAATGAATTCGATTACTCAAAAGAGCCACTGACGAGTTACTTTATCTTCAAAAGTTAGTACACCTGAAGGCGGGGCCAGGAAGACATATGTTCCTTGGCCTCCAAGTTGACCAGTAATGTGACATCCCTGGTCCTGTGAAAAGGCTTTCATGCCTTTTCAAACTGTTATTCTTTAAATATTTAATATTTTCACACAGATGTGCATTTACATTGTCTTTATTTTTTTTTATTTTATTATATTATGTTAGTCACCATACATTACAGCATTAGTTTGTGATGTAGTGTCCCATGATTCACTGTTTGCGTATAATACCCAGGGCTTCATTTACATTGTCTTTAAATATATAAATATCCTTTATTAAACATAGACCCTTTTTTCTTAAGGGACAGCCCTGGCTTCACTTGTATGTATTGGAAAGTCAAGTTCTCGCTTCGAATGTGCCTTCATCTACTCTGCAAAACAGAAGCCCTAAAGGTGCCCTGACCTAGACTCCTTAGACAGCAGTTTGGGAAATAAGAGTATTCCTACTTGAGCCTGCTCCTGAGGAGCCTTGACCCCTGCCCAGGAGGGTTAGCCATATTTTCCTTTTATCACTATCGTGACAAGTACCGATTTATACTCCATGTTCTCCCTCTCGTTGCATTTTCAGTGATAGTTTGGTTCCTTTTATGGAATGTATAGCAAACAGCCCAGCGGGTCTGCCCTCCGGTGAGGCTCTGGGAATCTGTAGGATGGTTGTAGTTGGGGATGGAGGTGAAGTTGGTCTTAGTGCAGTAGACATCTGCTCTTCTGTCCGCCCAGCAATCATTCCTGCTTCCTCAGGTGAGAGTTTGCTGATATTCCTTGGGGAAATGCTCATCCTCTGCTCTCGGTTCATGTGTCCCATGGGGCATGTGTCCCAGATCCGGCACAATAACTGGTTCAGAGAAGGACATGTGGCCCCAGCCAGACCAGGGAGAGTCAGGATGTCTGCATGAACCCTAAGGAAAAGAGAACTTGCTCTCCACCAGGGTTGCTAAATGGATAGAAGGGAAACCTGCAGCTCCATTTGGCCATCTCTTGCCATTGAATGAAAAGAATATGAAGCCCCAGGGACGGAGGCAGAGCCAAGAAAGAGAGGTTCCTGAGGATATGACTTCACAACTAAACCAGCCATGCCTAAAGCCAGATACGCCCCTGAATTTTCAGTTTCATGAGCAAATACCTTCCCCTCTTTACTTAAGCTGGGTTTTCTGTCCTTTGCAACTGAAAAAGTCCTGATTAATAAAGCAAGCTCTATGATCAGTCTTCCCCTCAATAAAATAACAACAACAACAAAAAGATTTCACCAGGAGTAGGAAATGGGCTCTTTCTTTGAGCATGGATTATATATAGTCCATCTCTGGATCAGGACTGGAATCGGGAGGACTCTAATTCAGAAAGAAAATGAAGACAGAACCAAAGTATTTGAACTCAATTTATTAACAGAAAGAGTATTCAATCTTTTACCAAATATTTATTGAGCACCAGATGCATGCTGGACAAGTCAGTGTGCTGGGCAGCGGGACACAGCCCAGAGCAAGAGGCGGGGTCGGCCCCTTGCTCACACTTTCGTGGAGAAAAACAGAAAGTAAACAAGGAAGTGCTACATCACGTGTGGTGGCCTATGTTTTGGAGAAAAATAAAGCAGGATGAGGAAGATAGGGAGTGGGGGATGGGCCGAGAAGGAGAGGCCTCTCATCCAAGCAGAAAGCAGAAGCAAAAAGGAGCCACGCAGCTCTCTGAGGGAGAGGACAGCCCAGGAGCAAAATCCCCGAGGTGGGAAGGCACAGGGCAGGGCTATGGAATGGCTAGGAAGGATCCACAGGAGCTAAAGTCAGAGTTAGAAGAGAGGCCAGATCCTGTAGGACCCTCTAGACACTGTAAGGACTTTCCTTTGACTCTGAGCAAATTGGGAGCCATCGGAGCATTTTGCAAAGAGGAAAGCTGTGACCTCCTGTCATTTGAAGGATGGTTCTAGCTGCTGTGTGGAAAATAGGTAGGAGCCGGGGTGAGGGGTTGCGGGGCGGGGGTGGGGGACAGGAGCAAGGACAGAAGCTGAGAGATGCTGTCCAATTCTACCCAAGCTTTCCGATGGAAATAGCATAAAAACGTTTAAATCCAAGCAGTCTGCCAGAAGAAGAAGAGTATTGAAAAAACAATTCTCAAATACCCCTGCAGAGAAAGAGTTCAAAACCATAGCACATAAATAATTATGATTTTAGTCCCTCATAGTTCCAGACCAGTGGTTCTCAATCAAGGACCTGTTTTTTTCCCCCAGGATACATCTGGCAATGTCTGGAGACCTTGGCGGTTGTCACAAATGGCTGGGAGGCGGCGGGGGGGCAGGAGGGGAGCGTGCTCAGGGCGCCTTGCGGGTGGAGGCCAGGGAGGCCGCTCAGCATCCCAACACAGCCCCACACAACAATGAGCCGAGCCGTCCAGCCTCACATATCAATAGTGCTGAGGTGGAGACACCCTAGTCTACAGAGTGTAAAGATTCATTGTTCTCAGTTTTTGTGTTAGTGACTCTTAAACTTGCACTAAATATGAAACCAGAGAAGCACAGACTGAGTTGGATTATTTTCCCCTTTGGCTAATCATTTGAAAGACAAAAGCTATCATTGCTGTTTTCCATTTAAGAACAGCTTATTGAAAAAGAAAATAATAAAGAGCGGCCGTGCTGTCCAGTAGATCCTTAGGAAAAGAAGGGACAGAGAATATTCCTCAGTTTGTAACAGGAAGAAGACTTAAAAAAAATTTTTTTAATATAAAATGTCATTGCAGGGAAACAAAAGTACCTGGCACAGATTTTGCTCTGGGGAGGAAAATGCCTTTGAAAACCCAACTAGTTGTATAATTAAGTGATAATGAATGCAGAGCTGTACTTTGTATTCCATTCCAGCACATTGGAGTTGAATCTGAGCTTGAAAAGCTAAATCCCTCAGTGCGCTGGCCCCTCATCAGTGAAGTGCAAATCAAGGCCTTTAACTGCTACAGAAGGGGTGTTTCCAAAAAAAAAAGTGTGAACTACAAATATTATGTTTTCAAACTGCCTGCTTTCTAATGATATGCTAAGTTGTAGATGCAAACCGTATTTAATGAAAGAAATGTTTCCTTGGAACAAGAAAGCAAGCTATCATATGTGATGTTTTATGCTAAATGGAACGATAATCTAGTTTTTAAAAAGAAAGAAGGGCTATTAATTTCCAGTTTATAAGGGCAGTAGGAATGCTTTCTGGATTTTTAACTCGCCGATGACTCTACTTAGAGGAAGACTGAATAATATTTTTATTTGTGCTCTGGCGTGTAAGAAAGTGTGTAAGAAAGATGTATGAGAATAGGTATGTATGTCGGATTAAGCTTTTCACTTTGTTATAAAGATAATTAGTCTTTGGAAACTCGTCTTAACAAGAGTTGAGAAAACTCTAAAAAATACAGCAACAAATAGAGGACCTGCAAACATAAGAAATTCCTAAGATGATGAGTTATTTAAAATGTTATTATGATAATTAAAGGACAAAATATAACCAACTTGCAGACAGGCAATCCTTCAAAGAAGCCAGTATCATTTGATGTTTTTATCTTGATACTTAAAGATAAACTGAAAGTTAAAGAGATGGAAATTTGTTTGTTTTACCAATTGGTATTTTCTCGAAAAAGGATTAAAACAAAAATTCCACATACAAGGAATTTAGGAGGTAAGCCCAATGGGAAGCAAAATAGACAACCTAATACATGTTCAAGTTCAAGTAGCATTTTGATAAATAGGTAGGCTTAAATGACTGAAGAGAAACAGGGCTCTACAATAGGAGGGTAAACAGATGACAAAAGTGGTGAGTATTCTGCTTATCGGTTAAACACCCACCAATTTGTATCTACCCGATTTCATTGGAAGCACAGGTTCTCACCTAGCTCTGACCACAGACGCGTGCCATGGGGGAACATCCCTTCCAAGAGAACCCGGCAACACGGGGCTATGCAGGGGACCACCACGGAAGACCAGGACAGCAGTCAGACGAGGCTGCCCGTCAGTCTACTCCTGCCCAGCGATAACATGATCACAGAAGGAAGAAGTTGGGGCAAACCAGTCTAGTGACACAGTAAGACAGACCCGATACATTTTTCTCTTTTGTAATTATGCCTTCATCCAAAACTGTCCGCTTAAGAACTTTCTGGGTGAGACGGGCAAGTAGCTTCTTCTGCTGGCTCTGATCAAACCAGTAGAATTAATTAACTGTGGAGTTGCATGTCCACATTGCCCTGCCTTCACTGCAAGCCAATATCCCCAGACCAACAAAGCTATGGATTAGGAAGCTTGCAGCCCGCAGCCCAGATGCCTCGCTCGCCCATGAGATTTTTGGCAGAAGTAATCAAGGCTACAGCAGCAAGGGCAGGGTAGGAAGGAGACCTTTAGGATGCCTTTGCCAATGCCAAACATGGAATGCAGTCAGCCTGCTTGAAGTTCAAGAGTGACATGATCCACCTGATGGATGACACAAATGAAACAGACCATTTCAGGTGAATGGTTGGAGAGTCAGATGAACTAAAACTTGTTTTCTGATTTTTTTCTGATTAAAAGATACCTACGGGAGGGCACCTGGGTGGCTCAATCGGTTAAGTTTCTGACTTTGGCTCAGGTCATGATCTCAGGGTCCTGAGATCAAGCCCCACGTGGGGCTCCCTCCTCAGCGGGGAGTCTGCTTCTCCTTCTCCCTCTGTCCCTCCCCCTGCTCGTGCTCGTGTTCTCTCTCTCTCTCTGTCTCTCTCTCTCTCTCAAATAAATAAATAAAATCTTAAAAAAAAAAAAAAAAAAAGACAGGACAGCCCAGTAGCACAAGAGAGGTTAGCCTATGGGAAATGTATTACCTTGAGCTTTTAATTATTGATTTTTTAATGGGAATGTCTATTCTCTCAAACTGAATTATATGTTTCCTATATTTCTCTATTATCAACCTCCCATCCCCAGCATTTAGCATTTAAAGACAGCCTCTAGCAAAGGCCCTGCTTAGAGGAAAGAATAAAGAGTCATAGATGACATTTTTTTAAGATTTGAAAGAAAATTCATTGCATATAATTTTAAGTAATTTCTTCTGAAAGAGCACATAAATTAATGACATTTGTGGATAATACTTCCATATTTTTTTCCTTTAGTTTTTTTTCTTTTTTATCATCATGAATCAGAAGGCAAAAAAAAATTTTTTGTAAGGAATACTCAAAGGGCAATAGAAATACTTCAGTGTCATTGAAGACCCAGCAGAAATTAAAACACTTCTGTCAGGATATAAGGGTTAAAGAAATTGTGAATCAGGAGAAAGATGCACAGATGTTACTTTAAACCCCAAACCATAAACTGGCTCATAGGCCTGCCACAGTCTAATGCTAAATCAGTCAGAGTTCTTAGTGGCAAGCAACAGAATCTTCTTTGACCGGTTTAAACATTTATATAAAGTTATTTATTAACTTTATTTATTTATTAAAAGTTTTTTATTTAAAGTCTACCCCTCACCACTGCCCCCAAGTATCAAAGTATTAGGTACTTAGTAACATGTCCTAAGCAGATAGCAATTTAATTTATTTCAACAGTTGTGCTTTTTTCCCCCAACGGTTATGTTTTTAACGCTTGGAAGGGAGCCTTAGTTCAGCCACTTAGAAATTATGTGATGTTAGGCAAATTACTCAACCCTATGAGTCTGCTGCTTCCTCCTCCACAAAATGGGAATGATGAGTTTCTCATAGAGTTGATGCCATGACATTTTTGGAAATGGGGCACAAGCCTGGACTGGAGTAAACACACGATAAATATAAGGTCCACACATGCCCAAGCTTTACGCTTTAATGGAGTAAGCAGCTACCTAGCTGTGTGATTTCCAATGTCCCAGGAAACCCTCCCACCCTTCAACCAAGCCCCCGCTACACATACACACACACACACACACACACACACTCACACATCCAACACACACATCTGCTCACTCGTGACTGGAGTCAGGGAGATGCTGGGATGTAGCCATGAGAAATGAGTTTGACAAGACCATGGATTTGAGGAACCCACACTGAGATAGAAGTGGTAGTTATGAGATCCCATTCGGAGAGCCGTTGTACGGGAAGAGGAGGGGAAAAGGCAAAGGACACTGCTGTCCTGGCGGTGGCAGGAGACTGACACCACATAGTACTGCCTGAAAGTAAGAAGGGGTGAGGCACCTGCTGAAGTGGCCCAGATATTCCTCAAAGTGACAAACGACAAGCTCCATTTCACCAATGTAGAAAGTGAGCCGAGAATATAAATAACGCATATTATAGGGATTCTAGGATAGGGATCAAAGACTGGAAAACCCTGATTTGCCGTGCTAGCATCACCTTAGAAAGGGCACAAACTACCCACAACTCCTGGACACCGGCAGTCCCAGGTAAGGGGGGCGGGAGGGGATGCAGGGGACATACGTGGACAGGCACAGAGGGTTGAATTCATTTCTGGCCAATGAAAAACCCCTCCTATGTGTAATCCCTGATTTCTTTTTTTCTTTTTTTAAGATTTCATTTATTTATTTGAGAGAGAGACAGAGAGAGCACAAGCATGGGGAAAGGCAGAGGAAGAAGGAGAGAAGCAGACTCGTTGTTCAGTGGGGAGCCCAACGCGGGGCCTGATCCCAGGACCCTGAGATCATGACCTGAGCTGAAGTCATGACTGACTGAGCCACTGACTGAGCCACCCAGGTGCCCCTGTAATCCCTGATTTCTACTATCACCTTACAGTAAGTATCCGCCCAGAATAACTCTCTATTTCTTTTTTTTATAATTTTTTTATTATGTTATGTTAATCACCATACATTACATCATTAGTTTTTGATGTAGTGTTCCATGATTCATGGTTTGCGTATAACACCCAGTGCTCCATTCAATACGTGCCCTCCTTAATACCCATCACTGGGCTAACCCATCCCACCACCCCCTTCCCCTCTAAAACCCTCAGTTTGATTCCCGGAGTCCAGAGTCTCTCATGAGGGGGAGACGAACCATCAAAGACTAACTCTCTATTTCTTATGATCAAAGCAAAACAAATAAAAAACCTAAGTGGAATAGTGGACTGAGCCAGGAACCTTGAGAGAGAGTAGAAATGTGAAAACTTCAAGGGCAGGCCCACACCACACATGCTCCTTTGGTCTCTCTCTGTCTTGCATGAATGCCCTTCATCCCTGTCACTACCTGGTGGGCTCCTCTTCATCCTTCAAGACCCAGCTTAATTATCTACTGCCTTCTCTGTAAAACCTTCCCAAGGACTACAGAAGGAATTAGTCATTCCTTTCTTATGCTTTGTCTCACTGCTTGGGCACCTCTTGTGTCCCACTTCCTGTCTTCTTGGCTCACTTTTCTGACCCAGCCCTAGCTGTGGCACCAGCTGTGCCCAGGAATTACCTGGCAATCTTGTACTGCAGCCACACCCCCGTCTCTTCATCACAGCCCCGTCCAGCCATCTTGACATAGTGCAAACCTAGACAGAAAAGAGAGTTAACATCTTATGGGGCAAACCTTGACCATCAGAAGATGGGAGCTGGTGGAAAAAATGCCCCACTCTTACACGTCTCAGGGTACAATTTTGAAGTACATTCTACACAGCTCCTAAAAGGTCCCCAATGGCATTGCATTGCAGCTGCCCTCAGCAGTAACCAGTTAATAATACACCCTTCAATGGGCTTTCCAGCCTTCCCAGTTTCACTCTGTCTAGCAAGCACCCCGCACATACCTTAAAATCACTTCCCAAAGTAAACTACCTGCAAACAAGCCCTCGTCTCAGGCTCTGCTCAGATACAAGTTCACAATGGTTTTGACTATAAAGCACACAGAAAAACAGACCATCCACAAAGACTACTCTTCCATCCTCAACAGGTCAGCTTGGAAACCAGTCCCATTGTTATGAAAAGAGATGGTATCTAGCAAGCTCCTTTGGCTAGATGAGCACAGAACTATCACTCTCAGAGAAGAAAATAATCCCAACTTTGAAAGATGTTAGTCTGAAGGACCATCTTTGTGTGGCGAGGCCATCTCCTCCACCCAACGTCGCTTACTATCAATACTAAGATAAATTGGGGCGCTTGGGTGGCTCAGATGGTTAAACGTCTGCCTTCGGCTCAGGTCATGATCCCAGGGTCCTGGGATTGAGCCCCGCATCGGGCTTCCTGCTCTGCAGGAGGCCTGCTTCTCCCTCTCCCACTCCCCCTGCTTGTGTTCTCTCTCTCGCTGTGTATCTCGCTCTGTCAAATAAATAAACAAAATCTTTAAAAAAATAAAATAAAATAAAAATAAATAAACCTTTAAAAAAATACTAAGGTAAATTAATCCTCTCTTCTAAAAATGGCCCACCCATAGTTAGAGTCCAGTCATTTCCACTGGTGGCTCCCAGGTGCCTGGAAGTCAATGGGGTGTTTTGCAAGAACCCATGATAACTTATATGAGCACCATGCCTTGTATGCGGAGAGAATAAATGGCTCATCATTTTCATCTGACTACTATGTATGTAGATGAGTTGTAATTAATCAGAGAGAAATTCATTTAAAAATGTTACTGATTGGTGGCGCCTGGGTGGCTCAGTCGTTGGGCGTCTGCCTTCGGCTCAGGTCATGATCCCGGAGTCCTGGGATCGAGCCCCGCATCGGGCTCCCTGCTCTGCGGGAAGCCTGCTTCTCCCTCTCCCACTCCCCTGCTTGTGTTCTCTCTCTCGCTGTGTATCTCTCTCTGTCAAATAAATAAACAAAATCTTAAAAAAAAAAAAAAAAAAAATGTTACTGATTTGGGGTGCCTGGGTAACAGTCGATTAAGTGCCAGACTCTTGATTTCAGCTCAGGTCATGATCTCAGTGTTGTGAGATCGAGCCCCACAGAGGGCTCTGCTCTGTGTGTGGAGCCTGCTTAAGATTCTCTCCCCTCCCTCTCTAAATTAATTCATTCATTAATTAAAATGTTACTGATTTCAGCCAGGATGTATAATCTCCATCAGTGATGCATATCCTAACATGGGGGGCATCGGCAAACTACTTTCAAATTTCAAAGGGGCGCCCATATTCCAAAAGTTTGACAACTCCCTGTTTTAAGTGGTATTAATGGAAAACAATAATTGTTTAATAATAACCTCTATGCACTGAGTGCCTACATATATTATCTTAACCCTCTCCACAATCCTGCAAGAAAGTATTTTTAGTCTTATTTTAAAGGTAAGAAAACAGGTTCAGAATGTGTAAGGGACTTTCCTGAGGCCACGAGGATAATAAGTGATGAATTGAAGATCAAAATCCAGGCCTATGAGACCTTACTATCACTATCATTCATTCATGAATTCATTCACTCACTGCATAGGCACCTCGGGGGACATGGCACATGCTGTAAACTTCTGGAAAACATAGCCGTTATCCAAGCCCCGCTCCTCAAAACATCTTTCTTCTGCCAATTTAATTCAATTATTCTGTCTTTTTGCTCAGCTTAAGCAGGTTTAGAGTAACAGAACCTGACCTTGTCTTTTAGCTTCTTTTCGCAGCCCCTAAGACCCATGCTGCCTATCCTTTTTCAAGGATTTCTTGTTCTTTTATCACCTGTTTGTTCTCTGGCCTTTAACTCACCTACAAACAAAGGTGAAAGAGGAGACAAGCCCAGTGACTTACATCTCTTCCGCTGGCCCAATCCCTTCCTTTAGCCAGGGAGGAGAGGTTGGGTCTATAGAAAGGAATCAAAACGTTGGCAAGAACAGGGCCCCATCGTGTCCAGCATGCTTCCTTGAGGCACAGAGTGGGGGCAAGAGAGACATGTGTGGTCATGTTTTCCAAGTGTACCCTTTTTGTTCCCAAACCAGGGAGACATGCTTTCCTGGCTTCTGCATGCACCCTCCCCCAGTCACACCGAAGAACAACAAACTGTGGGCAAGTCCTCTCTTTAAAATGCCAACCATGGGGCGCCTGGGTGGCTCAGTCATTAAGCGTCTGCCTTCGGCTCAGGTCATGATTCCAGTGTCCTGGGATCGAGCACCACATCAGGCTCCCTGCTCAGCGGGAAGCCTGCTTCTCCCACGCTCACTCCCCCTGCTTGTTTTCCCTCTCTCACTGTGTCTCTCTCTGTCAAATAAATAAATAAAATCTTAAAAAGAAAAAAAACTTAAAAAAATAAATAAAAAAATAAAATGCCACCCGTGAACAAACCCAGCAAAGCCAGGCAGCCATCAACCCTGCCACTTGATTTCAGCTCATTGACACGGTGCAAACCTAGACAGAAAAGAGAGTTAACATCCTATGGGGCAAACTTTGACCATCAGAAGATGGGAGCTGGTGGAAAAAATGCCCCACTCTTACACATCAGCCCAGTGAGGCTGGACCTAACTAACTTTGATTTATTTGAAATGTGTGATTCGTTAAGTACATGTATCTGTCACAGGTGCGGGCCGTTCCCTGACAGGGTGTCTCCTGAGGACTGACTGCTCAGAGGCAGACTGAACAGAAGTACTGTTCCCAGACCCATCAGCAGATAGCACGTGGGTAAATGTAAGTGGCAACGCAGTCACAGGACATCTCCAGGAAATATTTTCAGGGACACCTATGATGGTACAGTGACAAGGGAAGCTCAGCATCCACAATACCCACATCTGGTTTCGGTCAGGGTTGCCTTCTCCTGAGTCCAGGGGATGCCGATCACAAAACACACCTGGCCCAGCTGCTTAAGTAGCTATGAGATCTATTGCATGGAGTTCCTGAGTCTTAAAGAAGCAGTGTGGCAAATGTTCTTTGAGCCAGCAATTGAGCTCCTCTAGGAATTCTTAATGCACGCCAAGATCTGGCTATAGAGGAGCTGTTCATCACAGTGTGATGGTGGGGGTACATAATTCTCAGCATGACACAGGCAGTAAGAGACAGAGCTGGGTCTGTGGCGGCAGTATCCTCCGAGACAACTCTCCTAACCAACTGCACTGGTTTCGAGAAACCAACCACCGTAGCGTGCTGTATCCTTCAACAATCCAATTTTATACCTTTTAGTCCTCAACAAAAAATGACAGAGAATCCGTAATAATAATCCTGTAACAAAATTATGAAAATACCTTTGAGAAGGAATAACATCCTCCTCAGTTAGAATAAAACATAGTCCGGTTTTCTTAAAGCATATTTAAGCTACTCTGGTTTGCAGTAACCTCCTTCTTGCTATATCCTCACCTGGTGTAGGCTGAGATCATCTCTCTCGTGTCTCTTTTTATAAGGACACTAATCCCATTGATGAGGGCTTCATCCTCATGACCTAATCACCTCCCAAATACTTCACCTCTAAATATTATCACATCAGCGGTTAGGTCTTCAATATATGGATTTTAGGGGGACACAACATTCATTCCACAGCACCAAGACTCAGAGAAGTTAAGAAATGTATTCAAAGTCACACAGCCGGTAAGAGGTAAAGCCAAAATTCAAATTTTCTGGACCCAAAACTCCATGTTCTTTCTACCAAGTAATGTTTCCAAAGGACTATGAGCTTATACCCTTAAAAAAAAAGCAGTGATTCCAACTGAATTTAATATTTTGTCCCATGATCTTATGAAAACCAATAAATGCCTCTCCTCCAAGTACCTGGGAGCCTCCATGAAGGACACAACCTCAAAATAGAGGTGATCCCTGCCTGCTACGTGGAGCCCGTCTCAAATAATCCTGAGGCAAGTAGCGCAAGATTCCCACCTCTCTATTTACTTATTTCACTCTTCTCTTTACCACTGTTAACAGCCACAAATATTAAGCTCTAGTGGGTCCCCTACAATTTCTTCTGAGTAGCAGTGATGTAACTCCAAGTCAGATTCCTTCAGGATGTAACCCCTGAAATGTTAGCATCGTTGATCTATCCGTAAAAGTGCTGTGGTGGCTCAGGTCGGAGCCCCTCACCACCAACCATTGTCAGGGTTAATGGACAATTTCAGCTGTGTCTCAGCTCATTCTCCATCCTCAGGATATTTGCTGCGTAAACGCCTCAACTGGAACCATACAACTGTATAAAGAGTCTGTGCTGAGTTAGCACAATAATCCACAGGTCCGGGCTGGTAGCAGGAGATAGTCAGGGATGGGGGAATTTGAGAAATGGAGCTCTATGGATTGCTGGATTTCTCCAGAGAACTGGAGGGTGTGAGCTCTGCTCTTCAGAACGCTGGTGGCTCTAGTAGATGCATTCCCACCTATCATTTCAGCCTGTAATTTGCAGAAATCTGGTTCTCTTATGATGTGTGGCATGCCAATGGGGCAGCGAGACCAATCTTCTGCTTTTGCTGCCCCCCCTGGAAAGCTAGTTCCCAAATTTCCCTCTGTGGTCACCCTCCTCTCTCCTCCTTCATTAGGTAGCGTTACCCCCCTGACACTGTCAAAATTCTCCCCAGAGACCCACAGAACACATCTTAGGACTGAATGCCTTACAATCATCCTGTCGTAGTTTGGCTACAATCAATACTCTTGGGGCACGAGTTAGTAAATGCGTGTTACTGATTTGACTTACTTTAGGTTTAAGAAGGACAAGGAAGTCTTTATGCTTGCGGCAATGCTGAAAATAACCAAGGTTGGGATGGGAACATTTCACCCAAACCCTTTGCAGAGATTCCTCCGAGAAGAGAAGGTGACCGGTGCCAGGAGATCAAAGGCATCAGGAAGTGTTTGCAGAGTTTTGCTGGAGGCCGTGCTCCTCTGGAATCCGAACTGTCACCAGCACATGGGGCCGGGCTGACTTATGAAGAGTGGGCCGCGCACTCGTTTGGTATTCTGGAAAGACAGTGGTGTGTGTTGGGGGGCCGAGGCGTGCTGGCGACTCTGGGGTCTGCCAGGCTTTCACTCTCTCCAGCTTGCCCCTGCCTCCCAGCAGGAGCTGACCCGGGCTTGGAAGAGGTTAACTAGCACAAACAGCCATCATTTGTGACGAGTGGGAAAGCCCCATGTGTTGCCCCAGCTTCTCTTTATGAGGCATGAGGGGTGGTTTTTCTCTGTTGTTCAGACGGTTGGCACAAGGTAAGTACCCAGCATGCTTCTGCTTTAGGAACTGGAAGGGCCTGTCTCCAGGCAAGTGTTCAGGAGGCAAATAAAAAAAGGAAGCCCATCGGAAACCCTCTGTTTCAACCGGGGGAGGCGAGGGGTGAAGGGGGTAGGGAGAGAAGTTGGGGTAGGGTGGGGGTAGGAGCAGAATAGCGCTTCAGTGTGCGCTGAATAAATGCGTTCACCTCGACCTAATCGGTTCAAATGCTCTATTTTCAGATCCCATCTGCTTATCTCAAGGAAAGTTTGGGGAACAGCTCCCGCCCATTGTGAGCCCATCATTTTGCAAATCTATTCCCATCAGAGCTCTCATTATAACAGATGTCAGTGGAGGAATCCGAGCTGTCGGGGAACCGCCAACCATGAAAAGGAGGGGCAGAGGCGGCTAGTTGCAAACAAAACAGTCGCCCCCACCACAAACGTAAACAGCCATGTTTGTCACAATATTTTCCCACATTGCCTGACAATTCCAGGGGACTTATTTCAAAAAGAAAAAGGGAGGGGGGGGGAATCACTGTAACAATGAGGAGGCCGAATCCAGCAAGTTCATCTCCTCCAACTTGAAGGATTTGTAACCTGTTCCTAAAATCATTTTTCTCTGCAACAAAAATTAATGTGTGTCTCTTCCCTCCAGGAGAGTTTCTTGTTAACGTGAAAAATGGTCCACTAGCTTTTAGTCTGGGCAGCGATGTGAAGGGTTTAAATTGTGGGATTTTTTCCCCTATTTCTTTTACCTTTTTTTTTCTTTTTTAGTAAACCCTGCCTCACCCTGGATTGTGATCAATGCAAGACCTAAAATTTTGCGCATTGTAAGAAGGAGAGAACAATTTCTTACCAGCGCTACCCTCTTGTCAGATAATCCATGTGAGATAATCCTCTGGGAGGTCTGTGGCAGGAGAAATCGGTCAAGAGCTGCTTACCCCAGGGAGCATTTTGTCTAAACTGGGTTTTCTGTTGTCCGAAGAAAGCAAAGGGTTGCTTTTGGAACTGGAAATACTGAGGGCCCTGGGTTTTCTCCCAGCTCATGATTTTGGTGGTTTGAAAGGCAAGTCCCTCTCACTACATTTTTGGTAAAAGAATTTGAACTTGGGAACTCTTAAAAGCTAGCATTCATCAGAACATATTCATTCCTGGAACCTGAGAGACTTCCCTGAATTCCCACTGAGTATCAAAGCCCATCCGTGACATAGTTTGAAGACGAAAGCCCTCACTGAATCTGAGCTTGAGCTGGTCACTCTGAGTTAGTTCTTTGTTGAAGAGAAGACAGAGCCCTAAAAGAGCATCCTGGTTCTTTGAAAAGTTTATTTTAACCAAAACTTTAAAACTGTATAATGAGACATGGTGGGGTTAAAGTTTTGACATAACTTGGGAGGTGATATTTGGTTGGTTTATTTTTCTATTTTTAAGACCAAATGATTAAGGCTGACTCCTGTGTTGTAGCTTGCCCATGGGCCCCATGAAGACATCTATAAACAAGAATCCCTTGGGACACCTGGTGGTTCAGTCGGTTAAGCGTCTGCCTTCTGCTCAGGTCATGATCCTGGGGTCCTGGGATCGAGTCCCATTTCAGCTCCCTGCTCAGCCCAGAGCCTGCTTCTCCCTCTCCCCCTGCTGCTCCCTCTGCTTGTGTGCTCACTCTCTCACTCTCTCTCTCTGTCAAATAAATAAACAAAATCTTAAAACAAAACAAGAATCCCTTACTAGCATATGCTGTTTCGTGCGGAAACTCCCTTAATTTTCCTGCCAACAAGGCAGCCAGGCCAATGTTAGTATTCCCATTTTATAGTTGAGGAAACTGAGACCCTCAAAGAGCTATGGTTTAGAGCTCTATATTCCAACCCTAATACTTTTCCTCTACATCCCATATATGAAAAGTCCCATCAATGTGCACAGTCATCTGCATCTTGGAACACCAAACAGCCACAAAAACAGAGAAGAGAAGAATATTCATCAAGATGAGAAAACATTTACAACATAAGAAGCAGGAAAAAAAAGCCTGATGCCAAAAGCATGTGTCCGTATGATGTAATTTGTTTCATCACTGGATTCATTTATGCCCCTGGATTAGAAATATGGATACAAATACCAATCGTGGTTGTCACCAAATGGTGAGGATTTGACTTTCTTTTCTATACTCTGCATTTAAAACATTTGACACAATAAACTTATAAAATTGTATTTTGTCATCAGAAGAAAAGTCATGTATTTGATTGGCAGTACTTAACCATAAATAATGTTCCAAATGAAAGAAAACTTAGTAAGAGAAGAAAATCACTCGATTTCATTTTGTTGAATTCTCTGTGAACTCCTAACACAATGACACGGAAACCTCCTGACTTTCAGATCTATGACCTCCATGGCAAAATCAAACATTGTCATCTGCCATTGGAATGACATGCTTATTAAATTATCATTAGTATGTGTGACCTGCTAACTATGTGACAGAATGCAGAGAAATGAGGACGGCCACAGTAACCGTTCTAGTAGCATCTAGGCTTGCCAGCCTCATGTAACAAGGGGGTGAGATGCCGCATTGAGTCTTCAAAGAGGTCACATCAAACCGCTCTTGCCCCACAGGCAAGGTGAAGTGCGGATCACACGGACAACGGGGAATTGTGTGTCTGCTGGCATGACTGGAACCAATGCCAATCAAACAAAAGTTCAGCCTTCCGTTCAGTCCTTGACAGGCTGTGATTCCTTTCAGACGGAGTCAGCCAACAGACTGAGCTACTGAATATTTTCTGGCTGCATTTCATAACACTAATGATGTAAATGAATATTTAGCCTCGAATATTAACTTGGAGCAACAATGCTGGTTATGTCCTCGAACTCAGTAATGACTATACTTATTGAATACTATGGTGATTTGTCATTGCTGGAAACAGCAAAATTGTCCCCTCAGATTTCCAGGCAGGAATTCATTCTGACAATATAAAGTTTAATATTTGTAATCCCCCCGAAGACCTCTCGGCTGATGGGATGCTCTCTAGTTCGGCGCCTTCAGCACCTGCTGTGGTTTTGATTGCTGCTCTTTTCCACGGTGGTTTTGGTCGCATGGGTCTCAGTTAAGAAACATCCTCTCCTTGGTCCCCATTTTCCACGAAAAGGTCCCCTGGGTGACCTTAAGGTCTGGGTAAATAGTAAAACTGTGGTGCCAAGCCTTGTTGGGGGATCCAAAGCACACACTGTACTCAGGATACTTAAAGTTTCTGAAGCTGCCTTTTGAAAGCAACATTTCCTGAGATCATGTTTACAGCACAAGTGTGAGGTTGAACTACATGAAGTTGACATTTTTGTAGGGCAAAAAAGGTTAAAGATCAGCAGTTTGATTTTGTTCAAGCATACAATACTTGTCAAGCTACAAATTTTCAGATCATAAAATCAGATAATGATCCACCAAAAATGCATAACATAGGTTAATATTCTGCCACCTTCCTTCTCAATAAATGATAATCCTCCATCACTGACATTTTATGGGCAGAGAGATGCTTTGTGTAGAGTCACTACCTGGGTCTGAACTCCAGCCCAACACTTGCTAATAGCACCATAGTGGACAAGTCTGACTTTCTCTAGGCCTCAGTTTCCTTGTCAGCGAAATGGGGCTATTCTAGCACCTACCTCATAGGATCAGTGTGCAGATTAATGAAGTATATGAAGTGCTTAGCCCCACACCTGGGCATATAGTGAGTGCTCCATAAATTTAATTCTTTGATTCAATCAACAAAATTATTTATCATCTATTATTATGTCCAAAAATGCCCTCATGGAGCTTTCATTCTGATGGATGTTATTGTTTTATCAAAATTCTTCGACAGGTATTTAAAGGTTCTTCTTGTACCAGAAATATTTGCCAGTCACCAGCCTAAAGACAGAGTTAGGATTCAAGCAAATACCACAGCAATTATTCTGAGACTCCATACATCCAGCTTGCATGCTCTGGAAGAGGGGAAAAGAGAAGGAGGATGTTAGGATATTTCATAATTTCATTCATCTTCCTACACCTGCAATCACACTCCAAAAGACTTGTCCAAGCATGACCCAGGGCATCCATGACCCAGTAGGAGAACCCCCAGCACTGCTTCCTGGGTACCACTCTAACCTTGGACATGAAGCATCCATCCTAACTTAGTATCACAACTAAAACAGCGACTGTTCATACATTCATTCATCCCACAAACATTTACTTCACATTTACTATGCACCAGTCACCATCTTAGGGATAAAGGAATGGAAAGAGACTATACTCCGCCCAAAAGACACTTATAGTACAGTGAGAGAAAATGTCAAATGAACAGGCAATTACAGTTAGCTGTAATAAGTGGTACGAGACAATCCTCCATGGGTCTCTCAAATCTCTGCATATCTTGTGAGCAGAAGAACTAACTGCCCTTTTGCTCACACTGTCTCTTCAAGAATGTTTGCATAGCAAACAGCCTTGGAAGATACAGTATTTCCCTCCAGAGAAAAGGTAAGGTTTTTTGTTTTTTGTTTTTTGTTTTACTGTTTAGTATAATAAAGATAATGTCTCTCCTTGGGGTAAATTTGGGGCAGATTTGCTTGCAAGCCACTATAAAAGATTCATGTTCTCTAAGCTCTGGGTTTCTCTCCTGTGATCCAACCCAGGCATGTACAGAGGTCACCGGGCCCTCAGTACCTCACTCTATGGAAATTGAGCTCAGGAAACAGAGCAAGAAGATGATGCCGCTCTGACAACTGCTATTTCTTAAGTAACATGCCTTCCTGTCACTCTGACCCAGGGGTCTTGTGTCCTCCGCCAGAATTTAGGAGACTATGGAAGGCTAATATTTTAGAGTAATCTTCCCAGACAACGCTCAGTAGAGTTCATTTTGTGAGCCTCTAATTCCCTGTAATATAACCTTCACTGCTTGAAATACCTACAGTGGATTCTGTTTTCTTGGCCCAACCTTAGTGATACAAAGAGATGGGAGAAGCAAAAGAGAGCAGGACAGTTTATGGAATGAGGACCCAGAAGTAATGGAAATGAGGAAGGGATTCAGAGTTTAAGTGAGGGAGAGGGCCTTAAAGAGGTGGAGGAATCCTTCCTTAATTCTCTCAGAAGAGAAGGAAGCAGGGATGAGCATGAGTAAATCAAAGTGATACAAAGGCAGGACATTAAAGATTCTTCTCTCTCTCTGAAACAATAATAATTACTAACATTTACTGACGCCCTGGTACATGTCAAACAATGATCTAAGGACTCTGAATGTATTAGTTCATTTCATGTTCATGATGTAATAAGTACAATTATTATCATCTCCACATTACAAAAAAGGGAATTGAGGTACAGGAGATTGAGTGCAGAGCCAGAATTTAACTTGGGCAGTCCATCTTCAGATAGATTTAGATAGAGATAGAGATACAGATATAGATACTCAGTTTTGGGGGTTTTTTGCTCATTTATTTTTTTAAGATTTTATTTATTTGAGAGAGAGAGCATGAGCATGGGGAGCAGCAGAGGGAGAGGGAGAAGGAGACTCCCCACTGAGCAGGGAGCCCGACGTGGGGTTCAATCCCAGGACCCTGGGATCATGACCCGAGCTGAAGGCAAATGCTTAACCTACTGAGCCACCCAGGTGCCTTCATTTATCATTTTAATAAGGAAAAATCACCTACCTACCCACCATCCCATACATAAACTACAGTATTGACAAGTTACATTTACTTATGTGTTTCCTCAGTTCTGTTCCTGTGCCTCTCCCCATCTGAACTAATCATCATACTGAATCTTGTCATTATCATACTTTTATATATTAAAATGTAGTCTTATTTTTGGCTCAGGTCATGGTTTCAGGGTTGTGGGATCAAACCCCACATCAGGCCCTGCTTGTCCCTCTCCTTCTGTTCCTTCCCCCCACGCGCTCATTCTCTCTCTCTCTCTTTCCATCTCTAAAATACATAAATAAATAAAATCTTTAAAATATAGTCTTATGACATATGTGTATATCTAAAAATTATATATTTAATTTTAACTTTTCTTAACTTTAATAAAAAGGTGGTGTGTTAGATGTAATCTTCTGAAAGAATTTTTTTAAAGATTTTATTTAGTTATTTGAGAGAGAGAGAGAGAGAGAGCACAAGCAGGCTCCCTTCACATCATGACCTGAGCAGAAGGTAGATGCTTAACCAACTGAGCCACCCAGGCACCCCCTGAAACAATTTTTTTGTTTCACACTTTATTAAACACGAGATTATGTATATTGTTTGCACTTTTCAATTCTTTCGTATCATTATTAATACTTTTGTCTACTCGACCTATCAATTACTGAGACAATTGTACTAAAATCTCCCCAGTATGATACTGGATTTGTCAATTTTTTCTTGTAGCTAATTTTGGTTTTATGCATTCTGAGGGTATGTTGCTAGGCAAATACATGTTTAAAATTTTTATATTTTTCTCATAATGTGAATCCTTTCTCATTATGTGTAACTTTCATTATTTCTCATAGCATTCTTGGCCTTAAAGTCTAAAGTTATTAATATTGCTTTCTTATAACTAGCATTTGCTACATCACTTTTTATACTTTTAGTTTTTTTTGTATCCTGATGTTTTAAATTTGCCTCTTAAAAAAAAAAAAAACCAGTCTGACAATCTTTGTCTTTTAACTGGAATATATACAATTTAAATTTTTGCAATGACAAATATATTTGGGTTTACTTCTACTAATTTATTTTGTACTTTCTCTCTGTCTCACTTTTTGTGTTTCTTTCCTCTTTTCTTGCCTTCTTTTGGATTGAATTTTTTTCTTATTCCACGGACTCTTAGCAATTTAGAATTTATAATCACTATTTCTATTATTTCATATTCCCATATAGATTACAGCATGTCTATTTAAGTTATTAAAATCTAAAATTAATCATACCTTTATCCTCATCCTATGAAATACAAAGCTTTAAAATGCTTTCATGCAATCAGCCATTTCTAATTTGCATGCTATTGTTCTGTTTATTTAATTCTGTCTTGGCTTTTCACCATAAATGATATACTTGATGTTTGTTTCAGATATATAGATATAGATATAGATATACACATATGCAGCTTTTTCACTAATCATACCTTCTTGTATTTATGAACCTTCCATCTAGGAACACCTTTATTATCCCGCAAGTACATCCTTTCAGAATTCTCTGTAGTAAGAGCCTGTTGGTAGCAAACTCTGTTTTTGTTCTTCCTCGAAATGTCTTTATTACACCTTGACTAGTAGATGTTGAGCTGCAGAATCCTAGGTTGACAGTTATTTTCTCTATACATTCACAAAATCCCACTGTCTCTACTTGCTTTCATTCCTGCTCTTCCGAAGTCAGTCCCATTCAATTGCTATTCTTTTGTAAATACTCTCTTTTTTCTCTATATGCTTTTAAGATACTCTCTTTCTTCGGGGATTCTAAAGTTTGCGCTATTTCTAGCTGTGTATTTCTTTCCCTTCACCATGGTTGGGATGAATTAGATTCCTAAATATGAAGATTGGTGCTTTTCATCAGTTCTGAAAAATACTTATCACTCTCTCTTCAAACATTTCCTCTCCCTCACATATGTCATCTCTTCTTCTGAAACTCCAAATATTAGACCACTTCACTCTATCCTTGTGTCTCCTAATCTTTCTTAACTATTTTTCATCTCTTTATTTCTTTGTGCTTCATTCTGGATATTTTCTTCAGATCTAGGTTTCAATTCATCAACTCTCTTTTTCATTATGTCTACTCTACTACTAAAATCCATCCATTGATTGTTTTTCTCTCTTCATCTAGTACAAGTTTCAAATCAGACCATTTTCCTTGCTGTTCCCTGCTTGAGGGGTTAGCAGCTTTATTTTTAGTTTCCCCTTATATACTCAGCCTCTGTTGGCTTGTGGAGTGGCAGCCATATTTGGGGTCTCTTATTCTTCTCACTTTCAGTGGATTCTAGTCTTTCTCCTTTTTCCCCTTACAGTCAACACTAAACTTCACTGGGGTTTCAGCAGATGTCCTCAGAATGACAGTGTCGTTGCAAATTTGTATACCTCTTTGATTTCCTTCCCTCCTAACAGCTCATTAATTAATTTTAGGATTTTTAAAAATTGTATTCTGCATTTGAAGATTTCACTAGGAGGTAATTCAGAGTATCCTATCTACTGTTCTTACAAAAGCAGAAAACCGGTTTGCTTTAAATTGGGATAAGAACAGACTCCAAATCCAGCACAACACATCTCAGGTTTTGTATGAGCGATTCAAGCAGATGTTGCATATATATGATGTATGAAAAGCAAGTTGCAAATAAATGTATATAGTACAACCCAACTTATGTAAAAATAAATATTAAAAGAGCTTGAAATACACATTTGTTTGTATATGGATATGAGCACAAAGAAAGATGTAAAGGGCTACATACAAAATGGTTTGAGTTATTTCAGAATGGCTAAGACAGGATGTGAGAAAATAAGGGGAAATACTATAAAAAAAGAGAAAATATACAAGTTGATAAAATGTACAACAAAATATTCTTCCAAATATGTACAAGTTTAATAAGTCTATGGACAAGGACTGAAAAGTAATGTGGACAAATGTCTCGACGGTTAAGATATTACCTTGCCCAACTATAAAGGGGTTGACCAGATGGTCCTGCACATATCCTTCAAATTTCCTTTTAGGTAGCCCTGAATTACAATGAATACACAGCAATCTCTTCTCTTTCCCAGTTACAGTCTTGAACCACTTCTTCTGCCTTATACCTACATCCCAGCCCATCCATAGTACCCACCTTAGCCTACTTGTGACCTTGGAATTTTTCCATCTGTTTATAATTTTGCCTTGATTCTTAAACCCAAAGCTCAATATTGATGAACTTCACTATGGTTCAGATTCTCCATTTGGATAGGATGTCTCTAGTGCAGGAATGGGGACAACTAGTATGTGATAAGCATATATGTCAGACACTAAATGGGTGTTTGCCATACATTATTTTATTTGTCCTTACAACAATCCTATGAGGAGAGGTCCAAATGCTGAGAGATAGCATCCTAGGGAAATCTGATTAGTGAGGGAAACCAGGACACTCATCCTGAGGAGGTGATGATGAAGTCACCTCTTGTAGAATGGGTGGGAGTTAAACAAGTAACTGCATACCCAAGGAACTGAATCCAGGAAACGCAGCATGTAATGACTCAATACTAACCTTTTCATTGGCAAAGGAAGCTATGTCCATATATTTTTTTAGAGATCAAATTACACATTTGTCCTTAAAGAGGAGCCAATATTTGGAGTCCCATTGAGCTTGAAACTGCAGCCAAATGGTCCTCTCACTGCTCCCTCTGGAAGGACCCAGGACACATCTTCCCTAAGAGATTGATGGGATCAACTCTATATTTCAATTAGCATTATGTCCCTGGTTGCTTTTAGATTTTTTGTAATTTTTGTTGTTTAGATGATGAACTGAACAAAATAAGCACTTAGAAGAAAGAATATTTCCTTGGGATCTTAAGGGATATGAAAGAATGGGAAAAAATTGGACAGTCATTCGATGGTGTGGGTACAAAATGGTGAGGTGTTTTGAAGGAGGTGTCATTGTAAGAGAAAGGAAAAGTGTCGAACTCTGAAGCTACTACAACTCAATAATTTACCATCTAGATTTTCTATGCTGTCCTCCATGTAGCCACTAAACATATATGATTATTTAAACTTTAACTAAATAAAATTAAAGATTAAATTCCTCAGTCTCACTAGCCATATTTCAAGTGCTCAATAGATATTTGTGGCTAGCAGCCACTGTATCAGACAGCTCAAATAGAGAACACTTCCATGATCACAGAAAGTTCTATTGGACTGAACTGAGTAGAGCTCAGAAGGGAAAAGCCCTCCCTCACAATGCCGTTGTCCAAAATCAAATGTCTTACATGGAAATTCTATCCACCTCAGTAAACATTTATTAACCACCTTCTAATGCAAGACACTGAACCAACCACTGGGGGAGATAGAGAAACTAATAAATTAGACATGCCCACTGCCCCCCTGACCTGCTTCAGGGGCTGAAAGAACTCAGGGATCTTTTCCTTAAGCACAATTTCTTCCCAGGCTGGAATTATAGAAGGTACCACATCACAAAGTCTCTAATCTTAGCATCGAAGTGAAGGTCTCTGGAACTTTGGGGACGATAGAATAAGACTCGTACACTGGGACAACATAGGTCTCCAGGAGAGAATCCAAGACCAGGATTCTTTGAGAGATTTCTCCCCTGCCCCATTTTCAGGGCAGAACGGAGCAGGATGGTGTGGCAGCATGTCCAATGTGGTTCAAGGTTGTGTGAAACTAAACTGTCACCTTCCTCCAAAGAAGGAATATAAATAGGCTTGTCTTGGCCTATTTTGTCTTTTGTAAAATGAGCAAGTTGGATTGCAAAATAATTTTCAGTCACAAAAATATCATGTTCGAGTGACATTTTTTTATCTGAAAATATGAGGAAAAAAATAAGATTTTACGCATCTGGATTGACCCCAGGCCCTCACCTGGGGGCTATCAGAGGGTCGGCGGTGGTCTCTTAAGGTACATAAGGAACTCTAAGGGAGGAGCGAGAGCTTCACAGCATGGGGGTGTCACAGTCTGCACCTTGAATGTATGCTCACCATACAGCGGGGGGCCCAGGGAGTAAATGTATATTATGTGACTTAGACCATCAATTCCTCCAAAATGGACAAGCAGTTAAAGAAATTCTGCCAAAGAAAATGCAGGCTGAGCGTAATGCAAAGAGTGCATCTAAAGGTAACCCACATGATATTTCCAATATTTGTTCAGTTTTTACCGAAGAAAAATAGCAATTTAGTATGGTTCAAACTAATGCTTGCAAACAAGAAGAAAATGGCTCTATTCCCGGTGCCAGCTAATCAGCCACATTACAAGGCAGAAACAATGACCATCTAATAAGACTTGATAGGAAGTGAGTCCCCAAAAGGCAAAATCATCATCATTTGCAATATGGACATATATCCACTATCCTTAACTGTGAACCTCACTGTATGTGCGAATACACTCTGCCCGAAGATGCCAGCTAATGATAGAATGAATGAAGACAGGAAAGTGATTTATCTACTTCATCTTTACATCATCTCCTAACTCTGTCTGTTGGTGTATGTCATCATGTAGGTAATAAGTCAGGATAGCAGTGCCAGTCGTTGTCCCCACTCAAAAATAGGAGGCAAAGACTCCGAGATCACGGACCGCAGAACCTCCGCGGACCGCCGCTCCGATGCGGATGGCTTATGTTCTGCTGCCATCTCGTGGTGAGCGTCCTGGGAACATGCCTTTGGGAACTGGGAAGGACCGGCTTGAACCAGTGAACTCCAAACTTGTGGGGAGCCTACAGCCCAAAGAAAAGAATCTGAGTCCTTACAAGGGTCACCGCTGCAACACCTGGAAAGTCTGAGGACACAGGCCAATGTCAGGGTCCTGCCACATTAGTTACCTTGCTTCTTTGGACCTTCTTTCCTATACCTGCAAAGCTTTGGCGATTTGCAAGTTCTTGGTGAACTTCAGGAAACACCTCCAGGTCTGAAATGTCTATGACATTTATCAGGTATCACTTTGCATTTTACTAGCTTCCAAACCCTTCATTTACAGCTCCATAAAGCTGTCCCTCCTTCTCTGTGTCTATCCCATTGTGTACACGCGTGTTGAAATAAATTTCTAGGCCCAAGATGGAGCTGTTTGGGCACAGGATGCCATGTGGGCAAACCAAAACTTAGGTAACTTTCAGGTCCCTTGACGTGCTCTGCTTGGCCAAAAACACAGTATATCAGGTCAGCCAATCCCCAAACGTGGAGCCAACTCTGCATTCTATTTTTATTTCCTTGTACCTTATTCTCTGTGCTATAAAACCTTGCTGTCTGGGGCACCTGGCTGGCTCAGTCTGTGGAGCATGCAACTCTTGATCTCGGTATTGTAGGTTTGAGAGCCCCACGTTGGGTGTAGAGATTACTTAAAAATAAAATCTTTAAAAAAATAAAAAAACAAAAATTTTACTGCCCTCCGCCCCATTTTGCAATTCTGCGGACGCTTGGAAATGGAGACTGCCCACTTCATGAAGTGTTAAATGAAGTTTGTATCACCTAAATTGTCTTCTTTAATCACTTTTAAAACATGTTTGTCTCTTACAGTTATTAGGTTATTGTTTATTGTTTTGTTTTGTTTTACTTTGCTTTTTATTTTGAAATAACTGTAGATTCTCAGGACATGGTGGGGGTGGGGAGTACAAGCAGATCCCATGCACGATTCTCGACCTCCCCCCATGGTAACAGCTTACCTAGCTATAGCACATGAGCAAAACCAGGAAATCCACACAAGTGCATGAGTTTGTTTGGATTTTACCAGTTTTACATGCATTTCTTTGTGTGTGGGTGGGGGTAGGGAGGAGCGTTTTTATTTATTTGCTCATTTTAGATTACCTGGTTCCTAGTACAGTGCCTGGTAGACAAATGACTTTCCTTAGATGTTGATGAAGGAAGACATAGAGACAAAGAGGATGAAGGGAGGGGGGGAAGGGACCCCTGGCAATGAGTAAAACAAATCAATTAAAACAATAAATTGAAAGTAGTACTTAAGTGGATTTTTCTGAGATAACAGGCTAGATCAATGTTAAAATGCAGCTTTTCACTCAGAGTTACAGTCTTGTTTTTATTACTCAGTAGATCATTCAATATGCCAGTCCTCAAGACACCCATCCAAATGACATCCTTGCAAATTACAAAATCTCTTGGGTTTTCAGCTGTTGTTCAGGTGGCCGATGAGACCCTAACATACACCTTTTCTTTGTCTCTTCATTGTTTAAAGGCTGTCTCTAAAAGTGCTGCTGAATGCCTATTTTACTTGGGGCAGCAGCTCACTCTCTAGGGTCTTCATTTTTCCATCTGAAAAATGGCAAATGTCCTTCTCAGAAATGATATTCTAGTAATTCTATGGCTCTACGATATCAGAACTTTCTTTTTAATACTACTTTTGTATTACATATAAATGTAATAAATATTTGCTTGTTACAAAAATGCCCCCCCAAATGTATTGAAAAAGAAAATTCAAATCACCTATAATCTTATCCACCGATGATACAGAATTAATATTTTGAAGGATTTACTTTAATGTCAGTTCTTTCTACACCTGTTCATCTGTTTTATATATATATATATAACACCTTTGCTAAAATAATTATTATTTTTGAAACTTTGTCTAAAATTTTATACTTGGAAAATTATATCTCTTTGTTTTTATTTATATTTTTTTACTGGCTAATAAACTTCTCTATCAGTAGCATCATATTTATCAAATAACATGGTTGCAAATTCTCTGTTCTTCACTTCATATTAGGATGTTAGTGTTTCTTATTAATGTCATATTAACTTATATATTATGGATACAAATGCTTGTTATATTTGTTATTCAATTTTTGCCCTTAATACTTATGACAACTATCCACAGTCTTATTAATACTTCTTTTACTTTTTTTTTTTTATCCATAAAAATACATTCTCTAGGGGCACCTGGGTGGCTCAGTTGGTTAAGCATCTGACTCTTGGTTTCAGCTCAGGTCATGATCTCAGGGTCCTGAGATCAAGCCCCGCATGAGGCTCCCTGCTCTGTGGGGAGTCTGCTTGAAGATTCTCTCCCTCTGCCCCTCCCCCCACTCACACGCACACATGCGCACTCTCTCTATCTGAAATAAATAAATATTTAAATAAAAAGAAATCCACTCTCTAGAATCATTTACCTTTTCATGTACATTTTTCTCTTTCACCTATGATTTTGGTTTTTTATATTTAAACGTTAACACCTATGAACTTATTTTGGTATGAGATGAGCTGCTATAGCTTCATTTCTTTCCCTGTAGGAATCCATCTCTTGCTTGTTTCCGCCATTTTTGGACTAGAACTACATCACTAGCTTTCCCGTGTCTCCAGCTTGCAAACAGAGATCGTGGGACTGCTCAGCCTCCATAATCACATGAGTCAATCCTTCATCATAACTCTCTTTCTGTATGTCTGTGGAGATCCTATTAGTCCTTTGTTTCTGGAGAACCTGACTAATAGAGGAGAGAAGACAAATGAATAATTGCTACAGGTGTGATCGGTTGTTGCAAGAGAAAGGTGAGAAGGCGCTATCTCTCCGGGAATCCAGGGAGGTCTAGGAAGGCTTCACAGAAGAGACAGTGTTAGTGGCAGGAATACTGGGCATTCAGTACAAACCCTAAGTCCACTCACACCCTCAAAAATGTTGTTGATGAGCACCCAGGTATAATCCAGGGTTTCTCAACCTATTGATATTCAGGGCTGGATAATTCTGTTGTAGGTCCTGTGCTGTGCATTGTAGGGTGTTCAGCAGCATCCCTGGTCTCCACCTGCTAGATGCTACGGGGCACAAATCACCCCTGGTGGAAAACAATTAGTCTAATCCTATCTCCTCTCTTTCTGAATGCAAAAAATAAACATTTGGATAATATAAGAAAGTGTAGGGCTCTCACACTTCCGTTGGTTATCCATCCTCCCCTGGATATGGTATAAATAGTACTGTAGTCCTTAAAACAAAGATTTTTCAAGCAACAATTTTTGCTTGAAAAATTGTAACCTCAAGGAAAGTTCCCATACTCCTTCTGAAAGATTCAAAGAGACAATCATAATATCAGCTCTTTCACCAGCAACACAGCATGAATAAAAATATTTATGCACAAAATGTGTATATCCATAGAAGAAATCCATTTCACTAATGTTATTTATAGCAACATGGCATTTTAGTACCAAAAGTTCATTGGCAATGGTTTAGGTCAGTGGTTCCTAGACTCTCGGGTTGCTTGGCAAATGTGCAGATTCGTAAGCCCCACCCTAGCCCCACTTGCTCACTATAGTCAGGAGTGGAGCCCAGGAATCTGTTTTTAGTAAGTGCTCAGGTGGTTCTTTTGATTTGGCAAGTTTGTAGAACTCCCATCAAGGGAGGCCCTTCATCTTACCAGAGGAGTCACAGCTCAAGAAGTGATTTTCCCATCATCCCCCTGGTGGAAAGTGACAACCCGGGACTTAGGCCAGGAAGCTCCTGACTCCTAGTCCAGTGCTCTTTCCTTTACACCAACCTGAGGCTGGCAGGCCCAGGAAAGCCCTCAGGAAGAAAGCACAGAAAAAGGCTCTCCCAGGTTGGATAACAGGAGGGTTGAGAAGTGGGATAGGTAGATCAGGGGTCAGCAAATTTCCTGTAAAGGACAAGAGAGAAAAGAGTTTTCACTTTGTAGGCCATATGAACTCTGTCTCAGGTGGATGTAGCTCCAAAGCAGCTGTGGACAATACATAACCAGCTAGCCATGCCTGGGTTCCAAAATACATTGTATTTACACAAGCAGGGTACCGTGATTCACCCACCTCTGATATAAATGACATATGACAAAAATAAACAAGTGTAGCCTTGAAAGGAAGTGCGGGGGGGTGGGGGGTGGCGGGCGCTGAAATCCGGCCTGTGGCCCAAGAGTTGCAAATAAAAGTTTTGTGCTACTCAGCTAAAGCCATCTTACACAGAGCTTCATCATGATATAAGATCAATAATTAAGCAAACTACATAAAGTGTTATCCTAGTTTGAGTTCCCCAGAAGGCAGCCCTGAGACCAGGATTCAAGTACAAATCACGCATTTAGGATGCAATGAGAAATACATTTCTGTGGGAATCAGGGAAGTAAGATCCAGAAGGCAAGTGAGGAAATGCTGGGTACTTTTCAAGGTCACTCTACGGTGGGCTTACCCCTGCAGACAATGGAAAAATAGTGTGGAGCAGAACTTCTTAAATTTGCAGGGCATCAGAAATACCTGGGACCTGGGTCCCACCCCTCAGAGATTCTGACTCAGTAGGTCTGGGGTGGGGCCCAGGAACTGGCATTTTTAGCAAGCTCCCAGGACATGCGAGCGCTGCTAGCAGGAGGAACACATTTGGAGTAGCTCTGATAGAAAGCAGACTAGCCACACTGGTATTGCCTGGGATCTGGTTCGAAATATCAAGTCTCAGGTCCCACTTGGAAACTACTGAGTCAGAATCGGATTTTGAACAAAACCCTAAGTGTTTGTTTGTACAAGAAGGCTTTAAAAGCCCTGGTACGGAACATGAATCTTAGATTTATACCTCCAGATAGGTAGGGTATTCGTATACCAAGTCTCATTAGTCACTGGTTGAAATCTACTGGCGGAGTGTAGGTTAACGCCCCTCCTGCTTCCTATCTCACCCTCCCCCTGCCCCCCAGCTTCCACACCTCTCACCTGCTCTGTGTACGGTGGAGCTGCCTTTAGGAAAGCAACATGCGCAGGAGCAGGTGGAAGTCAGCCCTCCCCATCGAGGTAGGGAGGCCCAGAGATGGGGTGGGGGGGACCAGCAATCTGCTACTGCTGCTGAGAGACACAGCCTAACAGAGTGGGGGGTATTGCCTTGAGCTACAGCATGCCCTGGTGGGGAGAACCAAGCTCTGGAGTCCTACAGCCCTGGGTTCAAAACCTGACTGTGTCAGGTTCCTGATAGGAGGGATCTCCTATTTTGGCCTCTCGAAATTCAGTTTTCACCTGCAAATGGAGATATTTAAACCTTCCTTGATTCCTTATAGTCAGGAACATTATAAGCATTCAAAAATTATACCTATTTATTATTGTTTTGTTATTACTGCCAAGCTATGAACCTCTCAGCACTGAAATCTCATAGACTGAAGTTCAGGGCTGAGTCATAATGAGTATCAGGGTAAGAACTTAGACAACCATGTACATGTGTCAGGGCTCTCCAGGGAAACAGAACCAATAGGACATGGAGAGGTACAGGAAAAGGGATTTATTAAGAGAGACTGACTCATGTGATTATGGAGGCTGATAAGTCCTACCATCTGTGAGCTGGAAGCCCAGGAAAGACATTTCTGTATTTCCAGCCCAAACCTGAAGGCCTGAGAACCAGGAAATGGTGTAAGTCTGAGTCTAAAGACCCAAGAGCCAGCAGCACTGACGTCCAAAGGCATGAGAAGGATGTCCCAGCTCAAGGAGAGACCAAATTCGCCCTTCCTGCACCTTTTTATTCTATTTAGGTCCTCAGTGGATTGGATGATACCTACCCATACTGGTGAGGGAGAACTCTATTCAGTCTACTGATTCTAATGCTAACCTCTTCCAGAAACACCCTCACAGAGACACCCAGTACTAATGGTTTACCAACCACTGGGGCACCTCTTAGCCCAGTTAAATTAACACATAAAATTAACCATCACACCATCCTCCAAGAGGTTAGTTTTGAGTGTTATTTTATCAGAGGCTTCTTCTTCTGTTTGGAAAATGCTCACCTATATTTAGAGCAATAGTTCTGAAGAGCAGAGTAGGAGCAGCTTAGCAGAATTAAGCTGGTTGAGGAACACTCGTGCAAAATAATCCTGAAAATATGCATTAGCTACATTTAGATGAAAACTTCTGGCCCATGTGAAGGTCAGAAGATTTAAACTAATAGAAAGACCTTCATAGGGTCTATAGTGGGTTGAGTGGCGGTCCACGTTCTCATCCCCAGAACCTATGAATGTCACCTTTCTTAAACAGTCTTTGCAGATGTAATTAAGTTAAAGATCTGGACATGAAATCATCCCAGATTATCCAGATGGGCCCTCTACCCAACGACAAGTGTCCTTCTAAGAGGCACAGAGAGGAGAGACAGAGGGAGAAGAGAAGAAGGCCGTCACAGGATAAGGCAGACATTGGAGTTACGCAGCCACAAACAGAGGAAGACCTGGGAGAAGCAAGGAAGAATGCCCCTGGAGCCTTCCAAGGGAGTGTGGTCCTGCCGACACCTGGATTTCAGACTTCTGACTTCCAGAACTGTGAGAGGCCAGATTTGTATGTGATGATCTGATACAACAGTCCTAGGAAACTAATACGGCATCCAAGAGCAAGAGAGAAATATCCCCAATTCCAAGAAACCACTTGGGTTCACCCAGAGCCATGCCAGCTAAAAAAGCAAATGACAGGAAGAGAGTTCGAACCCAGTAAAGGACACAAAGTTTAGAAATCACATAAAATATGTCCATGAAATTTTAACTGAAAAAAAAAATTTAAGTTTTTTATTTTTTATTTTATTTTTTTTTTTTATTAAAGATTTTATTTATTTATTTGAGAGAGAGAGAATGAGAGACAGAGAGCATGAGAGGGAGGAGGGTCAGAGGGAGAAGCAGACTCCCCGCTGAGCAGGGAGCCCGATGTGGGACTCGATCCCGGGACTCCAGGATCATGACCTGAGCCGAAGGCAGTTGCTTAACCAACTGAGCCACCCAGGCGCCCCAAATTTAAGTTTTTTAACTCAAAAAAAAAAAAAAAAGCTCAAAACTAAAACTGTGCTCACACATGCAATTATCTAATCCTTTGAAAGAAAGCCACAGTACGTTCTGTTTATAGAGTATTTCAGTTATTGCTGATGTCACTTCCGCTGTGTAGCAAAAGTTGCGCACCATATGGGTCTTACTGTTCCAGTGCAATTTGGCCCAAGTGCCAACATCTGCACTTCTTCGCCTGCTGGTTTCCTCTGGCCACCAGAGCCTGCTTTGCCTGGGACACAGGCAAGGTGGAAAGCTGGGAAACAGAGTCCCCAGGAGTATTCAACAAGCAATGCATGATGGGAGTTGAGGTATATGTGCCCCAGTCCCTGGCTGGGATTCTCTGACCACTGACTCCCCAGCAGGACTAACCCCCGGCTGCCCAGAGCACTAACCTGCTCCATGATGGATGCTTCCCTTCCCATCTCCTTTCCTATCTCCCTACCACTGTTGTGATCACCTCCCAAATAAACCACTTCCTCTGGAGTCCTCGTCAGGGTCTGCTTCTTGAGGAACCCAAACTAAGACAGATTGCAAAAGTACCATGTTGGAAGCAATTCTGAACCAAAAAGCATAACACGAAGCCTTTGTCTTCTTTAGGAATTCTTTCTTAACTGCCTGCCAGTTTCACTGCAATGTTAGAAAATGATCTGAGGTGTTAAGCTGGCCTTGCCTGACTTTGACATTTGCCACATTTACTCCAAGGAGACACACACTGAGCTAAAGAGCTCCCCTTTTTCTCAACCTCAAACCTACCCTCCACTGGAAGGCGAGTTCTTTTTTCTTTTTTCTTTTTTTTAAGATTTTATTTATTTATCTGAGGGAGAGAGCACAAGCAGGGGTAGGAGCAGAGGGAGAGGGACTAGCAGACTCCTGGCTGAGCAGAGAGCTAGAGGCAGGGTTCGATCCCAGGACCCTGGGATCATGACCCAAGCCGAAGGCAGACGCCCAACTGACTGAGCCACCCAGGTGCCCCACAAGGCAAGTTCTGACTCCAAAACACACCTTGTATCAGTCCGTTCTCTCCATGGCCATTGCTACTCCCCTGAGTCCCCCATCACCATCTCCCACTAGACTGTCACAGTGGCCTCCTGATGGGTCTGTCCCCACTACCCCTCTTGAGTCTTCCAATCTACTCTTCAAATAGCAACTAAGGAAATCATTTGAAAACATAAATCAGTCCGTGTGACTCCCTTCAGGAGATCTTTGGTAGCTTCCCACTGCACACGGAATGAAATGCCAACTCCCTCTCCTGGTCCACAAGACTTCTCCAGCCTTCACTTTAAGCCACTGTCCTCTTCACTCTCAATGCTCTGGGAACCTCAGTTCCTCTTGGTTCCAAGAATGGACCCAGCTTCTCCCAGCCTCCAGATCCTTGTGCTTGCTCTCCCCTCTTCCTCAAGTACTCTGCCCAGACTCTTTGTATGTATGCTTCCTCCTCATCTTTCAGAGCCCTTTCTCTGAAGGTGTTCTCCAATTACCTCATCTAAAACCATCCACCCATGTGCCCTACTGCATCATTGTCTTGCATTTCTCCGTTTATTTCCTTCATAGAACCTATAACAGGTATGCTTCCATTTCTTTGTTTACTTGTTCATTCAAAAAAAATGTATTCTCAGTCCCTATATGTGCCAGGCCCCATCCCCCTACCTGGTGTGGAAGGTATACAGCCATCAAAAACAGACATAGTCCCATCTTCTTCATTGGGGAAAGAGTCCAGTGAGACACAGTTGTTAAACAGATAATACATGCAATCTCAAAAGCTGGAACTGTGGAAAGTGTAATGTCCAAGGTGCCTCCAGAGCTCAAACTAGACAAATTTGGCCTAGTTAGGGAAGGCCTCCCCAGGAAGGTAAAAAATGAGCTGAGGATCTGTGCAGGAAAGGGTTAACTCAGGAGACCTGCATTGTTCAAACCCTGCACCTTCCCAAGGACTGGACCCGGAAGATGAACGCTGAGCCCTTGGAGTTGGTCTACCTGACAAAGAGTGTTTTTATACGCCTGAAGCTTTGAGCCACACAGCACCAGTTTATGCTAACAATGTGATTTATGGTAAATGTCAGGTTTTTGCTCTGGGGGGGGTGCAGTCTGAGTAGCTGAGGTCAGTCACAGGGAGACTACATGCCTACATACTGACCCGAAATTAAAAACTCTGAACCCTCACCTGGGTGAACTTCCCCACTTAGCAACACTCCACCCAAGTTGTCACACATTGTTGCTGGAAGGGTGAAGCATCCATGAGACTCCACCGGGAGAGGACATCTGGAAACTTGCACCTCATTTCTTCTACATTCTGTGCCATGTGCCTTTTCACTTGTCTGAGTTTCATCAGTTTCCTTTCATTGTAATAAACTGTAACCATGAGTACAACAGCTTTTCTAAGTCCTGTGAATTTGTCTAGCAAATCATTCAGCACAAGGGTGGTCTTGGGACCTCCTGACACATGGCCAACAAGCGCACTCAGGCAGAAGGAACAGTAGGCTCAAAAGACCTACAGTTAGTTATCGTCATTGTTCCCACAAGTCATCCAAAACAGAAATCTGGGGGGTCATTGTGAGTTACCCTCCTTCCTTACCCACAGCATTCAATCAAAAACAAATATGACTGATTTTTAACCTGAAATACTTCTCCATTCAGTCACCTCATTTTCAAGCCAGCCTTCATTTCTCTAATTCAGGCCCTACCCCTATCCTGTCCTTCAGCGGATCGCCATGCTTTATCACCCTTTAATCCTTCCTCCACCAGGGTGATCCATAGGCACTAAAATGCTAACATGACTTAAGACCCATAGACCCTGGCCTAAAGCAGGAGTCTTCACACTGTGCTTCCAGGGACCTCTTGGGTGTCTGTGGAATGCTGAGGGGCTCCTGCTGTTCTCACTTGAACCAAAGTAATGTCAGCTTTGTAGATTTTGTACATTGAGGTTCCTTCTGGTTTAAAGAAAGGGCTGCACTGCCTAAAACAAAAATCAAAACAAACATAAACACCTGGCTGGCTCAGTCAGAGGAGCATGCGACTCTTGATTTTGGGGTTGTGAGTTCAAGCCCCACATTGGATGTAAAGATTACTTAAAATAAATAAAATTTTAAAACAGACAAATAACCACACCCACACTCTTGAAAGATGGAATACAGGGTCCTTGGCACTATTGAACCATGGCCCCTGGCTACATCTTTGCCTTTCTCCCTATTTCTGCTTCATCCCCTCTGCTTATAGTGTTAATCTAGATGACCTAGGGCTATACTTTTCAAACTTTTTAGTCTCAGGACCACTTTATACTTTTAAAAAGTATGGATTCTCCATATTAGTATCTTCTCACTACTGAAACAAATTACCACAAATGTATACCCTTTAAATACCACAGATTTGTTATCTTACAGTTTTGGCCATCAGAAGTCCAAAATGAGTCAATGGGGCTGTATTCCTTCTAGAAGCTCTAAAGCAAACCATTATTATATGTTCCACTGCAGGACATCTCTGAGTCAGGCTTTGCAAAAAATCAATTTATTATACTAAAACTCTCTTTCCATGAAGCTGTAAGTACTTCATTTTAATTTTCACCTTTTCAGTCTATCCAGGTGTCTCACACCATTAAACTCAATTGCTGATGCCAGGGTATCTGTTCCAGGCAGAGTGGTTGCATTTTCTTCCTTTCTCACTCCAGCAGTTGGATTAACCAAAACCTTACACCTCAGAACTGTTGCTAAAGTCATTTGATTCTCTGGCGGTTGCAATCTGGAAATGGTTCCCACTTATCGAGCATTTCCTGCAAACCTGGCATTGTGTTAGCACATCCCGTGCTTTATCGCCTTCAGTCTTCACAACAACATTTCCCCAAAGGAACTATCACAATCCTCACTGTACCAGTGAAGCGGGGACATTCAGAGAAGTCACATAACTTCCCAGCCCACACTGTGGGAACACAGGTTTGCCTGAAAGTGTCCACCCAACACAGCTGACTGTCTCCGGCAACATGACTCAGACCTTCCACACTTGGCATCGGCACAACTTTACTATTTCAGAAATTTATAGTCCCGGAAGGTGAAGATCCAAACAACTCAGTTGTTTGTTTCAGGAACTTTCTGAAAATCCATTTATCCGAACAATAGACTACTTAACGAGCAGTAGGCCCTTTCTCAGAACTCTCAACTGGGGTTATCAAACCACTGCTTACTCTTGAAGGCTCACTTCTGAACCTCAACCCACTGTGTGCACCAATCCTAAACCACTGTATCTCAACGGGTGTCTGCTTTCCATCAGATCCTTGCTTCGAAAGACCCACATGTCAGACCTCTAAAACCCTGTAAGTCTCCCGCTTTGATGCAGCACCTTCCCATCTCTAATGTTATTAAGACTGTTATTGGTGGTGTCCTTTACTCCAATGAGCAATTTGGATTTGCTTGATCAACAGGTTATTCCGACATGTCTTCTAAGAGTTGGCAGTTGATTCTTAGCTTCTCCTGTATTGTCTGTGCTCCTGATCAGTATCTATATTCTCTTCAGGTCCCTTGAGCAAGTAAACCTTCACAGGAACCTGTGTCCAACAGAGCAATGAATTGCCAATAAGTACATCTCTGGAGCCCCAGCCTCAAGGTCAGTCTGGCTTTGGTCCAGTCCCAGGAGTGTAAATCCTGGACTAATCCCAGATATTCTGGTTCCCTTGTCAGTTACCATAGTGTGCTAGAACCAATTATAGTCCATCCTAGAAAAAATCTAGCATTGCCTTGGAGGTCCTAGTTGCACTAAGAACATCCCTGGCATTTAAGGACTGTGACAGAAGTCAAATTCCCTGAGTCCATGTTGTAAGTTTTCACTACGTAACAAATAATCACAAAACCTCATTGTCCTACAACAACAGGCATTTACTGCTAACACGTTTGACCTCAGCTGGGATTTGGCCTGGGGGTTCCGCTATCTGCTCTCAGATCACTCTTGTATCTGGGAGTCAGCTGCCTGTCAGCTGATCTAGACTGGTTTCAGCTGAGGCTCTTGGGATGACTCGGCTCTGCTCCACTTGTCCTTCATCCTCCAGTAGGCCATCCCTGGCACATTCTCATGGCTATGGCAGAGGATCAGGAAATCAAGTCCCAGTGCTCAAGACAATTTCAAGTCTCTGCTTGCATTACATCTGCTAATATCCCATTGGCAACAGCAAAACATAGGCCAGAGCTCAAGGTCTAGCAGGGAGGGTTCTACAAAGTTATACTGCAAAAGTCATGGATACAAAGAGAGGTAAAGAACAGGGACCAGGCAAAAGTCTCGCCTCCAGACTTCTACCCCATAACACATGCTCCTGTACAGCCCCCCATATAAAGTCCATCCCATGAGGAGCTGTCTCTGGGTTTTGATTTTATAAATGATTTGCTTAACAAATCAATACAAGAAAGCAGACTCTCTTGCATTTCTGAAGATCTCTTACTCCTGTCAGATGGGTGCCATATTCTATCGATTGTTTTTATCCCTGACACTTCTGTCTGTCCTTTCTCCAAGAACCACAAGAAACGGAAACACAAAGGGGCACTGCAGAAGGAAGACATGTTGGCACTGGAAATCTCTTTGCATTCGACGTCACCTTCCCCTTCTAAGTGACTCCCTTTTGGCACCTCCCTCTGATTTTCCCCAGCAGCTCCCTAGCCTCTTTCTCTCTTAATCACTGTTGCATGTGAGGGAAAGTGCAGGTTTTGAGTCAAACAGTCTTTGGTTGGCCTCTCAGCTTATTCATTTAAAGGCCATGCTCCCCTGGGCAGAGGTACTTCACCTACCCAAGCCTCAACTTCCTTCTCTGCGAAGCCAGAATAAGATCTCTCTGGGGGACAGTTGGGAATGTCAAGTGAGGCAATGGGCAGGGAGTACCCAGCAGGTGCCAGAGACACTGGGTCCCTTCTCGTTTCCTCTGCTCTTCACAAGAAGGGGCTGTGAAAGAAGGTCGTAAAATAACAGGAGTAGATCCATAAGAACAATTTGATTTGTAAAAGGTAGAAACTATGACTCAAAGCCATTTAAGAAAAAGATATTAATTGTAGGCTCAATTAACTGAAAATCCAGGGGTAGATCTTGTTAAAGACCTGATGGGTAAAGTCCAGTATGATTAGGGCCCATTCTCTCCTCTTAATCTCATAACTCTGCCTCTCCCCACATTGGCTTCTCTCAGGGTGCATTTTCTTCCAAGTGGCCTCTGGGACTGGGACGTCACCCCTTACAGCACCACTGCCAGTGAAAATCCTGTCACCCAAAGCACACAGACTTAGGACCGGGAAAGGCCCAGTTCTCCAGAGGTAGGGTTGCCAGATAAAAACGACACTCCTGGAGAGGGGCAGAGCAAGATGGCGGAGGAGTAGGAGACCTGGATTTCGTCTGGTCTCAGGAATTCAGCTGGATAGGGATCAAACCATTCTGAACACCTACAAACTCAACAGGAAATCAAAGAAAAGAATAGCAGCAACTCTCTGAACAGAAAAGCAACCACTTTCTGGAAGGTAGGACGTGCGGAGAAGTGAATCCGAGGCGATATTCGGGAGGATAGATGGCGGGGGAGGGGCCTCCGTCAGCCGCTTCTGGCAAGTGATAGAGCCGCGGAGCACAAAATCGGAAATTTTAGAAGTCCGCTCCGCTGAGGGACGTCACTCTGGTGGCTAAGGGGGGGATGGAACCCTTGTGGGACAGTGTGGTCTCAGGACCCTCGGGGTCACAGAAAGACCGGGGGTGCCTGAGTGTGGCAGAGCTCCCAGGTATCGGAGCGGGGAAGCCGGCTGCAGAGACGGAGCCGAGGCGCGGGCTCTCAGCTCGGGGTTGCTATAAACTGTGATCCGCGGCACAGTCGGGCCACTGCTCCTCCAGCAGGGACCCAACAAGTGGCAGATCCGGGGAGACTTACCTTCCTCCCCTGGGAGGAGAGGTGCGGGAGCGCACCGCGGGGATCTGCTGGGTTTGGAGACTCCACATGGGGTCGGGTGCCAGAGATAGAAACACGCGGTCACAGGCCGGGTGAGCACAGAGTGCGGCCGGAGACCGGGGAGATGGGAGTGACTGACGGCTTTTCTCTGGGGGCGCACTGAGGAGCGGGGCCCCGAGTTCTCAGCTCCTCCGGGGCGGAGATTGGGAGGCCGCCATTTTCACTCTCCTCCTCCAAAGCTGTACGGAAAGCTTGCAGGGAACAAAAGCTCCCGAGAGCAAACCCGAGCAGATTACTTAGCCCGGACCTGCAAGGGCAGGGCAATTCTGCCTCCGGCAAAGACATTTGGGAACCACAGCAACAGGCCCCTCTCTCAGAAGATGAGGGAGAACAGCCAGCCAAGACCAAGTCTACCGATCAATGAGAATGGCAGAACTCCAGCGCTAGGGGAATACTGCACATAGAATCCATGGCTTTTTTACCATGATTCTGTAGTCTTTCAAAGTTAATTTTTTTTTTAACTGTCTTTTTTTTTTTTTTTGAATTTTTCTTTTTCCCCTTTTCAACCAACATCTTATCAATCCCTTTTTTAAAAAACATTTTTATTTTTCATTTTTAGAGTCATATTCTATCCCTTCATAGTAGTTACCCGTATTTTTGGCATATATATATAAGTTGTTCTCTCTTTAAAATTTTGAGATAGTTTCTTCTAACAGATCAAAATATACCCTAAATCTCTAATGTATGGTTTTTTTTCTACTCCCCTGCCTGATCACATTCTCTCCCTTTTTTTTTCTTTTTTTTTAAATCCTCTTCTTTCTTTTTTCAAACAACTTCTTATCAATACCTTTTATAAAATTTTTTATAATTTTCATCTTTACAGTCATATGCCATCCCTTCATCATATCAACCCTTATTTTTGTACATATGGAAGTTTTTCTTTCTTTAAAATTTTGGGAGGCACTTTCTTCTAACAGACCAAAATACACCAAAATGACACACTGGACCAAATGGACTTCACACACATATTCAGAACATTCCATCCCAAAGCAACGGAATACACATTCTTCTCTAGTGCCCATGGAACATTCTCCAGAATCGATCACATCCTAGGTCATAAATCAGGTCTCAACCAGTACCAAAAGATTGGGATCATTCCCTGCCTATTTTCAGACCACACTGCTTTGAAACTAGAACTCAATCACAAGAGGAAAGTCAGAAAGAACTCAAATACATGGAGGCTAAAGAGCATCCTACTAAAGAATGAATGGGTCAACCAGGAAATTAAAGAAGAATTAAAAAAATTCATGGAAACCAACGATAATGAAAACACAGCTATTCAAAATCTTTGGGATGCAGCAAAGGCAGTCCTAAGAGGAAAGTATATAGCAATACAAGCCTTTCTCAAGAAACAAGAAAGGTCTCAAGTACACAACCTAACCCTACACCTAAAGGAGCTGGAGAAAGAACAGCAAATAAAGCCTAAACCCAGCAGGAGAAGAGAAATAATAAAGATCAGAGCAGAAATCAATGAAATAGAAACTAAAAGAACAGTAGAACAGATCAATGAAACTAGGAGCTGGTTCTTTGAAAGAATTAACAAGATTGATAAGCCCCTGGCCAGACTTATCAAAAAGAAAAGAGAAATGACCCAAATCAACAAAATCATGAATGAAAGAGGAGAGATCACAACCAACACCAAAGAAATACAAACAATTATAAGAACATATTATGAGCAACTCTATGCCAGCAAATTAGATAACCTGGAAGAAATGGATGCATTCCTAGAGATGTTTCAACTACCAAAACTGAACCAGGAAGAAATAGAAAACCTGAATTGACCTATAACCATTAAGGAAATTGAAGCAGTCATCAAAAATCTCCCGAAAAACAAAAGCCCAGGGCCAGATGGCTTCCCAGGGGAATTCTACCAAACATTTAAAGAAGAATTAATACCTATTCTTCTGAAACTGTTCCAAAAAATAGAAATGGAAGGAAAACTTCCAAACTCATTTTATGAGGCTACCATTACCTTGATCCCAAAACCAGATGAAGACCCCATCAAAAAGGAGAATTACAGACCAATATCCCTGATGAACATGGATGCAAAAATTCTCACCAAAATACTAGCCAATAGGATCCAACAGTACATTACAAGGATTATTCACCACAACCAAGTGGGATTTATCCCTGGGCTGCAAGGTTGGTTCAACATCTGCAAATCAATCAACGTGATACAATACATTAACAAAAGAAAGAACAAGAACCATATGATCCTCTCAATAGATGCAGAAAAAGCATTTGACAAAGTACAGCATCCTTTCTTGATCAAAACTCTTCAGAGTATAGGCATAGAGGGTACATACCTCAATATCATAAAAGCCATCTATGAAAAACCCACAGCGAATATCATTCTCAATGGGGAAAAACTGAGAGCTTTCCCCCTAAGGTCAGGAACGTGGCAGGGATGTCCACTATTACCACTGCTATTCAACATAGTATTGGAAGTCCTAGCCACAGCAATCAGACAACAAAAAGAAATCAAAGGCATCCAAATCGGCAAAGAAGAAGTCAAACTCTCACTCTTTGCAGATGATATGATACTTTATGTGGAAAACCCAAAAGACTCCACCCCAAACTGCTAGAACTCATACAGGAATTCAGTAAAGTGGCAGGATATAAAATCAATGCACAGAAGTCAGTGGCATTCCTATACACCAACAACAAGACAGAAGAAAGAGAAATTAAGGAGTCGATCCCATTTACAATTGCACCCAAAACCATAAGATACCTAGAAATAAATCTAACCAAAGAGGCAAAGAATCTGTACTCAGAAAACTATAAAATACTCATGAAAGAAATTGAGGAAGACACAAAGAAATGGAAAAACGTTCCATGCTCAGGGATTGGAAGAACAAATATTGTGAAGATGTCAATGCTACCTAGAGCAATCTACACATTCAATGCAATCCCCATCAAAATACCATCCACTTTTTTCAAAGAAATGGAACAAATAATCCTAAAATTTGTATGGAACCAGAAAAGACCCCAAATAGCCAGAGGAATGTTGAAAAAGAAAAGCAAAGCTGGCGGCATCACAATTCCGGACTTCAAGCTCTATTACAAAGCTGTCATCATCAAGACAGTATGGTACTGGCACAAAAACAGACACATAGATCAATGGAACAGAATAGAGAGCCCAGAAATGGACCCTCAACTCTATGGTCAACTAATCTTTGACAAAGCAGGAAAGAACGTCCAATGGAAAAAAGACAGTCTCTTCAACAAATGGTGTTGGGAAAATTGGACAGCCACATGCAGAAGAATGAAACTGGACCATTTCCTTACACCACACACAAAAATAGACTCAAAATGGTTGAAAGACCTCAATGTGAGACAGGAGTCCTTCAAAATCCCAGAGGAGAACACAGGCAGCAACCTCTTCGACCTCAGCCACAGCAACTTCTTCCTAGAAACATCGCCAAAGGCCAGGGAAGCAAGGGCAAAAATGAACTATTGGGACTTCATCAAGATAAAAAGCTTTTGCAAAGCAAAGGAAATAGTCAACAAAACCAAAAGACAGCCGACAGAATGGGAGAAGATATTTGCAAATGACATATCAGATAAAGGGCTAGTATCCAAAATCTATAAAGAACTTATCAAATTCAACACCCAAAGAACAAAGAATCCAATCAAGAAATGGGCAGAAGACATGAACAGACATTTTTCCAAAGAAGACATCCAAATGGCCAACAGACACATGAAAAAGTGCTCAACATCGCTCGGCATCAGGGAAATCCAAATCAAAACCTCAATGAGATACCACCTCACACCAGTCAGAATGGCTAAAATTAACAAGTCAGGAAATGACAGATGTTGGCGGGGATGCAGAGAAAGGGGAACCCTCCTACACTGTTGGTGGGAATGCAAGCTGGTGCAGCCAGTCTGGAAAACAGTATGGAGGTTCCTCAAAAAGTTGAAAATAGAACTACCATATGATCCAGCAATTGCACTACTGGGTATTTACCCCAAAGATACAAATGTAAGGATCGGAAGGGGTACGTGCACCCCAATGTTTACAGCAGCAATGTCCACAATAGCCAAACTGTGGAAAGAGCCAAGATGTCCATCGACAGATGAATGGATAAAGAAGATGTGGTATATGTATACAATGGAATATTATGCAGCCATCAAAAGGAATGAGATCTTGCCATTTGCAACGACGTGAATGGAACTGGAGGGTATTATGCTGAGTGAAATAAGTCAAACAGAGAAAGACATGTATCATATGACCTCACTGATATGAGGAATTATTAATCTCAGGAAACAAACTGAGGGTTGCTGGAGTGGGGGGTGGGGTGGGAGGAATGGGGTGACTGGGTGATAGACACTGGGGAGGGTATGTGCTCTGGTAAGTGCTGTGAATTGTGCAAGACTGTTGAATCTCAGATCTGTACCTCTGAAACAAATAATGCAATATATGTTAAGAAAAAAAAAAAGATAGCAGGAGGGGAAGAATGAAGGGGAGGAAATCGGAGGGGGAGATGAACCATGAGAGACGATGGACTCTGAAAAACAAACTGAGGGTTCTAGAGGGGAGGGGGGTGGGAGGATGGGTTAGCCTGGTGATGGGTATTAAAGAGGGCACGTTGTGCATGGAGCACTGGGTGTTATGCACAAACAATGAATCATGGAACACTACATCTAAAACTAATGATGTAATGTATGGTGATTAACATAACAATAAAAAATTTAAAAAAAAACGACACTCCCAGTTAAATTTAAATTTCAGATAAACAACAAATTGTTTGTTAGTATGTCTTATGCACTATTATAATTTTCCCTCTTGATAGGGTAGCCAGGTTTAGCAAATAAAAATATAGGACACCCAGTTACACCCAGTTAAATTTAAATTCCAGATAAACAACAAGTCATTTTTTAGTGTAAATATGCATAGGACATAAAAAACGATTTTGGGGTGCCTCGGTGGCATATCTGGTTAAGCATCCAGCTCTTGGTTTCAGCACAGGTCATGATCCTGGGATCATGAGATTGAACCCTGTATTGAGCCCCAAGTCAGGCTCCGTGCTCAGCAGGGAATCTGCTTGAGATTCTCTCTCCCTCTCCCTCCTGCTCACACTCTCTCTATCTCAAATAAATAAATAATATCATTAAAAAAATGATTTGTTGTTTATCTGAAATTTAAATTTAACTGGGTGTCCTGTATTTTTATTTGCTAAAGCTGGCTACCCTATCAAGAGGAAAAATTATAATATTCTTAATAGAAGGAAAGCAAAGAAAAGAGTCACACACACACACAAAAGAAACAGGCCCATTACAGAAGGAAATTGGCTTTAGTTCTGTCTTGTATTCCCACTTCAACCCCAAGACATGTCCAGCCTCAATCCACAAATCTTACTAGGTATAAGAAGATATACTTTATTTTCCTCTCTCATTGTGATTCCGCCATAGCAATATTTAAAAGAATTAAAAAATTTTTCCAAGGTCATTTATATGTAGGTATTACATTTGTGAAGGGAATTTGAAAGTAGTCTCTGTCAACCCCATTATTCAACACATAAAGGCGCAAGGATCCAAACAGCTGAAAAAACCAATCCGAGGTTACATAGTGTTTTGGGACCAGACGGATTCTAAAGTTCAGATTTTCTGAAACCTAATCATTATGCTTTGCACTCTTTCTCTGATAATCTTCACTCCAGCATCTAGAAAGAAGCCATTTGAGGCTTGATACAACTTTGAGTTGAGAGAAAGAAGAGAAACCTCTCCTTCCACAGAATACCAAGCGCATGCCCCACCAGGAAGAGGCGATGCATCCACAGAGCAATTTGCTTACACAGAGGCCAGGTACGTCCTCAAAACAGGTGCACGACCCAGTAGAAACTTTATTTGAAAAAAATCCAGGAGAAGCTGAGCTCTCGAATTCATACTCAACATCCATGTTCCATAGAGCCCACTTCGTGCGGCAGGTGTCACCAGGCAGGGCGAGAGAGTTTCCTTTTGTTGACAGCGATTGCACCAGCTGAGCGACTCTTTTGAACCGCACAACAAAAAGACACTAAAAGAGGCAGTTTTCAAGATCTAATCTATGGGTAAGACCACCCCTTGCAGGCAAGCAGGGTGGCTGTCAGCTGTCAGGGGCAGGCCCGCATTGCACGGTGGAAGAGGAGTGTGGGTCCTCTGCCTAACGCCGCCACGCCACCACCGGGCTCGGTCTGATAAAGGCCAGCCCGGCCCACAGACGACATTCCTCCACAGAACAGACGCACTTACGTCTTCACACGTCCCATTGTACTGTTGATTTAATGAGGCCTCTTGGGCACTGTGTTTGTAAATGACAGTCATCATAATGCCAAAGCACTGGGGACACAACCATCTTGTGTTTGCACCATTACAAGAATTTTTTTTTCCATTAAAAAAATAAAATATAATCACAGTAAAATCCACGTTCCCGTCTGGTGGATTTTATGAATTCTCTAGTCTGAGCAAGTCCTTAGGGCAAAGCAGTTCAGACCATAAGCTTTGGAGGCATGAACAAGTCCCAAGTCCACTCTTGCTTGATGGGACAAGTTATGGAACCACTTGGAGCCCCAAGTTTCTCAGCTAGAAAATGGATATAGAAATCCCTTTTATGTAAAAAAAAAAAAAAAAAAAATCATACCCCCAACGGGCTACAGGGAGTCTGAGTGAGATAAGGCATGGACAGCACCTCACCTGACATCTGGCAACTTTTAAGAGCCCAGCGAATATTAGGTATTCTTTATTTTACCAAATACATGTGAGGCTAAAAACAATAGCCAAAAACAAGTGTGTGTGTACATATATACACATATATCTACCTTAGTTTCTAGATCTCCTCTTTATCAGGTTCAATCCCTTTCTCTAATCAGGGGAAATGAGTTACTATTTGGAAAGTGATTGCAAGCACTGAAAGGCCCAGTAAGTGCTATATAATTGCCAGCTATTGTTGATAGCGTCGTCATTGTTATGATTATTACTGAATGAGAGCATACAAACCTTTTGGAACCAGATCTCAATTGACTTGATCCATGGATTAGCTACTGGCTTTCTCTGCACTGCAATTCTGGGAGAAAAAGGAAGATGGAATCTCCTAAGGGATGGAGGTGAAGTGTGATTAGAATTGGGTTAGAATAGGGATCAATAAATGAGAGCCCACAGGGCAAATCCAAAGCCCACGGTCTGCTTTGGTAAATAAAGTTTTATTTGAAACATAATAAACCCCACTCACAGTTTACATGTTGTCTATGGCTGCTTTTGTATTACAGTGGCAGAGTTGAATAGTTGCCAAATAGGCCTTAGGACCTACAAAGCCTGAAATATTTACTCCCTGGCCCTTCATGTAGAAAGTTTGCTAGGGCACCTGGCTGGCTCAGTAGGTGGAGCATGTGACACTTGAGCTCGGGGTTGTGAGTTCAAGTCCCACATTGGGTGCAGAGATTATTTAAAAATAAAATCTTAAAAAGAAAAGAAAATTTGCTGATCCCTGGGCCAGAGAGAAGAGAATGAACCTAGAACAGGGTCTGGCACATAGTAGGTCATCAGTAAATATATATTGAAAAAAAAATGAATGAACCAAATACATGAATAGTTAGGAAGAAGCTGATTTATTGTTGGTCCTGACCTATCAAGGTCTTCATGAAGTCACAATCACTTCATATTGATGTGTCAGCTCTATTATTGTCCTGGGGAATTGCTTGAGCCATTGTTGGGAATGAATAGGGCATAAATATCACTTGTAAATCAGACACAACGGTACTGGATTCCTGCCATTTGGCTCCAAGTGTCCCATCCTCTGCCCTATTCAAGCAGTAGAAGGAGAGAGGAAGCTGGTGATGATGGAAGAAATATTAAATTTACATTGAGATAATATAAAGAATAGAGAACAAAAGGGGGCAGACAGAAATGGTGCATTTGCCTGTAGTTGTAGCAAAGGAAAAGAATGCATCTGATTCCCAATCTTGCGATAAGAAATGTAGACCTCAACATTCAGAAAGATCAATGAGCACAGTCATTTGACAACAAAAACTAAATAAAACTCAAGTTCAGATTTGGCTAGGGCTTTTTTTTTGGATCAGATTACATGAGCACAATTGTCTGCTAAAGCTTCCACCAAAATTCCTAGCTTAAATGTGAATGCCTGGCCTTTCCCCAAAGGAACAAGGGCTCTGTGAAGGCCCAGGCTCATCTTTGATCTCTGTTTCTGCCTACAGAGCTTAGCAGTTGTCCTGTGCTGAGAAGTCTTACGTGGGGGTCCTGAGCAAGATCTGATGACTGAGGAACTGAAGCAGGGCCTCAAACAGGTAGTAGACCAGCTGTCCCAGAAGGCTACTAGGTATCCCACATCTGGTAGCATCCTTGGCTAAGAGATCTGGCATTGGTCTCCTGGCTCCTGTTTGCCCTGATATTTGTCATTGGCCCAGCATCTCCATCACCTTCTAGTACCAATAACTGAATTTCCTCCAAGGAACTACCTCTTCTGCATTCTCAGCTATGTGATTTAGACAGAAATGTGATTTTCTGTCTAAATCAGCTATGTGATTAAGCTGAGAATCCCTTTCCTTGTCCCAGGGAGGGATCCTAATTGGTTTACATATATTCCATCCCTCTAGCCACATTGACAAGCTATTTTATAAAACAAAACAAAAAAAATGAAACCAAAACCAAAACACTAAAATCTCCTTGACTGTGATAGGGGTTTATTTCTTGCTCACATGAAGTTAGTCCTAATTTGTGGGTGATTTTCCTCCATGAAGTGATTCAGGGACCCAGGCTTTTTCTATTTGGTTGATCCACCCATCTTAAATACATGGCTCCAAAGTCACTCTGGGGGTTGGCTCCATTCCTGTCAGCCAGAAAGGACAGAATGCCTCAGGATCATCTCACTTCTATTCATATCTGCCAGAATTCTGTCCCATGCCCAAATCCAACGACAAGAGAAGTTGAGAAATGTAGCCTAGTTTACACAGAAGAAAGAGATGCTGGATTTAGTAAACAGTGAGTCTGTCTCTATCACAGATGGGCATTTACTTTAATCAGAGACAGTGATGCATAAGTTAATTTTGCTGGGAATTCTGGGGAAAAAGATACCCTATTGATTGGGTATAGAGAGGACATGTGTCTGAAATCCTGGGGGCAGTAAGCAGTCTGAGAATGGTGCCAACCTGCAAAACCCAGAGCTAAGACGGATACTGGGGACATCACTTGAATCCTGGATCAAGCCATGCCTGAAGCAAGACCTATCTCTGGACTTTTCATTTGTGTGAACCAATAAATCCCCTTTTGGTGTAAACCCTTTTGACTTGGGTTTTCTTTTGCTTGCTGCTAAAATTGTCTAAGTTATACCATTATTGTTGGCTACCAATGAACTCTGCTCTCCTGTCCTCCCAATTCTGCTGATGGCAAAGAAGCAGGAAAAAGAGAGGTTAAGGTTCAGAATCTGCAGCCAAACTGCCTGGATTTGAACCCCAAGAATTGCCAATTGCCCTTCAGCATGTTACATCTCTGTTTTCCTCACTGATAAATGAAGAATAAAAATAGTACCTACCTCATAAGATTGTTGAAGATTTGTGGAGTGATTTATGTAAGTGCTGAGAATAATGCATAATGCTTAAGAAGACTATACAGATAATTGTGAATGTTACTACGGTGATGTGTCAGACCTACGTCATACCCTTTGCCCTCACCTCAAATAAGGCATCAGATGCATGATGCTTTCCCTAGTTTCTCCCTCTCTCTCTTTTCTTCCACAGCCCTCTCTCCTCCATACCCACCTCCCCTCCTATCTTAATTGGCATGGGATTGTGGGGAAAAAATAAATTCTTTTACTACCCAAAACAGATCCACTAGCTTGCCCTGGGTGAAATGGACTTTTTGAACCCTAGAAGCATCATGTATTAGCAATTAGAGATACACACAAACCAAAAGTATCAAAGGTCCAAAGCTCCATTTTCCATTTATTGTGACTGAAAATCCTCTCTTGTAAGGTGGCAGGAGGGGACCCAAGTACAAAGTCCAAAATGCCACTTTCACTCCACTAAAATGTCAACAGCATAAACTGCTCCACAAACCAGAGGCAACTGTTTATTTTCTCAAATCACCTCTCAAGGCCCCATGAACCTTATTTGACATGAAATCTATCATCACTTTCTATAGGATTCCACCCCATCCCATCTCTTGTTGGTCCACAAATCTCGGGGGATTGTACAGTCCAAAAAGGGAGGCCAAAGGCAGGTGCATAAGACTCCCACACTCAGGCTGGGAGAAAATTTGTCTCGGGTACTGTCATTGAGGCTTGTCGCCACACGGGGTCACTGTTAAAGACAGATGCTGCAGGCGCGGGAGGCCAGGTGCCCGCTGGTCCCGGTTGGTGTGCGAGGTGTCAGGTCCTGGCTCCCGAAGGAAGTCGATCTAGTGCCACAGTGAATCTAGTGTGCTCCCAAGGTTGCCACTCTTAGGGACTGGCTCTTTCCGTTCACATGCCACCTTTCAGAACATCAGCCAACCCCAGGCTCTCGGAATCAGGATTCATTCTAACATCTCTTTTCTCACCACCAGCATCCCTGAAGACAAGAAAAAAAAATCAACTGTGCAAAAAACAGAGGGAAGAGCATTCCAGGCACAGGGAATAGCTACCGAAAATGCCAAGGATGGGAACGCACATGGGGTGTCAGAGACACAGAATCAAAGCAGGACGGGTGTCGCCGAGGAGTGCATCACGGAGTGCTCCGGGATGAGGCCAGAGTGAAGACTGGAGCCCAGACCCAGTAGGACCCAAAGTCAGAGCAACGGGTTGGTGCTGGTTAGTGCTGGGATGGCAAGTCATTCAAGAGCTATAAGCTGGAAACGCCTGATCTTACTTACATGTTTGAAAGATGACTCTGACTGCTATTGGGAGAATGGGTTGGGGAGGGCAGAGGTGGAAGGAGAGATGTCAGTTAGGATGCTGTTCGACCACCACAATTACGGAAGCAAGAGAGGAGGACGGCTTGAAGGGCCGTGGTGGTGGGGGTGAGGAGAAGGGGTCAGATCCACAGTCAGATCTGACCCGTTGCAGGTGGAATCGGTAGGAATTGCTGATATCAGCAGTGAGGAAAAGAGAAGAAAAAAAATGATTTGGGGCAGTTGAGCGGATCGGTGTTCACGATGATCATGTAAATACCAAATATGATGATGTAAATACCAAATAATTCATACCAATTCATTAATTAATTAATCACGAATCGTCTCAAAGGATCAGGACGTTCCTATGGACAACATGCCAACCAGAAAGGCTCCTGGGTGAAGGCTGGTGCGGGCAGTGGACCGACGAACAGACTGGGCGGGACGGAGAACCCTGAATGGGAAGGAGAGGGGGAAGCTCAAGAGGAACTTTGCCTACTTCACAGTTTTGCCGAAAGCAGGACCTGCTGACTGGTCTCCACAAAAAGGAAAAACAAAATCAAGAAAGAAAAAAAAAAGCCTGCTGCATGGAAAGATTTAAACTAACAAAGGAAGAGGAAAGGGCCAGGAGGACGGGGATACATGTGTTTGGACACATCCCCCACTTGGGAAAGCTGACTCCTGAAAAGGCCAATATCTGATGAGTGTGCAGGAAGCCCTTTTGCCCTGTCAGTTCCTAATAACAACCGGTGCATTCTATTTCCCTCTCAAAGCATGGGCCAGAGGAACCAGGAGGGGTATTCGGGGCCAGGTAAAGGCATGGGCATTCAACCATCTGTTTGTTCAGCCCTTTTTGTAGGATGGGAAGCATTACAGGGAGGGAATTCCTGGGTCCCAATGTACCTGCTACCTGAAGACAAGACCTTTCTACCAAAACTGTTAGCTGCTTGAGCCCTTTGTGCCCCATTACAATGATATCCTTCCGGAAAATTCAGTCCTTAAGGAATGGCGATGGACTAAGGGTGCTTCTCTAGGAAGATTAAAAGTTTAATGTAGAACGCTAAACACATATACGTTAGGGTACACCATATGAAGTTGCTGGTATTAGTCCTTTTTTTTTTTTTTTTACCTAAAATAGTGACTATTTCATATGGTTCAACCTGATATCTGCCTCGGTAGGCTGATGAAATCGTCTGGGCAAAATACCACCATGGCAATAAATCTTACCTTAAATATATCCCACTACCCTTTCTTCAAAATCCTAGAATGCTTCTGTTTCCTTTAAGAAAGTAATTTTGAGGGACTGGAGCAATTCGGATTACTTGCAGGAGAAAACAATTTACCTATATTCCTTTAGGATATACCCAGCATTCAAGCCAACCACCAAAATGTTCAAGGCTTAAAGAAGTTTAGAAGGGGGAGAAATCCCCTTGGGCTGAGAAATGTGAAAAGAAACATTTCCAATCTTGTAAAAGTAGAGGAGGAGAAGAAGCATCACATCATCCCATTCCGTTACTTTATCATGGAAGCTGTGTCTTTGCTCAAGGCCAGGGTCAGTGATTTGGGGCAGAACTAGAGACAGACCCTTGTCTGCTTTAAACCAATTCTCTTTTCTGAACTAATACTCATCATATATGGAAAGAGTCTGAGAATTTGTGGATGAAAATCATTTTGTTAATAAAAAATAGAAAAATATTTAACATACTTGCAAGAATTTGATTTCTCAGATATCAAAATAATAATCTAATAATAATAATAATCCAACAGAATAAGATGTGGAACACAAACCAAGGGGATTTCAAATGATTCACTTAGAGGAAGGAGCTATGGCAGAGCAGAGTGGCACAAAGAGCAGAGTAAACTGATTTTCTAAGTGGCTCAGAGGATTTAAAGAAAAAAAGGAGATATATGTTTTAATAAAAGTTCTTTTGAGGATGGTGGTATTTTAGTTGAATTATCTAAACTGCTTATCTATATAGCTGAGAAAATTTCACTTCCGTAAGTCACTCTGTCAATCATTAGTATACACCAAGCATTATTCCCAATATTTGGGATAATCAGTTGACTAGATAGAAAAAAATCCCTATCCTTAATGAGCATATATTCTAATTGGAGAGACAGAGAACTAACCGTAAGTATAGCAAACAAGCAAATTATAGGGTGACTTGGAAAGTGATACATGCCAAGGAAAAAGAAAAGGATCAGGATAAGGAGACGTGGGAGTACCAGGCTGGGAGGGAGGCATGTTGCAGTTTGCAATAGAGTAATCTGCACAGGTCTTATGGAGAGAATGGGTTTCAACAAGGGCTTGAAGGAAATGAAGGAGTTAGCTAAGAGTCTCTTTAGGGAAGATCATTCTAGGCCTAGACAAGCCACTAAGATAGAGGCATGACTGGCAGGTGTGTGCTTCACCACGTACTCCATAGTGCTGGTGTGGTACCTGATCCTAGAGCATGGCTAAGATCTTTTATATGAAATAAGGAGCCTTGATCCATCCAGTTTAGCCATACTGTACTATGCCATGCATGACAAGACCAGTGGACCATGCAATAGACCATTGGGAATTGGTGACCCAACCCTCAGCTCTGGTCCAAGTATGCCTGTGGTTAATTTCAACCATATTCTTTATATTTGCTCTTCAAGACTTCTGCGACCACAGCTTTCTTTCAGTGTGACAACAAATAGCACCCAATTCAGTTCAGCATTTTAATGACTGACTTAGGTGAACCACAGATAATCCACTCATGAGCTTAGGCATCGGGTATCAGAATGGCGGTCTACCCTAACAGGCAGATAGAGTGAGATTACTTGGCATCTATTACTAGTTGATACTAATTGATTGACCCTGACTAAATCACTCAACCCCTTCATGCCTCCATTTTCACATCTACGAAATCAAAATACCACTCTTTGCCAAGTCTATTTTGCAAAGTTGAAACAAGGTTTAAGTGAGGTAATACATGCCAAAGTATGGCAGAAGCAATAATGCACAATGCAATGTGGCTTATCCACCTCTATGTCCCCAGCCCAGCATAATGTCTGACGTTCCATAAATGTTTGTTGAATAAATGTAGGTAAGTGAAACTTACAGTGTGATAACAATCAAGAAAAAAATCATTCTGTTAGATATGACTCATGTCTATACAATCAAAGTAAAGGTGGGTATTTGGGGCAGCTATCTATATAAATCAAACTAAATAAAATATTATTTAGACTTTCACTTGAAGACTTTTTAAACAGAAGTTATTTCAAAACATGATAAAAAAAAAATTATAGACTACTCTCAGTTTAACTTAAGTCCTTTGATCCATAAAAACACAAGATATTCTTCCCCAAGGCAGGGAAGGGAGAAAGACAAAGAAAATAAGAATTCATTATTGCTCAGCAGATCAGTACAAGAAAGAGATTTTTTTAAATGAAGACAAATGTGAGTTCCTAATTTGTATATTTGGAATATAAATAGCTATTGAATTGTTTCAATGTTACAATAAGATGTAAAGGAGAGAAGGAAGTATTTTGTACTTTGGCCAAGATGTTTTAGGTGCCAAAAATTCTGCCCAATGAGTACATAGACTCACTCACACAAAAATGTCCAGGTGAATGTAACCCCAAACTATTTGTTTAATAAAACTAGGTCCGTTGAAAATGCTTACTCCACATGAAAACCACATGCTCAAGCAGAGAAATCCATCTCTCCTACCGAGACATTACCTTTAATGGTAAAACTGAGATTTAATACCGTGCACTGAGATTTTGAAAGCCTGCTTTGTTAGTCCTGTTTGCTTCACGTTGGTCAGCATCTAAACTTATCAAGGACCACATCAGACAGAGAGGACTCAGTCGGGATAGGAGGCATCTCCAAAGAGTTTCCACTGATTTCTCCTACTGGAAGTTTTCAGGGACATATGATTATTTTCCCTTTTCTAAATTTTTACTTCCCACAATGAAAATTCAAAAAGGGGAAAAATTCTAGGAGCTGTTTGATTTGTGAAACTATATGAAGCAACGGTTTCAATTTTCTAGATTGATGCTCAAGAAAGATCAAAACCCAGCTGCTATCCTGTGATCGTTTTCTTCTTCGGTCCGGCAAAAATTGCTGAGAGAACGAAACCTGAATTCTAACCAGAAAATCAACCTTAAATCCCCCATTTCTGCCCTTTTTTCCAGCAAAGCAAAAACTACAATTGATCCCGAGGTAAACGGCTAGGTTTGTCCTACTTCAGAAGCATTAACTCTTGCCCTGTTGGCCACCCCACAAGGTCCATAAGGACCTTGCTCAAGATTCAAGAACCAAAGCATGTCACGTGAATGCCTCAGCATCAGCCTCTGGCTCCACACTACCTGGGTTCGAATCCCTGTTCCGCCACTTACTAGCCTTGTGACCTTACACAAGTTACTCAACTTCTCTCTGCCTCAGTCTCCTCGTCTGCAAAATGGGGATGGTGATAAGATAATGATAATACGTATGTCATAGACTTGTGGGGAAGATTAAGTAAATTGAGTTAAATATTTAAAAAATGCCTGGCACATATAAAAGCTGTGATTGGGTTTGTGATGAGGAGGAGGGGGAGGAGGATGGCGGTGACAATGACAATGATGGTGAAGGTGATGACCCCCTTCTTGGCATGCTACTCAAAGCAAACACGAAATGCTTTGTTACTCAAAGTGACCAAGGACTGAAATCTCAGTAGTGGGTACCACGTAGAGAAAGGAGCAGTTAAACACTAACAAACCAGAATCCTCGGGCCACAGAAGATGCTCAACAGTGTCACCCAGGAAAGGTCTCAGTTCATCTTCTGCCTTTCCCAATATGGGAAAACTACAGATTCCAATCAGGAAGTGAATCTTCTCACTCAAGAGGCAACCAGCCCCTCTTGAGTAACCACACTGAGAACAGATGAGAGGAGCAAAGGAGGTGTGTGCTAACCCAGGAGGACCAAGCAGGAAGCCATGAGAATGCAGAAGGGCAACCTTGAGTGGAGGAAAGCCACTCCCGCATCTAAAGCAAGTGACAGCAGCAGGGTAGGGGATATTGGAGAGAGCAAACTGCCTAAAGAAATGTTGCTGGTTAAAAACCCTTGTCTCAAAATGACTCTGAATGGTTAGAGACAGAGATTACAACAATCTGCCAAAAAGGGTATATGGATGGCAGTCGAAAAAGTGACATCCCACTAAGGGAGGACCCACAGGTCCGCAGAACTGGGATGACTCAGGACAGAGGAAATCCAGACCCAACTCGGAGCTGCACTGGGAGAAGGGTAGAGATCTATGTAGCTGCCATCTCTGACACTGACGTATTTTAATAATATAGTAATAATGGTTAAGAGTGATGGAGCACCCACTATGTGCTAGACACCATGCTGAGCACTTTGCTTGTTAATTGCAGGTACAGGGAGTGGTAGGGGTTTGAAATAACTTGAAGTATCTCTGTTCATAGCAATCAAATGAGCTTAACAGAAATAAAATTAATTAACAAAACTATTCAGACAATTTCTAAACAAAGCCATGTTAGTTGTATGTATTTTTTTATGCAACTAATTAATGAAGTATATGAACAGATCCTAGGCTATAGAGTTCCCATGGCCACTAGCAGGCTGACTTCTACTTCCCAGAAACTTAAAAATAGAATATTCAGCCTGCTAAAATCCCAGACAGTGTTTCTCTAAGAGAGATCAATAAAACACTGGATCTGGATGTTTAGTTTGCAAAGACAGAAAGTATCTCTTGGTCTAAAAAAAAAAAAAAAAAACCTGGAAAATACTGCTTTAAGCAACGTTGAACTGTTTCCGTTTGGTTTTGTTACATTATGCTTTACTGCAGGACTTCTCAGAACATCTAATGTGCTAATGAGCATGGTTAATACATAAGAAAGGGACATCAAGGACAGAGTTTTCCAAATTATTTGATGAGAGATTACTCCCCTAGTCCTCCTGCAGCATCTCCCAGAACTATTTTAGGAAATGCGAGTATGGGTTCATTGTATTATTTCCCCAGGGATCTAGCCTGGGGTGGAGGAAAGTGAAGGTAAGACACCTTCTGTGACAAATAAACCTCAAGATCTCTTTGGCTTCACTCAATAATTGTTCATTTTTCCTCAAGCAACAGTCCCATGCAAGCAGCATCACCCAGGAAGTTTTAAAACTATGTGTTCTGTGCCCCACACCCAGAAGTTCTGATTTGATTGTTCTGGACAAGAGTCTGACATTGGGGAATTTCTTCTAAACTCCTCCAGGATTCTTTTTTTTTTTTTTTTTTTAAGATTTTATTTATTTATTTGACACAGAGAGATAGTGAGAGAGAGATCACAAGCAGGGGGAGTGGCAGGCAGGCAGAGGGAGAGGGAGAAGCAGACTCCCCACTGAGCAGGGAGCCCGATGTGGTGCTCGATCCCAGGACCCTGGGATCATGACCTGAGCCGAAGGCAGCCGCTTAACCAACTGAGCCACCCAGGCGCCCTAAACTCCTCCAGGATTCTAAACCAGGATTGAAACACACTGAACCAAGGGATTTTAAGAACTTCCTCATCTGGTATCTTCCATTCAGACCTCTGGGTTAGCCTCTGAAGAGTCTGTCTGTATTAGAAGTTTCTTAGATTATTGACCCATATGATATAATGCTATTTCCAAAATTCAAAGAGAGAAAGACTGCAGGGAGAGAATTATTTAACCAAAACTAGTATCTATAACGCATGAGTATCTCAGTTAAGTCAGTGTCATGAGACACACCCTCATATCTTATCTTGTTGATAAGCCCAGACTTTATCCTTTCTGGTTCTGAGCCTGACACTTTTCCATCATGTCCATGAAACTGGAGCACCACCTCCTACTTATTGATGCATTAAATATTCATTGTTTTGGGCAGTAGAGGGTAGTGGTTAACAGTACTGGCTCTGGGGCCACACAGTTTGAAAACTGGATTCCCACCTACAAACTGTGTGACCTTAGAAAAGTTGCCAAACCTCTCTGCCTCCATTTCCTTATCTATAAAGTGGGGGAAATAATCCTATTTCACCAAGAGCTGTGAGGATTAAAAAGGGTAATCCATGGAGAAGTCTAGCATATAGTAAATTTTCAACAAATGTTGACTGTTACTATTTGTTTTTATTATTTTCAAATGCGCGTCTCTGCCCTAGGCTCTCGGATGTACAGAGAGGATGAAGGCTTGCCCCTGTCCTCAAGGAATTCACAACTGGACATGGGATATTGACATATAGACAGATGGATTGTGACAGATATGACTGAGCTTTTGTAGTATTATGTGCAAAATGCTGGGAGAGTTTCCAAGGTGGTATTGGAGGGGTAGGACAGGAAGGCTTCCTGTAAGAGGTGGCATTTGATCTGGGCCTTGAAGGGGAAGATGAGACCTACCAGCTCGGTCATTTGTTAAGACATGACATGGAAGAGGGGAAAGGATGAGTTGAAACCCCAACTGTCGGACTGCAAAGAGACATTTTTTTGCAATAGAGTTTGCCAGCCATCCCAAGTGAGGCTACCACCCTCTCCCAAGTCAAGGCCCTGAGTTTCTGCAGCATTCTCTCTGTGGGATCATTGCCCACTTATGCACACTCCCACAAATACTGCCTGGCAGCAAGCTTGGGACTTAGGATTCAGAGACAGAGGCCTGCAGTTTTCCATGGTGTGGTCGTCTACATGTTGGCAGGACTGTGGGTCCAGGAGGAGGCAGAACCAGAAGTGGGATGGGCCAAGCAGTAGGAGGCAGGAGTTTGTTCTTGGGAGTTTCATAAGGCACAAAAATTCCAGAGCGTGTCTCCGCCTCAGCCCCTTCAGGATATCCTGTTATTCAACCAAGACATATATAGAGTTGAGAGTGGCCAGTTTCACCACGACCCCTGGATTTGCCACTTTTCCTGTCTCGAGGTTGTTCTCACATATCATCTGCTTCAATTCAGGAACAAGAGGGGAAAGGGTTTAAAAGCAAATACTGAAATGAAAGAGAATTCACTAGGAGTTCATCAGACTACAATAGAATAGCCGAGTAGTTCTGACAGGTGCCTGGCATCAGAAGTTGCAAATAGTTTCTCACCATGCTACAAAATCTCATACTTCTTCTTCTTGGATTGGTTATACACAATTTCTGCTCCCCGCCTGAAACTACAGACCAGGTAAGATGACACTTGCAAGTTTGTTATTTTTCAGGTTCATGGCGAGTCCAAATTTTTTGCTTCCCTCTGTTGTCATGGGTACTGGACTTCATACAATAAAGAGAAAGCCAGTGGAGAATCGGATCCTAATCGTGGCGTGCCATCTTTCAGAAGGTGTGCTCACCCACTTGGTTCTATTCCTGTGCTAAACCACCCTTGCTAGGAGCTCTGATTTAATGCTAACATTCCTCTTTCCACTGCTGATGTTGATATCCTCGGGGGGTGGGGGAAGGTTGTTTTGTTTTCTTTTGTTTTAATAGTCTCATCACTGTGTCATTTTGAATATAGGAAATAACAGTGGTTAAAGACAGATGAGTAGAGAGATGTTCTGGGGAATTCTGGGTGGGGTGATGTCTGCTTGAGAAACATAGTATTCCAGAATGCCCCGGGAACTCATCCCTTCTACTTTCCACAAGTTGTAGTAAAAGCACCCAGGGCAGTCATGTCAGCAGCTCCCATGAAGGACACCAGCATGCCAGTGTCTCAAACAGGCTCACGTGAGCTGTCCTAATAGAGCATGTTGGGTATCAGATGTATATCGAGGGCAGCCTAAACAAGGGGTATGAGCAAGGCAGTCTGGCAGTTCTTTTAAAATGCATTTCACAAGGCATGATTTCTGCTCTATTATTCATAAAACTTAACATGATGCTACATCTGTACCAGGCAAATTTTTATCAGTGCCAACATGATCGTGGTTGGCAGTACTCTGATGATGCTTTTCACGCAATTGCACTACTGGGTATTTACCCCAAAGATACAACTGTAGTGATCTGAAGGGGCACGTGCACCTCAATGTTTATAGCAGCAATGTCCACAATAGCCAAACTATGGAAAGAGCCTAGATGTCCATCAACAGATGAATGGATAAAGAAGATGTGGTGCATATATATATATATATATATATATATATATATATATATATATACTATGGAATATTATGCAACCATCAAAAAAAATGAAATCTTGTCTTTGCAATGATGTGGATGGAACTAGAGGGTATTATGCTAAGCGAAATAAGTCAATCAGAGAAAGACAAGTATCATATGATCTCACTGATATGAATTTGAGAAACAAGACAGAGGATCATAGGGGAAGAGAGGAAAAAATGTAACAAGATGAAACCAGAGAGGGAGACAAACCATAAGAGACTCTTAATCTCAGGAAACAAACTGAGGGTTGCTGGAGTGGAGGGGGGTGGGAGGGATGGGGTGGCTGGGTGATGGACATTGGGGAGGGTAGGTAGTATGGTTAGCACTGTGAATTGTGTAAGACTGATCAATCACTGACCTGTATCCCTGAAACAAATAATACATTATATGTTAATGAAAGAAAGAAAACACTGGAAGATAGCATCATGGTTCAGTGCTCCAGCTTAAGGGTTTGGGAGCAGCAAGTTGGAACTCTGGCTCTCGTTTGTTTATTTAACAAATATTTCTGAGGACCAGTCACTGTGCTCCACAGCCTACTAGCTGTTCAAGCTTGAGCAAGTTAGCTAGTCTCTCAAAACTTCAGTTTCTCCCCCAACAGTGCTCCACAAACAGCTGGAATGATCATCCTCATCATCACCACCACCATTAGCATCAACAAAGGCTTGCTTTACTGTGGAAATCAGGCCTTGACTGGTGTTTAAAGCTGAGTTTGCTTTTCAGAGGAAACTGTATGAGAGATAAAATGAGCCATTCCATTTGAAAAGGATAACTTGAAAGTCAAGAGATTTCTTGAAAAGAGAGGATTAAATCTGACCTTTTAAGAAAAAAAAGAAAAAGTAATGTCCTTCCATACACGTATCTAAACGGGAAAACCTAATATAAAGAAAATCCTGCTTTAAAAAATCTGGAGGTTCCATGACCATTAAAGGGGGTTGATTCAAACTCTAGCTAAGGGTGGCTTTTATTATTATTCCATAAAGAACATTCCAGGGCTATTTTGGTTCATAACAATCACCAAATGAAAGCTGACCATGCAAACAGATTTCGTTTTTCTATATGCCACCATACAGCGTGTAGGGAAGAGGAATACCGAATCAGGGAATCAGAAGACCACGAACTTACAGTGTGACCTTGGCAAGTCACTGAACCTCCCCTCCTCTTGGTTTTCTCCTCCCTAGAATAGACATGATGAAACCTGCCCTACTTATCTTCAGCATGGTCAAGATCAAAAAAGATGATGCCCTTGGAAGTATGTATAACCATAAATTTCTCTGTAAAAATAAGATTTCTTCTTATGCAGCCTTTATCCATTTCAGTAAACTTAGTAGTTATGATGTTCCCACCATCCCTACCTAGTGCTGGGCCTGTACTGTTTAGGGATAAGAGCAAGTAAGAAGGAAGAGACATGGCAGCCTCCCACAAGGGGTTTTTAAGCGGAAAGCAAAGACAACAAAATGTGTTCCACTGGCCAACCATATGAAGAGTAGAAGTTGAGAAAAGGAAGAGAGTTGGGTCTGGTTTTGTGGAGTTGTTACACAGAGCCTTGGAGGATGAAGTTTGGGTAGCCAAGAGGAGAGGGAAGCACATTTCTCTCAGGAGAAGCAGTAAGCAAAACACAGAGGGGGGGATGGAGAAGCATCACAGGAACTAGCATTTACTGCCTACAACATTCCAGATCCTGGGCTAGGCAATTTGCATGTGTTATATCATTTAAAGGTCTCAATAACCTGGAGAGTGGTTATTATTATCTCCCCATTGCAGAGGATGACAAAGGGTAAGGAATTCATTCAAGACTGTACACTTGGGGCGCCTGGGTGGCTCAGTCGGTTAAGCATTTGCCTTTGGCTCGGGTCATGATCTTGGGGTCCTGGGATCGAGCCCCGCATTGGGCTCCCTGCTTGGTGGGGAGTCTGCTTCTCTCTCTTCCTCTGCCTCTGCCCCCCAACTCATGCTCATTCTCTCTCTCAAATAGATAAATAAATAAATAATCTTTTAAAAAAAGATTTATAATAAAAATTTTTTAAAATTAAAAAATTAAAAGACTGTACAAGCAAGATACAGAGCTTGATTCCAAGCTTAAGTCTTTTGATTCCCAAATTCGGTCTGTCTTCATTGTATGAAGCTGCTTTTTCTTAAGCTTGATGGGAAAATGAGGGAGATTAGAGAGAGGGGACCAAATCCATTTGAGAGGATCAGCATCAACATCATGGACAATGAGGGATCCTGAAGACAGGGCCAAAATGCGTGTGCATCCTTCATTCTAGCATCTAATTCTCTACTGCCTAATGTTGCTAAGAAACTGTTTCTAGTGTGTCTATTGTATTTCCTACAACTCATTCATTCAGTCAACAAATATTTTCTAAGCACTACTATGTGTCAGACACTGTTCTAGGTGCTTAGGGTATAGTCAAGGACAAAACAGAAAAAGATCACTGCCTCTTGGAGCCCACAGTCTAGCTGAATTATAATCAAAAGATTGCAAACATCTTCAGAGTAGGAATTACATGCTTCATAACATTTAGCACCCAAACTAGACTATTTCTGTAGAATCAATGCTGAAAGAATATTCTTGAGACCTGTTGATCTACAACCAATTGACCCTAAATAATCACTTTAAAATTTTCCCATTTGGAAAGTGTACTCTATAACATATTTCAGGTTTCCCATTTGGGTACATGTGTGTAATGATGTTACCTTGCTTTACTGAATTCCAGACTTTAGATCAAGGATGGCAAACAGGTGGTACAAGTAGCCTCCTTCCTACCCACAGCCATGGCAGACATTGCTTGTTGATCCCAACACTCTTTCTAAATAAGGTGAAAAGCAACTAGCCAGTGATTACCAATCAACCTTGTTGCCATCCCTGTCATTCCATTGACTTGAAGCCAAAAGGGAAAAATGACCAACCAAGGCTCGACTAATGGGACGTGATTTTTTTTTTTTATGTTTTTGCAGGCAAAAAGATGTGATAAGAAATCTCTGCTTACAATTAGGACTGAGTGCCAATCCTGTTCACTCAACTTGGGAATTAAGTGCCCAGATGGTTACACCAAGGTTACCAATGGCTCCGTGGGGGTTCGAGATTGCAGGTACTCAAGAGAAAATCTCAAGTCTTGAAATTTAAGGGATTGTGAATCCAAATTGAAACTTCCCATCTCAAAATCTTCAAAGCATTTCCATGATTTTCCCTTTTTCTAAGACTATATTCAGTCCAAACTTAGGTAACTCACAATTTACAACCTTGAATCTAAAAAATTGATTGATTATTGATTATTGATTCACATTTTAATACAGAATTGACTATATTGCATTGCAAATAAACATTTTCCCAACATCTTGTCCTTCTTTATTTTGAAAATCTGGGTTTTGTTTCATTTGGAGAGGGTTCTAGTCAGAACATGGACTAAAAAGCCATGGGTCTGACAGTCATCTTACTAGCTAGCTATGGATCCTGATACTAATTAGAACCTGAAGTGGAAGACAAAGGAATTACAGCTTCATGCATTTTATGTGAGCATTGCATTCCTGAAATCCTCTTATGATTCAAAATCCTCATAATTCAAGGCTAAGCCTCAAAAAGGATGATGAGCAGTTTTGCTCACCAGCTAATGGAAGCAGCCATACAACTCAAATGTAAACACAATGTTTTATTTACTCAGTCTACTAATTTAGACATTAGACAGTTCTCAATGTGTTCATTCTTAATTCAGGGATGAAGGATCAGTACTATTTCTTATTTTGTATTAAATAAAAACTAAACACTGTTATATCATACTATTTTAAATTCATGTTTGCTTAATGTGACCATGATATATTCTAAAACCAAAATCATCAGTTTTATAAAAGGTTCCAAATACAAACTGGCCTAGAATTAGCAAGCATATGTGACAGTTGACCATTCAGTTACCAAAGCGGGCACACATCTGTGACCAGAAACTCTTAAAAAGTATATAGAAAGGTGTAGGGTTCAAGGTTAAAATTATGTGGTGACTTTATTGAGGACTTTTTTGTCCTGGCTACTATTTTTCATGGCAAGGTGGACACTTGGTTACATACTCCCCACCTTACCATCTCCCTTCCAACACACACACACACACACACACACAGACACACACACACACATCCAGGCTAAGATTATTGCACTCATGCTCTCTGTTTTAGAATTGAAGACTCGGATTTGCCTTTCATTTATGCTGAAATAAATCCAAGATTGGCTCTTGAGGGGATGTTTGGTTCTGCCCTTGGCTCTCCCTTTTCCCATCTTTGTGAAGAGATGCCCCTGCCAGTATTCTCAAGCTTTCAGAGGAACTGTCAATTCTGTCTCCAACTTGACTGGCCATAAAGCCAGTAGCTCAGGGACTGGATTAGAAGTACAACCTTGAACTCACCATTGCATCACACTATTCTTAACAGCCCACTTGAAAGAAATGATATTCATGGAGGATTGTCTCTAAATATACTAAAGTCAAATCCTAGAATAAGTCACCCATGCGGAGATTCCCCGAAAATAGGCAATGGTATTTAGCCTCTACAGAATTGCTATTCCAGATCTGCACCTCAGATGGTATAAAAACCGTTCTAAGAAATTCATCATTACATCTCCCTTGAGTATAAGGTGGCAAATATTGCCCATTATATTACACCGCCTCTCATGGAAATGTCTACATCTACAGTATCTGCAAAAAAAAAAAAAAAGTGCTAATCCTAAGCAGTTGTTTCGTTTTAAAATCCAGAGATCCTGTGCATCACAGAACTCATGACCTTTTCCTTCTCGTATTGGCTGTGACAAGTGTGAAGTGCACCTCTAGCATGTGCCTAGAACCTAACACTATTTCCTATCTACTAACCTCACTTCTGACATCACTGTAAATATTCTACCCTCATTTGCATTGTGTTCTGATTTTTTCATCCATTTCGTACAATTAAAGGTAAATCATTATTAAGTTTTGCTCTCCCTAGACAAAAATGTATTCAATCTGTTTTTTTAAATATAGGCAAGTGTAAAGAAAGACCTAAATAAAAACCTAGGCTAATCTCACTGCCCTCTGCATTGCTCTCATCATGGGTTTATGTCTTCTACTTCCCCTCCAAGGTACATATTTGAGATCAGGAAGTACTCGCTGTCTCTCCCTGGATGCCGCCATATCTGTAGGAAGGACTATGTCCAACCTCAGTGCTGTCCAGGCCACTGGGGCCCAGACTGCATGGGTAAGTGGCACAGCGCTTTTCTTCGACTTTGATACTTGCTTCTCAATGTCCCATTTCACAGAAAATCGAAAGGAAGGAAGTCCGATAAAAAGAGAGTGTCAGCACCTTTTTCTAGAAAGTTCCATTTCAGTCTATCTGTAGAAAAATCTTTCTTGCTCTGTCAGCTTTTATAAACAAATCTGCTTTCCCCCAGTTAGAGGTCTCTTTTTAAAAGAATTCCCTTACAAGTCAGAAAAAGGGACAATTGAAAGGATATCCATTTTTATAAAAAAGATAAGGGACCATAGAGAAGATGGAAGAATGCTGGGCTACTATAACCCTGAAAACAATTTTCTTTAAGAAGAAATTTTATTATAGCATCTCAAAGACCATAGTTATTGTTTGGCAACACAAATAATCATTAAATCTACTAAAACTCTAGTCTTTAGGATGGAATATCAAACTCTTTGATGACCAGTTTCACTGTAAGAAAAACTAGCCACCAAATCTGAGTTGATGGTGTAGTTAGACTTCTTTGGTCAAGCATAGCATTTGTCAGCTAAAATTGAACTTCTATCATGATTAAAGATATTAACACTTGAATAGCGACTGAGTCCTTGCTATGATATGCAAATTTTGTCAGATCACTTTTTTCCCTTGGAGAGTAAAAAAGTCAGGCATTTTAATTCACACATTGACCATTTGTTTCCCATTTTCTAGATGTAATGAAACATCTCCTAAAGAATCCACTTAAATGGAGGGGTGCTTGGGTGCCTCAGTAGGTTGAGCATCTGACTCTTAGTTTCAGCTCAGGTCATGATCTCAGAGTGGTGAGATCGAGCCCCGTGTCAGGCTCCTCACTCAGCAGGAAGCCTGCTTAAGATTCTCTCTCCCTCTGCCCCCTCTTTCTCTCTCAAATAAATAAATAAAAATAAAAAAAACAGAATCCACTTAAGGAGAGAGATTAGTTCTCTTTTGCTTTTTTTTTTTATTAAAATAATACAAGCAAAGTGCACACAGCATGTAAAGTTTAGAAAGACAGAAAGAAAGAAAAAACAGCAACTTCTTTCGGTCACACATAGGAAACCCTAAATGGTTTGGCTTATTTCCCTGCTTTTTTTTTTTCATATAGCTTCTACACAGTTGAGCCCTTCTTGTACATATGATGTTGAAACCTACTGTTGTGTTTTTTTTTTTAAACTAATGATTAAAAGAATAATAGCTTCCATTTATTCAACATTGCTGACATGCGGTACCAGAGAGATACTTGGCCTATATTATCTGATTCAATTCTTAAAACAAATCTTTGAGCTAAACATTTTTATCTCCATTTTGCCTATGAGGGATCAGAGATTTGAAGATGATCTCTTACCAATTTCTTTTGGCCTGATAAATGATAGAGCTAGTTCAAGTTCAGGGTTCCCTGTCACCAAAGTCTTCTGTCTTTCTACTCTGTCCCATTGCCAGAGCAGAGCTTATAAAAAAAGAAAGAAAGATGGGGCGCCTGGGTGGCTCAGTCGGTTGTGCATCTGACTCTTGATTTCATCTCAGGTCATGATCTCAGGGTCGTGAGATCGAGCCCCTTGAGGGGCTTTGCACTCAGCACAGGGTCTGCTTGAGTTTCTCTCCCTCTGCCCCTCCCCCTGCTTGCATGCACTCTCTCTCTCTCTCTCTAAAATGAATAAATAAAATCTTGAAAGAAAGAAAGAAAGAAAGAAAGAAAGAAAGAAAGAAAGAAAGAAAGAAAGAAAGAAAGAAAGAAGAGAGAAAGAGAGAAAGAAAGAAAGAAATGGGAGATCCTCCAAATGTGTTTCTAACTTCTCTTTTGATTGGCAAGTCCCTTTACCCTTCCAGTCAATGCCTGGGTTATGCTCCTTGCGCTGGAAAGGTCAAGGTTTGGGGTTCAGGAAATCCTGGCTTTCACTCTATTAACCTCTCTGTTTTCAGTTTCACCCCAGCATGTGGACACTGTGTGATTCTGAGTTTGTTACAATGGAATCAAGTGATTAACCCACCCTTCTAGATTTCAAGAACTTTTAAAGCACCAAATGTGGTCACAATTACATCGAGTCCTTATAGACATGCTGATATAATACAAAAACTTTTAGATTTGCTTTTCTCTTTCTAACCCATGAAAACTAATCTGATGCTGTTATTGATCAGACCCCTGTAGAGAAGAAAAGGTTTTGTCCAAAATACAGCAACAAAAGTCAGTGTGTGCAACATCAGGAATGACAGTCCACAGCTCAGAGAACAAAAGGACACTAGTCCTGCTCCCACGTTTGGCTTGACTCTAGTCCCATCATTGGGCAGTTTACTTGCTGCTGTGCCTCAGCTTCCTTAGCTGTCAGATGGGGGTCCAAAGTCCTACTTTACAAAACTGTAGCACAGATTTTAAAACATTCATGTAGATGAAAAGTACTTGACAGAGAGACACTGAAAAAACACTTTAATGATGTTTTAGGAGTAAATGAATGAGTGAACAACAGTCAAAACAGACCTCTGTCAGTGAAAGCCAAATAAAGTGACATTCTCTTTTGAGCCCTTCTTAAGCATGGGTAACTCCTAAAACATGAACAGACAGACAGGATTCAAAATCTTCAATGGGCTTCATGCCATTGCAATATGCTATGCACGAATGGGGCGAGGCTCCTGTCTTCGATCCAGTGTGTGTGGTTCTTTGAAGGCTCACACATTTCCTTCTGCTAGGTTTTGAGGCCGGAGAAGCAAAGTATGTGAAAAGCAGGGGCTGGACGGTCTTTCTACTGTCCTCTTGTTGGAGCAAAAGGATGTGTCCCTTTATCTTCATCTTCCAAACATACCAAATGTCTCCAAAGGCTTCCTTCCTTTTGCTCAGGAAAGAGATAAATGTTCTACTTAGCCGTATATTTCACCTCTCGTATTTTGTGGTGATGACAAGCGAGATCTTGCCTATCACTTTACATTTCCGCAAGGATAAGGCCATTTCAGAGCTGCTGACGTGTGTCCATATGTCTTTCTGATGAACCACAAGCTTTGGAATGGCCTTCTTTCCAAGGCCAGCGTGGCATCCGATTCCTTTTCAGTGCGTCAACAAATACATTCATACTCAATACCCCTGGTTACTTTTTAAATTGTTTTAAAAATGCCTCATTCCAATTAGAAAATAACTCTATCAATTCAAAAAAAAAAACAAAAACCCAGAAAACACAAAAAAAGCACAATGAGAAAAAAATTGCTCATCATCTTCTAAAATTAAGAATAAAGCATGGATCCTCAGTTGGAGAAAAAAAAAATATGTCATCCTGACATAAGAAAGGTGTTTCTACCCAGATTTAACTCGCCTCTCCCTCATTAAAAATTATACTGCTTTATCAGATCAGCACACAGCAGTCTTCACTAATTAGCACACAAACATATTTTTAACATTGAAATGATCACATTTGAAAAACCAATATCCTACTTGAGAGGAAATCAATTTTTTTTTTATTTGGGCATTCCAGTTCTCTTGATTTCACCGCAAACGTTAACTGATTTTTGCAAACAACTCAAAGTAATGGAAAAAGAATGTGGGCAAAGGGGTTGTACAGAACCTGGATCACAGCCAAAACAATCTGATTATTTCAAAGGGAAATGGTCTTGATGCTTCTTTTTGAGGTTGGTGTCATCAAATTCTGCACATGTATTTTTTTTTTGTACTGTATTATTTATGTTTCCAGATCTCTTTCTTTCCTATTGTACGTTTCTTGCCATTCACTGCACAGGTCGCAAATAACAGACTTCTGTGGACTTGAAACCAGTCTTATAGGCATGTTCCTTTTGGCTTTGAGTGAGAAATAAAGCTGAGTTCACCTGAGGAACCTAATTCACATCGGTTTCCCAGGGAGACAATTTCAACCAAACTCTAAGTGGAATACCAAGACAAAGTCTCTGCCCAGCACCGTGAGCCAAACTTTTCAACAATGGTGGTAGCGTGAAGCAGGCACCTCTAGAGTTCCCTGGGAGATAAAGTTGCAAGGAGGTCTTTGGCCTCTTGCTGCAGGGGAAGTTTATTATCTTCCTTTAAAGAAACAGAACGGCTGATGATTTGCTGACAGCTTATAACGGATAAGCCTCCTGCTGAGGAAAGTCACAATGCAAGAAGAGACCACCAGGGTAGCAGTAACTAAAGGGAAATGGGATAATGACCTGAAATCGCTTTATCAGCTACTTGAGCCTCACAATGCGTCAGAAATGTGCCCTGATAGCAAATTCTGTAATATCTTTTCGAGCACAGTTGCTGAGAACGTCAATTTTACCATCTTTCTTCTTAATGGGGGTCTGAGGTGATAGAAAGTAATTTGAGAAGCAGGACTAAAATTCACACTTTTGCTTTAAAAGTTTTATCTAAAAACTGAACAAGTCATTTCATAGATTTCAAACTTAAACCATTCAATTTAGGACATAAAATGAGAACTCTTTGTGCCCCCACACTCCTGCTATCTTTTTCCCAAAGTTCCTTCCACGGTTGGCCAACTCCTAAAAAATCAAGCATTTATGGAGCACCGACTCTATGCTGCTCATAATCACATATCTGATAGGTCCAGTGCCTGCCCCCAAGGGGCTCACAGATTAATATAAGAAAGAGACACAAAAGCAGATGAGGAAAAATAATCATACCTGAGAGCCCAGCAGAGGACCTGGGGATTTTGAGGAGTTTTGCAGCTTGCCCAAAGGCAGCCAGACTAGGAGACAAGCCTGTCTTGCTGCATAGTCCTGGCTCTAACCCGCTACTCTCCCCTGCTTCCCCAAATAACTACTGGTTTTGCCAAGTCAACTGCTGGCAAGGCGACCTGCCCCTCTCTAGCCTACTTCTAGAAAACTCGCTTCCACCAGCAGCCAGATGCCCATCACTGCCTGGAATCGATTCCATGACACCTGAGCTCCCCCTGGTTCTACCCTTTAGCTGAGAGGCCATGGGGTTTTACAGTAAGATGGCACCAGACTCTGAAGTCCCATTGGCCTCCTGCCCCAGCCTTTACCACACTCTGGTTCTGGGACCCGCTCTGTAGGGCTATCAGATTTAGCAAATAGAGGACACCCAGTTAAATCAATTGCAAATAAACAACAAATATGCATACAGTATTTAGGGCATACTTGTTCTAAAAAAGTATTCATTGTTTTATCTGCAATTCAAATTTAACTGGCATCCTATATTCTATCTGGTAAACCTGTCCTTCAGCCTCGGTTTTCTCATTTACAAAATGGAAATAATGATGCCAATAGGCCTACCTCCAAAGGTTGTGCTGAGGTTTAAGTGAGCTCATACCTACAGAGTACTTAGGATGTTCCTGAAAGGTGGCAGGTATTCAGAATATGCCAGTTACCATTTCCGTCTTTTGTGGTCCAGGGGGTGTGTCTAGGTTTGGTTTTATATTCTAAGGTACTGATCGTATATGCTCTGGCTTAGTGGTTAAGGACTCAAAGTCTTGAGTCAAGCCTGATTGCAGTGCCCGTTCTAAGACTTGCCAACCACGTGATCTTGGGCAAGTTACTTACTTCTCTGGGCCTCAGTTTTCTTATCTATAACCTGGGGATGATGATGATGATGATGACGTTAACAACAGTCATGCCTTCCTCAGTTGTTGGGAGAATAAGACCATGCATATAAAGTGCTTAGCAATAGTAAATGCTTGACAAATTCTATCCATCTGTCATAGAGCTGATAACCAAGTCACAGTGCCGGCAGCCTGGGGAGGGCTTTCCTGTGCATCTTGTTATTTATGTAGCTTATGGCCCCTTAGATCAACTATTTTTCTTCCCACAATTGTCTGCCCTTCTGTGGACCCCATGGGTTACCTGGATGCCTCAAAGCAAAGGCCTGCCTTTCAAGGATATGGGGAAGATAAGCCATCAGTCTGTTTGGGCTGCTATAACCAAATACCATAGCAACAGACATTTATTTCTCACAGTTCTGGGGGCTAGAAAGTCCAAGATCAAGATGCTACAGATTCAGTTCCTGTTGAGGCTCTTCTCCCTGGCTCACAGATGACCACCTCCTCACTGTGTCCCCATATGAGAGAGAGAGAACACTCACTCTGGTCCCTCTTTCTCTTCTTATAAGGACATGAATCCCATCATGGGGTCCCCACCCTCATGATCTCATCTAAACCTTATGACCTCCCCAAAGCCCCACCTCCAAATGCCATCTTGTCGGAGTTTAGGACTTTAGCATATGAATTTGGGGAGGCACAGACATTCAGTCCATTAACAGTAAGTATTCACCTTGGCCTTTAGCCCACTGGGTCACAAGAGAGAAGCCTGGGCCAGGACGAAGCACCTGCTAAGAGAAAGACTTCCCTCCCTTGCAGAATATGTGCTGTTGAGGCTCAGGAAGATTCCCAGAAGACAGCAAATTAATACCCAACCAGTAGATGCCTTTACCCTTAGCACAGCCACAGGCAGATACCCAATGACCCCTGAATAAAGCAGACCACTCATTTCAATGAGAAGTATGCATTGGGACACCTCTTCAGAAATAAGTCTAAAGCACTGAAGCTGGACTCACCAGCCCCTTCCTGCCTACAGCAAGAGGAACGAAGGCCCCTTTTCTGTTCAGGCTAAATCTCATTTCACTTTCTTGTGAAAATACAAAGAGAAAACATTAGCATCTTTGAAAATAATTGTAGGCATTCAACAAATCTTGAATTAATTACTTAATTAAATGAAAGGCTTGTAAAATAATTTTAAGCTATCCCTACAGAGAAGCACAATTCTGAGCCTTTAAAGTCAGACAGAGCTGGGTGGAATCCTTGTCTCCCAGTCTGATGGCCATGTGACCTTGTTAATGGTCCTCTCTCTGCCTCAGTGTCCTCTTAGGTAAAATGGGGATTGTAACACTTCATAAACTAAAGAGTAATAGTTCATAGTTGTGAAGATAACACATGTAATGTCCTTGGCGTTCCACTCAAGGTTTAGACTGCTAATAATAATAATAATAATAAAAAGAACAACACAAAAGGAAACAAAAACAAGTCAAGTTGGTCTTTTTAAGGCCAACATCTGGCTCATGAAGGTGTTCAGTAACAGTTTACCAAAGGGTGGCCCTGAAGAAATGCTTCCTGAACATTGGTCTTCTGGAACTGCATTAAAGTATTTGAACAAAAAGGCTCAGAGATTGAAAGTCAGAAGCTGAATGACTTACCATGTGCTTAAAAATAGCCCTTCCCGATTCTAGTGTCTTGCTTTGTTTTCCTTTCCGGTCAGTATAATTATAGAAAAGGTCATCTCTGAGGTCTAAACAGAAGTCATGTTTCATTAATTATTGACAAGGACACTGACCACCTTTCCCAAACCTATCAGGAAGGCACATGCTCAGCTAATGGATTGTTCTCATTTATTCTTAATTTATAATTTCCGTACAGTAAAACCCACCCTTTTCAGTGTGCAGCTGTATCAGTTCTAACAAGCCTCTTTTGTGTAAACACCCCCACCGTTAACTTAGAAAAGAGTTATTGCATCCCCCCCAAATTCCCTTTGCTCTCATGCCCCCCCATCTCCCACCCCCTGGCATTCACTGATCTGTTTTCTGTGCCTATAATTTTACCTTCATGTCATATGATTGGAATGATACCGTGTGTGCCTTTTGAGTCTGGCTTCTTCCACTTAGCATAATGCTTCGAGATTTGTCTGTGTTGCTGTATGTGTCTGTAGTTCATTCTTTTCTAATGCTTCATAGAGTGCCGTGACGTGGCAGCAACCAATCAATCCATTCACCAGCTGGAAGATGTTTGGGTTTGTTTCCAGTTTGGTACAACTAAGAATAAAGTCATTGTGGACATTCACGCACAGATTTTTGTGTGTACCTACATTTGATTTCACCTGGGGAAAACTACCTAGCAGTTGGAATCCTGGGGGCACCTGGGTGGCTCAGTCAGTTAGGCTCTTGGTTTCAGCTCAAGTCAGATCTCAGGGTCATGAGATTGAGCTCTGGGTCAGGCTCCACACTCAGCTGAGAGTCTGCTTGAGATTCTCTCCCTTTCCCTCCCCTTTTGCCTCCCCCACAGCTCGTGCGTGCACTCACACTCTCTCTCTCTCTCTCTCACTCTCAAATAAATAAATAAATAAAATCTTAAAAAAAAAGTGGGAGTCCTGTCCAATGTATGTTTAACTTTGTAAGAAACCGCCAAGCTGTTTTCCGATGTGTACGCATCATTTTTTTTTTTTTTCATTCCTACCAACAACATGTGAGAGATCCAATTGTTTGGCATCCTTGCTAGCAGTTGATATAATCAGAACTCTAAAAAAATTTGCCATTGTGTGCAGTGGCATTCATTGCAGTCATTTTAATTTGCATTTTTTCTTGTGCTTATTTGCTATTCATGTATTTTTCAAGTTATTGTTTCTGGAACATTGAGAGTTCTTTAAATGTTTGACATACAAGTCCTTTATGTGATACATGATTTGTAAATATTTCTTCACAGTCTGTGGCTTGTCTTTTCTCTCTCTTACACTAACTTTGATGAACAAATGTTTTTAATTTTGATGAGGACAAATATGTTGATTTTTCTTTGATAAATAGTGTTTTTTGTATCATATCTAGAAATCTTTGCCTACCCTAATATCACAAAGATTTTCTTTTATTTTTCTTCTAGAAGCTCTATAATTTTAGGTATCCACGGTGAGTTAATTTTTGTATATGATTTGAGGTATAGATCAAGGTTCTTTTTTTATATATAGATACCTAATAATTCCAGCATCACTTCTTAAAAAGACTATCCTCTCCCCATTGGATTGCCTTTGGACTGTTGTAGAAAATCTATTGACCATCTATGTGTAGGTCTATTTCTGGACTCTCTATTCTGCTCCAGTGATCTGTATGTATATCCCTTCACCATACCACCCTGTCATGATTGCTGTAGCTTCACACTAAGTCTTGAAATACGGCAACATACATTCTCCAGCTTGGTCATTTTCAAAATTATCTTAGTTATTCTAGTTTCTCTGTTTTTCCATGTAAAATTCAGAATCAGTTTGCCAATATCTACCAAGAAGTCCTGCTAGAATTTTAACTGCAATTACATTGAATCTGTAAGTCAGTTTAGAGAGAAGTAACATCTTAAAGTATTGAATCTTTTAACCCATAACCACAATATATCTCTCTGTTTATATAAAACTTCTTTTATTTTGTTTGTCAATGTTTAATCAGTTTTAGCTTACAGATTTTACACGAATTTTATTATGCTCATACCTAAGTTTTTCATGGTTTTTGGTACTATTTTTAATGGTATATTTTCATTTCAATTACCAGTTTTTCTTACTAGTTTATAGAAATACAACTGATGGGGCGCCTGGGTGGTTCAGTTGGTTAAGCGACTGCCTTCGGCTCAGGTCATGATCCTGGAGTCCTGGGATCGAGTCCCACATCGGGCTCCCTGCTCAGCAGGGAGTCTGCTTCTCTCTCTGACCCTGCTCCCTCTCGTGCTCTCTCTCATTCTCTCTCTCGCAAATAAATAATAAATAAATAAATAAATAAATAAATAAATAAAAAAGAAATACAACTGATTTTTTTATATTGCTCTTGTATCCTGAGAACTTATTATATTCATGTATTAGATCTAGTAACTTTTGGGGGATTCTTTTGACTTTTCTCTGTAGACAATCATGTTATCTAAGAATGGAGACAATTTTATTTCTTCCTTTCCAATATGTATGCACTTTATGTATTTTTCTTAACTTTATTGCACTTGTCATGATGTATTATCTGTTTCGTATATCATTGGATTTGGTTGGCTACAAATTTGTTTTAGAATTTTTTTAATCTTTGCCTTAGATTTTTAAAAGAATTTTTGTATCTATGTTGATTAGAGATGCTGGTCTGCAGTTTCCTTTTCTTATAAGTATTTGTTAGGCTTGGGAATCAGAGTAAGAACGCTCTCCATATAGAAGGAGCTGGGAAGTATTCTCTCTCCCTCAATTTCTCAGAAGAGCTTTTGTGTAATTGCTATGATTTCTTCCTTAAATATGAGGTATATGCACCAGGGAAGTCATGTGGGATGGAGTTTTCTTTGTAGGAGGGATTTTAAGTTCAAGTTCAATTTCTCAGATAAAAAGATGCAGGTCTGACTCCTGAATAAGAAAGAGAACCAAGGGAGGTTAGATTGGAAAAGTCTTAGACTAACGTGTAGTTCTAAGAACATTGGGTAAAGCTGGTGGGGAGTACCCCAGCCAAAGTCACCCGACAGAGGAGTCCTCCATCTTGCAGGAATGGGCCTGCTCTGGTACCCGTCCTGGTATCCCTGCCATGCTCAGGCACTGGCTAGAAATAGATGTGGGAAGTGTGACCTCATGAACAGGATGGTTGCTAACAGGGAAATTATGCTCCCACAGTGCACATCTGAGAGGTACAATTTTCATAGCGACTCTACCTGGAGAAGGACCTTAGGAATCTGCCTTTGTAAAAATCCCTCCTCCCCTACCTCCTTCCCCAGGTGCTTAGAAACAGCTGGTCCAGTGAATCACCTTCAGAGGAACACCTGCTTAAATTTTTTAAAAGAAGGGCTTGCTAACTGTGTCCTAAGGAAAATGAGGCCCAGACTTCCTAGACATAGCCTCAACTCTTGGGAACTGGGATGGGAGATCCTCCCTAATTCTTCTGTGACCAGCCTTTGGCCTATAATTATAATTATATTCTTAGTAGATGGCTTTGCCTTGTTTTCTGCTCTATATGTTATCACAAGGCAAAGGCCGAGCAGAAGGGACACCCAGAGGACGGAAGAGTCGTATCTGCCTCAGAGGAGGGTCCAGGAGAGCATGTTTGAATGGGGGGAAAGGTACAAGCAAGGTGTGGAGGGAAGCGTATGTCTGGGTAGTGGGATGGACAAAAGAAATGGGAGATGGGAGAGGAGGTGGTCCAATTCAGGGAACAAGCTACCGAGCAGAATGCGAGTATGGGAGACTGGGATTCTGGCATCATTGCCTGCAGAATAAAAATGCCTGGGAGAGCATTTCTGCAAGGTGGCGCTGATTGCTTAGTCCCAGGGCTGGGGAGGCCCTGTGTTCTTCTGAGGCAGCCCACAAGAAAAGCTACCAGTCCCTCAGAGAGCACCTTGCACGCCTAGTCATATAGAGAGACACAGTGACCAAAAGAGGGAAACTGTGGCAGAGCTGTTACCCCTCTATCTTCCTGGTTCTGCCCAGAGGTGAGCCTGCTTCCCAAAATACCATCTCAGCCCAAGAAGGGCCTAATATCAAAAGGAAATAGAAGAAGAGCCATTGGATAGTCAACAATCTATGGAAACCCTCTCATCAGCACCCCTTGCTCAGCATTGTTAATGCAAGTGTTTCAGTTGGATTTCAGATGAACTTCAAAGTGTGTACCTCATACCTGCTTGATTAGGCCCTCTCCGTCCTCTTCATCCCCACGTCTCACTGCTCTTTTTAGGATAAAGACCACAATCTTTAACAAGGCCCTTCTTTAATGATCCAACTGTTGCCCCCTATTGAGACCAGATCTAAGTCAACTGGGCCATTGAGGATTAGGTTGTTTGGGGTTAATGTTGGTAACTTCCAGTAAGTGGATTGAGGAAAGCTCTTCTCCCATTAGCCTCATCCCAGTTTGCAAACCAGTATTTATCTGATTGTCTGTTAATCCATGACTTTCTCCCCACTGGACTGGTAGGACCATGGAAATAAGGAACCAGGTCTATGTGCTCACTTTGTACACCCAGGACCTTACAGAGTCCTGATTCAAACAGATGCTTAATAATGTATTTCCTATTTTTACCTATTATAGCACAATCTGAAAGAACAGAAACTGGAGAGGATGAGGAGTATCCATTCTAAATAATAACAACCATTGATTGAGCACCTAATATTTCCAGCCCCTACTGCAACCTGCCAGGAAGACACTTGAACTGAATCTCAGAGCCATGCGTTGATTTTCCCAAAAGGGGACAGATAGCAAAGAGTTGTACTGGGGCTCAAACCCAGGAGATGCTGATTGCGGAGTCTGGACTCTTTCATGACACTATTGCGTCTCAGGTAGCCACTGCCCCAGCTGGTGAGAGCAGCCCAAACTAACATATTAGTTTTCAAGGTGCTTTATAAATATTAGCTACATGTCAGTGTGTCTTCTCCTTTGCTTCCCTCATAAACATTTCTGTTATCTGTGCTGTGACTCTGGGCTGCAGCAGTGCATGATGAGTATATAGCATGGCAATGAACAGTGTTTAAGTGTGGTAGACTCTGGAGCACCTGCCAGGGTTTGAACCCTGGCTCCGACATTGTTGTGGGATGGAAGACCACAGACTCAAAATGTGTCATCTAGACTCTCTAAGTCACCAACATTCTGCCTGCAGGGAAGAGGGGAACCAGAGAGAACACCATCCACAGGTGTGGAACTCGACTCTCTCACCTCCCCATACCCACAAGTATAAATGTTCTTTTAAAGAACTAGCCTAGTAACTCAAATGAGCCATCGGGGTCTCTTCAGGAGAACTGGTTCTCTCTGTGATTAAAAATCTCTTTTTCCAAGAACTGTTTTTCATTTTCTATGGGTGCTGATTTCTTGGAAGATATATGGCACAGCGGATCTTTGTCGATGGGGGTAGGAGAGGAGGGAGGTCCGACAAGTGGACACTTCTGGTAGAGGAGGAGGGAGTCCCTCATTACCCCTGGCCAGCTGGATGGCTTTGGGCAAGTCACTCTACTATTCTATGCCTCCGTTTCCTTATCTAGAAAATGGGGCTAAAAATAGGACTTAACTTCAGGGGCTTGCATTGAGTAGTATATGCGTGCATCCTTTATTATTATCTAGAATTCCGTATCATTAGCTATTTTGTGGAAGGCATTTGTCTTGCTAACTTTAATTTGGGATAATATTTGATCCTGCCTCATTCACACAAACTCTCCTACCAAGCCTTTAAAACCCCAGCTTGAATGACTCCTCCTCAGGATATCTCCCAGACTTCTCAAGGCACTTCAGTAGCTCCCTTCTCTGGGCTCCCTGGGGCATTTTGTTCCACAGCACTGCGGAAGAAGCCCAGCTATAGAGTAATGCTGAGAGATGAACTGAAGTCCCAGCTTTGCAAATTATAAAGTGTGAAACCTTGGGCAAGTTACATGGCCTCTCTGAACTTCAGTCTCTTCATCTGCTAACCAGGACCCATAACAACATCTCAGGATTTCAGTGGGAATAACTTAATTAGAAAAATATAAAGTATAAAAATTAAAAAGTGTAAAGTATAGCAAATGCTCAAGAAACGGTAGACAGTCCAAAGCCTTCTAGGACAGCACCTGACTATACTGTGATTCACTCGCCTTCCCCACGTAACCCTGGGTGAGGTCGGCAGGGTCTTTAATCATTTCTTATCTCTGGCAGCTAGCACACTACCTGGCCCCTAGGAGATGCTCAATGCATCCTTGCAAAATGCTGTGTGCAGGCATGAATGAATGAATCTGAGCCCTCTGATTCCCTAGAGTGTCCGGGAGGCGCGAGCTTCCCCTGCAGCGGTAGGGGCAGTTGTGCGGAAGGCATGGAAGGAAACGGAAGTTGCTCCTGCCAGGTAAGCTCACAGACATGTTCTCCTTCCCCCTCTCCGTACCTGTCGTCCCTCCTTAAACACATATACACTAGGTGGAATCTCTAAGAAGTAGCACTATTAGTAAAAAGAGTATACAATCTGCGACAAAATGACCTCTTAGGGGCTGGAGACCTTTGAGAGAGTCAGTTCCCCGCTCAGCCTTAAGTACATCCTTCTGTAAAATGGGTTTGATAAAAAAAAAAATACCTGTGTCATTACATTTGTTGAAATAGTGCAATGAGATCATATATGTGAAACTATTTTGTGAAACTCTACAGGGCTGTAGAAATTACTGGGTTTTTTTCCTGTTAAGAATCACTACCATGAGCAGACTACTCTGTGGTCACTGGTTCTGCCAAGTGAAGAACGTCTATTGTTATCCCATGAAAGTGACTTTTTGTGAGCTTCAAACCTTCGATAATTTAAATACAAAGAAATCCTTCTGAAAGGGATGGAGCTCAATTGTCTTCAGAAATGCAAAACTGAAAGAGCGTTCATTTTACTCCTAAGTGAAATTACATGTGACTGTTAGTACTTGCCCTCTGTTTGTATCTTTGGACTGACAAAGCAGCCCCCTTCTGGGGAGCTCCAGACTCTTGGTGGAAAATGACGCAGGGTTAATGTATGCATTGTAACACAAAAACAGCCAAGTATAAAGGCAGAAGTAGGAAGAAGGAGCTTCAGGAAAGGACGGAAGGAAGATACAGTTGAGAAACAAATGCTGACCAGACCATCAGTTAGAAATCCCAGGGCTTCCTGGAATGGCGACCACTTGGGTCTCACGCCATCTACTTGGTTTTCTACAGGACGGGTTTGGGGGAACAGCTTGCGAAACCTGTGCTGCTGACAACTTGTTCGGGCCCAGCTGTTCAGCAGGTATGTCTGATTGTTGTGTAATCAGATGCATTTGTAAGGGCTGAAAGTAAAACCTGGCTTAGGCAGCTGAAGACCCCAGAAAGGCTATTCCTTGTAGGGGAAACACCAAAGAGTTACACAGAACTAAGTCTACACAGGCAAAGCAGAGTTGACAACAAATGTAGTCTTTGAAAAAGAGAGACCAGTGTTCTCTGTGGTTTCCAGCACCCTCAGTCAGCTGCTCACCAGTAATGCTTTCTGGCAAACTTGGCAGCATACGCTTCCCTCTCTCCAGGCTCCAGGATCCAATATCCACCTGTTGTTTGCCCTTGAGGTCTTTCTGGGTCCTGGTCTCAGCATAGACCTTCTTCCCAGGGGCCTCTTCTTGCATGATAGGTCCAACCACGTTCTGTTCCTTCCTTTCAGAAGTTCTCAAACACCTGAGCGGATCAGGGATTGTTGGCTCCATTTTGCAGATTAAACAAACAAACAAATTGACACCGGCTTGTCCATTCTCTTGGCTCCCCCAGGAGTAGACCGTGAAACAAGGATTTCAGTATGGGTAGCATATTTGGCAGGTAACCCCAGAAACACTAAGAAAATGACATAGGGAAAATAAAGGGTGTGTTATCAAGCCAGAGACCGGTGTAGATTATTAGAGCTTAATGCCCTGGGGAACTGGGCATTACTGTAGAACATTCCTCTTGAAATCATCCTAGCAGAGGGGAGCAGGAACCACAGTTTGGTAGGCAGCGTAAGGACCTGCCCAAAATGTGCGCATCCTAATCCCTTGGACCTAGGAATATATTACCTTATATGGCAAGGAGAATTCAGGTTGCAGATGGAATTCAGGTTGATAATCATCTGACCTTAAAATAAAGAGATCATCCTGGATTATCGGGGTGGGCCTACTGTACCCAAAGGTCCTTAAAAGTGGAGGAGGAATGCAGAAGATACCGTGTCAGAGTGATGAGATATGAGGAAGAATCCCCCAGCCTTTACTGGCTTTGAAAATGAAGGGGGCCACAAACCAAGCAATGTGGGCAGCCTCTAGAAGCCAGAAAAGACAACGAGCTGATTCCAGACGCCAGTGAGCACTCGGGCAGAGCAGCCTTCCTAGAAAGGGCTCACAGGATACTGGAAGTTGGCTGGAAGGCAGGGAATTGTAAGGCCTAGAGCATGTGGGGAATAGGGGAAGTGTCTGCCAGATTCACAGTCTCCCAGAAAGGATATGTCAGGTGACCCTTCTCCAATACTACCTTAGTTCTGGCTTTTATGGAAAAGTCAAATTTGGTAGACCCTGCTTTGATTCAAATATTTTTTGCATTAAAACCTATGCCCATACATTGACATCTCACCCCCATAAATAGTTATCTGTTATAACTTATAACTTATAACTATAAAGTTATCTGTAATAACTTTGACCTGCAACAGCGGAGACATTGTCTCCTAATCCATGGTTCCTTGAAGGCAGGTACTGACATGTCTTTCTCCCCAGTACCTCCCACAGTGCTGCCTGCATGTGAGACACACACTACACTTCTGTTGGCTGGCTGAATAAGTGAGTGAGTGAGTGAATGAATGAAGGAACGAATGATCAAATTCACTCCAGCCATGTTGTCCTGACCCACAAGCTTGATTTTGAGAGGCACCGTGTGCAGAGAATTAGAGCTTTGGCTTACGCTCAGACTGGGCTTCAGCCCTAGGAACCTTCAGTTTACCCAGCACATGCTCTGCCTTGTCTTCATCTGTAAAAATAGAAACAATATTGTCTCCTTTAGTGTTATTATGAGGATTTAGTGAGATCATCAGTGCACAATAAATGTTAGCAATTATTAGTAGTAGTACCTAGGATTCCCTAGTGGCCCCCAATCTTATGTTTTTGTTCATCCACCACTCTATGGAAGATGATTTCATAAGGGTGTTGGCAAAAACAAGTTGAAAACAGATGTTGGTATTCAGTGTGTTTTTAACATTGTATGTTGTATTAAAGGACATGTCTCTCAAATTGGCCCTTTCCTACCATAATCCTAGGATCTGAATCACATATTTTAAATAAATATTGAAATGGAAAGGAAAAAAGGACAGCATCCAACACTGTTTACTTACCAAGAAAGCCAAGTACAGCTGGGGGATGAAAATTTGGAAAGAAGATGAATCCATGTTGCCTCCAAGAAATTAGTGCCAGTTGGTGATAAGCACAGATATACAAGGAGACTCTAAACATTTCTAAATAAAGAAAGTATCCTCCCTTCACACTTGTTTGTGCCATGGAGCAAGGGCAAGTGAAAGGGAGAAAGGTGGATTAGAAATCTAAATTTTTAAGTAAGAAACCTAAACTAAGACTCAGGAGAGAAAACTCCAAGTTCTAGTTTCCAATCAATAGAACATTGGGAGATGATGGAATGTCCTGAATCTGTACCATCCAAGCAGAAGCCTGGTCCTCAGTGGCAGGACACATGTGGCCACTGAGCACCTGAAATACAGCTAGTGCAACTGAAGAACTGAACTTTAAATCTTAGTTCATGTCACTCAACTTAAATTTAAATAGCCGCACGTGGCTAGTTTCCTCCATATTGGAGAGCGCAGCTCTAGAACATAATGGTTAGGAGAGCAGGCTTTGAAGTCAGACTGGCCTGAGTATGTAACCAACCCCACTTGCTGTGTGACCTGAGGCAAGCTATTCAGCCTCTCTAAACCCTGCCATCTATAAAACAGGAATAATACCTGCCTGTGGGATTGACATTGTAGCAAAGCTCTGAGCAGCAGGTCACAAGCACTCACTCGATGGAAGCATATAGTCAGTGAGGACAAAATCAGTCCAATGGTAAGCAAGCCATGCATGGATGGTGGATGGATGGATGGTGGATGGATGGTGGATGGATGGTGGATGGATGGCTGACTGGCTGGCTGGCTGGCTGGCTGGCTCAGTGATGGCTGGTCTTTTCCATTAGCAAAGATGAGAGAAACTTGCGATCTTTTTCAGCTGGGCCTCCACTGGGTGCCAGTGTGGTTTCATCCAGTGAGGCACTGGTCCCACGGAGGTGGCAGTTCTGCCCGTAAGTAGGACAGCTCTATTAGCTGTAGTTTATTTTTAACATTGACTTTAACCTGCTGCCAGAGCATTCTCCTACCCTGCTGTTGATTAGTTTAGAAATGATTTAGAGTTGCATTGGCCAAGGGTTTTCATCTCTGCTGCCAATGCCCTCGCCTGCTCTGTGCCTCATTCCTGGTTAGGGCAGAATACAAAGCCCACTGTCTCTGACATGACGCTTAAATCAATCCCACAGTTGTGTCTCATTAATAACAGTAACTAGCATTTGCTGAGCACCCGCTGTGCACCAAGCAGTGTGCAAAGTTTGACAGGCACGATCTCTTTGGATCCTCACAACTCTGCAAGCTGGGTTCCTCATGTTATGGATAAAGAAGCAGAGAAGTTTCTCAAGGTCAAGCAGTTATTTCGGGGATAGTAGCAGAATTTGACTCCAAATATCTGACTCCAGAGCCTGGGCACCCGAACACTGCACTGTTCTGCCCCTGATGAGCATCCACCATACATTAGACCCCTGACAAATGATAGGATGCCAAAAAGGAGACAGATTAGTTCCCCAAGGAGCTGGAAATGCAGGTGACAATTACGATCCAGGGTGCACAGCACACACAGGATGCTATGGGAATAGGAGAGGGAGAAGCTCCCTCTGCCAAGGGGCATAGCACTGGGGGCTTCGGGCACTGTCCCTCTGACCCAAATGGCCATGGCTTTGACCTCTTTAAAGTCACACACCCCCAAGTTTTTTTGTGTGTGTCTCTAGAGATTTGCTGACACCAGTTCAACAAACTCCAAGGGCTCCTTAAAAGACATCTCAGAATCCCTCCACAACTCATTTCTCCTTCCCAAGGGCACTTTCTCGGCCGTGGCTGGTGACCCTGCAATAGGTATCAGGTGTTCCCAAAGGCTGTCCGTGCCAGGTCAGTTAATCCAGTACAGTGCCTGCACCAGAACACAGGACACAGGGAGAGGCTCATACCACACGGCCTGGAGGGAAGCTTAACGGCAAGGACAGCTCTTACAGTTAGCATTGAAGTCGGGAGCCGGGGCTGAGTCACATTCAATTCCCTCTTCTGCCTCCTCGCCCTCTTCCATTGGCTACATGACACTTAGGAACTTGAACCTCTGAGTCCAGCTCCTCACTACACTGTGAGTCCTTGAATTTAGGTATTGTGAACTACTCATATTCGTATACCCAGTGCCTCCTACAGTGACTGCCACTAGGTAGGAACTGGGTAGATATTTTTTTAATTGAATTGGATTGACCCTTCTCTACTGAAACATAATACGCCCCTCCGCACCCCAGTTACCCCCACGACCAATCTGACTTCTCTCTGGAGCTCCTGTTCCAACAGTTACCGCCGCAGGTGAACGTCAAAGCGCTTTGTTAAAATAGCAAGAACGGCAAGTCCGTTTTGGAAGTGAGGGTGACAACCGCAAGTCCAATTTAAATTTTCACATTATTTGTATGAATACTTGAGCTGGATGTCTCCCACGTTTCATAGGGAACACAAGGTTCATGAGCTCTACCGCACAGAGTGCAGTGAGCATCAGAGGAGATAATGTGTGTAAAGCATGTGGCAAAATGCCTGATGGATAGTAAGTGCTCAATAAAGGGAAGTGCAGGGCCAATGCTAGGATGAGGTGAGGGAGGGACATGCCTTGGGCACCAAATTTAAGGAGGCATCAAAAACTCAATAATCAAGGTAAGTCATTTCATTTCTTAGCGAAGACCCTCACAGCAAAGGGCCACAAACAGGTGGCTTCAAAAACAAGAATTTAGGGTCTCAGTTCTGGAAGCTAGAAATCCAAAATCAACATGTGGGCAGGGCCATGCTCCTTTCGAGTGCTCTGGGGGAGGGTCCATCCCCTCGAAGCTTCTGGTCGGGCAGGCTTTCCTGGGCTTGAGGCAGCACCACTGTAATCTGTGCATGGTGTCCTCATGTCTGTGTCCTCCCCTCTTCTTAGGACGACCAGTCATATTGGGCGAAGGCCCCAGTAGGACCTCAGCTTAACTAATTGTATCTGCAATGCCTCTGTTTCCAAATAAGGTGACTCTGAGGGACGAAGAGTTAGGACTTCAATGTATCTTTCTGAGGGACAAAATTCAACCCATTACAATCACGTTTTTAAATTCTTGAGTAAAACATCCAAATATCAAAGAAAGGCAGGATCCAACTCTGCACTGGAGCTACCTTGCCTCATTCTGTCCACCCCCTGCCCTGCCTCCCCCTCCTCTCCCTGTATCCTGCCTCCCCCTTCTCACTTTAATTCTGGCCCTGCAGGATGCTGTCTGATTGATAATGTAGTTGTGCTGTTATGGGTATTGTGATAAGGCAACAAAAAAGATGTTGTAGGGAAATACAGGGAGGAGGGAGGCCTCCCAAGGGATTCCAGGCATGGAAGTGTGCAATGCAGGAGGTGGGTCTCTCCTAGGCCAGCCCCACCCAACTATTCCTGGCCAGCTCCCATCACCATTGATCTATCACACTGCATTGTGATGAGCTGCCTTTTCCTACCATTAGACATAGAGGGCACGGACTTTGTCTTGTTTCTCTTTAGGTCATTAATCCCAAGCACAGCACCCTGAATATGAGAGATGTTCAATACGTATTTGGAAGGAAGGAAGGTAAACTAATGAGTCATCCCTTGTGCTTAGAACCTAAGATGTATAAAATGAAGCAGTGGAAAATGAAAAGTAAAAAAGTTGGAATCAGATTGGATAGAGCCTTGTTTGCCAAGGAGAGGGATTTGGATTTCATTTGGTCAGCAGTTGGTGGTCACTGAGATATTTTGGAGAAGATCACCTGCCATTACTGGTCAAACGAAATGGATGGAACAGAGAGGTGAGAACTTGGACAGCAAGGCCAGATAAAATGCTATTGTAACAGTCCAGGCAAAACATGACAGGCACCTGAAGGAGAACAGTTCCGATGGATATGAAGAGCAGGGGATCGAGGTGGGACATATAACAAAGAATTCAAAGGATTTGATGTCTTACTAGATGTTTGAAATACATCCTTAATCCTTGCTTTTCCAATATTTGGTTAGGTTTTTAAGCAAGTGGATATTCTTAATTATGTTTCACTTGAGTTAATATTAAATTGGCTGACATGCACTGAACACATGTGTGGTAGGCAGAAGAATGTCCCCGCAAAGAAGTCCATATCCTCAGCCCTGGAACTTGTAAATATGTTAGGCTACATGGCAAAGGAGAATTAAGGTAATTAAATTAAGATAATAAATTTGTGTTGTTTTAAGTCACAATTAAGTTGTGGTAATTTGTTACAGCAGGAAAAGGAAACCAATACAATATGTCGCACAGAGGGCTGGGCCGAGGGTGCTGGTGACCCAGCCAGATCGTAAATCTTGCTACAAGTGAGCTGCAGACCGAGTGCTAAAGAATTGACCATTTATTTCAAATGCCCTTCACTTGTCATTCCTGAAATGACCTCTCAGTGGGCTAAAAAGATATCTATTTCAAGCTAAAAGACATGGCATAGTTCTTCTCTGCCCTTTCAAATTTCTTTTTTATACTTGAAGGTCCCCATCATTCAGGAGGTAGGATTTATCCCAACAGACAGTAGGTTTCCACCACCAACAGTGATTGAGTCAGTGGTGGCTTTTCTCTGTTAAACATGACAGGTGTATAAAAAACATTAAGTTAATTCTCTTCTTGAGGCATCCAAAGATGAAGTAACTAGTTTAAAAGTAGAGAAAAGCACTCCAATGCACTCCAACGCACCAATACATTATCTCATCCGGCTGTAGAAATCCCAGGAGGTAGGTATCACTATCCTCATGTTATACATAAATAAATTGGAGCTAATAAAAGAAAAATGAAGCCAAGATCCAAACCAGGGTCTCTAGGACTTCAAACCCTTGGTTCCTCCCATCTCCTCATGCAGATTCTCAACAAAAACTATCTCAAAGCATTACTCCTCCAGAATCTTCGGAAGTCTATATCAGGTAATGAAAAAAATCCCCGTTTTCTGTCTGCAGCGTGCAGCTGTGTGCACGGAGTTTGCAACAGTGGGATAGACGGTGACGGAAGCTGTGAGTGCTACTCTGCGTACACCGGCCCCAGCTGTGACAAGCGTAAGTCCTGCCACTTCCTTAATGCCCCACCAGACCGGACAGGCACAGACGGATGCCTTTCAACTTTGTGTTCACATACCGGGGCTCTGCGTGGGTGAGGCACCATCAGATGTTTTCCCGGGAGAAAACCAAAAATTAAAAAGGGCGAGAAATGAAAGGAGATGATGGGAGGGGAGGAGAAGGGAGGGAAGAGATGGCATAGAAGAGGAAGTCATGGGAGGTTTGGGAGCAATGTACCGACATAGCTATGATTTAGGAAGGCCAAGCTGGCGGCGGTGCGAAGGATAGAATAGAGAAAGCTGGAAAACCAGCTGAGGCCATGGCAACAAGTCAGCCACCCAGGAAGGGGGGCAAGGCATGTTCTCAAGTTCATGTCTCAAGGACAGAACACATGCACAGGACATGGAGGTTCACTAAGGCTAAGCGATTCACCAGAGGTCACAAAACTACCAAATAGAAGAGCTAGAACTCAAATCATTTGAAATTCTTTAAATGCTCTATCACACTGGGTCCAAGCATGAGATAGGAACCACAGGGTGATTGAAACAGGGAAATTTAATAGAATTAGTGAGCTATGATAGGAGAGTGGCTATAAAAGCACAAAGTGAACTCTAGGGCTGCTGGAGTATAACAGAGGAAACTTGGATAGGGGTGACCATCCCCAAGGCTGAGTTCAAACCTTGTTGGAGAAGGGATGGTGGCAGGCCCCTGGGTAGAGGAGAAGTTTGCTGGTTTGCCCAAGCCAGCATGGGACCACACTCATCCGGCAGGCAGGCAACAATGCTCCAGGGCGCGGATGAGCCAAGGCTAGGGGTGAGCAAGCACACAGAGGGAGCTGGAGGGCTGGGGGTGCCAAACTTGGAGTGTGCACCATCTGTGTGTGGAAAGGGCTGTGGGAAGATGGTCACTGGGTCCCGGCTGAGCATGCGAGGTCACAAATAGACTGTGCACTCTGAGTGATGGCTGAAGCAGAGCGTCACTGAGTGTCCTCACACGCCCGCCCCACTGACAGACCGCACAGCAGTGGCAAGCAAACACAGCAGAAACACAACACCGCACAAAGGAAGCAGCGAGACGAGCCCCTTTCTCCTGCAGTGGCCACCCAGACCCCCCTACCGGCCAAGCTTCATATATTACTATAAAGGAGAAATAGAATCCAGTCCATTATCAAAGAGCAGGTAATGAAGGGTGAATTTGGAGCTTAGCCATTAAGAAACTGGACGTTCTTCCTGTGACACTAGCCTCACTTAACTTATCCTCTGGATTTTACTCTTCTGATCTGTAAAATGAAGGGATTGGACAAGATTCAAATTCAACAAATTCAAACTCATTTAATGGAAAGTCACTGTGGCGCTATGCACAGTAAGGAGGATGAATAAAACACAGCCTTCTTCCTGTGGAGGAGACAGGCATGCAAATGACTGATTCAAATCAACAGCAGAATGAAACTCAGGTGGAGAGGATAACCCCTTCTGTAGACCTCAGTCAGCCTCCTTCCCTGGCCACTCCTATCATTGCCCAGCGGACTCATGAGCAAAGACCTTTTTAATAAGACAGCATACACAGCCCAGAAGCCAGCCTAATGGAGAACATGGACAGATTTGCCTCCAAATGACAAAATAATTCTGCTGAGTCAAAAGATAAACAATAGACTGGAACAAAATATTTACAACCCACATGGCAGAAAAGTTTTCATAATAATATGAACCCAATTTTAAAATTTGCCGAAGCTTCTTCTCAGGAGAAGAAATAAAAACTAGCCAACAAGCTACTTGCTTAACCCATGCAGAAATGCCAATGAATCACAGGTTAATTTAAAACTATAACAAAGTGATATTTTAAAGGTTTGGAGGTTTGGTTTTGGTTTGGTTTGGGGTTTGTTTTTTGCTATGTTACACAGATTGCAAAGATAGATAATACCTACCTGTGGGTAACAGAAAAATTACAGTACAGTCAATGGGGAAATGAATCGCTACAACCTATGAGGGAAATTTAGCTATTAAATTTTTTAAAGTATGCTTACAGTTTTCTGCCATAGCCCCCATTCTAGGTATTTACCTGGAGAAAGAGAGAGGCAGGCACCAGTAGGTAAAAATATATGTACAAAGAAATTCATGACAGTATAGTTTGTAAGAACAACACGAGCTAGACACAACTTGAACGTCCATCAGTAGGAAATGGTTGAGTGAATTGTAGCACATCCTACTCCCGTTAGGATAACGCCAGCCGCTGCAAGAACCAAACACAAAAATCCAACGGCTTAACACTAAGATTCCAAAACTGTACCAAGGCATCCCAAGCTACCACACCAAACTCACAAGGGTATTACGGGATATTTTAAACTTTTGAGGGAGGCAGCGATGCATCCGTATAATACTGCACAAATTGCTAGCTTGAGTTAGTTCACAATTTCAACATTAGGTAGCACTAGATCCCTTTCAATGATATCATCCTTACAAAGCTGTGTTTTCAGTGGTTGCTAAGATAAAAAGCAAGTAATCATGCAAAAATCCTTTCGAATGGAATGAGGGAGGGAGTCTCCAATCTGATTCCAAGGTTTAAGACATTGGGCAGTGTCCAAAAAGCTCACACATTCCACTTACAAGTAAATATGGTTATTTAAGAATGAAGTAAAAATATTTCTCTTTATACCAACCACATTACTTTTTCAAATTGTTACTGAGGTCTCATGACACACTTACTGAATTCCTTGGTTCTAACAACTTAATAAATGGACCTGGTGGATATTTCTTTTAGACTGGGGCACCATGAAAACATTAAGACACTAAGCACCATGACCCGGGAATTTGGGGAACCTCTAGCTTAACATAACAGAGGTATAATTCTTACTCATGGACAGTCCTGTATGGGTGTTCATGGTTGACACCAGCTTCCCACCACATGGTGATTAAGGATCCAGATCTTTCTATCTTGTGCCTCTGCCATTCTGTAGCCCCTCAGAGTGCTCTGCTTTGAGCCATGGAAGGAGGAAGAGAGGATGGGGAAGCCCCTGCTTATGAAATCCAGAATGACACATCCAACTTCCTCTCAATATTCCATCGATGTAAAGTCGTCACAATACCCCACCTAGACACAAAGAGCGGTTGGAAATGTAATCCTTGAAAGGGCAGCCGCTTTCTGGCAATGATTCTACTTTACGGAAAGAGTTGGGGGGTTGTTCTCTACATTTGGTTCAACTAGCCACTGTTGGGGACAATTCTCCATGAGTATCTCATATTTGTATGCTTCTTGAGTGCAGCACACTGACTGCTCTTTGTTCCAACACCTTGTCAAGGATGTTTATATTGCAAACAGCCTTGGAAGATGTAGGGTCTCCCTTGGGAACCAAGTGTAGGCATGTGTACTGCCTGTTCGAGTTATCAATGGATTACCTTTCAGCTCAAAACTCATCTTTTTTGCCTCTTCTGTGATAATGGAGGGGAATTTGTAAATATTTCTCATTTGCCAGCCAGCAAGATGTAAAATCTAATGAATAGAGGGTGCTGGAGGGACGCTGAAGAAGGAAGGTTTATCTCCTCCTGTTTCTGCTTTCGCCCCCTCACCAGGGCCCCAAAGAACTTGGGTTTTCTCCACTGCTCAGCCCTCCACAGCTTCTCCAGTGCCAAGTCCCTGCAGGGCTCGGCTTCCTCCAGTGTTTGCCTACTGTGTACCTTGTCTAATGCTTGACTCAGGTGGCGGCGGCCTAGCCAGGAGCCCGAGACTCCACAGACCTGTGTCCCACCACAGAGGTGTGCTTGCTATTCAGTATGCCTTCTCCTCTGGGCCACGCTCACCAAGGGCCCTGCAGGGTTGGCCATCTGGAGAGCCAGCCATGCCCCCCTCTCTCCCACACGGCTGGCCCCTGTCGCCGCCCTGGCCCCAGCCACACACAGAAGTATACTACCCTCCCGAGGGGGTAGCTTCTCAGCTTCCAGTTCTGGTAGCACCCAGTGGCAAGCAGCTTCCCCGGGCACCAAATGAACCCTCAGGCTTGGCATCTCCTTGTGGATGACCTGCTTTAGAATTCTTTTTAACTCTCATGAGTTTTCTGCTGATAATTCTATACACTAAAACATTCCCTGTTCAAATAATTGTGTATGTTAAAAAAAAGAAGAAGATAGTAGGAAGGGAAAAATGAAGGGGGGAAAATCAGAGGGGGACACAAACCAGGAAAGACTTTGGACTCTGAGGAACAAACTGAGTGTTCTAAGGGGAGGGGTGGGGGATGGGTTAGCCTGGTGGTGGGTATTAAAGAGGGCACATATTGAATGCAGCACTGGGTGTTATACGCAAACAATGAATCATGGAACACTACATCAAAAACTAATGATGTAATGTATGGTGACTAACATAACATAATAAAATAAAATAAAATAAAATAAAATAAAATAAAATAAAATAAAATAATTGTGTGGTTTTGTCTCTTGCCTGGGCCCTAAATAATACATTGCCTATTATTTAAAAAAACAAAAAAACAAAAACTTAGGTTCCCTAAGATTGGGGCTCCTCCCCTATAATGGAATCCACTGCAGCCCCTCTCTGCATTGCTCCAGGGAACTTGGGGCTTAGAAGAACTGGTGCAAAAATGCCACCACTCTGGCCACTACTCTTGATGTGAGTCATAAACTGTCCTTCACCTCCAACCCAGGAGTCTCATAGCTTCTACCAGCATCCGTGGAACTGTATTAGCCCAACTTCTTAGCTTTGCACATTGGATAATATGTGAGATTCCTTGTAGTTTTTGACAAACACCTGTGCCCCCCTAGATGATGAAGTATACACAGTTATTAGAGTTTAAATAAGGACGCCTGGGTGGCTCAGTCGTTAAGCATCTGCCTTCAGCTCAGGTCATGATCCCAGGGTCCTGGGATCGAGCCCCACGTCCGGCTCCCTGCTTAGCCAGAAGCCGGCTTCTCCCTCTCCCACTCCCCCTGCTTGTGTTCCCTCTCTCGCTGTGTCTCTCTCTGTCAAATAAATAAATAAAATCTTTAAAAAAAAAGATATTAAAATAGATCTTTAAAAACCTCCATAATATATTGTTAAATTAAAAATCAAGTTGCTAAATATCTTCACAGGATTCTATTTTGTTTAAAAAAAAATCATCTAAATAAATTTATAAGTGAATGTAGTATATTGACTATTGATATTATTTACTTTGGGAGTGAAATGGAAGAATGAGAATCAGAAAACGGTTAATTTTTACCTTATACATCCTTTGTGTTTTGAATTGTCACAGTGAGTCTTTTTTAATTACATTTTTTAATCACAAAGAACACTGCATTGGTTGAGTTTTTTAGAATCAGTTATTCTACTAATGTGGGTATCTCAACGATCTTGCTTTGCAGCCATCCCTGAATGTGCAGCCTTGCTCTGCCCTGAAAATTCCAGATGCTCACCTTCCAGCCAAGATGAAACGAAACTGGAATGCAAATGCCTTCCCAATTACCAAGGCGATGGCCACTACTGCGAGCGTGAGTCGAATTTAGATCCTGCTAGCTCATTAATTGAGACGTTTAAGTTACTCAACAGAAAAAATAAAACAAAACCTCACAACCTCTCTAATATTAACACAATGGCACTTCAATTTATCTCTGTGTTAAGTTGAATGAGATATATAACAAGTGCCGAACACGTGCTCATCCATGATAGCTTTTCAATAAATGGCACTCACTCCTTCTATTATCAAAGCACATAAATAGATTTTTACACATAGTTTTATATCAACTGTACTGCTGTTAGGATAAAATACAGTCTGTCTTTCTTTCCTTCTTTCTTTCCTTTCCTTTTTTTATTTAAATTCAATTAGCCAAGGTATTAGTTTTTGATATAATGTCCACTGATTCCTTAGTTGAATTAAAGAGGGCATGTGATATGATGAGCTCTGGCTGTTATATTTCCTTTCCTTTCCATGCTCATTCGCTTTGTGAGAGATTGTGTTGTGTATTGGTTATGAACATGAGCTCTGGAGGCAGACTGCCAGCGTTCAAATCCCAGATCTGCTTATTACTGTATACACGACCTTGGGCAAATTCTTTAACTTGTTTGTGCCTCCATTTTCCTACCTATCAAATGGGGATAATAATGGCTCCTTCCTTACAGAGTTGTTGTAAGGATTAACTGAGTTAACGTATGGCAAATGCTTAGACAGGGTCAGTACCTATTATAAATACCACAAGCATTAGTGCTTTCTTTCATGCTATTTTATATTTAAATCCACACATAACATGACATAGTAATATATCAACACAGTATTTGTAGTTATAATCTCTGACAGCCATATATAAATCTGTTCAACAGGTGGGGGACATCAGGTGAACTGTTTATTACTCTCTCTCTCTTAAAACTATCAAATTGCCTGTGCAACTTTGATGAGCTCATACCCTGTCATTGCCTTTCAAGCCATCAACCCATGTTTACAAGCAATCTGTCATCCTCATGCTCATTGCACGTACCTGGGACCGAATCGGCACAGTTGCACATGCCAAGAAGGCTACCACGGGGATGGCCAAGTGTGCTTACCAGTAGACCCCTGCCAGACTCACTACGGAAATTGCCCTACAGAGTCTACGGTGTGCATATATGATGGGCCCGGACAGGTGAGAACATGGTGCATGGAACTAGGGTGTCTAGAAGTAGGACAGCCCACCAAAGCTAAAACCGTGCCATGGGTATCACTTGTCTGCTAGGTTCTCCCACTTTGCCCTTTCAATGCTCAATTTGGGCTGCCTCTCCAGGTATACCTCCCTGAGCTCGGGGCTAACCTCAATGTGTCCCCTCCCCAGTCCATCCTCTGAGCTCACACTTTCCCAGCACCCCCAGGGAAAACATAACTGTCCTATGTTCTCTTGTGTCCTGGTTCTCAAGGGTAATTGACAAAATATATACACAACTCAAATTAGATTAACAAATGAACTGTTAACGAAGTCTTGGGTGAATAGGTCATTGACTTTCACCTGCAATCCTCTATGCCTTCTCATGTCTTTTCAAGGTGAGAGAGGACTCTTAGAACTAAAAATATTCTGTCCCAAAGAGATGAGCCCTGACAAAATGTCAGGCAACCCTGACAGATTGTAGGGAGCAGTGAGGCTATTCTGGGGTGAGACCCTGTCCCTCTAAATCACATCGTGACCTTGACTGGTAAAAAACAGCCAGGTCCAGAGACCTTTGCTGAGGAATCCAGTTGAAAGAGCCCTTTCACCAATACCTCATTCATCCATCAACTATTTAGTGGGTGCCCACTGCATCCATAACTGTGCATCAAGCTCAGTGGAGGAAATCTCTCTGTACAGAAGGATATTGCTGCCCTGGTAGGAGGAAAGGCTTCAGTGCCTGGCCTAACCAGAGTCATGTGTCCCCAGCAATCCAACCACCCCGAGGCAATGCTCGGGGAGTTCCCTGCAGAGAATCCACCCAATCTTATCTTCCAGGGAAAAAAAGTGTATATCACACACTATTTCTACTATTAATGTCTGAGGTGGGTTTGGAAAGAAATTCAAGGATCTGAGCCTCCATCCTCAAAATGAGGGCCCTTATGGGCCACATTAGACTCTGAGCCAAGGTCCCGGACCCTGGGAGTGAGATTAAAAATAAATTTTGTCTCCAAAAAAAAATGGGAGAAACCCCCCATTATTCACACAGAGGCGGGGCGTTCATTATTCCCATTATTCCAGAGGAGGGTTCCTCAACTTTGACATTACCAGCATTTTGGACTGGAGAATCCTTGGTTGGGGGGGGCTGTCCAGGGCATTGTAGGATGTTTAGCAGCATCCTTGGCCTCTGGTGACACTGCCCTCCTCTCCTGCTGTGACAATCAGAAATTTCTGTAGACATTGCCCAACGTACCTTAGGTTGAGACTCCCAGTTGAAAACTACTCTTTTAGAGCAATAACATCTCCCATCTGAGCCTGTCTCTACTCACCTGTAGACAATCTAAAACCAGGAATTATGGAGCCAGAAAGGCCTAGGGTTAAGAAATAAGAAAACTGAAAAGGTGAACTTTACAAACAAGGTGTAATTTCCCTAAGGGTGAAATACATAGACATGATTCCCAATTCCGAATCCTTTGACAAATTTTTAATTGAAGCCCACACTTTGGACCTGCCCCAAGTTAGTTTTTATGGCAAAATACAGATGGATTCAAGAAGGATGTCAGCTTCTGTGACTAATGAGGACCCTTCGTTTTTCTCTCCTTGTCTTCTGAAGTCTCACTGTGAGTGTAAAGAACATTACCGCAATTATGTCCCTGGAGTGGGGTGCAGCGTGATCGATGTCTGTGAGTCTAGCAACCCCTGTCATAGGAACGCTAACTGCACTACCATCACACCAGGCCAACCCAAGTAAGTCTGTTCGGTTCTACCACCTTCTTTCCAAGTGGTGGCCAGTCAATGCTGTAAGTTCCTCTAAGGGCAGGAAATGTGTCTTATTCAGTCTTGTACCCACCCTCAGCCCCACCTCGCAGGATGCAAGGAGCATGGTAGTTACCCAATACATCTCTCTTTAATCACTGCATCATTCAACAATTGTTTCCTTTGTAATGACCAATAGAACGTGCTGAGGTACGGCCGTGGCCTGATAACTCGGTAGTAAGTTGTTAGAGCGTGGGAGAAGGAAACCACAGTTGCTGGGAAAACGAAGGTCTGCTGTGATGACAGGCATTTGACCTTGAATGTATATGCCTGTTTCCTCATTCATGAAATATTGCTTGCTAGTGGTGCCAAACAAGACTGGGGAAGGTGAATAAACACCAGTGGTGCTTCCTGGACTCCAGGTTTTAAGAGAAGGGACTTACCGAGAGTAAAAATATTTGTGTAAAAACTCCTGAGGCAAAGGCAGCTTGTGTGGTGGTAAGAAGATGGTATTTGGGGGTGAAAGACCTGGGTCTGAGTCTCAGTACTTATATCTACCAGCTGAATGACCTTGGGAAAGTGACACCATCTCTCTGGTCTTGGTTTCTCCATGTATGAAATGAGCACAGTGATGTCTACTTCACTATGTTATGAACATTAATGTGAAAGAATGTTCTAGAAACTACTATAGAGCTGTATTATGTTTTCATTAGTGGGTGAACTGAGGCTAGAACCCTAGTCTTTGACTCCCAGACCAAGGTTTCTACCTCTGTGTCACTTTCTGTTCTCATTGTCATCAGCATCTGTGAAGGACTCACGACCACTGTCAGCTCAAAACCATAGTAGACATTGAACCATGTAATTACTAACCAGTTTCTGTGCTTGCAGAGCCCCTTTTCATCTTCTTTGAAGTTTATTGTTTTTACAGTTGGGTCTCGAATGTGTGGATTTGTCCAGATAGGTTTCAGGACTGTCATGTTTTATCTGGGCAAATAAGTAGATCTGTATTCCCTGTGGGTAGAGTCAAGAGAGCTTGGATATCAGAACCCCTGGGTTCAAGTCCCAGCTCTGCCATTTGCCTTCACCTCTCTGAATTGTGTTTCCTCTGTCATAAAAGGAGAAGTGTACCTCCCAGCAGACCTGTGACGAGGATTACATGAGAGTATATTCACCAGTCTCTGAGCAGAACCTGGCATATAGAAATCGCTGCACACGTGTGCATGCACACCCCAGCACACCCCAGTCGTGCATGTAGGCACATCTGCACCCAACACACGTGTGTGTACAGCCTACACACGTTTCGCCATTCTCTCAGAAAGTCTGAGTACAATACTTTAAACACTTTCTCTCCTTTGTATTTGAGAGGATAGAATAAAAAATGAAACAGGAAGGAACATCAGAATAATGTAAGTGGCATTAAAGCTTGTGTTTAGAATGTCAGTGGAGTACCACTTGATCCCCTTGATCCCCCTCCCCAAAAATGGACTGTCTGGGAAGGCTGGAAAGAGGATGACGTTAAAGACTGGCTACGTTACACTGATAATGGGGCCATCACTAACTTAGTGCAGGTAATTTACTTTACCTTGGGTAAAGATTTATTTTGTTTACACCTCTTCAATATGGCAAGGAGCTTATGCAGAATATTCAAAATCATACTGCATTAGTCACAGAGGTCCACCCAATAAAGAAGAATGGGCTCAAACATGGGCTCTCTCACTCACCACCGGAGTGACCTTGGACAGGCCATGTAACTTTTGCTTCACCTGACAAGTCCACTAGAGACCAAGAGTATCTCCTTGGAAAGAGTGGAGTTGATGCTTATAAGCATCCTTTTAAGCTATAAGCTCCATGTTGATTATTACTAAGAAGAAAAAATAGCTTCCTGCCCTGCCCTGGGCACTGCATTTTAGAGCTCCCCATTCTGGCCCTCCACCAGCTACACCAGGGCAAGGGGTCTAAAGGAGTAAGGAGACATTCTCTCCCAGGGCCTGAGCCCCCCCTCATAGACTATACTCGGGTCCCTCTGCCTAAATGCCTTCAGACCAGCTTCCGGGACTGGCACAAGCTCTTCCTGGTACGATTCTCCCTAGGTTATGGCCAAGGGTTGTTTGCAGAGAGTATGGATGAGCAACATCGTTTCCACCACTCCCATGAACACCCTCTTGGCTCTGGTTCCACCCACCTACTGTTCTTGAAACATGCCATGATGTTCCAGCTCCATACACTTGCACATGCTATTCCCCCTGCTTAGACCTCATTCTCTCCTCACCTCCTCTGAGTCAGCCTAGCATACTGATCCTTCACTGTTCATCACTTCTCAGTCTTTTGGCTAAGATCAAGTGATCCTTTACTGTTCAGCTGAAGTGTCTCCACCTCTAGGATGTCTCCCCTGTCCTCCGGGCCCACTCAGCATCCCCCTGGTCTCCGGGAGCACCCTGGAATGTTTCTGTACATAGTACATGCATAGTTCAGTCGTGATGAGCACAAACACTGCCACCTACAGGCTGTGTGATCTTGAATGAGATACTTAACCTCTCTGTCCCGCTGTTTCTTCATCTAAAATGGGGCCAAAAACAGAACCCACCTCATGGGATTGTTGTATTAAATAAGACACCATAGTAAGGCCCCTATCAAGGTAACTGGAATAGCAGCTATTAATAGATATTAGCTATTAGTATTACTGATCTCAATTCCCAATTAGGATGTAAGGCCTTGGGGGTCCATGTCTTATTCATATTTATTGCAACAACTCCTGTCACCCATTACAAAAATGACATGAGTGACACTTTGGAGGAACAAATGAATCAATGAAGGACTGAAATGAACAAGTGAACCAGTGAAGGAAGCAACTGTAGTAAGTCTTTTGGAGCACCCTATAATTGCACTAAATCTCATCCAGCACTCTATGTAATTAATTCCATCCCACAACTTATAAAATGCCAGTGGCTTAAGGGTATTTTTAGAGCTATAAGACAGCAAGAGACCTTGACTCTTAATAAAGAAGCAATTTACAGAAGAGGGCCCTGCTGTGAATATGCCACGGCGAGCTGAGAGCATTTAAGTCAGAAAACCATCCCATGAAATCTCAGACTCCAGGCCAAGGTTTTAAACAACAATAAAAAGTATTTATATCCCATGCAGTCCATTCAGCAGCGTCACCATTAAAATATGATTCTCCTGCCATCCTGAGGCAAGATAAGTCAAGTCACTTTATACAAAACAGACTACTGGTCTCATAACAACTTAGGGAACTTTTAGAGAGAAACATACTCAGCGGTTCGCACGAGTTACTTGCCTGGCTATTATCAGCTCTCTTCAAATGAAATGTATGTAATTTAGAACAAGGACTATTGTATCGCTCTGAGAGTTACCAATCCGCCCTGCCCCCCACTCTATGCTTCTCAAATTCACTGTCCTGGAACACAGGACTTGCAGAGGAAGTTGATGTTTGAGTAGGAAACTGTTATTTGACTGTATTAAGTAGACTCTTGATTCACTGTTCGATCTACCTGAGTGATTCCTTATAACAAGGTTTCTCAAGCTCAGCAATATTGACACTTGGGGCTGGAGAACACTTGGTCGTGGGGGCTGTCCCCTGCATTGCAGGGTGTTCAGCAACATCCCTGGCCTCCACCCACTAGATGCCAGCAAGACCTTCACCTTAGTTCTGACAGCCAAAAATATCTCCAGACATTCTCAAATGTCCCCAGGGTACTCCGATTGTTCTATAAAAAATTCCGAAGTCTCAATCAGTAAATGATCTGCCAATCATCCATCCAGCCGGGAAACTCATACGTATCCTAGAATTCTCTTAAGTGGTATTTTCTCCAAGAACACGTCCCATATTTCTCCAGGCACAATTAGTCCCTTCCTCCTCTGTGCCCCATAGCATCGTATTCAATCCTCCATCGTGGCTCTTTCCGGAACTTCAGCTGTGTGGTTATGGACTTGCTCTGCTCTATCCTGCCCCCACCCCCGCAGGACTGGGGGCGCTATTGCCACCCTACCCTCTCCACCATCACCATCACCATCCTCGTCATCGTCCTCATCATCTACCAAGTACTGAGCTTTTCCTATGTGTCTGTCGCTGTACCAGCTGTTCTTCTTGCATCATCTCTTCCATCGACAACCCTAAAGGTATTAATAAACCCATTTCACAGATGAGGAAGCTGAGACTTTAGGAGGTCAAGTGGTCTTATCATGTTGCTCAAAATTGTTTGTTCTCAGGCCCATCTTCAGCATGTGAGACACTAAAAGGGCAAGATATCTGTTACCGTCACCTCTGTAGGCCTCCTCCCTGGCCAGCTTCCTAGAATTAAGTAGATACTTGGTAAATAATCAGTTCAACAATTAGGTATCATCCTAAGTGCTGGGATATAATGAGGAAGGAGTAGGATGTAGGTTCTAGGAGAGCTTCCCATCCAGCAGAGGAGACAACACCTCAGGGGCTCATTTTGGTGCAGAGGGTTGTGATGGAGGGGGTACCCACAGGCTGCTCCTGTCAGGGAGAGTCAGGAGGCCAGGTAAGACTCCTTAGAGCAGGTCATGCCTGAGCAGGAGGTGAGGCTGGGAGACCATTCCTGGCAGGGCACATGGCCTGAGAAGGGCATCCCAGTCTCTAAAAAAGAAGGCAATTTGGGATTGCTGGAATTTGCAGCATGTAGCAGGAAGGAGACGTAAGCAAGTTCCCCCTTTGGGAGCCTTGCAGGCCATGCTAAGCACTTCAAACTTCTTCTGTAGATGAACAGAATCCATGTCGTTTTAAGCACAAAGGTGCCAGATTTCCCTGTTGGAGAGACCGCTCAGAGGGTTGTGTGAAGAACCGATTTGAGGGGAAGGAAAGTAAGAGCAGAAAGGCCAGTTAGGAAGTCACCACAGCAATCCAGGCGGGGGTAATGAAACTCTGAAATGTTTGTTCAGGAAACGTGTTGAAAATATGTCTGTTTGCCATGGGACCATATTTGGAAAAAAACTGGACTCATGAGTGTATAACTGTCCTTTGGAAGCCTCTCGTCGAAGTGAGTCATGTCTGTGGTATGGACGGCCACAGCCTCCCTGCAGCTCTCATCTCCACAGTGCCCCTCCCCTACCTCGTGTTTGGTTCTCCACTTATCCCAGGGTCCTGTGCAAAGGCACCTTCCAAAGCACCTTGCCAGCTTCAACCCGCAGTCAGCTCATCTTTGCTAGGTAGCAGTGGTCTGCTTGAGCCAGAGCTTACCAAGTCGCAAAAGCTGATGGTTAAATTTTCACGATTTTGCAAGCTGGTTGACATCACACTGGTAGTTTAAGATTGGCCAAGGTGGGAGTATGATCCATGGAAATTGGCAAAAGCTGAAAAGCAGAGCTCTGCCCTACTCCCTGCAGAGAGCTGGTTATTAAACATTTACCAGCACACCACTGCTGGTGCACCTTTAAACCTTGTCCTTAACTCTATTAGTCTTTTATGAAACTATTGTATAAAATTTCTGCAAATTCCATTACCTATATATTTACTGCAATTCAATTGCCACTTATCATTCAACCGTTAATTACGTACCTGCCTGAACCACGCCCCCGGCTAGATCATGACATTAACATAGGGCATAAATATGCACACGACCCTTGCCCTTACTCTGTTCTCAAATGAGGGAGTTGGACTGTAGGATCTCAACACTCAATGGCTCTAAGACCCTGAGAATGTGTTTTCACCCTCCCTGTAGATGCACTTGCCAGAAAGGTTACGTGGGTGATGGCTCAACATGTTATGGAAACATCATGGAGCGACTCAGAGAATTAAACAGTGAACCCAGAGGAAAATGGCAAGGAAGGCTGACCTCCTTCATCTGGCTCCTGGGTACGCGGCTATGGGTGCAGGTTTCCACATAAAGGGCAACCATCTTTCAGGCAAGGCATCTGCAAGACACCATCGTTCAGAAAGGGGTGGGCAGGGGAGGAATCTATTGGAATCAGTCCTCTAGGGAGGCATCATGCAGGTGAGAGGGACAAAACAGGCAGCTGTTTCCAAGGAGACAAGGAGTTAGTGCCAAGCAGTCCAGCAATGCAACAGTTAGTAGGCAGAATGCTGAGGACAGGGTCCTGGGTCACTATAGATTAACAGGTCTGCGACAACAGTGAAACAGGGCAGCTACTGATGTGAGGATGGAGACTGTCCCTTTCCCTTACAGGTCCTCCAGGTATGAAGCGAGGTTGGCAGATAATACTGGGAATAGAGAGTGACTAAAACCTGGGGCTGTCTCCATGCTCTGCAGTGGGTGCCACTGAATTTTGAGAATAGTTGGTGTGACCTTCTCACACACTGCTGGATGTTTAGCATTGTTGTCTTTCCCCCTCCCCCAACCACTAATCGTCTATAGTGACACCTCTTCTCCCAGCCCCTCAGGTGGGGTGACAATCTAAAATGCCCTCATCATTTCCAAAAGCCCTCTAGGGGTCATTACCCAGCACCCCCTTGAGAATGAAATATTATAGCTGATTGCAGCATTGGACAAGACTTTCAAAAAGATACAAATTTGACCAACAGAAAGTAAAACACAGACTTGACCAATCAACAGAAGCCTTAAAATATCGATATCAAGAATCTACCAGTCACCAAAAAATGATTTCCCAGAAAGAGCACAGAGAATGGGTCAATGCCATGTTGTTGGCATAAATCCTAACATACAGCCTGCACAAGGCATCCTACAGGGAGTCAAGCATTTGTGGCGTGCTTCTGCCTTCTTACAGCCTTCCTCTAACAACTCAAACTATCAGATGACAGCAGATGGGGGTGACGGAGTGTCCTTTGCAGACTGTGCTCTCGAACATTTCCCTGGACAAAGTCCCGTCGACCTTCCACACATTTATGAAGTGCTGGTCCATATTGTCTGCTGAGTGACAGCCCAGAGCCCTCCCTGCTGTCCCAGCTTCTCCAGGAGGATGGAAAGAGGACCAGCTACACAACTTGCAGGACACCATGCAAAATGACAAGATGGGGTCCTTGGTTCAAAAATTAATGAACATTTCAAGGTGGCCACAGCAGAGTATTAAATCAAGCACGAGGCTCTTCTGAGCTGACCCTGGGTGGAACAGGGCTGTGTCTTTGCTCACCACGATGGCAAACAGCTCAGAAAGTCGGGCACCGGGTCAGGGACCTGCTGGGATTGACTGAGGATTTTGTCACATGACCCCCACAGAAGGTCTCCCCCCAGGGTCTCCTTGAAGCCAAGGCTGTGGCTGCAAGAAAAACCACATGGTTATATAGAAGCTTTTGGGGCCATGGCATCATGATGCCGTGCTTTCTTAGAGCTTCCCAGTTTACCAAGGGCCACACATACCAATTAGAAGAGAAGAGCTCTTGAGTCAAAGGGCTTAAATGGACCACAAGGACCATTGTTTGATTTTACTCTTCATGTGGCACTGATTCATTTGGTGTTTTCTTTCTTTATGTATTTCTATTCCTAAGACAAAGCCTATGCCTGGCCACTAAGTAACCTGGGACCATTCACTGTGCTCTTGCCCACAGACAAGGGACTGAAAGGATTCGATGTAAGTATTTAAAATAAAGTGGGAAATCCCCATTAAAATTAAATCTGATGATAAGGATGCTGATTTGGGGGGGAAAGGGGTAAACTTTTAGTGAAATATAACACCCCTACAGAAAGCATACAGATTGTAAGTGCACAACTCAATGCATCGTCACAAAGTGAATGTACTTGTGTATCCAGCAAGACTATTACCAGCTCCCTAGAGGGCCCACCGATGCCCCCTTCCAATCATGACCCCTTCAAGGGTAATGACTGAGGGATCGTAAGTGTAGTCATTTGATAAATAGGATTTGCATAATGCAAAACTGCTTACTTCCTGTGAGAATTAACCTAATGTATTAACTACATATTTGTTTCTTTAAAATCATCATAAATGATGGTGTGCCTGGGTGGCTCAGTCGGTTAGGCATCCAACTCTTGATCTTGGCTCAGATCTTGATCTCAGGGTCCTGAGTTCCAGCCCCACATTGGACTCAATGCTGGGTGTGGAGTCTACTTTAAAAAAAACAATCATAGGGGCGCCTGGGTGGCTCAATCAGTTAAGCGTCTGCCTTCGGCTCAGGTCATGATCCCAGGGTCCTGGGATGGAGCTCCGCATCAGGCTCCCTGCTCAGCGGGGAGCCTGCTTCTCCCTCTCCCTCTGCTGCTCCCCCTGCTTGTGTTCTCTATCTCTCTGTCAAATAAATAAATAAAATCTTTTTTAAAAAATCATAAATAACAGTCGTAGAGGAAAGTAGAAGAACACGGTAGTCTTCCCTGTGAGCAGCTATTGTCTGAAGTGATGTCACACAGTGGGAATGAAACTCACGGTGCCCAGTGAAAGCATCCTATTATGATGGTGTCGATGAAATTGTTACATTTGGTTTAATGGAGATAATGGACATATTGATCTGTATAAAATTGGTTTCTCTTCATCCAAGATATTTTATGATAATAATTTTTGCTGCATTGAATAAAAACCCAGGAAGTTCCAGACCCCCTCACCCTAATATGTCACCACCTTTGGACAATCTGAGATGAATCAACCATTCAACTTCAGAAATGCCTCACGTCTCTCCTATAGGGAGGAGAGCTCACAAATATTGAATGTCTCTGCATGAGGCACTTTGCATGTGGTCTCTTGTTTACTATATAGATTATTTACACAGAGTTAATAAAAAGTATCTGTTGATTGATTGCTGATGATATATAATACTGACAAAATGTAGATTTGATCCAGTGGATTTCAAAAATCCTAATTTTCCTATTCAAAAGCTCCATGGATCTAGTTTGCACTTTCTTTTCACATAACTTTTTGTTTCATTTCCATCTGCTCCCTGGGCTCAAGCTGATTCCTGGGTGCTTGCACCTTCCTCGCTCCTGGTGGTTTGAGAGGACATGGATGGAGAGGACTCCATCTGTGGTTGGGCTCTTGAAGGTTACGAATTGACCAATCATTATCTTAATGACAGACCTGTGAAGTGAAGCAAGCACAACCTCAGTTTGTCCTTCAAACACCAGTGGAAACTGAAGGGACTGGCTCTCTTTCCTCAGGTCAAAGAGCTCTTGATGGATAAGGAGGCTGCTCAGTACTTCGTGAAACTCCACATAATTGCTGGGCAGATGAACACCGAGCGTATGAATAACACAGACACTTTCTACACCTTGACTGGAAAGTCAGGAGAAATCTTCAACAGAGATAAGGTAAGGGCCTCTCTGATTTTCACTTCCAGAACAAAAGTGTCTGCTGAGCCAGTGCCCACAGCTGACTCCATCTGTGGTTGGGCTCTTGAAGGTTACGAAGAACGTCTTTCCTTATTACTCGTTTGCCAAAGCACTTCCCTATGAGGGAAGAGGTGGAGAGCAACACCAGGAAGGATTGGGCCGGAGGGATCTATTGTGGAAAGAGGGTTATAAAGTGTTGGATTTTGCTCTGGTTTGAATTCGTCTTCAAGGGAACGTCATTGGGTGCCAGCAGGAAAGAGAAGCTTTGTAGTAAACCTCTTTCCTGGAAGTGCCAGCACAAAGCCAGATCAGCATCCCTCTTGCAAAAGGAAATGGATTATGTTGGGTTTAGGTTACTGGAGTTTATCCATCCTCTGCAAACCTAGCATCCCATCTCTCCTAATGCCATTGGTTCTGTTCTGTTGCTTAAGTAAAACTACCCTCCTCCCCTCTCACAAATAACTCTTTCTGTGACTTTACTGAGCCAGAGGGGACGTGATTAATAGACAGAAGGTGCATGTGTGGGTTATGGCCTATATTCTTGCATTTCACCAACTATCAATAGTTGTTAGATTATTGAGCACTTACTCTTGTACTGAGATGAACCTTTATTTATGTCATATAAGACTTGCAACAATGCCGTAAAGGTGATTTTTCAAGTGGGAAAACTGAGAGGTCACAAATAAGGGTCAGATCCAGGATTCAAATGTAGGACTCCTTGACTCCAAGACCCGAATCATTAACCAATGTGTTATACTGTGTGTGAGAGGATGAATGGATGGATGGATGGATGATGGATAGATGGATAGATGGATGGATGGATGGATGGATGATGGATGGATGGATGGATGATGGGTAGATATCTAGATAGATGGATGAAAATGTAGCTCCTTTTCTCACAAGAACATTCTTTCACTCATTCATTCATTCACTCATTCACTCATTCATTCACTCATTCAACACATAGTTATTATCTATAGCTTATAAGAGCCACATGAAAGGAAGAAGGAATTAGCTTCAGTCATTTATGCAACAAAATTTTTTTATTGTGTGCCTTGTCCATACAACACACTAAAGTAGGTGATAAGTTTATAGTACATAGAATTTTTTTACCCTTTCTGACCTTGCAGTCTATTCAGGGAGACTTATGATTCCTATTCACATTTAGCAATCCCTGGTAGTCATCAGTGATTTCACACATTATCTCATTTGATTTTAATGAAAGACCTGTGAAGTGAAGCAAGCAAATGACATCTTTCCCATTTTGGGTTAAGTGACTTATCCAAGATCCTATAGCCAATAAATGATAGATCCCAGGGACTCAGGACTTCTAATCCAATACTCCTTCAAGGATACCACATTAATTTTATTTTTTCTTGGTGTTTTAGGACAATCAAATAAAACTTAAACTCTATGGAGGCAAAAAGAAGGTAAAAATTATACAGGGGGACATAGTTGCTTCCAATGGGCTCCTGCACATCCTCGACAGAGCCATGGACAAGATGGCACCCACATTTGAGAGCAACACTAAGGTGAGACATTTCAGGTAAAAGTTAGGTCAACCCAAATCCATCTTTCTCTGTTCCCTGGAGAGTCATATCAAAGAAGAAAATGCATGCCAGCACTATGGGCTTGTCTTTCATGTCTACTAGGACCTCAACCATGGGGAAAATGGGATAATTTCTGTTTTCAATAGAATTCTGGGTATCTCTGCCAACAGAAAGAGAAACATGCATTAGGTGTTGGAAAGATCTCAATTTTATGATCTCTTTTACAGCCACATATGATGATTCAGTCCAGTAACCAGTTGTCATGAAAAGTTATCCTTCATGCTTTATGGAGCAGGGCAATCCTCACTGTGATAAAAATTTATTTCTTTTGACTCATTTGATGATGGCCAAAGGCTACTTTAGAACATGCAGATCTGAACCACCAATTCAATTAACAACAGGAAACATCTCTATAATGTGTTGCAGTTGACCAGGTTCTTTTCTATCCACATTTACACATAAACTCTGTCACAGACCTTTTAATGTTGGGGTGTCTATATCTTAAACCACCTATTTCTTTTCATGATTTTTAGCAAACCATAATGACAATGCTACAACCAAGATACAGCAAGTTCAGATCTTTGTTAGAGGTATGTACTTTTCATGAATTTCTGGAAAATGGTTTTATGTCTAATCTTTTGTATAATGAGCAGAGGTATCAATTATAAATATTTGCTAAGGAATTACTTCAAGGATTTGTCAGAGATAGATTGCAGATATAAAATTTCATTCCTCAAATGCAGGAAACCAATGTGGGACATGCCTTAGATGAAGATGGGGCTGGTGGACCATACACCATTTTCGTTCCAAGTAATGAAGCATTAAACAATATGAAGGATGGCACTCTTGATTACCTCCTTTCTCCAGAGGTATGGTATCCTACTTACTCTGATGACATCATTGACATGATGTGAGCCCATACAGACTTTTTCCAAACTAGGGATGTTCAACAAGTGACACATGTATCACCACCTACCCTCCCGCAACCAATACAGACATCATTAATCAATCACAGTCCTCTGGAACTATGGATGTGGCTCCAATCTCCTAGACAGAGTTCCAAATAGCCAGTCAGACTGAGCACAGGAAATAAAATCTATTTGCAACCCCAGGTCTAAATGATTGGTTTGATTTTTCCTGGCTCTTCTAATATTTCTCAGTAGCGAAATCAATATTTTAAGTTCCCTACAACTTCTAAAACTACCTTGTAAATGAACTCTAAACTAGGCCATTCTGGGCCAGGTCTAGGCTAAATTTAAAAGGAATAAATGTTGGAGGGCACCTGGGTGGCTCAGTCAGTTAAGTGTCTGACTCTTGATCTCAGTTCAGGTCTTGCTCTCAGGGTCGTGAGTTCAAGCCCCATGTTGGGCTCCATGCTAGACATGAAGCCTTCTTTTAAAAAAAGAAAAAGGAATAAATGTTATTTTTAGATGCCCAAGGCATTCCTTTCTATTGCTTTCATCTTTCTTCATAATAATCTCTCCTTATATACCATAAAGGCCTTCAATTCTTTCACATTCTCTCCTAGAAAGGAGATTTTTTTACTCCTTCACATAAGAGTATAAGTGATTGAAACCATTTAATGTGTTTCCTCTCCCAGAAATAACAGCCTTAAACCAAAGGAAAGGGTAATTAATTATGGAATTTTGTTCATTAGAATGTCAAATGATGGAATTATAGGAAGGGCCACGAGCTTTCCTCCAGTGCCCTGAAATCATGCTGCCATCTTGCCAATGGGGCAACACTATCCATGACCTCAGGTAGATCAGTTCATTATACAAAATGGAGGGTCCCGATCTTTTAGGGTAGTGATTCCTAAACTTCAGTATACTTAGGAATCACCCTTGGAGTTTGTTAAGTAGGCGGCTTCACAAACCATACCCCAAGCATTTTGATTTAGTAACACCTCCATGAGATCTAGAAATAGACATTTGGGGAAGCACCAACTTTCTAACCCAGGCCACGCTGTTTTTGGAACCCTGAATCTTGTTGCATGTATGGTTTAGAGATGCACATGGATACATACCTTTCTAGAACACTTTCAGGTATCTACAAGGGTATCTCGCCTTCAGAAAACTTTGAATTAAAAATATATGGATTGAAGAGATAAATCAGAAGGTAATCTCTTACACTGCAAATGAACATTCACCATATTAAAGGATTTGCTACAGGTTTTCACTTAAAATGCTAGATTTCCCAGTGTCTTCAAGATAGGATGCTATTTTAAAAATACAATTCACACGTAAGTTTTCTGAAACCTAGCTATTGCAGAAAGGTGGTTATAGCTCTCATACTTAACTTTAAAGCTAAAAAGTAATGTTGCTCCCCTGGGAAATTATTAAAATCCTGAGATTATATGGCTTCGTTGAGTACATAGCTTCTAATTTGATACCAGTTTTTTTTAAATAATATTAAAGGAGTTCTCAGACACCTAACCTGCTACACTTAAAATTAAGACAAAACCTTTTAATTAGAATAGAGAAATATCAACCTCCCTGCTTTTCTGTCAAGCACCTTGGCTCAGAAATCTCTTCTTTCTCTTCCTTCATGACTCCTTCCAGTTGTGGCTGGAGCTGGCTGGCTGGCTTGGGCTCTCAAGTAGATTGTGTACCTGTTCCCAGCTTTGCTCACTGAGATTGCCTTGCAGCTCGAAATTAACTTATAGTGGCAACATTTACACGGCACAAATTGGCCAGCTCTGTAAATCTGGCTCCTCTGCTTCCCCACAGAACTGATTTACCAGCACACCACTGCTCCTGGCTCTCAATCACCTTGCTCTCAAAGGCAGTATCTTTCAGCCGGCAGAGAATATAAACACTCCAAGTCTCTTCGTTCTGAGTCAAAACTGTTCTCCCACTTTAATTTCTAAGCGAGGAATAGAATGATCATTTCCGCTGTTTTCTCAGGCCCAGAGCCTGTTTGGTTAAAACTTCTCAACCTATAGGAAGTTCCTTCTCTCTCCATGCATTTTAATAGCATCCTTCAGCCGTATTTCAGGGAAGAACCTCAGCTGGAGACAGAAAAGCCCCATCAGCTATGCCCATGAGATGGAAAATAAACTGATTTCATTAGAGGAATGGCTTCTAATTCTGATTTTAGAATGCCATGTTTCCTTTCCAGTGTATCTTTCTGCTTCTCCCTGAAGCAAAATTTCAGTCCAGGAACCATCCTATCCACACAGAGACCACAGCTGCTGATGACCAGCCCCAGCTGATGACTTCATCACTGAACTAGGGGAAATGAAAGCACAGGGAACCAGAGACTGGCCCTTGCCAGCTCACAAATACCTTGCAAGTAACATGGGACAAAGGGAGGTAAAATTGCAGAGTTCGGGGTCATGTTAACAATTTGGTAGAAAAACTCTCTTTATGCCCTGGCATCAAAGGGCTGGGTTTTTGTCATTTTTACCTAAAACAGCAAGGAGGAAGCAAATGTCTTCATAAGGGAAAGGATGCACTAACTACATGGAAAGAGCAGCACCTGGACGCACATCCTGTCGATTTGAGCCACACTGGACTCCATTCTAACTGAACGATGGCCCTCATGGCTCCCAGCCAGACAAGGGGACAGGCACACACAATGGCGGGAATGACACCAATCAATTCCTTTGTCCCTTTCATTCTCCTGCTTCTTGTAAAAAACAATCCAACACCAATTAATTCTTAGGGCTTTAGAAGCAAATGATCCAGTTAATAAAGTCTTCTCTACAGAATCAGAGGGTCGGAAGGGGTCCACACCACCCTCTTTATTTTGCAGGCCAGACCGAGCCTAGAGGAGCTATGTGGCTGGCTCAAGTCACAGCAGCACAATCAGGATTAGAACTCAGGACCCCAAGGTCCAGCTCAGTGCTCTTCCCAGGATCCCTTCCCCCCGCTTTTAACTTATCAGCACAAACGTTGATGCGGGGCCCCCTGTGTACCGCACGCTGTGTGGCCTGGCGACTCTGATTAATAAGCCAGACAGACCCCACCCCTGCCTTGCAATCCAGTTTGGGCTGACATTTCCCAGCGGTCCCCACTTTTGCTCACCCCTTCTGCCACTGAACATCCAAACTGTAATCTCATTGCTTCTGCCTGCAAGTCCTCACTCGCGGGTACCAGAAAGCCGCTGCAAGGGGAAGATTAGAGCCAGAATCTAAGAGTCTGAACTCACGCAGTAACAAAGCCACGGCTACACAAAGCATCGCTGCCAGGGCTGGCTACTTGGGCTTCAATCCCAACATTCTTACGGGTAACCTTGCCCTGCACATACTGCTTTGGGTTTCTCGATATGGTGGCCATACGATGTATCATCCACACCAGCATACGCGAGAGCGAATGGGGCTGCCAACATGCAAGGCGTAAAGCAGGGTTGTACCAGACAAGCCAGGATAAGGGGTCACTCTACTTCGGGGAAACTCCCTCGGCCTAGGGACCCAGAATGAGTGCAGAGGGGAGCCTGGGCGCATGGGCCTCAGATTCAGCTGGGCTCTCTTTCAGCCTGGGACTTCTCGCTGTTGGGACATGTCCCTAAAATGTCAACCTCTGGGAGGTGACTATGATCTTGATCTGTGATCCTCCTCCCGTCCAAGCCAGAGGAACCATGGCTGTGCAACTTACGAAGCTGAACTCAAGGGCTCTGAGCTTGTAACCCCCGGCTCTGATTCTGGTGGGAGATCGCAGACCCTCACGGCTGCTGGTCCCCAGAGAGTAGTTCCCTGCGGTCCTCACCTCTGTACGCTCTCCCCAGGGCACCCCTACGGGGACTGCTCATCCCGCTGGAAGTCCCAAGACTCTCTTTTTTCTCCACCGCTACTATGCTTCTGAAGCATGAGAAATCGTGGAAAGGGCTTTGAAGGAGAGATGACCATGGACCATGGCAGCTCAGAAGGGGAGAGTGTCCTGCCCAGATATTCCTAAGAAGGATTGTGTAAATTCCTAAATAACCAGCACATGGTCTGACAAGCAGACATTTATTTATGGGGAAAGTGAAACAGAATCCTCAACTGAGGCTGTCTTAGAAATTCCAGAATGTAGCTTTAGACATTCAGAGAAGTAATGGAACAGAGTGACTGAGAACTTCTTAGGCTTATTATCCTAACTTAGCTTTGTGACCTCGGTGGTGTCTTTAAAACTTGGTGTTGTCACACATAAAATGAGCCAATAGCGGTCCCTCCCTCACAAGGCTTTTAAGAAAATTAGATAAAATGTGCATATAATGCTTTCAGAACAGTTCCTGCCACAAAAGAGGAATTTGGTGAATGTCAGCGCCTTGAGGATGGGGTTTTTCTCATCCTGCACTTCCCAATGAAGAGATTATGGGGCATTGACTTTTCTTGATTATGCATCTAAAGTCATTGGAGGAAGTTCCCACAAAAGGGGGAAAGTTGTATTTTCTGCAATGACTAAAGAAGTATTTTTATTCCATTGCAGGGATCTCGGAAGCTTCTGGAACTCGTCAGATACCACATTGTCCCATTGACTCAGGTTGGCCCCACTTCCCTGCCCTATTTTTTCCTGCTTTCCACATATCTGACCTCATCTTAAATTCCATTATTACAGTGCTAGAAAATCCGTGACAATTGTTCTTTATCTGTAGCTCTGGGCATACCCTAAGCAATGAATAATGAGCCTGTTATCAAAGAAACCCTCAAAGCCACAAAACTGATGACATCAGACCTCCCATTATTTATTTCCTAGACTTCCAGGCTATTTTTTCCAATGAGAACTTTACAAAAGCAGGGCTCTATGCATTGCTCAAAACTGTCTGTGCTGTTCTCTTCTCTTGGCAGCTGGAAGTGGCTTCCCTCATTGTGATCCCACACATTAGGAGCCTGGCCAACCAGATCATACAGTTCAACACAACCAACAACGTAGGTGAAAAAACTCTACCGCTGCTGTTGTGACTCACATGCATTTTTGCTCTGCTTATGATTGTTCACCAGGTTATCCTACCTATACCCTAACTCCCAGGCTTACGATCTTGATGATTACTTCCTTCATGTGTTATTTCTTGCATTTCATGATTTCATTTATTTGCTGAGCAGCTGCAGGTGTGAGACTCTGAACTAGATGCGCAGGATAAAGCAATGAAGAAGACCGGCTTACATTCTAGCAAGGAAAACAGACTTCGAGCAGCTAATTAATGACCAGCTAATTATTTCATTACAATTATAATAAGTGCAATTATAATTACAATGAGAGTTTACAGTAAGAGGAGGCTGGACATTCTAGAGGTCCTCAGTGAGGAAGCTATGCTTTAGACAAGTTTCAAAGGATGAGTACAGGGAATTTCAGCAGAGATGAGTAGAGGAGAGTTCCAGAGTGAAGGGAGAACATGTGCAAAGGCCCTGTGGTGGGAGGGAACATGACTTATTTAAGAAACTCAGTGAAGGCAGTGTTATTCAGCTAACTCCCTGGGCTAATATCAGCAAAAGTCTGACAGCATGCAGATTCTATCTCCCGTTGATTCACTCTTGATGGTGATGATAATAATGATGCATCTTTTCTTTATCTATTGAGTGCCCACTATGGGCCAGACACCATTCTGGGTCTTAAATGTAGACCAATGAGCAAATAGAGAAAAGTCCCTGGTTGCATGCAACTTTCATTCTAGTAAATAGGAAGATAGTAAACAAATTAAATAAGTAAAACACAGCAAATATTAGAAAGTAGTACGTGCTAAGGCAAACAAACAAAGAAGGGGGATATAAAGCAAGGATAAAGCTGACATTTTAAATAAAATGCCCAAGAAATCCTCACGAAGAAGAAAACATCTGAGCAAAGACCTGAAGGAAATGAAGAAACAAGCAAGCAACATGAATATCTGGGGGAAAGAGCATTCCAGAGAGAGGGAGCAAAGAAAGGCACAAAGAAGGGAGCATATGCCTGATGTGGTTGAGGAACAGCAAGGTCATCATGGCTGGAACAGAGGGAATGAAGGAAGAGAGGTAGGAGAGGTCAAGGCAGTGGGAGGGAGAAGGAGAAGTGGGGTCAGGTCACGCATGGCCTAAGAACTCTTACTTTAAATGAGATGAGGAGCCATGGGGGATTTCGAGCCGTGGAGTGACATGATCAGACATCCATTCCGGGAGGCTAGTTAGAAGCTGACTGTAATAACCAGAGAAGAATGATGGTGACTCAGACCAGGGTGGTAGCAAGGCTATGGGAAGAAGTGGTTGCATTCTGATAGCATTTTGAAGGAAGCCCCAGGAGAATCTGCTGATGGATTAGAGGAAGAAGTCTCCTGAGCTTCTGACTCGGGCCACCAGAAGGATGGAGTTGCCTTTAATACCACAAGTGGAGCAGATTTTGGGGGAAAGGAGGTCAGAATTCTTTGCCAATCTATTCAATTCTGCTCCCTCCCCTACAACATAAGCAGGGACTTGTCTGGGTTTTTTACTGATGTATCCCCCGCGCCTAAAGCAGAGCATAATACAGGGTCAATAAATGTATCTGAACGAATGGACCTTCGCTTCACCAACAGAGAGGTAAAATGGTTAACCCGCAGTCTCTTAGCAAATATATCATAGAGCTGGAATAGTTATCCCCCTTCCCAGCCCCGCACCTGCAAGGACCATCTCTGCAGAGACATCCTTGCCCGGTGTCTGTCAAGAATTCATTTAACATCCATCTTTCCCTGGGGTGCCCCGGGGGCTCAGTTAAATGATTGACTCTTGGTTTCAGCTCAGGCCATGATCTCAGGGTCTGGAGACCAAGCCCCACGTCGTACTCCCCGCTGAGCATGGAGCCTGCTTGCCATTTTCTCTCCTTCTGTCCCCTCACCTTGTGCTCTCTCTCTCTCTCTAAAATAAATAAATCAGCCTTTAAAAAAAAAAATCCATCTTTTCCTGTCAGCCAGGCCCTTCTCGTAGCAACCATCTGACAGGAGGCCACACACCCAGGTCTGCCTGGGGACGGCTGGTGTCCTGCAGGACAGAATGAAAGATGTCCCTGCTTCCTTCCAGGGACAGATTCTGGCAAATGATGTGGCCATGGAAGAGACAGAGGTCATTGCCAAAAACGGCCGAATCTACACCCTGACTGGCGTCCTCATTCCTCCCTCCATCGTGCCGATTCTGCCCCATCGATGTGATGAAAGCAAGAGAGAGATGAGACTGGTAAGGAAGCTAGGAAGATAAAGAGGGGCCCCAAACAGCCCCACAGGGCAGACAACAGCCTTCCCTCTCACGCTCCTAAGGAAGCTGGCAAGGAGAGTCTCACCCCAGGAGCCTCATTCCAGACAGGTTTCTGTCTCCACGAAGAGGCAGACGGGCCTGAGGTCCTAGCTCATAACCATGATCGACGCCTCCCAGATCTATTGGCTTTTTAGAGCAGCTGTAACAAATTACCGCAAAGGAAGAGGCTTAAAGCAACAGAAATGTATTCTCTCACAGTTCTGGAGGCCAGGGGTCTGAAATCAAGGTATTAGCAGGGCCGTGCTCCCTCTGAAGGCTCTGGGAGGGGGCATCCTTCCTCGCCTCTTCCAGCTTCTGATGCCTCCTGGCAATCCTTGGCATTCCTCAGCTGCATTATTCCAATTTCTGCCTCTGTCTTTACGTGGCTTTCTTCCCACTCTAGTCACTGTGTGGGTCCCCTCACTTCTGTTAAGGACACCAGCCATTAGATTCAGAACCCCCCCCAATCTAGCATGACCTCATCTTAACTAATTACATTTGCAAAGGCTTACTCAAGGGAGCACGAATTTGGTGGGGAACACTATTCAGCCCACTACACCAGAAGAAGTGGGATCAGTCCCTGCCTGTGTCCCCTAGGACCACCTTGCTCCAAGCCCATAGCTTTATTCTAAGAAACTTAAAAAAGAATTTCTTCTCAGGTGGGTGCTCTGGCCTCGCCAATCAACCCTCTTTCTGTATTTCTTTTCAAATACCAAACTTTCTGTTTGCCTATGAGCTTGTGTACCCTCTAATGGCCTTTCCTGTTTCCATAGCAACCTACTTGGCTGAGCTGATTTTATTCAAAGCACCCCAAATTTCAACACTGCTGTACATGTGATCTCTCAGTTCCCATGGAAACCATACCCCCGAAGTTAGCGCAATAATCAGTCTGGGTCTTTCTTTTCAGGACACTGCAATAATACTTCAATGATTGTTCTCAAAATATCCTTGGAATATGGGCATTGAGCAAGGAATAATGGTTTCATTTTATAGGTTTTATTTATTGATCCCTCTTCTTATCATGAAGGCTGGAAATAGCTGGTTGGTCACCTGGTACAGGACTGTGGCTGGTTCTTCTGATATGTTTTAGGATATTGTGCAGGTGCCTGTTCTCCATGCCAGTCATATACCATCTGGGGGATTTGATTCCATTCTGAGCACCCCTTTTTAAGAGAGGCTGAAACCTAGTCACTTTCCCAGCCAGTCCCTACCAGTGATTTTTGTTTGGTTCATTCTTTGAAAAAAAAAGTTTTGGCAGGTACATCACCCGGCTTGGGCTGGGGTGAAGATCAGAACAGGCCAGACGAGAATAGTCTCATCTCCTATCCCAAAGGTGAAAGATTTTTGGAAAATAGGGCCTCTGCCAAAAAGACTCAATAGGAGTCTAATTATTGACTTTAGAGCTTCCCCATCCCAAGCAGCTGCCATTCAAGGTCAAGAAAAGAAGCCTATGGAGGGACAAGGGCAGCCCTAACTGCCTGCCTGTTGCAGGGTTGCTCTGTTCCAGGTTGCTCAAAAGCTTGTTCTCCAAATTCCCAAAGGAAAGAATCTAGATGTGGGTTTGGGCCACAGCCCAAAGGATTTTGGTTTAATAGAGAAAAGAGCTTCCCAACACCTGCCTTAAGATAGAGTCTTCTTTTATTATTTTCTCTGGGTTTAAAGTCAAATCTATCTGCTCTACAAGATTTAGGATAGTTTTTGTTAGGTCTGTTAAAAGTACAAATGCTGGGGCGCCTGGGTGGCTCAGTCAGTTAAGCATCTGCCTTCGGCTCAGGTCATGATCTTAGGGTCCTGGGATCGAGCTCTGCGTTGGGCTCCCCACTCAGTGGGGAGTCTGTTTCTCTCTCTCCCTCTCTCCCTCCCCACCATTTGTGCTCTCTCTTGCTCTGTCTCACTGTCTCAGATAAATAAATAAAATCTTTTTGAAAAAAGTACAAATGCATTCTCTGCAAAGTATTTAGGCTAGCACAGAGTAAGGGCAGCTGGGACTGTCTAGAAGTCTCAATTTGCACCAGCCTTAACGCATAGCTGCCTTGTCTTGTATGTTTGGATTTTAGAGGTTTAATTAATAATTCTCTGTACTAGTTAGGGTCCCTACAGGAAACAGAAGTTACCCCAATGGTTCAAATGAAGAGTCTTTAATGAAGAAGCTACTACAGAGGGGTGGGCAGGGCTAAGGAGACAACCGAGTTATGCTGGGGCATCCAAGGAGAAGGAATGGCAGGAAATCTTTACCATCCAGGACCAAAGAGGTGAGGAAGGGAGGGCTAGGAGGTACAGAACCCAGTGAGAGCTGGAAGGATGGAAGAAGTGACATCCATCAGGAGCTATAGTGATGGTGCCCAGCAGAGATGTAAGGAAGAAATACCTCTATCTTGCCCTCCTCCTACCCACCAGTATCCTGCTGGCGTCTCGCATTGGCCAAGACCATTAAGACACTGGCAGGGGAGGCTGAGAGACCATTCTTCAAGGTCCACCTGCTGGAGCACAGAGCCCAAAAGAGGTCAGAAAATTGATCTGGAAAGATTTGGAAGCACTCACCCCTCTCCTTCCTCCTGAATTCAAATGAAACAAGAAGCCCAGGGTTGGGGGGGGTGGGGCGGGCAGAGACTGAAAGGCGGAGATTCCATGCTCAGCTTCGCTGCTGCTAGGCTAACTGGAGAACAAGCCTGTGCCCAGTGCTAACGCTCCGTCCCCGCCACAGGTGGAAAATCTGCACTGCTTCCTCAGGGACAGGTGCCTCTACATGGCGGAGAGCCAATCAGAAACCTCAGGCCGGTGGACAGTCGATCTGACCCTGAACAAAGGAGAGGAGGCGGCTGCTCTGAGCAAGCTCAGTTCCAGCTCCCAAACCCTCTGGCACGGGCACTGACCTCCCTCCTTCTCCCCAGGGAGGCACCAGTAGGGAGTGGAGAGGGAGGCCAAGAGTGGTCCCCTGGAGGAAGGAAGCATGAGGCCAGGTAGGGTGGTCCCCTGCTCCCTCTTACAGGGATGCCTGTACTGATCCTTGTCTTTCCTTCCAGGGCACCTGTGTGAGCTGTTCTCTGGTGTATTGGAGCAAATGTCCTGCTAACTCTGAGCCCACAGTAAGTGTGATGGCTTCATGAAACCACACATCACCCGAGTGACCCCACTGGTGTTGCTTCTCATCTTTTCTACCTTTCTTCTTAAAAGATATTAATTCCAACTGGGGTAACGTCAGATTGGCTCTTAGCCTACTATGTAGGGGAGGGTAGAAAGCCCACTGTATGGGGGAGGGTAGACAGAGCTGCATTTGAATCCTTGCTCATTAACCCTAGGTGCATTGCTTAACCTTCTTACACTAAATTTTTTTGTCTGTAAGTAATAATAATAAGAGGATTAGCAGAGATTAAAAACCCAAGTACAATACATAAATCAAGTGGCTATTCAGTAAAGTTTCATTCTTTCTCTACTTCACCCTCTTAAGTTTGTGTAGGGGAGTCAAAGCTTTGCCTTCACCATCTTAAGGTCTCCAGCTGGGCCTGAGAATTAAATGAACATTAGACAGATTAACAAGAGAAAAGTTCACAGATTTTATGTGTACACGGGAGAGCCCATAAGAAAGCGAAGACCCAAAGAAATGGCAAAACCCAAATGTTTATGTGGTAGGTTAAATAAAAGGAGGCAATTGTGGGAAAGTCACTGAAATGTACAGGGAGGCTAGAGGAAATTCAGAGTTATTTTAACAAGGTCCATTTGTGCAGTTTTTTCTCTGCTTCAGCTTCTTGTCTCTAGTGACAAGAGGTCTCTTTTGTCCTGGTACAGGGAGGGCATCTTTCACAGGGGAGTTTTATCTCTTGTTTTCAGAAAGAAACAGGGGGAAGTCAGAGTGTCCCTTTTCTATCTGCTGTTTTTCAAGGGTGCCTTGAGCGCAAAACAATCCTTAGGCCAAGTGGCCGATTTGGGGCTGGCATATTCTGCCACACTTTACTTCTGTTTGCTCTTCCCAAGCATAGATAGAAAAACAAGGCCTATCAAGAGAATGACATTAGGACCATCAAACCCTTTTCAAGTTCGACTGAATTTTGCTCACATCTATTAAGAGCTGGTTCCCATGGCATAAAGATGAATGAGATGTAGTTTTGTTTCGTTTTCGTTTTTGTGTTGAGAAGATGTAGTCTAACAGGGAAAACAGATCGTTCTGCAACAACCCAGAATTCATATGCCAAGTGCTCTATGGGTGACAAAAGCAAAATGCTCCAAGGTAAAATTGATGTTAGAAATCTCTGCTTATAATTTTGTCCTAAAAAAAGAGCATCCCGGGGCTCCTGGGTGGCTCAGTCGTTAAGCGGCTGCCTTCAACTCAGGTCATGATCCCAGAGTCCTGGGATCGAGCCCGCATCGGGCTCCCTGCTCAGCGGGAAGCCTGCTTCTCCCTCTCCCACTCCCCCTGCTTGTGTTCCCGCTCTCGCTGTCTCTGTCTCTGTCAAATAAATAAATAAAATCTTTAAAAAAAAAAAAAAGAGCATCCCAACGAGAAGTATCATTCAACGCTAGAATAGGTCACTAAGGAAGGAGATAAGCTCTTTAACACAATCCTACTGAGAAGCATTTAATAAAGCAAAACATGAACATTAAATAAGGGCAGGTGTGCAGATAGTTATTTTGCTCAGTCAAGACATCACCCCTGAGTCCTACAGGATGCCGTCAACCAGGGAATACGGAGAGGGAGGAAAAGAGAGGAAATCATGTTGACTAGCATCAGAACGATTGCTGTGTGCAAGACATTGTTCTAAATGCTTTATACAGCAAACCTGCGAGGTAGGTATATTACCGTCATAGCCATCTTGTGATCTGGGAACGAAGGTAAGGAAACATAAAACGCTTCGTACAAGGTCACACAGCTAATATGTGGCAGAACCATGATCCTCCATCGCTACAGCCCAAGTAAAGAAGAGAAAGAGAGAAAGAAGGCAGAATTAGATACATGGGTTAGAAGCAAAGAAGCCCCAAAACTTCCCTTCCCAGGCTCCCATGATCTATACTTACTTAATTATCCTGAGAGCTGACAAGGGGACTGAACATTCCTTCCTCAATGACTGCAGAATTCCTTTATATAGCTCAGATTTTAGGATTTTACAGCCCATGAAGTTCTCAACACTACCTTCTTGAGCAAGAGCCTAAGATGAAGGGGTGCCTCCACATCAACGTTTACCTAGCATAAAACTTGAGCCAGGGACAGAATGCTTAGGATAAAACTTGAGATCAGCATTATTGTCCCATTTCACAGATGAGGCAGTTGAGGCCCACAGAGACTACATGACTTGCCTGTGATATCCTAAAGTTAGTATGTGGTAAGACCCATTCTCTGGACCTGCCCCTTACTAGCGGTGCTCTTTAGAAAAAATGGTTTACCTGTCAGGGCCTCAGTTCCCTCATCTACAAAAGAGGGAAGGAGTTGAAGATTGATGACCCTATATGTGCAGTGCATCTGACCCTAGTGGGCTCTTGATAAATGGCAGCTCTAGATAATTATGATCGGGCACCAGGGGTTAGAGAATGGAAGGTTGCACTTAAGTCTTTCCTCCATGCACATATATATACACCACTCCTATGAGAAAAGCTCTGACCATCACTATTTTGTTTGGTGGATCTGTCTACAAACTAGAGAGAGACTCTCTACTGGCTCCAAAATTTTCTATGTAGAAGGAGCTTGGGGATGGCTATTGATTGGAAGAGGAGGCTAAGTCACATCGAGGATGAACAGGAGAGTGTTCCCCGGTCAACTGGCAAAGTCTGCTATGGCAAGAGAGGGGAGGTAAAGATAAATGTGCCCTGACTTGTGCCAATCCCAGCCTGTGTTCTACCAACAAGGAAAGAAGGTGACGAAGCTCTGACAGAGAGCCACGTGAGCTGGAGTGTTCTGGTGCTCTTGCCTGATGTCAAAGGGAAACGGAAGTAGGTTGTCGAGTGTACGAAGCCGAGCAATGCCCAGAGGACCTCAAAATGCAGACTCAATGCATTTTTCCCATTGGCTTTCTTCCAGACACTCTTCACACACAGATGTGTCTACACTGGCAGAATACGGAGCCTGAAGAGTGGCTGTGCCCGATACTGCAATGCCACCGTGCAGGTGAGGCTGGCAGGGCCGAGCTCCCGGGCCACGCTCTGGGGCCTCAGCATCTGTGAGGTGACAGGGTGCCGGTGGGGCCTTGGCCATGTCTTCCTGCAGGGGAATGGCAGAGTGAACTCTCTCGTGGGGTCCGGGTCACCCCCTTCCCTGCATCCATCCCTCCTGTGGTTCCCTCTGGCTCTTAACAGAGAACCCACCCTCTTGATGCTCCCCCTCCACCCCACCATGGACCGGCCACTGCCGCGTGTCCAGCCTGTCTCTTACCATCCTTGACGGTCTCTTCCCGACGACATCGAGGGTGGGCTCCATGAGCACGAGCCTTCATGTCTTGTTCTCGCGGTGCCAGAGCCAGCTTGGCACCCGTGGTTGGCGCTCAGTACACGTGTGGTGAGCAGATGGCTGAGCACCAGCCGTGCCATCATCTGCAGATGAAGTCGAGCCCATAACGGGGAGCTAATGCTGTTTATTACAATAACGGAGATTAAAATGTATCTCCTTTGAGGAATTGGCACTCTGCTTGTGGTTTCAAAAGGCAACACGCGTTTTGTTTCTCAGATACCAAAGTGCTGCAAAGGTTTCTACGGGCCTGACTGCAACCAGTGTCCTGGAGGCTTCTCGAATCCGTGCTCGGGGAATGGCCAGGTGATATCAACTGTTTCATGAGTACTGAGCTTGACCTGTCCTAAGTGAAGTGGAAAAGCAATTTTTAAAACCACTAAACCAAGAAGTGTTACAGTGCCAGTCACTATTCCCGAAAGTAAAAGAAACAGATCAGTTGCTAAAAGAACAGAAGGTATCTGTAGCAGAAGGAATTGGGGCCAGGGGTGGGGAGGGGGGAGTCCGGGAGTGTTCCGATATCTGCTTTCCTGCTGCTGACCACTTGACCTTGGATAATTCAATGAGGCTCCCTCTGACCCCACTTTCCTCCTATGAGAGGAAAACAGAGTCCCCTGCATTGATCTCCAAGATTTCTTTCAGGATGAAGATTCTGTGATACTTAAAAAAAAAAAAAAGCACTGCCCAGTGATCTGCTTTTTATTAACCCACCTCCAAAACCTAGTAAAATGTAAAGGCCCAAACTTGACTCCTCTAGCTTGGAGGCCAAAGCTAAACAAACAAAGGTAAAAGTAGCAGTGGTTAACATGGGAAATTATAGATCTGTGCATTTAAGAAACCCACATCTAAAATATGCCCCTCTCAAGGGGAAGGAAAAACTGCAACCACAAATGGGTTGAGGTGAGGCAAGACCAGGGCAAAGCGGGTACGAATTAGCTACCACAGCCCGTGGCAGGAAGTCGCCCGCGCCCAACTCTGGTGCACAGCGATCCTTGCAAAGCCAACCTTGAAACAGCTGAAATGGGGAGGTGGAAGACAAGAAGTCTTACACTGCAGGGGGAAACGCTGTTGTCTGAGGTCAGGAAGCTGAGCGAGCGAGACTCTGGAGAGAACAGCCAGCCTTCATTCTGAAGGTCGGTGGCCGGTCACACCATCCCACAAGCATTGTTTGCAGCTTCCCAGTTCACCATGGTGACACCCTTCCTCCTTGAATGACTTCCCTTCAGGTTCGAAATCCCGACTCAGGACCCCAAGCTTGTCCCTGTTTTAGCATCCTACCTGTTACCAACATGACTCCACTTTCCACGAGGAGTCCCAAAGAGCCATGTCTAGCAGAGAGAATCTGACTACAAAGAAGTCAGGCCATGACACAAAGGCATCTGGGACTTCTTTATGGTGGAACATTGTCCTCATGCCCTTGGGGCCTGCCTTTGCTTGCAGTGTGCAGACGGCCTCGATGGCAATGGGACGTGCACTTGCCAAGATGGCTTCCAAGGCTCCCAGTGTCAGTTCTGCTCTGATCCCAATAAATATGGACCTCGGTGTGACAAAAGTAAGTGGCACTTCCAGAGCTTCCTCCTGTTCCTCAGCCAGGATCCCTGCGTCTGTGGGCTGTGTGCCCTTTTGCTTGGTGTATACCCTCATATCCTGGGTCATTTCTCAACACATGGTTCTCAAGCTGTAGCCCATGCCAGACTGCGGGGCCCCACTGCAGAGTTTCTGAGGCAGCAGGCCTGGGGTGCTATTGGAGAACTTGTGATTCTAGCCGGTTCCCTGGGGATGCCCATACTGTTGGCCAAGGGACCACAGTTTGAAAACCAGTCTCTTAAAGTTTCCCCACAAACCTGAATTGACCATGGGCTCAGTAGCAACACACAGACTCACTCTCTATCCTTCCAGCAATCCCCTTCTATCATCTCCCCCGCTCTGCAAAATGTGTGACTTTGGGCAAGTGACTCCCCCCCTCTCTAGACTTTGGTTTCCTCATCTATAAAATGGGGATAATAATAGTAATTACCTCGTAACATTAGTGCAACTTATAATTGGAAAGCCCTTGCCTTGGGACAATGCCTAGCATGTAGAATGCAATACAAATACACTAGCTCTTATTATTATCTGTGATTGTTGTTACTGTTGCCGTTATTCTAAGTTCAGTGACGTAAATGTCAGGAAGCTTGGAGAACAAGCAGAAAGTTCCACAACACTAGGCATTAAAAAAAAAAAAAAATGCAGTTATTTGATCTTAGAAAATGCATTATGTCTTTTAAGATTGCAACATGTGTATATTTAAGTAGATAGATACATAGATATGTAGAAATAAATATAGATGTATATTTCTACACTAGGATTAGAACTTGAAAGAAAAAAAAATGACTAGATCAGAGCTGGCCGTGGAATCAAGCCAGCTGGAAGTTAAATCCCCACTCTGCAACTGACAGGCTGTGTGACCCTAGAAGAAGTCTCATTGAGTCTTACTTTCCCCATCTATAAAATGAAGATGATAATAGTACCCATGTCATGGGTTTTTGATGAAGTTAGACCATAATTTAGGGCCTTAGCACAGAGCTTCCACCTAGCAAGAAATCAGTAGATGAAGCCCTTCTTACTACGATCACTACTAACGCCATTTGCTGGTTACAAAGCACACAGCCCTTCCTCTCTCTCACCTGGTCTGATCTTTACACCCACCTCTCAAGATGGACAGGAAACTGGAACACAGCAGGGTGGAGCTGCTGATCTTAGTCCACTGTTCTTTGTGCCAAACAAGGTTTCTGAGAAACAAAAATAAGGTTTTATTCCAAAGCCTGCCAACGTTGGTATTTTTATGAGGCCAGCAGGGCAGGATGCTGAGGCCAGGGGAAGCCGTGGAGGTTTCCACACCAATGCCTCTCGTCCTGGTCTGTGGCTGCCCACCATCCCATGCAGGAGAGCCTCCTCTTCCTTCTGTGCCCTTGTCCCTTGCAGATGAAGTCCTGACTTGCTTAAAAGTTTATGAAAAGTTTTTTGTTTTAAATCCAGCCATGCTTTTCTGGCCCACTCACTGTGTCTCTCTTCTCTGCCCTGGATGTTGGCTGCAAGCACCCACATGAATTCCTCTCCTATCGCCCTCCTGGGTCAAAACCACAGAAGCCTTCCTTTCTGATCATAGCCAAGTCCCCAAATCCTTGCCACCTGCCTTTAAGAAATTTTGCATCCTTCTTTTCACTACCGCGTGCATAGGAGCTTAAGTCTGAAGCACACGTTGCAATCTTTAAATACCTATCATCAAAAGCAAAGTAAACCACTGAACTTTAAAATGATCACAGGCATGTGGAAACACCAGCTAATACCCTAACCTATGGTGTTTGCACGTGGGCACTAACAGACATGGAATCTGAAGTCCTGGGTTCAAGTCCCTGTTTGAAAACTTAGCAGCAAGTTAGGCAATGTGTGTCACCTCTCTGGCCTCAGTTTGCTCATCTGGAAATGGGGATGATAAGAGTACCTACCCTCTGAGGCTGACTGTTAATAAGATGATACAATTGAAGTCCGGCCCGATGCCTAGAACAAGGTCAGTGCACAAATACTGGCCATCAGTTAGCGCTGGTTTGCTGTGACAGAGAGTAAAGAACAAGTATGTAAGCCACACGTCAGAGGCCATGCTGGCGTGAGAAACTGCTTCTACTGATTCCAGAAAGGTGAGAAATTTCCAGACTAAGCTCTCCAGCCATAAAGTAAATGAAGATTGAGTTCCTTGGTGTCTTTCACACACACACCCCCCACGCACACATACATGCAAAGCACTTCTGGGACTGAGTTCTTCCCATCCTTGATAGGACAGTCAAGCTCACCGAGCACTGTCTCGGGCACATGGAGAGACACTTGAGAAGCTAAGACCTAGCCTCCAGAGCCCTCCCCCGGCTCAGCCCCAGGTTCTGCTCTGACGGGCACGAGAGGGGGGTGAGGGGAAGGGGTCTCTCTCCTCCATGACCCATGTGCCCCATTGCTACATTTGTCCCCCAACCCCCAAATGTCCCTCTTCCTTCTCTTCCAGAATGTCTGTGCATTTCCGGAACATGCAATAACAGGATCGACAGTGACGGCGCCTGCCTGGCCGGCACATGCAGAGAAGGCTCTGCGGGGAGGTTCTGCCACAAGCAGACCTCGGCCTGTGGGCCCTACGTGCAGTTCTGTCACATCCACGCCACCTGTGAATACAGCAATGGGACAGCAAGGTAGGCCCGTAGGGCACCACCCTAAACAGCCCCCGGCCACTGTGCCACCTGTCGGTAGATGCAGCCCATATCTCAATTCTTTGCCAACAAAGACCTGTTTTCTCCAGCTGCCAATGTGGCCTTTGTGGAGAAAACCTCAGACTGAGCTGGGTTCAAGTAGCCGCACTCCCTGCTTTGCAACGTAACAACTGGGTGACCTTGGGCAAGTTACTTAACTGAGCTTCACTTTCTTCATCAGGACAATAAGGATGATGTTGCCTACATAGCAGGGTAATTGTGGAGATCATAAAAACTGGATGTAAAAGCACCCAGCACCAGGGGCGCCTGGGTGGCTCAGTTGGTTAAGTGGCCAGCTCTTGATTTTGGCTCAGGTCATGATCTCAGGGTCATGAGATCGAGCCCTGCATCATCGGTCTCCATGCTCAGCGGGAAGTCTGCTTGAGATTCTCTCTCCCTCTCCCTCAGCTCCTGTCCTCTGTGCTCTCTCTCTCTCTCTCTCAAATAAATAAATAAAATTTAAAAAAAAAAAAAACTGTCTCGTAGAAGAGATGGTAGTTGTTCTCTCCAGAACCACGGATAATAACTAGAGGCAGATTCCAGCCCCATCAAAGCAACAAAGCTGCCGGAAGTTGGGCCTCACAAGGCGCAAGTGCAGGGAGGCACCTGCTAAATGTTCCACATGCTTTATCTCGCTCACTTAATCTTCACAGCGTTATGCGGGAGATTTTAGACTCATTTTCCAGATAAGGAAACAAAGTCTCCCAGAGGTTAAGGGACTCATCCAGGGTCACACGACTGCTAAGAGGTGGAGCCTGGATTCCCACCCAGGCATGTCTGACCGCAGACGCCCCCCTCCAAGTGCCTGTGACCACCTTGGTACACTGGCTCCGCCCACAAGGGCAACCTGTCAAATGTCTGGCCAGGAGCCGGTTCACCCCCGGCTGGCCAGCCTTTTCCTGGGTGGTTGCTGCTTACAGTTCTGGGGCTGATTTTGTGCATGTGCTCTGCGTTGCAGCTGTGTTTGCAAAGCAGGATACAAAGGGGATGGAAGCCTCTGTTCAGAAATGGACCCTTGTGCAGAAATCACGCCGGGGGGCTGCAGCCGAAATGTGAGTGTTGCTCTTTATTTCCAAGCTGCCTGGTTTCTTAGGGAATCCTGAGGGAAGGCCTTGCAAAAAGCGATATCTGAAGCCTTTCTGTTGCATGAAGCACATTTGCTGGAACCTTGAGTTTTAAAGATGATGCCTTCTGTGAGCCTCCACTTCCTAAATCCGCGTGTGCAGGGAATGTCCCAGGACCACAGGAGCAGGGGTCTTTGGGCTCTTGAAAACAGAGCCTGAGAATCAGATATTGGAGGTTATTAGTAATAAACCAATGATTCAAACGTTACAGCTTACAAGTGACTTGAATGTCCATGATCTCATTTGCTTTCCCTAACCCCCCAACCCAATAAAGAATGTTCTTATCCCCATTGTACTGATAAAGAAACTGAGGCTTGGGGACGCTAAGTGACTTGCCCTAAGTTCTATTATTGGTTATAGCTCAGGGGTATAGCCCAAACTTACCACTGCTTTTGAACATCCCTCTCACCACCACCGAGCCCTACATACACTTTACTAACTGGTCTCCCTGCTGCTTCCACGCCCCCGCCCCCCGCCGCCCCTGGGGCATTCATTGTCCACCCACAGCCAGAGTGACTTGAAGCGGATCGGATCATGTTTCTCCCGTGCCGAAACCTCTTCCGTAGCTGTCAGGCTCCGCGGGTGAAATTAGACGGGAATGCCTCGCCCCATCCCACCAGACGCCCCTGGGGCTGGTCCCACCCTTTGGACAGCGTCCCCAGCACCTCCTCCCTATCACGCTTACCTTCAGCTTCCCGGGTGCTGGGTCCTCCTCCGGAGAGGTCTGGAGTTGCTACGGTGGTTAGGAGCTTGCACTTCAGCGTTCTAGAAACAGGGTTCCTGAAGTTTTGTAGCTGTGTGACCTTAGGCAAGTTACTTACCTCCTCTCAGCCTAGCTTCCTTATCTGTAAAGCAGATACTAACGCGCCCTTCCTCAAGATGATGGCTTCTACCCGCGAAACACTAAGAACAGTCCCCGGCTCCATAAATGACAGCGACGTGCCGGGGGCTGGCCATTAGCTGGCCCACAACAAGCCATGCTGGTCTTTAAATCGTCTCCTGTTTTCCATGGATTCGGTGCAAACGTGCATTGTAATCATTTCTATCGCACTCCATGCAAACACGCGTTTCTAGAAGGTACCCCCGTTTTTTGCTTTGGGAATCATGTGGCTGGACTGAGGTCTCTGAGATTCGCTGCGGCTTGTCCCCCTGCAGGCGGAGTGTGTCAGCACAGGCATGGGGACCCACACGTGCGTGTGCCAGCAGGGATGGACCGGGGACGGCCGAGACTGCTCGGAGATCGACAAGTGCCTGCTGGCCAGCACCAGCGGCTGCCACGCCAACGCAACCTGTTTGTACGTCGGCCCCGGGCAGGTAGGTGGGACGAGGCAGAGAGCAAAGGGGAGCGGGACTCCTCCAGTGGCTTTTCCTCACTGGACGCAGCACTACTTCGTCTAGAACTTACTGCAGCTTCTGAATCATTTGTAGTAGTGAGAATCGGTTGTCACAACAAACCTGTGACGTAGGTACTTTTTTTTTTTTTTTACCTTTTGACACTCTTCACCCATTTAGCCCACTCCCACCCCCACCCCAGCCTCTAGCAAGCACCAATCTGTTCTCTTTATCTATGTGCTTGGTCTCAGGTTTTGGTGTTTGGGTTTTTTGGGTTTTTTTTATTTTTAAGATTCCCTATATAATTGAGATCATATGGTATTTGTCTTTCTCTGTCTGACTTACTGCACTTAGCATAATGCCCTCCAGGTCCATCTATGCTGTTGCAAATGGCAAGATCTCATTCTTTTTTATGGCTGAGTAATAGTCCATTGTGTATATATACCACCTCTTCTTTCCTCTATCAGTGGACACCTGGGTTGCTTCCATATTTGGCTATTATAAATAATGCTGCAATGAGCATGGGAGTGCAGATTATCTTTTCAAATTTGGATAAATACTCACAAATGAAATTGCTTGAAGGTACGGTAGTTCTATTTTTAGTTTTTTGAGGAACCACCGTACTGTTTTCCACAGTAGCTGCGCCAATTTACATTCCCACCAACAGTGCATGAGTTCCCTTTTCTCCACATCCTCGCCAACACTTGTTATTTCTTGTCTTGTTGATAATTGGCATTCTAACAGGTGTGAGGTGATATCTCATCATGGTTTTGATTTGCATTTCCCTGATGCCAAGTGATATCGAGCGTTTTTTCATGTCCTGTTGGCCATCTGTGTGTCTTCTTTGGAAAAATGTCTATTCGCATCTTTTGCCCATTTTTTTAAAAGGATTGTTTGTTGTTTTGTTATTGCATTGCATGAGTTCTTTGTATATTTTGGATATTAGCCATTTATTAGATATGTAATTTGCAACTATCTTCTCCCATTCAGTAGGTTCCCTTTTCATTTTGTTGATGGGTTCCTTTGCTATGCAAACGCTTTTTAGTTAGATGTGGCCCTGTGTGTTTATTTTTGCTTTTGTTGCCACATAGGTTACTAGCATTATTCCCATCTTACAAAAGAGAAAATTGAGGCACAAAGAAGCTAAGTAATTTGCTCACATTGCACAGAAAATAAATCATGTTGTGAAATTCACACTCAGATGGTCTGACTCCAGAGCCCCCTCTTAGTCACCTGACCACACTTTGTAATTCTGTAGCACTCTGCAGTCTGTGATCACTTTCACTTAACCTGGGTAAGGGAGACTGAGGCAGAGAAAGCTATTGCTCAGGAACCAGTCCACACTGAGGAGGTGATGACAAGTGTACCATGACCGTGGCCATGGAAATGTCCTATTCATGAAAGAGCTCACTGCCGTCTTATGTCTACCACACATTTCGCAAACAATTGTATTTGGGTTTTTTTCACCTAAATTGCCAGATTGCATTTGAGAAAGACAAAATATGTCCTGGTCTCTGTATTAGTTTGCTAAGGCTGCCGAAACAAAGCGTCACTAACTGGGTAGCATAGAACAACAAAAATGTATTGTCTCACAGTTCTGGAGGCTAGAGGTCCAAGATCAAGGTGTGGCCGGGCTTGGCTCCTTCGAAGGGCTTGAAGAAGAATCTGTTCCATGCCTCTCTCCAAGCTCTGGGTGGTTTGCAGACAATCTCTGGAGTTCCTCGGCTTATCCACGCATCATCCTGGTCTCTGCCTTCATGTTCACAGGGCGTTCTCCCTGTGCGCATGTCTGGGTCCAAATCTCCCCTTTTCGTGAGGACACCAGTCATATTGGATTGGGGACCCACCCTACTCCAGTGTGACCACATCTTAACTAATTACATAATAATAATCCTATTTCCAGGTAAAGTTACATCCTGAGGTCCTGGTATCAAGATTTCAACATATGAATTGGGACTGGTCGGGACCCAGTTCAACCCATAACAGTATCTATCCCCTCTCTGCTCTTTCTTTCTGTGGATAAAGGCATCCTGATGTGGGAGATGGAGGAAGAGAAAGTTTTTTTTTTTAACGGTGCCATATAAGAAATAAAATAGACCATATCTAGGATTGCCCTCAGTAGTTACTAGTTGGCTTGAGAACTTTTAGATATTAGGCAGAAATCCTAATTACCATGAATATTTATGTAAAGAGACAAACCGTGTTTGGTTCAACATGTCAGGGTTGGGGGTACAGGGAGGTGCTACCCCAATACCAAGTGGAAAGGATTAAACACCCATGTTTATAAGGTCTTGCCCTACCCCATAAAGATGTGTACAGGTGCTTCTGTATACATATACTTGCATCTAAGACACACACATTTACCAGAGCCTGGGTGGCTCAGTCGGTTAAGCGTCTGCCTTCGGCTCAGGTCATGATCCCAGGGTCCTTGGATCGAGCCCCGCATCGGGCTCCCTGCTCAGCGGAGAGTCTGCTTCTCCCTCTCCCACTCCCCCTGCTTGTGTTCCTACTCTCGTTATCTCTCTCTCTGTCAGATAAATAAATAAAATCTCTAAAAAAAAAAAAAAAGATACACACATTTACCTTATAAAGCACACATAGCAAATGATACTTATATTGTTAAAGATAAAAATTCTTAAGTAGAAATTTCTATTCCTTTCTTCCCACAACTTCATGGGTTGTCTTGTATCACGTATGGCACTTCTGGGATAATGAGTTCAGAAAGAAAGTACCAGGGAACTCTCAGATGAAATGTAACACCGAATGTGTAGAGCAACAGCTCTGGAATCTGAAGTGTAACAAACGAAAGACATTAACTCAGAAGGCCAAACAGCTATGATTTCTGTGGCTCATTTTTCAGGCCACGTGATGAGAGGCATGAAAGGCAATTGTTTTCAATAATCCCTTTTGTTCTTGGGATTATAGAATGAGTGTGAGTGCAAGGAAGGATTTCGAGGCAATGGGATTGATTGTGAAGCAGTAACTTCATGCTTGGAACAAACTGGGAAATGTCATCCACTGGTGAGTTACTTCATTTCTTTTATCCTTACTTTAAAAAGAAAAAAAAAGTTACTTGAGAAAGAAAGAAGACTAGTTTATTTCTTATCTAGAACTACTAATGAACAAAATCTCTCCTCCTCCCAAAGAGAGTCCCCAGGCAGAATGTTCTTACAAATGTCACTGCAATCCAAAGCTTGGAAGAACCAACGTATGATTGCCAGATAAAATACAGGCTTCCCAGCTAAATCAGAATGTCAAATAAATAACAATCCTTCAGCACAAGTATGTTCCAACGATTACATAGGACAAATTTATACTAAAAATTATCCAGACCTTCTCCAAAATTCATATTTAACTTGGTATTTTTTATTTGTTAAACCTGGCAATTCTTTTTTTTTATTACGTTCATTTAGCCAGCATATAGTACATTAGTTTTTGATGTAGTGTTCAACGATTCATTAGTTGCGTGTAACACCCAGTGCTCATCACCAGACGTGCCCTCCTTAATGCCCATCACCCAGTCACCCCATCCCCCACGCCCCTCCCTTCTGTGACCCTTAGTTTGTTTCCCGGAGTCCAGAGTCTCTCACGGTTTGTCTCCCTCTCTGATTTCTTCCCATTCAGTTTTCCCTCCCTTCCCCTGTGGCCCTCCATGCTATTCCTTATGTTCCACGTATGAGTGAAACCATACGATAATTGTCTTTCACCAGTGGGCCCCAAACATTACATGGGACATACTTATACTAAAACTTACTTGTTTATCTGAAACTCAAATTAACTGTGTGTCCTGTACTTTTACATGCTAAATCTGCAAGGGATGAAAAGGAAGAATTTAATTGTGATTAAGCAGGAGCTGTACCAAACACACAGACAGGAGCCTTTCTTTGGGATAGGGCAGGGTCTGTGGGTCACTCCCAGCGTCTTTCAACCCCAAAGTTGCAGTTCTCACCTTCGATGGAGACTGAGGGCTCACGGATGTAACTCAGAGCTAACTATTCTGTAAGGAAGGCAAACTCTTTCTTTTATCTCTGTTTTATCAGGCAACCTGTCAGTTTACTTCTGGCCTCTGGAGTTGTGTTTGCCAGGAGGGCTATGAAGGAGATGGCCTTCTGTGCTACGGAAATGCAGCCGTGGTAAGTCTGCAAAATGAACTCCTATGCAGAATAATAAAGACACAAAATCTAAAAAAAAAAAAAAAATCTCTTAGCGAGGATGCCAGTCATGTCGTCCAGGAGATCACACAGGAAAGCAAGCTGCTCACTCTTCTAGCAACAGCTTAGCCTCGCTGTCCCTTTGCCAGCTCGGCTCGCCTGTCCCAGGGACCCAGCCTCCCCTCTCTCTGCCATCAGCTCAGGTCCCACCTGCACTGTCCTCTCCCTTGGACCAATCCCTCCCTTCAAGGGATTACTCATGCATCTCAGCTCTTGCACCTGTCGGTTTACTCACTGACTATCTGACAGCTATTCACTAATTCATTTGATAACCTCGACCACTTTCAAAAAGGAATTGAGACAACTCTGAGATTTATTGCGTTGGTGTAAATTGCATACAATAACTCTTGCCATTCCCATGGTGTTTAATAGTTTTAAAATGCTTTCCCCTACATGAATGCATGTAATATTCATAAGTCCAGAAGCAAAGCATCATCGTATTCATTCTTCAGATAAGACTTGAGTTCTCAGAGAGGTTAAGTGACTTACCCAAGATCACACAGCTAGTAAATGGCAGACTCAGGACGTGAACCCAGTCTTTTTCAACTCAAGGTCTAGACCTTCCTTTATCACACCTGCACACATCACTGAGCTACTGGTGCTGTGGGTACCTCTTCGAGTCTTAACTTCCCCCAAACAAGTGTAACTTGTATGAGAATGGAGGTCATCTTTTCCCTTTCGTATGCCCTCCCTTCGCTCCAACCTGGTGCCCACTGCAGCTGCTCAATATATATGTTCATTAACACAGTCCCACGGTGGAACGATGAAAAAGAAGAGTGGCTAAGACTTCCTGAGCATGTCCCGCATGCCAGCCTCTATTCTAAGCGCTTCAAAACAGTAACTCCTCCAAATTTCACAGCAACCTATCAGCTGGAGCTTTCATTATCCCCATCTTACAGGCAAGAACATTGAGGCCCAGAGAGACCAAGTAACTTGCCTAAGGATTTAGGCAACGGCCAAACCAGAATGAAAACCCAGGTGGTCTGGCTCCACATTCCACGCCACTCCTCAATGTTGGCTCTGAGAGGGGGCTGTCATTGAGCTCTGTGACCCTCCCTAGGGCCTGGGGCCATGACCTTAAAAACTAAATTCTGACTTGGAAGAGCTTCAGGTGGTTTTTCCATCTGAAGTTTCTGGAATTACTTCTTTATCTCGAGTAGAGAGGATAATGGAGCCGCTAAGCATGAAAGATCTGTGCAGCTCTGGCAACATGGAAATTCAACTAGCTGACCCCCATTCATATCGGCCAGGAAAATGAGCTGAGCCCAGCCCCGGGAAGGCGAAGTGCATGCTGCTCAGACGCGCTGTGATTATGCTTATTCATTATTCCTTCTCTCGTGTTCTCTCTGATCTCTCCCTCCCTCCTGGGCACGACATGAATAAGGAATTGTCATTTCTCTCCGCGGCAGCTATATTTAACCAGTGGATAAACGTGAGTACCTTTGTTGGAACTTGAGAAATGTATACAATTTTAGAAATTTGGAATGCATATACCACAAAACCGAAAACGCAGCCGGTAGGAAGGAGGGAAAGCAATTGCCTAGAGCAGTGGCCCTCCACCCTGACCAAACTGGAATCACATGGAGTCACATGGAATGCGCTGTTTAAATAGCCATGCCTAGGCTCCCGCCACAGACACTCTGACTTGATTGGTCAGAGGTGTACCCTGGGCATGAGTGCATTGTAAAAGCTTCTGGTCTAAGCACTAAGAAATTCTGGTCTAGGTTAAGCTGGAGGGGTCAACTTTTCAACCAATTCAAATATATATGTATCATTTCACTCATCGAGAGGTCTTTTTAAAAAGTCAACATAATTCATTTGCAATGAATTCACCGCAATTCACCGAGTTGGATTTGGGATTTATAGTTGTAATCTGGGATAATCCATGGGTGCTTAGCTCTTGGCCCAGCATGCTCTGAGGAGCTTCTTCCTCTCCCCTGGAGAGTTCTATGATGAAGAATCCAATCCCCACTATACCCATTTGTCTGTATCTCTGTCATCTTTGCATGAGTGGGCCAAGATGCCATCACAACCTCTAGTTTATCCCCTTTGAGTAGACATATGCCAAGATAAAGAGAGCCTGGTCAGCACCACTCTAGGACAGCTCCTGATTGCTACTCTGTGGGGCCTCTCTGCCCCACCACATGAAAGAGCAGGGACTGAGAGTCCTATTGCACGTGATGATTTCCCTATAGATCGAGTCGACATGCATATACTTGCCCAGTGGGGTAGTGGACCCAGCTCATCCCAACGTACGAGAGCACATCTTCCCCAAACTCACCTTCAATGCTGTCACATTCATGGCTTGAAATCAGCCATGGTGGGAGGATATACACCACAGAAATCAGGGAATGTTACAAACCAGGGCTTTTTGTTTGTTTTTCCTGGGATCAGTTGTTAAACATAAACGCACCACGTCTACCCAAAACTAGCTCTAGGTTAGAACAAAAAGTAGGTCAAATTTGATTTCAGGCTTCCAGTCTGTCCCCCATGCTGAAACACTTCCTGAAATCTTCCCACCATCCTTATTCCTAGGGCAGCCAAGGGTTCTTAAAGTTCATACACCCACACACAGGATCATCAAGACTATTCTCTGGTTCTTTGTTTAGACTAAAGGATAAATGACTAATAATGATTCAAAGTCTGACTGGGGGATGGGGAAAATTTGCCTTTTGACAAAGCTCACACATTTAAGTAAAAAGAATGTGTCTCAGAGGAGAATATGAGACACCAGCCAGTGGGTGGGATGGATTTGGGAAAGGGGTCCCTAGGACCCTTCCAATGTCCCTGAAATTACTTCCCCTGGGAAATTGTCATCTCTGTTAAGCATTCAGTCCTCCCTGTTTGACCTCTAAAGTGAGCCAGGCCCACCTTCTTTCCCTCCTGTGATTCAGAATGCTTCTCTACAACCCATGCTGTCAGCTGCCTCAAACCTCACTGTCCTCGTGCCTTCCCAGCAAGCTATTGAGGACATGGATCAAGATGAAAAAACCTTTTGGTTGTCCAAGAGCAATATTCCAGCCCTAATAAAGTAGGTATTATGTATTTTATTCTTCATGATATCTCACTGGCATCCGTGTGAATGACATTCAGTAGAGGGAAGCCACATGGTCCTTGAGATCCATGGAACTCAGCATGTTCTAGAACATTCCTCACCTCCTTCCCGAGGATGGTAATAGTTAACATTATTGACAGCTAACTCTGTGATAACTACCTTATGTATAACTCAGTTCATCCTTCCAACAACCCTATGAGATAGGCATTAAAATTACACCTATTTTACAGATGTGTAAACTGAGGTGTGGGGTGATTCCACAACTAACCCAAGGTGTCATGGCTGATAATCACAGGGGAAGAGTTTGAATCTGGCCGTCTGGCTCCAGAACCTATTTTCTTAACTATTCAATGATACTCCTTCATGCGTTGATATTTCATGATAGCCCTTCTGGACTGTTGCTTTAGAAACCATATGCTGCTGGGCACATACAGAGTGGCAGATCTGCAGGCTCTGTCACCTTCGGACATGCTGGCAACGTCTTTGCCCGGTAACTTCCTTCACCTGGCGAAGGCAGATGGGGTAAGAGAGTACTGTAATCTGTCTGTTAGGTGGAAACGTGTCATCTATGTTTGCACTGCCCACTTTTAATGTTTGTGTTATGGAAATTTCCAAACATGAGCAAAAACAGACCAAGAATAGAACTTCCACGTAGGCATCATCCAGCCTCAACAACTGTCAACATATATTGATACACACACACACACACACACACACACACACGTACGTTACTTTGTAGTAGTGATGCTATAAAATGTGGTCCTGCACCCACAGCTTGGCCACAAGGCTCTTCTTGACAGACCACAGACTGATCCAGAAAGGCAAACCTTTCCATGGTTCTGGGTAAAGGTTGCCCAGTTTCACAACTGTGGCGATTCGTATATGCTGAACTAAAAACGGGTTCCCGGTGACCTACTAATGAGTCATTATAGGTTACTAAAATTTTATGTCAAGTTAGAATCAGTCAACCAATCTTTACTGAGCACCTACGATGCCCCAGGCACTAAGTGCTGGAGTCAGGGTGGCGCACAAGGAAGAACCGCAACCCCGCAGAAGCTCAGCTTCTGGCACTTGCCGCGTGTGTCCGGACTTGGAGTCAGTCTTGCATCGGGAAGTTTGGCTGCCTTGCTGCATAGGCCAGTGTTTGAAAGCTCTTGCTATGAATTGCGCAAGATGAAAATGAAGATTTTACTGGAAAGTAAGAACCGCTACCTCAGTGGACCATCAAAAATGTTTTGGAATTACTGCTCTAAAACATTTTTACCTTCCTACTCATCAGTGTGAGCACTGTGAAAAGGGCCTATGCCTAGTACTACCGGAACGTATGTGCCTCATCAGATCATTCTTTGCAGAAAGCAGAAAAGAGTTGCATGCAGTTCCATGGATTCTTTCCATATTATTGGTCTAATTCTAGTACATTACATACTTATATCAGACAATGGGGTTATGTTCTGTCGGTGTTCTAAATCATTGATTCTTTTAGCAAGCATGAACTGAACACCCACCCTGGGCAGGCTTATCCTGGGTTCTATGCAGTCAGAGACAAATCAATGGGACCATTGACCTGGAGGAGTTAACCACCAAAGACACATTTTTAATGAGTTACTCAGTCTGATATAAATGTCTCCCTTTAACCAAAAGAGATGTGCAAGGTGGCCAGGAATTTTTTCTCCAGGGCCTCTGCTGATGTGAGTTGGGAGGCGTCAGGGTGAGACTCAAGTCCCCTTCTGCACCGAGGGTCCCAGGAGGGGTTTCAAATAAAGGGTAGGGGTGGGGAGAAGAAAGGAAAGTAGAGAGAGTGGAGCCCAGCTGTATCGTAGTTGGTTGGTGGCCGGTGAGTGTGTAGGTTGGGTAATTAATATTCTTGCAAGGTAGCTGGATTCTGATCAGGAAAGTCAGGTACTGTCCATATGAGTTTGCTAGGGCTGTTATAACAAGGTACCACAAAGTGAGTGGTTCCAATGACAGAAAATTTTATCTCACATTCTAGAGGCCAGAGGTCCAAGATCAAGGGGTGAGCAAGGTTGGCTCCTGAGGGCTATTGAAAGGGGCCGTTCCAGGCTCTCTCCTTGACTTGTAGATGGCCTTCTTCATGGTCACACAGCGTTCTCCCCGTACCGCGCTCTGTGTCCCATTTCCTCCTCTTACAAGAACACCAGCCATGTTGGAGTAGGGCTGACTGCAATGCTCTCATTGTAACGTGATTACCTCTGTAAAGACCTTATTTCCAAATAAGGTCCCATTCTGAGGTATGGGGGGTTGGGACTCCAACACATGAATACTGAGGACAAATGCAACTCACAACACTGCCTATAGGACTTTTCAGGCTACAGGATCGCTTTGGTGAGCCTCAACCAGCACTCTTGGAATGAAGTAAAAAAGAATAGAATCGGTGTTCAGGGGCCTCCCAGATAGTAAAGGAAAGTATCCCTTTATTTTGATTGTGTGTGTGTGTGTGTGTGTGTGTGAGAGAGAGAGATGCCTAGTGTGTCACAATTTAAAGATATTTCCAACTTCGGGTCATGGTCAGAAGTGTGAAAGTCACTACCGCTTGAGAAGTATAAAACCCAGAATGAGTTTCAATCCCTGCATCTCCTACCCTATGGAGACTCACCGCCCCGCTGTGGTTTGCATCTACAGAATGTCACGATCGAAGGGGCATCTGTAGTTGACGGTGATAATGCAGCCACAAACGGCCTGATACACGTCATCGACAAGGTACGCGCTTGCAACCTTCCACAAGTACGGCATCTCTTCTCACTTCGTTTATTCGTCCTCCTGCACAGCATCTTTGCCGGGGGTGGGGGGTGTGGTGCTGGTGGGGGGTGTGGCGCTGGTGGGGCGGTGAGGGGGGAGTGGAAATCCCTACCTCTAATGGAAGAGTACCTGGGTTGTGCTCCGTGAGTTAAAACTGCTTAGAGGTTCTCTGCATCCAGTCACACTCATTTGTCACTTAGTCTATATTCGGCAACCAGGCCCTCAAGTGTGGCCACATATATTATATTTCTGATTTATGTGAACATCTTAATCAAGAGCTAGAAGAAAGGCAAGTGGTTATGTATTATTTTTCCTCTCCCCTTTCTGCATTATTGCACCCTAAAAAGATGGGGTAAGGAAGCCCTAGGAAAAAAATGGAAAAGGGTAGAAAAAGTATTTTGAAATTTTCATTTTCTTCTAAGACACAATGCAACAGTATTCAAAGGTACGAAATAGAAAAAAAAAAAGTGTAGCGGGAAATGGGGTTTTAAGCTATCCTATAATTTTAGGTTACTATATTAGGATTTTCATTGAAAATTAAGGTTAGAATTTAGGGTATATTGGGAACTTTGGAAAGGTGGAAGATTGGAAAAGACAATTAACTAATAGCATTTTAACTAAAATTATCCTCACTTGCCACTTCCATACTCACTTTTGATTTTAATTTACAGAAAAGGTCAACTATTTCTGTGCAGAAAAGAGAAGCTATTTGTAAGATGCCTGGGTACATTATTTTGCAAAAAAAAAAACCTTACAATTCCCTTGTATTATCAAGAAACATTAAGGAAACCCACATTTTTGAGCAAGTGATCACTTGCAAGGAACTATGCTGGATTTCTGACTTCTTACGATGCAAATGAACATTACTTACCAAGGGTATTTTTCTTCTCCAATCCTGGCTCTCCTACTAAAAACCTATGAAAAACCTTTTTAAAAAACATTAAATTAGGGCGCCTGGGTGGCTCAGTCGTTAAGCGTCTGCCTTCGGCTCAGGTCATGATCCCAGGGTCCTGGGATCGAGTCCCACATCGGGCTCCCTGCTCGGCAGGAAGCCTGCTTCTCCCTCTCCCACTCCCCCTGCTTGTGTTCCTGCTCTTGCTATCTCTCTCTCTGTCAAATAAATAAATAAAATCTTAAAAAAAAAAAAAATAAAATAAAAAAAAAAAAATAAAAAACATTAAATTACCTCTCCTTATTTACATTTCTGATGGCCACACCTTGTTAGTACAATGGCCCCTCAAACCATCTCCTGTCCTGATCGTTATTATCATGGGGCCAATTCAAGTCTCAGCTCCTCCTCGAAGCCTTCCCCGATCCCTGCAGCCTATATCATCAAGGATGGCATACAGCACCTGGGTACCGGCTCATAGCAAGCTATATGAACTTGGGCAAGCAACATAACTTCTCTGAGCCTCACTTTTCTTCCCTGGGGAGAACAAAACAGCACCTTCTCTCTCTCGGTGCCTATTGCTTAGCAGGCCTTCCCTCAATAAATGTTGGTTTTACTCCTTTCTTCCTCCCCTATAATTCCATGGGATTTAGGGGTGTAGAACTCATTTGGCACCCTGTGCCCTCTTGTACTGATAGTTCTTCCTCACGGTATAGTCCCGGACCCCCACATGATGGCATATCCTGGGGGGTGGGGGTTCTGTCTCCGTGTCCCTCGTCAGCATTGGCACCTAGTCTCGTACATGGTAATAGTGACAACTAGAATGATTGACAGCGCAGTACCGGCCCTGTACAATATATCATGTCACTTATCTCGTGTGATTTTTACCACAACCCTAAGACAGTAGATGCGACTGTCCTCACTTCACAAATGAGGCGAGTAAGGCTCCTCAGGGTTAAGTAGCTGGACTGAGGAGGAAGTGATGTGACCACAAAAGATTCCTGGATGCCTGTCAACTGGTCCAAGTCCTCTGCTTAGCCTCCGGGTTGCACTGGCTCCCTAAGGACCCCCTACACCTGCCCTTGGACACTGTGGTCACCTTTGTCAAGGCCACCATGAACACGTGTGCAGGTCGTGCCCTGCATATCCATGCCTGTCCAAGGGTGGCGTGGGGCTAACCCCCAGCCCACTTCACTCCTCAGGCTACGCACCCCCCTTTGGTGTTGCCAACCGTCAGAGGAAAATGTGCCCTTTGTTAAATTTGCAGAGGCACTCTGTGGACAAGCAGTGGTCCTTATCATTGCATCTGGTCATGCGACATGAGCCTACCTACCGGAGGGCAGCAAGTCCTACGGACACATGCTAACAGAATCTGGGGACTTTCTTTCCCAGGTTCTGGTTCCCCAAAGAAGCCTATCTGTCTCCTTGCCAAACCTGCTCACCCGGCTGGACCAGATGCCCGACTATTCCATTTTCCGGGGCTACATCATTGTAAGTACCACGTTCGCTGCGCGACCTGCTGGCTCGGGGTACCTGCACAGGGGAATCCCTCACGCGTTTTTGTCTCTTGCCCCCACAGCAATATAACCTGGCCAGTGCGATCGAGGCAGCCGACGCTTACACAGTGTTTGCTCCAAACAACGAGGCCGTCGAGAATTACATCCGGGAGAAGAAGGTCACAACTCTAGTAGGTATTGGGAATGATAACCAGGAAAATTATTTCTGAACATTCAAACTCAACATTTTTCAATCCATCAATCAAGGACCATTCCACTCTCTCATCAGAGCTTCCTTGTCCGTGTCCAGATACTTAAGGTATACTTGTGCAGAGACTTTCTCTGCCCGTGTGTTTCATTCACACCCCTGGGAGCACACAGTCAGGACCCTATGCAAGGATGCAGGTGTCCCAGGAAGCTGGAAGGATCCTCCTGGTCACCCCTCTTCTCCGCCCTGGCCTCCCTGGTCCCCTGAAATGTCAGCGGCAGGGATGAGGAGAAAGTGGGTCATCTCTATCTTCCTCCTCTTCTCCCCACTTCTATCCTCCCTGATTCCTAACATCTGGGGCTAGACAGTCCAAATTTGTCAAAAGATTTTGTCAAAGAATACAAAGCTCCAATCATGCCACTCTATGCCTTAACACCCTTGGGTGGATCCCCATTTCTTGCAGGACTGAGTTCAGACTACCTTCCCAGGTATTTAAGGCCTCTGTCAACTGGCCGCCATTCATCTTCTATTCAGTGGTGGCTCCAGAATTTTCACTTAGGAGCCAGGGTTGCCCTGCTCCCAGCCTCCACAATGGGAGGACATGTTTGAAGCTGTATTTGCACAGCAAACACACTATTTTCCCTTATATCTTCAAATAAGGTGCCTGAGACAGAGACACTAATGAAATGTGGACAGTTGAAGTCCCTCTAAGCCGTCCTTGGGCCCATCTCTTCTCTGCAGAAGCCCCCTGATCTAACCAGAGTGACGGTCTCAGAGACCCTAAATAAGCCAAAGGGGTGTCTGATGCCTTTGTTCGTATCCACCCACACACACAGACATACGAGTGCACATGTGTGCACGCACACAAACACACGTACACGCACATAATGCTCCCTCGATCAGAAAGCCTGCCCTTCCGCCTTCACTACCTCCAGAATCACCCCACCCATTCTTCAGGTCCAGTCTGGCCTCCTCAGGGAAGCTGGCTCACCACCCGAGCCAATAGAAAATCTCTCCTGCCTCTGAGTTCAGACCATCTGCATGCCCTTCAGCATCTATATGGTGTGATGAGTTGTCCTTTCAAGTGAGCAGGCCTTAGCTCACCAAGGAGCTTATAAAGTCCATAAGGGCAGGGACAGTGTCCTACACTTTTGTAACTGACATGATAAACAAGCAGGGCTCCTGGGAGGGGTCAGAAATCACCTTCATCCTGTCTCCTCTGCCCTGCCCCAGTCCCTGTGAACCTGTTCAGTGGAAAATATTCTTTTCCTGCCTCCCCGATGCTTTGGTGGTTCACTGGAGACCCCACCCACCACTGTGGTCTCTGACTGCTGTCCTCTTGACCTGAGTGCATCACCCTAGCCCTATAGTCATCAATCTCCTCCTCGACCCTAAGCATCCAGAACCCACCTCCAGCGTTTCCCCTGGGGAAGCCTGTCTGTCCCACTAGGCCGCTATCTAAGATAAGACCTAAGGTCCCAGTTCTCTCCAGCCTTGCCACACATCTGGCCCACAGGACATACGTCATTTCTTGTCCCAAGCCAGCATTGAGTGGTGGCCTGTCTCAGTGCAGGGACACCTCTCCTCCCTCCCAGTGGATCAACCTGCCAGCCATCTGTGGAGTGAGATTGCTCAGGCCTGAGTACAACCCAGTCCCACAGGCCACCGTATCTGCCACCGATCACGTTCTTCAAAACATCCCATCAAATCTCCTCTTGTGGTCCCTGGGGTGAGAGGCAGGCTGGGGTGTGGGGATTCTCTCTTCATAACACTTCTCTTGAAAGAAATCATCTTTAAAATCCTCCCTTGAGCTTCATGCCCTCAGTCCGGGTTTTAGGGTCACATCAGGAGTTGTGGACCATCCCACGTGGAAGACTGGCCATGTGGGAGGTGATGTGTCTCAGATTTAGTATTTAATATCTACTGCATCCTGATGCCTCGGTCAGACCTTACAGTTCAACAAGCTATTGCTCCGGTAATTCCCACAGTGCTGGGCATGCTGGGGGCAGCCCAGTAAGTGACTGGGGCTTGGTTGACCTGTGGGTTGACTTTCACTTCTGTGTGCTGCCCAGGAGGAGGACGTACTCAGGTATCACGTGGTCTTGGAGGAGAAACTCTTAAAGAATGACCTGCACCACGGCATGCACCGGGAGACCATGCTGGGCTTTTCCTACCTCCTCGGCTTCTTTCTCCATGATGAGCAGGTGCGACCCTTTTACTTAAAACCCAGGAGTGAGTGTCTTAGCTCCTATCATCTGTCATCACTTCCATGTTGGAATAATCTCACTGGTGCTTCCTAAGCCTTATCTACAAAAGACAGTTGTCTGTCTTTCACCATAAAAAGCAAAGAGACTGCCAAGCTCCCCAGCTCACCCTCCCTGTTACCAGCATTCGGATAATGGGTGTGGGCTTTACTAATCATGGTATTTGAATTCCAGCACTCACAAGTGCCCTCTGACCCTGGTTCCTAACAAACCCAACAGACAGTCCCCAAGCAGTCTCTAAGATAGAAGGGTACCTGGCAGCAAAACCCAACTCCCAGGATGTGGCCCTGACTCCACGGGGCCAAGTGACACGTGGGATCCAGCAGCCGAGTGAATAATGTCATGATTGCTTGATCATAGGGACCCGCGGTCCTAGGACCAGCTGACCCCACACCAGTATCCCAATATCTAGCTCACACAACCACTAAATATTTCAGTGTTCAGAATTCATGAAAAAGAATTGATGAGACTAAATATGTAAAGTATTTCAAGTATAATTCTAATGACATATTTCAAACATCAAGGAAGAAGACTGGTTTATGAAAATTCAACAAGAAACTCACAGTGTAACTCTAGTGTAAATTCTCACAAGAAAAATTAATAAAAACAAATTATTGCTTAAGATAAACTAAGCACAATGTTAAGAGGAAGAAAGTTTAATCACTGACATTTTTTAGCATTAATATTATTTGGTCCTTTTAAAAAGTGCAATGTTAAAACAATGTTCTCTGTGGTATCATTGAACCACAAGTGAAGCTTTGTGGACATTTTGTTTCAACCTGCTTGGGTAAAAAAAAAGAGCCTAACTCTTCGTTACTTCCAAATATTTTCCTCCCACTCCTGTGAATAATCCCACCTGTTATGGAATAACTTTGAGGAGATCCTTTTAAATACATCTTCTTATTTTTCCTGGTAAGGCAACTTTTTATTGGTAAAGAACTTAGATTTTTTTGTTTTTATCCGTATCATTTCTTACTTCATCACATACAGATGAATTTTCTAATGCAGTTAGTTGAATAAATTTCAACTCTGTCATGTTTATTTCCCATTTGTTTGGAAATTCTTTGATCTAGAGCAATTTTACACTAGAGGCTTTTAACTCACAATAAACTGTTCTACCTCACAGTCGAGGTTTTGCTTTTATCCATAACTCATTTACTTTCTCTTAGGACAACGGAATTTTATGAAAAAGCTCTCTAACCCAGTAAACTTGTGTTCAAATAAAAATTTTAATGCAGCCCATAATCCTCTGGGTACATCTCACAAAGAAAATGATTCAGACGTTTTTTTAATGCCAAATCAATGGTATTATAGCATCAGAAGTTATGTCAGTTTGATATTTTTTAAGTAGCTCAGTATCTCGGAATTCTGGAAGTTTGTGCTGCAAGCACCGTTTGACAGGACCTGTAAGGTCCCCTGCTAGTTTTCCAAATCTACACGGATGCTAGAAGACCTCTGCGGAGCTCAGCCATGATTGATCTCAACACGCAACGGAAATTCACCTGACTCCAAGCAAATCATAAGGGATTTTAACATTCCATGGCAGTTCAAATTTCAGCACTTAAAAGAGTCATTTTAATATTGCTGTTGTGGGGAGTTTGGGGATGTTATTAATCATTTTTAAACCCTTTTTGGATACAAACTTAACATTTTCTTAGTACAATAAAGATTCCCCCTTCTCCCAACTCACACCTACACACACACACACACACACACACACACTCTCTCTCTCTCTCTCTCTCTCTCTCTAATTTTTTAAAGAACTATTTGTTCCCAATTATATTAGTTATATTAATGAATGGATGAATGGATTCACTTGTTTTGTATTACTCAATCATTAAGGTAGCCTCCCCTAAAAAAATCAAAACGAAACAAGTTGCAACTCAGAATTGAATTTGAGTTAGCAGCATGTAATGCAGAACCTCTGAGCACCTGCCACACACTGGGAAATGATACTATCTGGTGGAACACTTTCCACAAACAAAAACACTTAAAAAATGCTAGTTATTTTTATTCTTAAATACCTGTTGCTTGGCCTTTCTAAGGGTTGCTTACAAACTAACCATGGAGATGTGCTGAAAGGCCATTGAGTTTCCTTCTCCATGCCTTGGTTATGGAAGGCATTCAAACCTCCAGGACCACCAGTCCACAGCACAGGGGAGCACACCCCATGGAGCCATTTTGCCAATGGGACTCACGTAACAATCACGATTCAGAATTCTTCAAGCAGTCATAAACCAACTAATGTGAGGGGTGGAGAGAAACCTTAGAGATGATCTAGAACAGCCTCTTCTTTTACAAAAGAGGAAATTGAGATTCAGAGAGGAAAAGCAACCAGCCTGAGGTCACACAACAAGATGGTGCCGGATGCGGGACTGTTACTTAGACTCTCCTCCCCAAGAGAGCTCTTTCCACTACAGAGTGCTACCTTCCAGGTGGGTACTGGAATATCTCTGAGACTGTTGGGATAGTGATAGCCTCTAATCCCTATCGTTGCTATTTCCCTTGAAATCACTACAATCAAACTCACATTCAACCCTCTTGTTCACAGCTCTACGTAAATGAGGCCCCGATAAACTACACCAATGTGGCCACTGACAAGGGAGTGATCCATGGCTTGGGGAAAGTTCTGGAAATTCAGAAGAATAGATGTGATAATAACGACACTACTATTGTACAAGTAAGTTATATCCAAGGCCAATGATGCACCTGCTGGTTTCATTTTTTATAAATTTTTAAAGCATAAAGTTCATCTATCAGGACATCTCAATTCGGTTCAAAAACACATTGAGTGAGGATCTCTGATGTATGAAGAAACAGAATCAACGTGACTCTACAAAGATAAATGAGACATGATCCCTGCCCTCAGTGGGCTCACAGTCCAGTGCAATGACTTGTACCTTGGGTGCCTGGGAACTTCCCTGGAGGGTTGTATTGAGCAGGATTCTTAAGCCATGGTCTTCCTCAGTGGGAAACATGCCACGCCTGATGTAGGCGCAGAGAGGGGGGCTAGGGTGCACCTATGGCAGGTATTGGCCAAGCCTGGTCTACTGGGAGAGAAAATAGGGAGCTGCATTATTTCGGTGTAACAGAGGATTCGGTAATGCAGCCTTTTCACTCCAGTCCATGGGATGGTGTAGGATCTTTCCGTAATAGTAATAACTGCTGACATCTGGGGGGCACTTATTATGTGCCAGGCGCTGCACATATTTTATATTGTTATAATGGTTTTATACGGGTTAATACACATGTTACATGTATTAATCCGTCCTCACAACACCCTACAAAATAGGTACTATTACTATCCCCATTCTACAGATGGGGAAAATGAGCCACAAAGAGGTTAAGGAATGTACCCAGGTTCACAGAACTAGCAAGTGGCAGACAAAGAGTTCAAATCCAGGCAGTCTGGCCCCAGAGCCAGAACCGTGAACGACCGCACTATCCTGTCTGGTGGGGGCCAAGTTAAGAACTAGTCACATTGGCCTCCTCCTGCTCTAGGAACGGGTCACATTTAAAAATTTCTGTCATTCTTAAGTTGCGCTCATTGTTTTATAATAGTGTATATTATCTCCATGCTGAGTCCTCAGCTCCCAGGTGCTCCCAAGGGTTGACCAGATGAACTTCCCTAATATCTTTCTGAATTTCAATTCTACATCCTAAAACCTTCAGCTCCAAGGTCTGTAAAATACTTGCAGCCTCACTTTGCACTAAAATTAAGAATGGTGAAATGTTCACTTTGCCTCTCTGTGTTTTACCAAGGGAAAATGTGGCAAGTGTCTCCAGCAGCCAGTCTGCCCATTTGGAACTAAACAACTAGTAAGTATTTTGTCTGCTTTGATAAAATAGTTTCCAGATTCCAGGAGGTCCAAATTAGAAAATGAACCTCAAAAAAATGAAAGAAAGAAAATGAACCTCAAGCATACCTCATTTTCACTGCCCTCAATTCCTGTACTTGGTTTTAATTTAATTTTACCATCATATGTGCATCTTTCTAAAGTCTTGAATCTTTTTTTGGACCGAAGCATAATTTAATTAATACATAAATAGAAACTGGGATTCACATCAGTTGATACACAATACAGGAAGGCATTTTTCACTTTCTACATCTTTCAGTCCCAGAAGCTAGTTGAGGACAAGAGCAAGAAATCTTAGAGAAGGGCAGACTCCATAACCGAAACCACATCCAATCTGGATGAGTTTCACCTGCCTGATTTCCTTTTATAGTTGAACTTACAACTCTCTCTAAGAAACAGATGGCAAACTTGGGAGAGGTAAACATGTCTTTGAATTAATTACCAATGTTTCAAACAAACTAGCTATTTATTGCAAAAGCTACTTCCGATAATGTTCCAATCATTACAAAAAAATAGATGTTTATGCACCTCTCATAGCATGCGAATAAGAATTTCTGATGATACCAATGCTGATTCTCTCACTAGAGTTTAATCTTGTTATTACAGGATAATTTTATCTAATGTATTTTACAATTCTTCCAAACTTGAGTTAGTTTTCTAGACAAAAGTTCTTTTTACAGAGTACCACCTTAAGGTATAATAATTTGGATTTTGCCACCTGTTCGGTTCTGGCAACCAACAGTGCGTTTTTGTGTCTTCTTCCTTACAAAGCAGCTCCAAGAAGCAGACCCCCTCCCTTTCCAGAACATTTCAGTGGGAGAAACAGCAATACGTCACCCACCTACTTGCCCTTAGAGATTGGAACTTTTCCCTCACCCAAAAGCTGATATAATCATTTCTATTTCATAGGGTGAAGAGATAAGGAGATGTATCTATACCATTTATTTCATGGGCAAGCGAACCCTGTTCATTGGGTGCCGGGCAAAATGTGTGAAAACCATCATTGTGAGTATAACGATTGAATCGCCCTTCCAATCCCTGCAGCAGCATGGGGAAGTTTTATCGTATGTCACACTTTTCAGATGCCTTCACATCTATTCCTTCTGCCTCTCCTCTTCCTCCTCATCATCCTCATTGTTATTGTCATCGTCATGCAAGGTAGCGGTGGTAGCAGGAAAACTCAGGACAGCAGGAAGTCAGGAAACAGGGAAAAGCTGCAATATTCAATTGCATCGTGAGGAAATTGAAAGACTGGGAGCCTAGGAGGACCTCCTCATTGTCACAACAGGGACGGAGGAGATGGCCAGCTTCCTAAGGAAAGAGAAGGTGCACCTGCTTGTTTAGAAAACAGGACCCCAGAGCTAAGCACGTCTGCACTGCTGCTTTGGAATCTGCAGGAAAATTCTTTATAACTTCCTGTCCTGCCTCTTCCCCAGAAGACTAGCCATAGCCTCAGCCTATCCTACAGAAACAAGATGGTTTGGCCCTTAAGCTGCAGAGCTTGGGGCTGCAGAAGATTCTGTGGGGTTTTGGGGTCTTGTTTTCCAGTATCCAGAAATGTTTTATTGGAACACAGCCATGCTCATCCATTTATTTTTTACTGAAGTATAATTAACATACAATGGTATATTCGTTTCACACGTACACACAGTGATTCAATAATTCTATATGTGGAACCTAAAAACAAAACAAAGGAACAAAGAAACAAACCAAAACAAAAACAAAAACAAACAAAAAAACCAGACTCTTAAACACAGAGAACAAACTGGTGGTTGCCAGAGGGGAAGTGGGGGGGGGCGGAGGGGGGATGAGTGAAATAGGTGATAGGGATTGTGAGGTACAAACTTCCAGTTATAAAATAAGACAGAGATGAAAAGTGCAGGCTAGGGAATATAGTCAGTAATCGCGTAGCAATGTTGTCTGGTGACAGATGGTGTCTGCACTCATTGTGCTGAGCACTGAGTAATGTAGATGTGAGTGTGTTAGTGCCCTCAAGAATAAAGCCATCTGGGGCGCCTGGGTGGCCCCGTGGGTTAAGCTTCTGCCTTCGGCTCAGGTCATGATTGGGGATCCTGGGATAGAGCTCCCTGCTCCCGGGGAGTTTGCTTCTCCCTCTCCCTCTGCTCCTCCCTGCCCATGCATTCATGCATGCGCAGGAGCTCTCTCTCTCTCTCTCACTCTCTCAAATAAATAAACAGATCTTTTTTTAAAAAAAGAATAAAAGCATCAGTGATGGGGATTAAGGAGTGCACTTATCATGATGAGCAATGAGTAATATACAGAATTGCTGAATCACTATATTATATACCTGCAACTAATACATTGTATGTGAACTATACTGGAATTAAAATTAAAAATTTAATTAAATTTTTTTTAAAAAAGAAGAAGAAGAAGAAAGGCAGGCCCAGGCCAAGTGCACACCCTATACGGCTTCCCTAAACTACAAGAGACTCACTTCTAAAATGTTTGAGGCTTCCCCTGCAAAGGCCTCTCCCGGCTCAGCAGCATGGGGATGAGTAACACACCAGGAAGGGGCCGGGGTCCCCAGCGGCATCACCTGCATTATTCTTTACTCTGTTCCTGCTGCCTCCTTTCCCGATGGTCTTCATCCTAGTCTCTCGCTTGCCTTTTTCCTTTCCCTCTTTCCTGCCTCCCCATTGCATCCTGCCCCTGGCGCCCTCCAGGCACACAGCCCGCCCCACAAGCTGGATTTCCAGACCACGACGGGACAGAACCCGCGGAGATGGAGGTGGGGTCTCGTCCCAGCCCAGCCTTGTCCCTCGGTTTCAGACGAGAGCATGCTGTGCGGGCTTCTTTGGTCCCCAGTGCCAGCCCTGCCCTGGGGAAGCCGGGAACGTCTGCTTTGGAAACGGGATCTGCTTGGACGGAGTGAACGGCACGGGTGTGTGTGAGTGTGGAGAGGGCTTCGCGGGCACAGCCTGTGAGACCTGCGCCAAGGGCAAGTACGGCGCCCACTGTGACCAAGGTGTGCACCCTCCTCCCTCCCCACCCAGCACGACCTCCCCACCCACTGTGGGAAAGCAGCGTGGGGGCCATCTGCGCCCTAGCTCTGGGGCCAGGCTGGAACCCCACCTCTATTATCATGTGAATTGTGAGAATGTCTGTGTTGTGTAATTTGCATAGAACAGTGTCTTCCAGACATCTTCAATCACTAACTGGACCTGTTCCTTGACCTTCCCCAACCAACCACGTTTCTGTGTTTGCCTGTGTGCACTGATCCTCATGGTTAGCCTCTCAGGTTTGGACATTGCTTGATAGTTTGAAACGCCCGTTTGTGCACAGTATCTAGTTTAATTCACACAGGAACCTTATGTACCCATTTTACAGACGAGTATATTAAGGCAGAGCCGAATGACTTCCCTTAAGGTCACACCTGGTGGGAAGCAGAACTGAGGTTTGAATGCATATCTTGCTTGGCTCCAAAGCCTTGCTCTTGAATCATGCAGTCCTTTACCTGAAGATTACTCTATTAATTCACCTTCCCAGTAAGCCACATGCTTTAAGCTGTTTTCACAAAAATCATCATCTGTTTGCATTCTCTGACCTTGTGCCCGAGGACGCACACACATGGGAGGAATTTCCTAATCCATGATGAGAAAACGAGGCATTTTTTTTCCTACCCTGAACTAAAAACCATAAATCGGACCTGACTATCACTGCTTTGTCATCAGCTTTCCAAGCCAGACAAAACCAATATATAATTGAATCACTACCATTGGACCATATAATATATAGTTGCAACTGTAGTGCTGACTCTTTCTGTCATTTGGAAGCATCTTCTGCTTCCAGTTGTGCGGGACTTCCTAACCGGTGATCCGTAGATGACCTTCATGGAGTCTAGCGAAGTCCCAAACCTGAATGCTTTTCCCTGGGGGAAGGCATCCAAGGCTTTTAACCAGTTCTCAGAGGCTCACGGCACTGCTGCGTAACAAAGGAATCGGCTTTTCTATGTTGTAAAAGAAGGCAGTGCTATCCCAGGTTTATATAAACCTAGTGGACAGACCTTAGGGAACAAACATGCTTCCGTCCCAGGGCGTCGCACACAACCCTGAGTCCTCCGCTAAGCTTAGCTGAGGACACTCTCGCCCTGCTTCCGTCACCAAGCCACAGTGCTACACCGTCCCCCAACTGTGGTCTCTGTCAAATCATGACCCAACTCGACTCTTCTCCTGTGCCCCCTGCCCTTCCTGTGAATCCAGCCCTCCATTGAGGACGATGGTGCTCTGGAACCAGGTGGGAGAATGAAGTGCCCTTCATGTGAAGTGCCTCTTCATAGTAAATGATAATGAGTTCCGGAACACAGGTCAGAGGGCTAACAATTTGTGGGCGCTTTTCCACGTAGTGTGTTCTTGTGTCCATGGGAGATGCAACCAAGGACCCTCAGGCGACGGTTCCTGCCACTGTGACCTTGGCTGGCGAGGAGTGAGATGCGACACAGGTAAGGGCAAGCCCCTCAGTCCTTATGATGTGTTCTTAGCCTCGCTTCCCAGCAGCTACATTTCTGTCCTCCTAAAATAGAAAGACAGCTTTAGGGGGCGCCTGGGTGGCTCAGTCTATTAAGCGTCTGCCTTCGGCTCAGGTCATGATCTCGGGGTTCTGGGATGGAGCCCCATGTCGGGCTCCCTGCTCAGTAGGGCGTCTGTCTCTCCCTCTCCCTCTACCCCCCACCACTTGTTGTCTCCCTCTCTCTCACTCCCATCTCTCTCTCAAGTAAATAAATAAAATCTTTAAAAAGAAAAAAAGAAATGACACCTTTATTACCTCCTTTGGCAACCAAAGTAGCTCCTACTTGCCACAAAAAGTTTGTAAAATAAAGAAAAGCAGGGGCGCCTGCGTGGCTCAGTCGGTTGAGCGTCTGACTCTTGATTTCGGCTCAGGTCATGATCTCGGGGTCGTGAGATCGAGCCCTTCACCAACTGGCCCTCACCAGCAGCGAGGGGTCTGCTTGAGATTCTCTTCCTCTCCCTCTCTGCCCCTCCCCTTGCTCATGCTCACTCTCTCTCTCTCTCTCTCTCTCTCTCTCCCTCAAACAAATAATAAATCTTTTAAAAAAGAAAAGAAAAGCAGAAAGAGATAAATAAGAAATACATTCCCACAGCAGGAACAAACTATCATTAATATTTTACATTAGCCTTCCAACCTTTTTCTAGGTGTGTGTGGCTGAGACTGCGCTCTGCATAGTGTTACAGACTACTTTTTCATTTCACGATATGTCATGGATATATTTCCATGTGAATAAATATCGGTAAATATCATTTTTAATTTTCATATACTATTCCATTATATGACCATACCACACTCTCTAAAACCAGTTTTCTATTGTCATCATAATGCTGCAAAGAATGTCGCATGTATACATCTCCCACATTTGTCTAACTTACTCATTCACTAATATTTCTAGAGATAGGATTTCTGAGTCAGAGGTTGGCACTTTGGGGGAAGGGTTCGCTATTTACTGCCAAGTTGTCCTTCAGAGAATATATCCATTTAATTTCCCACTAACAGGATCTGAACAGACCCATTTCCCCCAACCCCACCACACGGCACTGATGTTTCTTTTTTTCTTTAAGATTTATTTATTTTAGAGAGAGAGAGAGAGCATGCAGGGGAGAAGGAGCAGAAGGAGAGGGAGAGAAAAACTTAAGCAGACTCCCCACTAAGCACAGAGCCCAACACAGGGCTCGCCCCAAGGACCCTGAGATCATGATCTGAGCCGAAACCAAGAGTCAGACGCTTAACCAACTGCACCACCCCGGCTCCCCTACACCGATGTTTCTTAATGTGCTCCAAGGATGGACCTCCAGGCTCACTCTTCCTGCTTTCCTTACTGGGAAGAAAGACCCAGCCTACCCCCACCTGCTCACCCAATCTAGAAACCATCGGCGTGGCCTTCACGCCTTCCACTCCTGCTCCCTCACTCCCTCACTAGCATGTCTACCTTATTCTAACCTCCACATCCCCTCCTGCTGCTCAGCTCCCAGCAGGAGACTTGTGATCTGTCCCTCTGCCCCCTGTCCCAGCTTCCTCAATTGCATCCTCCACACGGCTGCCGGAGAGAACTTTCCAAAACACAGATGTCTTAGTTCGGGCTGCTATAACAAATACTGTAGACGAGATGGCTTATAAGCAACATAAATTTCTCTCTCACAGTTCTGGATGCTGGAAGTCTGAGAGCAGGTGCCAGCACTGTCTGGTTCTGGTGAGAATCCTCTTCTGGGTTGCAGACTGCCAATTTCTCATGTCCTCACACGGCAGAAGAGGCCAGGGTGCTCTCTGGGATCTCTTTTATAAAAGCACCAATCCCATTCGTGAGCACTCTGCCTTTATGACCTGACCATCTCCAAAGGCCCAACCCCAATACCATCACACTGGAGATTAGGTTCCAGCATATGGATTTGGGGGGGAAAGAGGACACAAACATTCAGCCTATAACCATAGGTAAGACCATATTTCCCACCCCCTCCCCAGGACTTGACAACCTGCTATGGTTCTTCATTGCCTCTAGGAGAAAGTTCATTGCCTGCAAGAGACACAGCTTAGCAGGGTGGAGTACAAGGCTCTTCACCAATTGGCCCTCACCCAGTTTTCCAGGCTGGTCTCCGTGCACACCCTGCACAAGGAGCTTCCAGCCTAGAAGTGGAAATGCAAAAACTAGTGGCATGAGAGCACAGAGGAGAGAGCCTCTAGACTAGAGCGAGGAAGAGAACTCCTTTGTTTGGGGCAAACGCCCCACTCCCAAGCGCATGGTAGACATCACTGAGGCCAGACAGGGGTGTCACATCTTGCTCAGAAGAGCACAGCATGTCGTCACTGCCTACTCACTGAAGTTGGCTCGAAGGTTTAGAGCTCATTTCAGAGAGGAGGACCTAAAAGACGATTGGGATTTCAGTCGATAGAGAATGGAGAGAGAAGGGATTTCCAGGCTCAAGGAAGAGCATACATAAAGGCACAAAATCGCATTGCATCCATTCCAGCCTGCTGGAGCCTCTCACTGTTCGCTCTGACACAAAACGGACCGCTTTGACGGTCAAGTCTCTCCTTCTGGACCTTCTACGTGACTCGGCCAGCTCTGATGAGATTCTATCCCAAAGGCTCTTAACACGAGCATCTTTCCCAGAGGGTACTCTTTCTTCATCTCTAATGCTTTCTTTCTGGATCCTCCCCTGCTGGGACGTATCTGTTAGCTGGGTGTCCAAGGGCAAGAGCCTATGCTCTTCCAGGACGTTTAGGAATGAATGGAGCCCATAGATAATAGGGACCTGCCGTGTGCCTGCCTGGCCCTGGGTTATTTTTGCATATGCGAAAGAAAAAAAAAGTTTAATATTAGTTATAATTGGGTTTTGCTTGTTTATATCACTCTGTAATAAAATGATGAAAAACTAGAAAGAATAAGGAACGTAAGAAATATAAATGAAAGTAAAAAATCAGGCCCCAGTGAGGAACATGCATCAACATCCAGACCCTGAGGGAAGCGACTGTGTTTTACTCTCCTGATTCTGCCGCGTGGCACGGAGCCTGGCACACAGCGGACCACCCCATCGGTATATTTGACCTTCCAGTTTGGCTCTGAGCTTCCTGGCAGCCCATGCAAAAAAGGATTTACAAGGTCCCAGAGTTTTACATGGTTCACATGATGCGTATCATTACTTCCGAGGAATTAAATCTTTTCTTACCACCAAGTACTCAAAGAAAGTTCTTGAGGTAGGTTTAGTATGAAAGGACTGACCCAGCGATTGGTTCTCTTTCTCAGAGATCACGAAAGACGGCTGCAATGGGACGTGCCACAGCAGTGCCAAGTGCGTACCTCGGAGCTCTCTTTGGGGGTGATGCAAAGGGGATCCTTTCCTAAGAGTGTCCACCTCGGGGTAATCGTTTCCTGAGACCATTTCGGAAGAGTTAGGATAAAATTAAGTATGAAATGAAAATTCCCTCTGAAAAGGCCACCATCACCTTGCCAGATGCAGCCTTTTAAACAAGCTGCCCCCTGAGTTACCTGGCCTGTTGGCAAAAATGCCAGTTGTTACCCCCAGTTCAAGCCACAGGGACTCTTTCATAGAAGCCAAGGATAGGCAGTGCACCTGACCTTCATCCAACCTCACTCCTGCCGCCAAGCCTTACTTGTTCAGACTTCAGCTTCATACTGCTTACTCCCAGAGGGGCTTCGTGGTTCATTAGTTAGCCCAGTAACTGGGCTTAGATCTGAATTCAAATCAGCCTCTGTCCATTTCATTGTCTGCATGACCTTGAGTCAATTACTTTATGCTTCTAAGCCTCAGTTTCTCCATCTATAAAATGGGACTAATAATATCTGCTTGTTAGGGCTATTGGATATTGTGTAGGTTCTACAAAGTAATGTGCAAAGCACAGCTCCAAGTACATAAGTGGCTCTCTAAAGATTGGTAGCCATCCCGCCTATCCCTGGGCCGATGCTTGCATGTGCACACCTGCAGTTTTAGCTGCCCCTGGCGGGGCTGTGCTAGGAATGGCCTCTCCTTCCACCGCTTAGGCAAGACCTGTGAGTGCCACATGCGAGCAGGAGCTGGGTGCTGGGGATGAAGGGGGTGGTGTTATATGGTTTTTGTTTTTTGTGTTTTGTTTTGTTTTCTTTTTTTTTTTTTTCTTTCACAAATAGCACTTGCCCCTTCTCATTGCAGCTGCCTTCTCAATCCGGACGGCACAGCCTCGTGCAAATGCGCAGCAGGATTCCAAGGGAATGGAACGGTGTGCACAGGCAAGCGAGGAAGGGGTCTGCTGGGGGACACGAGGCTAGCATGAGCTGTTGAGAGGTCTGTGTTCCTGCAGACTGGCTGGGCAGCCGCTACCAGCCGCTGAGGGTGAACTGGATGTAACAGGACCACTGATTGGGCCCCGGGGCAAGAAAACTACTCTTCAGGGACCGGGCATGTGTTGGCTTAGGAATGGGTGGGTCAGTTGCACCTGTTTTCTTCTCCAAACAGTGGTTCACGGCCTTGACCGTGATTGAAATCACCTGGGGAACTTTAAAAACACTGGATTGATTGACCTAGGGTGTGGCCCAGGCGTGGGGACTCTGGAGTGGGCCAGGGGCTTGAATCCCAGTTCTTCCTCCTCCTACCCACGTGGCTTTGGGTGGGTATCTTACCTGCTCTGAGCCCCCTCAGCTCACTTATGAAGTAAACAAAACTGTGTCCCCTGCAGAGTGGTTTGGGGATGAAATGACCTGTCTGTACAAGGGCAGAATGAGACAGCAGTTTAAAGTAGCCCCGGCATCAGACTCTCCTGGGTTCGGGTCTAAGTTCTTCTCATTTGTGCTACTTTGGGAAAGTTGCTTGACTGATCTTTGCATCATTTTTTTATCTGTAAGTTGTAGGCAATAAGAGAATCTCCCTCACTGAACTGTTGGGTAATAACCTGGATTAATCCCTGTGAGTTGCTCAGAACAGCCCTGGCACAGAGCATACTCAATAAATGCAAGCTAATATTCTTACAGGGCCCACCACACATTTGGTGCTAGAAAAATGGAAACGCTTAGCATCATTTTTCTCTTATGCACCTTGTCCAGGCAGGCTTCGGTCCAGATTATAGTGGAGCTGGACAATGAACCTACCAGCCTACTTTCTAGACCATCTCACTCTGTGGATTCTCCCAGCATGGAGGCACCCTGACCCAGGCCCCAGATGTTTCCTGCAGTAGGATGTGCTCAGTATGCCAGGGAAAACAACTGGGAAGAGACAATAACTATAACGTTTCTCTTGCCCTCTGTTTTTAGGAAAAACTGTGAAAGCAGAAGACATAAGTTAATAGGAGAACAGCCAACATTTCTATAACACTTTCATATACATGATCAGATGGGAGTCTCTAAACCTGTAAACAAAACTCGATAGGTGGACCCCAAGGTTCATATTAACTAAGCGGCTTGTCCAAGGTCACAGCATGGGACTCCAAGTGGATCTGGGTCTTTGATCTACTTTGAATTAATTTGAGTACATGTTGTGAGGCGGAGGTCCAAGTTCATGTTTTTGTATGTGAAGATCCAATTGTCTCAGTATCATTTGTTGAAAAGATTAATCTTTCCCCCATTGAAATGTGTTGACATCTTTGTGGAAAACCGGTTGACCTTAGATGTATGGGTTTATTTCTGGACTCTCAATTCTATTCCATATATAGATGTCCTTTATCAGGTTAAGGAAGTTTCCTTTTATTCCTTGCCTGTTGAGTTTTTATTATTAAAGGCATGGAATTTTATCAAATGTTTTTGTTCCTTCTATTGAGATGATCATGTGGTTTTGTCTTTAATTCTCTTGATATGCAATAGTACATTAATTGATTTTTAAATGTTAAACCACCTTGCAGGGATGCCTGGGTGGCTCAGTCAGTTAAGCTCTGCCTTCGGCTCGGGTCATGATCCTGGTGTCCTGGGATCGAGTCCAGCACTGGGCTCCATGCTCTGCGGGAGCCTGCTTCTCCCTCTGCCTCTGCGTCTCCCCCCACCCCCACTGCTCATTCTCTCTCTCTCTCTCTCTCAAATAAATAAATAAAATCTTTTAAAAAATAAATAAATAAACCACCTGGCATTCCTCAAAATTCCCACTTGGTGATGGCATGTAATTCTTTTTATATATTGCCGAATTTGATTTACCAATATTTTCCTGAGGGTGTTTGTGTTTATATTCGCAAAGGATATTGGTCTGTAATTTTCTTGTGCTGGCTCTGCCTGGCTTTGGTAGCAGCGTGATACTGACCTCATAAAATGAATTGGGAAGTTTTCTCCCCTCTTCCAGTTTTTGGAAGAGTTTGTGAAAATTTGCTATTTATCCTTCTTTAAATGTTTGGTAGAATTCACCAGGGACGACCTCTGGTGCTTTGTGTTCTTTTGAACTATTCATATTGAATCCAGTGCCTGGCATTTTGAGGTATCTTCCATTTCTCACTCGAGTAAAAACACGTCACTGGTTTTTTTTTTTTTTAAGATTTTATTTATTTATTTGACACAGAGAGAGACAACGAGAGGGAACACAAGCAGGGGGAGTGGGAGAGGGAGAAGCAGGCTTCCCACGGAGCAGGGAGCCCGATGCGGGGCTCGATCCCAGGACCCTGGGATCATGACCTGAGCCGAAGGCAGACGCTTAACGACTGAGCCACCCAGGCGCCCCTCATCACTGTTTCTTTTCCCCCCTCTCCCTTCTGCTCTGCTTGGCATGACCCCTCTCTCCTACAGCCATCAACGCCTGTGAGACCAGCAACGGAGGTTGTTCTGCCCGGGCTGACTGCAGGAGAACCACCCCCGGGAGCCGGCAGTGTGTGTGTCGGGCAGGCCACACGGGCGATGGCATCATGTGCCTCGGTAGGTCCTGTCTGTCTCGGTAGGTCCCTCACTGTCCAGTGGCCACGGTTCAAGAATCAGAGTCTTGGCCAGTAGTCCTGTTATTAGGACCTGCCACTGCTGGAGTCATCTTTAAGTGTATCTGGGCAGGAAGGCATGAGGGCGTGAAAATGTGACTGCAGCGGGATGAAGGTGTGTGATGGCCAAAAATCACCTGGGAAGGAGGAAAAGGAGAGACTTGTTCCAGTTAAACATTATGGTGGTGACTGAATTTTTTTTAACACTTATTAGTTCTTTTTTTTTTTTTTTTTTACACAATAGCACATTCTCCCTGTAGAAAAATTAGAGAATGCATATATGCTGGGAGAGAATATTCTGGAAATAACCACCCTTCCTATTGTCCTATCACTCCAGTTTGCTATGTAGACACATACTTCTTTGAATGAAAATTCTGTTATGATACATAATATTTACTATGCCTAGCAATATGGAAGAACAACTCTCTCTGAAAATAAGTGTACCTCCAAATCATTATCTTCATGGCTACACACTGTTCTACTCTAAAGGCATGCCGTAGTAGTTGTCTGACTTTTAACATTTTAGTTGTAAAAATATATATATATATTCACACAGAAGCATTGCAAGAATAGTACAAAAGCAGGTCCACTTGCTTTTTACCTGGATTCACTATTGTTGATGTATTGCTCCATTTGCTTTATCATTTGCCCTCTCTATGTGTGTACACATTTTTCCTAAACCATTTGAGAGTAAACTATATATATGATATTCCCTTTACCCTTAAATACTTGGGCATATTAGAGAATAGGGGTGAATTCTTGCATACCCGCAGCAGTTAGCAACTTCAGTCAATTTACTACTGATATGATACGTTTGCCATTTGTATTCTAATTTTGTCCCCTGACCCCATAACATAATGTCCTATTTCGGCATTTTTTCCTCTAGAGCAGGATCCAGGTTAGGGATGGGCATTGTATTTGGCTGCCATGTCTCTTTAGTCTCCTTGAATCGTGGAGGATTCTCCAGCCTTGCTTTGTCTTTTATGACATTGACATTTTGGAAGAAGACAGTCCACCTCCCCAACTTTGTTTTTCATTGCATGTCCTTCATGTGGGGTTTATCTGATGTTTGTTCATGATTATATTGAGATGATGCATTCCAGACCTGATATCACAGGAGCGATAATGCATCCTGCTCAGGATATCACACCAGAGGCTCATGATTTCCAGCCGCCTCTCATCTGTGATGTGAATTTTGACCACTTGGCCAAGGTGCTATCTGATTTCTCCACGGTACTGTTGCTTTTTCCCCAGTGCTACTAAGAAGCAGTCAATGGGGAGATACTTGAGCACCCAGCAAAGATCCTGTTCCTCATCAAAGTGTCCTCCTAGATGGAGAATCTATTGATGATTCTTCCCTGAAGCAATTACATTGTGATAGTTACAAGTGACTTTTTTAATTCCTAAATTTCTTCCTTCATAGCATGTTGGATTGGACTCCGAGATTCTATTAGTTCAAGTCCTTGGCTGAAAATGCTCACATTCATTCAGGAGAGGGACAGGTGCAAGCCCACAGACTGCTTCTGCTGGCAAAGTCCCGTCCCAGAGGAGGTGACTTTGAGAAAAGAATCTGGGACCTGCCCTTTTGGGTTACTTCTGCCTCAGAGTTGTTGGAAAACTGAATCACACTTGGACATCTGCTCGCCTTGTTCAGTTTGCCATCCTGCCTCCTTCCTCAGGATGTCTTTACTTGGAAATGAGGCTTGATTTTCATGCCACATATTGGCTTTTTGTTTTAAAGAGATCAACCCATGTTTGGAGAACAATGGTGGCTGTCACAAGAACGCAGAGTGCACACAGACGGGACCCAACCAGGTGAGCTTCCCCGCCTCCCAGGCCCTCAGTTTTCCTAGGGGCAAATTCCTGGGTCCTCAGACCCAGGCCTGAGAGACAGGCGCTGAGAACAGACCTGTGGACGCCAGCAGCAGAAGCAAACACCGTAGGGGGAAATTCTGAACGAATTCCCCAAGAGGCCATTCTGTGGGAATGAGAACTGGTGGGGGTGAGGGGACAAAGAGTTCTTGGGAGAAGGGGCTTCCTGTGTGGGGAGACCTAGACGGCTGCCAACACAACATGGTTTCAGAAACACCTGGAAAGTTTCCAACAATGCTCTCCTTTCTTTCGGCTTTCTGATGTCCAGAATCCCACACTTTCTGTTTGGCTTGAGGCCCTGAAATGCATGTGCCACAGCAGAAGATCGTGTTCTTGGGCCCTCTGTCAGTCGTTCATTCCCTAACATGGTGAACCTTGCAGCCGAAACTAGCGTTAACGAGGAAATTACCTGTATCAGAAACTGGATGATGAAGTCAAGTCCCCAGGGAATGTTCTAGGGACTTTGTTGAGCCCCAAACCTCAGTGCCAGGTATCCCATTAGGCAGAACAAGCAGGTGGCTCAATTGCCCAAAAATAAGAAAAAAAAAAAAAAAACACACTTCTTTTAAAGAAGTGCGTGTGTGTGTGTGTGTGTGTGTGTGTGTGTTTGCACATATAACCTTGGAAAAACCCAGCACAATTAGACATATTTGGGGGTTCAGCTCTTGCCACTGAGTTCTTATTTCAAACCACATATGGAATAAGGAAAACCTAGAAACGTTGTGCTGCTCAGGGCCTCTCCAAATCCTCCTCCAGACCTAGAAGGCAGTGAGAGGGACACAGGGTTGATCACTGAGACAGGATGTTAGCCCAGGAGGGGCGGCTGGGGGGTGTCTTGATAAAGGTTTGGGGCCGAGGTCCGGGCCCATAATGAAGGAAGAGGCAGAGGAGTGAACACCTGCCATTGGACCCTGGCTCACCCTGCCAACGAGTTCCGGTTCCAACAAGTAGACATGAGACCAGAAAAGCCGCCTCTGGTGGACACATTAGGAGCAGGTGCCCTTTCTTCTGGGTGCACGGCTTGGTAACTAGAGCGGAGCTGGGTTTCAGCCCCACTCACTCCCATGCAGAGCGCCAGGGAAATGAGGATGAAGTAGACAGTCCCAGCTTCCTGCAGTGTCCCCTCCCTCAACTTCAAGCCCCCACTGACTTCCTTGGCCGGTGGGTCTGATGGATTGTTTTCCCATGTGCCACCCATGTGACTCCAAAGCTGGCCTCCAGCAGCTCCCAGCGCAGGCACCTCGGGGCGGAGCGTGGGTGGAGATGCGCAAGAACGCGGTGTAGATGCCAGTGGGCCATAGCTTAGCTTCCTTGCCACTGAGCCTTTACCAACCAAGGTGACAAAAGAGGTGAGTGCCAAGGAGGCAAGGGACAAACTAAGGTAACAGTGTTTTAAAAAAATAAAGTCTCCTGGCAGCAAAGTTAGGCTATGTAGGCAATCCCAGTGCTACTGTGAAGTGTGCTAAAATGTAAAATGACAATTATCATTCTAGGAAAGATCTTACTGATACCAAATATAGACTCTTGTGGCATTACCGTTACCATAACAGAATTGGAACGCGAGAGCCAGCAGAATCTCCCTGTGAAATAACCCATTTCCCTCCCCTCCCGGACAGGCGGTCTGTAACTGTTTGCCCAAATACACTGGAGACGGGAAGGTCTGCACGCTCATCAACACCTGCTTAACCGTGAGTATGGTTCTGGGGCCAGTGCCCTCAGCGGACAGGCCTGGGGTGCCTCCGACCCCCCTTCTGGGGCATGGCACACAGAGGAGCCTCCTTCAGAGAGGCTCCTGGGCCGTGAGGCTCATCTCTCCCTCATGTTCCAGTTGTAGTTGGAGAAACTCCATTCTCTGCCTCTGTCTTCACATGGCCTTCACCTCTATGTAGGAGTCTTCTCCTCTAGTAGGGACTCCTGTGGACTCCACCTGCTTCATCTAGGATGCTCTCATCGCAAGATCCTTATTTATATCTGCAAGGACTCTCTAAACAAGGTCACACTCAGAGACACCAGGACTTAGGGCATGGGCAGACCTATATATAGAGCAAGCACCCAGCATAGTCAGAACTTGAACCCACGTCTGTCTTACTCAAAGGCTGCGCCCTGGATCACTTTTCGGGTGCTTGTTCCTCCCACGAGGCAGCGAGGCCCAGAGGAGGACCAGTCTCTGCACCTTACTTCCCTTCTCCGTATCACCAGCCTCCAGCCGTGGACATGAGAACAGCACAGATGCCACGTAATTAAAGTCCTTCCTCTCCAAGCTCCATCCTGACTGTTCCCTTGTGTTAGTCTGGCAAATGCCTCAGGGGAACACGTCCCCACGTAAAGTGATTGCAGAAAGTGGGGTGCTGGGATATGGAACTGTTAGGACCAGACCCATGGCCAGCTTTATTTCCACAGCCATTCTTCAATGATCCTCTCCATCTGTCTGTCTGTCCGTCTGTTTTGTAATGGCCACCTTGTCTTGGCAACTCACGCAATGAACACACATGCACCTGAGACTCAGGTACAAGAGTCATTAACTCATGGCCCCTGCACCCATGACCGCCATCACCCACTGGATTCTTTTCAAGAAGAAGGGAAGTTTGTTTCTTATTTTAATACTCGAATAGTATTAAAGCATGTTTTTCTGCTGCTGAGTATGATCCAATAGAGAGAAGGAGACTGGTACTGAGGGAGAGAAGTAGATTGTTACAGGAGGAAGGTCCAGGAGTGGATGAGGGGAAAGGGACCCGGAGCTCACAGCTGAGCCTCCAAGAGGAGCGGGGGCAGTGGTAGGTAGGCAGACAGGTAGTTGGTTAGTTGGTGAGTCAGGCAGTTAGTCAGGTGGGTAGTTAGTCAATCAGTTAGTCAGCCAGTTACATTCATGGCCCTTAGTGTGAATTAGCTTGAAAATGTCTGTGTCTGACCATTCTAACTAAATTGTGAGTCCCGCGAGGACAGAGACCACTCAAATTCCTACCTATCTGGTGGGAAACCTCATACAGGATGACACACATCTAGGTCGATGGGCATTCCCTAGATACCGGGCACCATTTTAGGCACTGGGAGTTCATCCGTGACCAAGAGGCGAAGTCTCTTCCCTTCAAGAGTTTGCACTGAGGGGGAAGAGACGGACACTTGGTGTGTAAGCGACTGGTCAGTCAGTTGTCAGTTTATTTGTTAAATAAGGAAAGTAGAGTTGGTGACCAGGCCCAGGCAGGTGGTGGGCGTCAGGGCAGGCAGATGGGCTGGTCCCTGTGTCTATTTTCTCCATAAGGTATGAGGTGAGCTCGTCCGCTGGGAGTGAGGGCCAGGGGTTGAGAGTTGCAGGGAGGAATGAAGGAGTGACGTGTCTTCTCCAGGGAGAGAGAAGGGAAATGCACTGGAAGAGTAGGCAGTGTCGGTGTGTGTGTGGTAACTTTGTTGGGAGTCTGCACAGCGACGCCCCGCCCATCCAGCCGGGCCCAGGGGCAGCGGTGTGCCGAGCCCTGCTGTGGGCGGCTGGGCCAGGGCCGAGTGGGGAGCCGGGGGCGACTGGGCCCAGTGAGTGGGCAGGAATGTGGGTGAGAAAGAAGTTGGCTCAAAGGAGGGGAGGCCCCCGTGGGTCAAAGGAGGCTGGAGCCGCATTGGAAGAGATGAGTTGAGATGATAAAAGCTGGTGGTCAGAGAGAGAGGGATGTTGAAACAGAGCTCTCAGGAGCGTCCACTTTAATGTCGGGACAAAGTCAAGGGTGGTCCGGCGGTGGTGGCGGAGGCAGAGTGGGGGCAGGCATGGTGGAGACCACTGGCAGGGATGTTGATGATGACGACAGGTGTGGAGGGAAAGCCGGTGATCCAGGCACCATGGCTAGGACCGAAGAAGAATGGGTGATCATGGATTCCATGTTGCAGAAGGCAGCTTTCTTGGAGAGCTCACTGAGCTGTGTCAGCTTGAGGCAGGAATCCGGGACAGTAAGTCCCTCCTGGACCCGAATATCATGCTCCACAAAGACTTTGGGAACAATGGTTAGTGGAAAGGAAGATTTTACAGCCGGCCTTCAAGTCTGTTGACCTCCTTCTTTGTCAACCCCATCAGTGTTCTTTCTCCTGAGTTCATATTTTTTCCCCACTTCAAAACTTGGCTTAGGCTGCAGAGTCCTTCTTGGTGTTCCATGGATGTCAGCTCTGAACCGTACTTTGCTTTGTTTCTATTTTAGGTCTCTGTCCCATCTTCCACAGTTTTTAAGCTCTTTGTGGACAAGGACAGTGTGTTCTATCTGTTTTATACCCACTGCCTTCTAGCTGACGACTGTTACCTTGACTATTATGAGATCAGAATTTAAGCATAAAGCTGGGCATTGTCAGACAAGATTGGTGCCTTTCTGGCCAACCCCCAGGTGCTAAGAAATTTTCCATTTGGCACCTCTGGGCTTGTCTACATAGGGCTGGAAATCTGCTCGGTTGGACCCGAGCATCTTGGGATACAAGGCTAGGTGAATAAATGGCCCTTACAACTCTAGGGAGTTGAAAGGCAAGTTCAGGAAAGGGGCAAATCATGCCAACAAGTCAGTTAGAGAATGAGTAAAAAACTAAATTTCAGTACAGAATTACTTGGTGAATACTGGCAGAGCTGGTAAACAAACTGATCTGATTCCTATCCCCCACCCCTTGGAAATTTGACCAGAGAAACGGCGGCTGTAGTGAATTTGCTATCTGCAATCACACTGGGCCAGAAGAACGGACATGTACTTGCAAGCCCAACTACATTGGGGATGGGTTTACCTGCCGTGGCAACATCTACCAGGTAAGGAAAGGCATGTTTCCATAAAGTAAACCCTACATCCCTCACTGCGCTAAGAATCCAGGTTACCCAAGGGAAGGTGCAAGAGTTTTGTAACTGAGAAAACTCTACAAAAACGGGAAAGACTGTTCATATATAAATTGGCAATGAGAAGGGATTTTATCGACCCATGGGAATTCTCAGATCGATGGTTCTAGAGTCAGAAGCACCTGGGTTTGAATTCAACTCCGCCGATTAGAAATGTGGCATTGGGCAATAATGTCACCTCTCTACACATCAGCTTTCTAATCCATTAAAAAAAAATACTAATGGTACCAAGCCCATCGGGTTGTTATCAGAAATAACGTATGTAACCGGCACAGAGCACACAGTAACTCCAACGCATTACCATGATGTGGGCTGCTGTTGGAGCGGATGGGTGTGTGCGTGCACGCAAGCATCTCTACTGGACGCAGCAGATGACGGAGTGTAACACTTGTAGATTTCTACCCCTTTATCAAGTGAACGTTCTGTTATTTGGCTTAAAGAGGGACTAGAGCATTCTGGCTAATCAAATATTCTTGTTAATGGAGAACTGAAATCTGCCATAAAGCCATAACTGATTTTTTTTAAATATTTGAACTTTTAAAAATGCTCCTAAACCTCAGCTGCTTCTGGACCTTTCTTTGATAAATCAGACGGTGACTCCAGAAAGGTTTTGGAACTCACAGCATGTCCCCGTAGTCATTCTGAACATCAATGGAAGCCTGTAGATGGGGGTTGAAAAAGGACCATCAGGGCAGATTTCCAGTTGAAAGTATAGGAGAGACTCTCGACCTTAGAGAAATTGTCCTGTGACAACCCTGGATGGTTCTTGCATATAATCCCAGACATGATGTCTTTGTCTTTGTTTCCAGGAGCTTCCCAAGAACCCAAAAACGTCCCAGTACTTCTTCCAGTTGCTGGTAAGTACATGTGTGTCTGTCTCTAGCTGTAGGACTTGCGTCTCCAGCCAGATCCGAGGAAACTGTAGCTAGCCTCTGGAGCTGGTGAAGGGAGAAGAAAGTCTGGGAGCATGGATTTCTGAAATAGGGTCCCTGTTGGTCATTTGTGGACTTCTCAGGCCTCAGGTAGGCAGCAGGAGTAGAACCAATGACGCCCTGGCCCATTCGACACACAAGAATGCAGTGTGTGCAAAAACCATCACACCAGTGGAGGAAGGAAGCATCACTAGGGCAATCAGGGAACTCTTTGGGTGAAAATATTAAGTATATTAAGTTAGATCTCTATGCACATCATACATCGGAATAACTCCCAAATATATAAAAGATAAAAATCTAAACGAAGAAAATCGTAAAACCCAGAAGAAAATATAGTAGCCATAGAACCTTAGCATTGGCAAGAAGACAATTAGAACAGCTAAGTCATTCATCTTATTACTTACATTTGTATTATTATCCCAATTATGTAAAATATTTGTATGTAGAAAGACACTGGAAAAGAATATCTAGAAATAACGGGTGAGTTCTAGGCAGTGGGATTATGGGTGGTTATTTCCTTCTTTATGCTGTATTTTCAAGTCCTTAAAACAGTAAGCATGTGTTATTTTTATAACCGTATAAAAATAAACATTATTTCAATGACAAAGAATGTAAATGGATTTGGGGCACCTGGGTGGCTCAGTCAGTTAAGCATCCGACTCTTGATTTCAGCTCAGGTCTCAGGGCTGTAAGATCAAACCCCACATCAGGCTCTGCCCTCTGTGGGGAGTCTGCTTAAGATTCTCTCTCTCCCTTTCACTCTGTCCTTCCCCTACCCCACTCACAAGCACTTTCTCTCTATAAATAAATAAATAAACAAATAAATAAAATTTAAAAAAAAGAATCAGAATGACTTTGAATCTGAGACTAAATAAAACACAGATCGCCCAGTTCAGTTTTCCCACCAACTCTCCCTGCTATTTGTTTGAACCACCCTCCCCCCCATATTTATGTCAAATAGGTGACATGTGGCCCCACCTTCCTTCCCACAGGAGCATTCTGTGAGAGACCTGAGTGGTCCAGGCCCCTTCACCATCTTTGCACCTTTATCTGCAGCCTTTGATGAGGAACCTCGGGTAAGCATGAAGCTCTAGGCAAGCAGAAGAGGTTTGGGACTGGAACCCAGTCTTTGGGTGTCACCCTGGAACCAACGCTGGTGCCATTTCTGGGCAGGAGACTTAGGATCAGCTAGTGCTGATCAGCAATGGAATGGGCTGCCTCTCAGCATAGGGACCCCTATAAAGGGAAAGGATTTAAGTGGATTTGGGGTGCAATGGCCAGAGGCCCACTAAAAAACATTTCTGAATAGGGTAGGAGGTTAGAAAAGATCAACAACTCTTAAATGATCCAAACCTTCCATAGACGAAAGAAAGAAAGAAAGAAAGAAAGAAAGAAAGAAAGAAAGAAAGAAAGAAGAGTTAAAGGAATTTAAATAAGTCTTTTTTCTTGCAGACCTTATCAGAGCCTTTACTGTTCTAACATTCACTGGGACTCTTCATGCTGCATTACCCATTAACATATTAAAATGTAGCAGACATTTATTGAGTGTGCCAGACACTGTTTCTAGCACCTGGCCTAGATTAATTCATTTAGCGTTCACAACAACCCTGTCAGTTGGGTGCTATTATCCCCATTTTACAGTCCAGGACATTGGCAGAAGTAACTTTTCCAAGGCCATATGACTAGCAACTAGTGGAGCAAGGACTCAAACATGACTCCAGAGCCTGCGTCCTTCACTATGCACACTGCTTCTCTATGCATATATTTTAGACACCAGGTAAGCAGAGGCACACGAATACCTTTTGAAAGATGTTGACATTTGATAGTTTTTCTCTAAAAAGCATCGAAAGAGAGATCATGAAAAATGAGAACCTTATGGGCCTTTTATTACTTTTTCTACTTTTTATTAATGGTTAATATTGTTTGTGTTTTGATTTACACATGGAAAAGTATCATGATCTTTTCCATACTACAAGTTTAAATCTGGCCCAGGTACCTCTCCAAGAGGGGCAGCATTTTTCACAAGAAAAGTCTTTTTTCAAGTAGCATCTCAAAGGACTTAGGGTCCCTGCCCATGTGTTGTGAAATGCTGGGTCAGGAGAACTCCAAGTTCCCTTCCATGCTAAGAATGTACGTTGGAAGCAGGAAAGAAACGAGGGCCACTCTCTCCCTCCTGCCTGAATAGCCTGTACCCTGTAACCCTGACCACCAGCCAGCCCTGACTGCCTCCTTCCCAGTCTGGGTGGGGAGAAAGGCCCCTGGGAGGGCATGAGGGAGGGGACAGCAAAGCCTCCTGGCTCTGGCTGGAACCCTCCCATCTTCTATTACAGATTAAAGACTGGGACAAACAGGGTCTCATGGCCCAGGTTCTTCGCTATCATGTGATTGCCTGTCACCAGCTGCTTCTAGAAAACTTGAAATTGATCCCAAATGCTACTTCTCTCCAAGGGGAGTCAATTGTCATCTCCGTCTCTCAGGTAAGAGAGGCCACCCACCAGGTGGGCATCAGGAAGATGCCCCTCTCTCTTCTCCTCTTCTTTACAGTAATACGAGTAATAGTGGTAATAACAACTAACACCTGTTGAGTGATTTCTGTATGCCAGGTAGTATTTTAAGTATTGGATGTGTACTGACTTATTTAATCCTCAAAATAATCCCATGATGTAGATACTATTCTTTTCCCCAATTTACAACTTAGGAAACTGAGCTCAGAGAAGTTAAGTAACTTGTCCAAGGTCACACAGCAAGTAAATATTCAAGCTGGAACTGAAACTCAGAGGTTCAAGCGGTCATCAGAACTGCTTTTGGGGGGGCGCCTGGGGGACTCAGTCGTTAAGCATCTGCCTTCGGCTCAGGTCGTGATCCCAGGGTCCTGGGATCGAGCCCCACATCAGGTTCCCTGCTCCGAGGGAAGCCTGCTTCTCCCTCTCCCACTCCCCCTGCTTGTGTTCCCTCTCTCACTGTGTCTCTCTCTGTCAAATAAATAAATAAAATCTTTAAAAAATAAAAAAAAAGAACTGCTTTGGTCAGGAGCCAGCCAGGGATGGAAACTTTTGACAAAAGCCACTTGGCCATGCTGGTCCCCTCGCTCCCCACAACAGAGAAACAAGCGGTGACTGTAGACTCCATTGCCCAGAGAAACAAGTGTGTGGTGGGGGCTGAAGGTAGTATAAAGAACACATGTGAAAAAGGAGCCAATCTGGATCTGCTTGTTATTTCATATTTGAGAATCACAGTGAAATGACCATTGTGGTTGGTTTTCTGCTATTAACTTCTGCAGGTCAGATTATAGGCTTGTCTCAGTTTTCGTTTTATAATCATAATAAATAAATGGGCTCAAAGATCTTCAGATTTTGCCCACAGCTCTACTTAAACGTTCACTTTCATGATGAGTTAGCATGTTGGTAAAAGCATTCTGAAAGAAGTAATTTCATGTCTCTCTTTGTGCTCATTTCTTTTTTTCTTTTTTCGGTTAATTTCAGGACACAGTTTATATAAATAATAAGGCTAAGATCATATCCAGTGATATCATCAGTACCAATGGAATCATCCACATCATAGACAAATTGCTGTCTCCCCAAAACTTGCTTATCACCCCCAAAGATGCCTCTGGAAGGATTCTGGTGCGTGAACTCATTGTCATACTCTCAGCACAGAGTGACCCATAATAATCATAATTTATTATCACAATTCTGATTTTAAGCCATCATTTTGAGACATTTTAATTTTGCTGCTTCAGTCTCAAGCTACTATTAAAAGCCTAGTGAATATTATTCTAAAAGAAGTAAATAGGTAAAAGTCTAATTAGATAAATGGATTTTATAAGTTTTTCTTTAGTTTCTACAAGGACTGGAAGATGGAGAAATTACACAGATGGATGAGACAGATGATAGGTAGAAAGATAAATAGATTTGGGGCACCTGGGTGGCTCGGTCAGTTAAGCATCCAACTCTTGATTTTGGCTCGGGTCATGATCTCAGGGTCGTGAGATCAAGCCCCGCATTGGGCTCCGCGCTCAGTGGGGCCTCTGCTTGAGGATTCCCTCTCTCTTTCTCCCTCTGCCCACATGCACTCTCTCTAAAATAAATAAATAAACCTTAAAAAAAAAAAAAGAAAGATAGATGATAGATAGATAAATAGATATCACTCAAACCAAACCTGGAGTAAAACTCCTTTTCAATTGAAAGAAAAGACAATTTTGAATTTTATTGTTATTTATTAGTCTTGGCAAGGGTTTTTCATTGTAGACAACAGAAGCCATTATACCTAACTTAAACAAAAAGGAGATCCTTAAGATATTAAGTTTATCACCAAATCCCTAAGAAAGCCAGAGAGCCAGATGCTACACAGCTGGGAGCAAAGCAGCTCAGGGAGACTGTAAAGGGAGGAGCCCTGACCTTACCACGGGGCTGTCCTGACCTGCATCCAGCCTCAGCACCTGCAGCATGCAAGCCTGAACACCAGGTCCTCCACCATTGTGCCGGTCAGAGTCTCCCTCCTCGCAGTCACACCCACCTCATGTGCTTTCCTTCCACCAATAAGTCTGGTAAAAACCCTTGTGCTTGCTGGATGCTCTATCACCTAGGAGGCTGTAGGTGCAAGGCAGTCTGGGAAAATGAAGTGCATAGCCCTCCAGCCTCTGTAACGCAGAAAGGCACGGGTACCTCGGAGCTGGGGTGGGTGCTGATGAGCCAATCCACGGTACCTGCGCATTAGCTTACCCTCATTCTATTCGGTTGAGCTTTTGTTAAAGTGCTTTGTGAACCGTATGAAGAAAAGTGTCATTCCTATTCTTATTATCTTTGCAGCAAAATCTTACGACAGTAGCAACAAACCATGGCTACACCAAATTCAGCAACCTACTACAGGTAAAGACCTAGGGGGTAACCTGCCTAAGGAGTTTGGTTTTTTGGAGGGTTTTGTTTTGTTTTGTTTGGGGGAGTTTCGTTGTTGTTGTTTTGTTTTGTCATTTGGTGTTTTATTTGGGGCGCTAGCCAGCTGTCTTGGGATCTGTGTCGGGAAGTCCTGATTTTCTATAGAGCGAAGTCATGCTCTGCGATTCCATTCCCCAGATAGCGTAGGGTTTGTTCGGCTATACAGTGTACATTGGCTGAATTAGAAACTGAAGTATTTGAGACAGGAGCAAGGGAAAGGAATTAGAGTGTACCTGTCCCTGAAATAGGTGTTTCACATCTGGAATCATTGCCTCCATGATAGAGGTGGGCAAGCCGAGGTGCAGATGTGGAAAATCGACACCTGTGGCATAAGTAGAAATTGCACTTAAAACTGTATCTTTCTCACTTCAGACACTTTTCCCACAAATTGAGTAGAGAAACTTCTTGTTCAGACAAAGATTTCAGAAGAGAATCAGGGAGGGACAGGGTCCTCCAAGGTCCCCTCTCCTCCACCTACCCTGAGATGTCCCAGCCCCCCACCCCACCCCCCACCCCTGAGGCACAGTCTACAAACCTCTGCACAAACCAGCGATTTCCAAAATGGCCTAGGGCTCACTCTCTGGGGGGCTTTTCAGAAATGGAGATTTCAGGGTGCTCAAAATGAGACTCTCCAGGGAGGTTACAGGCAAGTATCTTGGCCAGCTCACCCAGCCCCAAAACCTTATAGTCACCCCCACACCTGAGCATCTCAGAACTTGCTTTGGTAGCAAGTTAGCAAACCTCTCTGGGGCTCAATAGAAGGGAATAATAAAGCCTACTTCATAGGGCTGTTGGGAAAATTACAAGGACTAATGGACATGATGCACCCAGGTTATAGAACGCTCTCAGAGTGATTCCTCTCCACTTATCTGGCCATTTCTTTTTTGAGTCCATGTGAGCTAGAAATCTTATAAATACATAGGAGTATCTCAATATTGTGTAAGTTTCACTTTTTTAAGTGAAATATGGGGAAAATGCTAAGGGGGTCGCCCAGAAATTAAAATATTTGGGCAATACTAGCAAACAAACAAACAAACAAAAAGGTACTTGTTAAAGGTTCTTTTTCTACTCACAAAAGCCCAGAATTTGGCTGGCTGTTTTGCAATCTAAGAAAATGAGGGTCAGAATGGTTGAGGTGTGATGGGCCTCTAGTCTCAGGCTGTCACCCTTGAACCAGTTGGAGTCCCAATAAGCCCCCAGGGTAGGCACGAAGGGGATCCCCCCCGACCCCGGCTGGCTTTGGGCCTCAGAAAGACGCCGTGCCTCACCCCGTGGCTGGGCTTTGCTGTGCACGCACCCGACTCCCTGTGTTTCAGGATGTGGGCTTGCTGGGCGTCATCACTGACCCTATCCACACTCCGGTCACTGTCTTCTGGCCCAGCGACCAAGCCTTGCAAACCCTACCCCCCGAACAACAGGATTTCCTGTTCAACCAAGACAACAAGGACAAGCTGAAGGAGTATTTGAAGTTCCACGTGATCCGAGATTCCAAGGTATTTCGTTTGCATAGAGATGGGGTCCATTCCAGGAATGGTCAGTGTATCTCCACCTCCGAGGTGCAAAGGAGACCTGAGCAGCCCCTGTCCCACTCTGTCCTCCTCCGACTGGTGGGTTAATTGACGCCCACAGTGTGCCAGGCATGTACCATTTCTCCAACCATTATTTTTTTTTCTAACATTAACCAGTACCCAGGAGCATCATTCCTCTGCCCCTGGTCACATGGCCAAGTGGCCGTTGGCAACAGCTCCCAAGTGTGTCCAGGTGGGCTCATTCTCCCCCAATTCCAAAATTTCTAGGCAAAGGGCTGATTCAGCCAGGTGCAATCAGCGGTTCACCCCTGAACGGACCCACCGTGACCAGGGAAGCAAGGTCTTGTAGGCACGTGGGCAGCTCTTGCTGAAACCCTGTCACCGTGCGTCCTCAACCAGGACCCATGTCTCTCTCCAGGAGTGAGTCTGTCTAAGCCCAGAAGGCCAAGTGCCCTAACTTTGGCTAAGTCACAGGACCTGTGTTAGTGTCTTAGGGCTGCATAATAAATAACCACAAACTGGGTGGCTTGAAACAACAGAAATGTATGTCCTCAGAGGTGTGGAGGCTGGGAAGTCTGAAATCAAGGTGCTGACAAGGTTGTTCCTTCTGGAGGCTCAGACGGAGAATGCGTCCCATGTTTCTCTCCTAGCTTCTGGTGGTTGCTGGAAATCCTTGGTGTTCCTTGGCTTGTCGATGCATCCCTCCAGTCCCTGCCTCTCTTGTCACATGGCTGTCCTCTCCCTGTGTATTTCTGTGTTTCCACATGTCGTTCTCTTCTTCTCTTTTCTTCTTATAAGGACACCAGTCATATTGGACCAAGGGCCCACCCGACTCCAGTGTAACCTCATCTTAACTAATTACATCTGCAATGACCTTATTTCCAAGTAAAGTCACATTCGGGGGTAATGGGGGTCAGGATGTCAATAAAACTTTTTGGGGGTCACAGTTCAACCCGTAACCATGCCCTGTGCCATGTCCCTGACCCACCGATCCTGTCACTGGCTTCATGCACCTACGCGGCATCTGCCGTGGACTCCCCAACATAGAGGAGGCACAGAGGGGTGACTGAAACTAGCCCAGCTGGAGGAGACTTTCCCTACAGAAAGAATTTCCGGCTTCCTCGAGAGCCCATGATGAGTCTTCCTTTTGATTATGTCTGCCGTCATTTTAAAGCTGGAAAAACTTGTGTCTGGATTTGGTTCGCTGGCAAAGCTCCTTTGGGCGCCTCTGCGGCCCAGATGTGGCGTATTAACGTGGCACCATCTCTCCTACAGATTTTAGCGGTGGATCTCCCCAGGGCCACTGCCTGGAAGACCCTGCAAGGCTCAGAGCTGGGTGTGACGTGCGGAGCTGGCAGTGACATCGTGAGTATTCACAACAGTCCCCAGCCACCGCCCCCTCAAGGGAATATTCATTTTTCCCTCGGTTGACAGCTAGCTCTTTTCTCTGGCTGCCTTTGGGGGTATTACGCTCAGAGTGGGTATTTAGATACAAAGAACCTGATAAATCCTGGCCCAGCACAAGCCCTGGTAGCGGGTGTTAGGGAGCCCCCCACCCTTTACACTTGTGGGGAGCAGCTCTGGGTTGATTTTTTTTTTTTTTTTGAGCATTTATTTTGCAGTGTGAGACACTCCGCTGAAGCAGGAAAGCACACTGCCATTCCTTTGCCTTCCATCCCAGCCCCCCTACAGCCTCACCTCGGGCCCCTTGTTGGCAGGCAGAGCCAGCTCTGGGCTGTATCTACCCAGATCAGCCAACAGAGAGAAAGTTCACAATTTTCGCCTTCCCGGGCTAGTTCCTGAACCATAATGCCTCCCTGAAATACCATATAAGGACTGGGTCTGATGGGATAACGTAGCCACATCCTCCTGCGTATCACAGACAACCCACAATGACAGGGGCTTGAATATATGAGGGCGTGTGTCTTTTAAGAAGAAATCTGGAGGCAGCCAAGCCAGAGCTAGTATGATGGCTCACTGGGGGAGGGCCTTCTGTTTGCTCTGCGACCTTCAAGGAGCCTTCTTAGAAGAGCCAGACAACATTCTGTTTATAGCTTATGACCACCCAGAATCCCTTTGCTCTTTGCAGTGGAGTTGCATTGAATTTATAAACTGAATATGAGAAATGTTAGCATCTTTACAGTCCAACTTCCAGAAGGTTATTCCAACATACTTACCCTCTTGAGATTAGCTGTACTATTTCCATAGATCAAACTGGACACCTATCAAAGAAGTATAGTAAGAATGTCCACTGCTCATTCAGGTGCTAATATAGCTTTCAGAGCACTTGGCAATGTATTATTTAGTTTGAGCTTTATAACCACCCTATGCAATGGAATCCTTAATCCTATTCACCTGGTGAAAGCAATTAAACCTCAGAGAAGTTCAGTAACTCGCTCACGGTCACACAGCACATAAGTGGAGGTGGAGGATTTAACCAGTTTTCCAGTGCTCTTGCCACTAATCACACTGTGTCCATCCCAACAATAGATGCTGAGATTTATCTTCCCCCCGACCCCAGAACTTTGTAAATGCATTTTGCTTCCTCCGGGGGTGGGTAGAGATGTATTCAACAATTTACTAGCTGGGTGAACCCTAAGGAAGAAAGTTCTAATGTCTCTAAAGCACGATTTAGACAATGCCTAGTACATGTGAAAAGAAGTCATCATTATAGAGTTACAGCCCATCACTTGTATATCCTGAAAAAAAAGGTCGTGGCCACACTTGGCTAGAAGCTAGCATGAAGTAAAAAAAACAAAACAGGGGCGCCTGGGTGGCTCAGTCGTTGGGCATCTGCCTTCGGCTCAGGTCGTGATCCCAGGGTCCTGGGATCGGGCTCCCTGCACCGTGGGGAACCCTGCTTCTCCCTCTCCTACTCCCCCTGCTTGTGTTCCCTCTCTTGCTATGTCTGTCTCTGTCAAATAAATAAATAAAATCTTTTAAAAAAACAAAAACAAAAACAAAACAAAACAAAAAAACAAAACAAAACAAAAAACCACACTACTGCACAGGAAGTGGCCACGTGACCCAGCCTGTCACCCCCGCTGCCCCTGTTCCTACTCTGCTGGAGGCCGCGTGACAGAGGGGCCCCAGTGCGGGCTCAGAGGCTGCCGGCCTGGGTAGGCGTGCCCACACCACCCCTCCCTGACTGCCGGGCCTGGGGCAAGGTATGGAACCTCTCCTGTCTCCGTTTTCTCATCTCTAAACAGGAAAAGTTTTCAATTAGCAATAATCGCGCCTCAGATAAACCTCATTGGCTACGATACTGCCACTGCGCAAAGCTTCTCATCTCTAAACAGGGACCCTAGTAATAGTTGCTGTCCTCGAGGGTGCTGTGAGGATGAAAGGAACGTGCACAGGTACACAGCATCACTCAGCACATAATACATGCTGGCTGTTGGCTGTATATATCTTATATCTATAAGAATTTATATATATACATTTATATATATACACTTCTTTCTGAGTCTTGCAGGTGCTGGCCGCCTTAGATGGCCTTAGGAAGAAGAGAAGTCTGAGAAGGATTGTTGACTGTTTTCTTTCTCTCTCTCTCTCTCCTCTCCCCCCTCGCAGGGCGAGCTCTTCCTGAACGACCAAACATGCAGAATTGTGCAGCGAGAACTCTTGTTTGACCTGGGTGTGGCCTACGGCATTGACTGCCTCCTGATTGACCCCACCCTCGGGGGTCACTGTGACACTTTTGCCACATACAATTTTTCGGTCAGTCCCCAAAACAGTACCGTAATAGGAGATGGTTGGGGTTCAGCCCTCACGATCCTGCATGGTCTCTGCCATGAAACCACTGAGGGCTGGTCCTCAGGGAGCCTGGGACCCACAAGATCTGAGGGCCAGATGATGGTGCTCTTCAGACTCAGAACCCACAAGCATCTACTTAGCCCTGCCCAGGCCTGGCACATTCCCGTTTACCCACCAGCCCACCTGTCCATTCATCCCCTCGCCGTTAAGGAAAGAGTTGCTGAGTACCAACTGCGTGCCCGTTATCCTGCAACAAGCTATGTCTTTTCAAACCCACCTATCTCTTCAATCATTTGCCCATTCATTCAATAAACATTTTTTGCTATTCTGCCAGATGAGACCATATAAAATTGCCATATTTGGCAGGGTATGATTACAAAAATGGCAACTTCATAGGGTTCAACCTAGTATTATATGCCCACACCGCCTTTGATTTACTCATTCATTCATTCATTTAACAACAGTGATTGAATGTCTACCCTGGGCCCTGCTTGTATGAGGCATTGTCATTTCACACCCATTCACCTGTCCAGTATCAAGTTAGAGTACTACCTTGGAGCCAGCCATTTGGCTCAATGCTCATCTTACCCCTAAAGGAATCCAACAATAGAAGTTGTTGTCAGCAACTCTGTGATGTAGATTTGGAAACTGAGTCTCAAAGAGGGGAAGTGGTTTGCATGGCCAATTCTGGGACTGGTTGGCCTTGGTGCCTGGCAACGTCTAGGGGTTCAAGAAATACCCCAAGTTCTGGAGATACCAGGCAGCCAAAGTAGGAGATGAAAAACCCGTTGTCCTTCCTGCTGTAGAGGTTGTGGCCTTCTTAACTTCCAAAGTATATCTGCACACATTTTTGCAGTTAATAGTTTCCATCAGCAGTCCCCTGAAGACCAAATAGCAGCGAGAATCATTGTCTCTAGTTTGTAGATCAGAAAACTGAGGGTCAAAGAGTGTGCCTGGCCAGAAGTATCCCAGCTGGTTTATAGTGGGCACATTTCCCACTGCCGCTGGACCAGATGCCTGAAGGACACTGCCCGCCCTGGTCCGGCTCTGTATAGCAGGGAACCCTTCACCTCAAACAACAAAAATCAAGGAGTTGAGGGCCAAGACAGACCTTCAGAATCCTCCATGGCAAAGTCGCAGTGTGCTTGCTTTTGCATTCTTGATCAGAGCCAGAATTTTAATCAAGATTAAGTTCTTTGTCAACTCTCCAAGGCATTAACCAAGGGCATATCCTTGGGTTGCCCAATATTCTTGATTTTTAAGCATTTCTTTTCTTGCGTACTAGGGAGATTGTTGGAGCTGCGCCAATACCCCCAGCTGCCCGAGGTGGAGTAAACCAAAGGTACTTATGAATGCAGTGATAATGTTTGGAGCGCAATGTTTGCTCCATCATCAGACCCCAGTATTCTGGTAGGTGTGAGTGTGTGTGCATGGGTGTGCATTTGCAGGTCTGTTGTATAACTGCAATTAGCCTCATTCTTTCGACAACCAGGCATCCTTAGCCTCATTGAGCCCAGGCAACCTGTCAACCCAGTACCCACCTTCTAGGAACTATCTAGAAAAATCGTGGATTGTAGACTTAAAAGGGACTTCAAAGATAATGATAATTATACAAATAATAGCTGCATTTTGTTGGCTGCTATCCCTGTCCCTGGCTGTGCACGGGCCCTTTATTTATTATACATTACCCCTCATTATAACTCTCATAGGAAGCTATTATTTCCTCCACTTATGGAAAAAAAAATGTATCTCAGAGAGGGTAAGCAATTAGGCCAAGACCACAGAGCTAATAAGGAGCAAAGCTAGAATTAGGGCCCAGAAAGCAACGTAGGAGTAATGGTTAAGCCAGTGAAATTTGGAGTCCACGGCTATGGGATCCAATTCCAGTGGGTAATCTTCGGCAAATTACATAATCTATATAGTTTTTCCTCCGTAAGATGGAGCTAATAACCATTCTGTGTGTGGCTATTAGGTAAAATGCATTTTAAAATGTGGGGACAGAGCCTGGCACATAGTAAGCACTCATTAAATACTGCTTTTTTACTTATCCCAAAGCCAATTTCCCTCTACTCTACTAGTAAAACCTCTTAACAAAAACACCCCTTGAATTAAAAAAAAAAAAAAAAAAAACACGCCTGCCAAACAAAATGGAACTATTCCTTCCCTACTGATGATTTGGGGGCCTTACCACAGAAGACCCTCCCCCATGGAAACCCTCTCTCCCCCACTCCCTCCCCAAGAAACCGCACCCTTTGCAAACAGCTCTAAGGGTCACCAAGTCCTTCCTCTTAAGACTGCGGAGAAATCCTTCTGTGGACTCTAGCTCTGCCCCCTCCCCCATCCATCTGCCTATCTACACCCCTAAGAAAAGAATTCCTTGTAAAGGGCTCCGGGGGCCATGGAGTCCCATTCTCAATTTGGGCAGTACCAGGATCCTCCGCTGGGGGCGGACTAGAGCCAAAGAGCCCAAGTCCGGGCGGTGGAAGGCGGAGGGTTAGTGCGCTTTCTTCCTTTAGGGCGTGAAGGAGAAGTGTCGATACAACGTGTCCTTCAAAGGGTACCTGGAAGGCTGCCGGGAGCAGTGCACCATGGTGATACGGCTCCCCAGGTGCTGCAAGGGCTACTTCGGGCGAGACTGTCAGGGTGAGGGCGCCTCTTAACCACCTCGCGATTCTGAAAGGATTGTGCGATCGGAAGTACGGACGCTGTGAAGCAGGGGTGGGGGAGGGGGCGTCGGAATGCGTTGCTCCCGGTAACCCCTCTAAGAAAAGATCCGCAATCATTCTAAAGAGTTGCGTAGCTTTCCTTCTACTTTTTCCTTGTGTCGTATTTTGTTTTTTACAGAGCTGAGACTCTCCTGTGCATCGATTGTCGTTGTGTTGTGCTTTTTTGCTCAGCATGATAGCATCAGACATTTCCCATGGTGCCAGAAACACCGTATTTCATTTCTGATGCTAGTCCAGGATACTGATGAGCACATGAGTTTAAATGCATAGAATTCTACCTTGGCAGGATGTTATGCTAATATGAGGTCTGGGGGCCATTGTTTCCTGGGCGCCCCACCCCATTATGGGATGTATGACATCACCTCCTTCTCTTGCCTCACCAGGAAAGGACTCCTTGCCAAAGGACATTTAGGCCCATCCTGAAATCTTGGTGTATAGATAGAACTTCTGGCCAATCCTAACAAATGCCATGGCACTTCCCATTGGCCACACATTGTTTTAATTAAGCACATTTATTGCATGCTACTTCCCATATATAACAACACATTTAAACCTGGCAACAACCTCTAAGAAGTAGATTCCATTGTTATCCCCACTTTACAGATGAGAAAATCGAGGCAGAGGGAGGCTAAGCAGCAAGCCCAAGGTTCCACAGAGTGTCCCCAGAAGCCATAGTTTTAACCACCATGGGTCCTCCATTCACTGTGGTCCAGTTGAGAAAATTCTGGGCTGGGAGTACACATGATTACCCAGTACCCACACTCCATCACTTAAGTGTGCACAAAAGTCAGTGGCGTCCCTTACATTTGCTCAGTGCTTTATGTTTTCAAAGTGCTCTCAGTTACAATAACATTGTTTTAAAAGATGTTATTTATTTGAAAGAGCGAGCACGAGCAGGGGGGAGGGGTAGAGGGAGAAGGAGGAGCAGACTCCCCGCTGAGCAGGGAGCCCAATGCAGGACTCAATCCCAGGACCCTGGGATCATGACCTGAGCCAAAGGCAAACGCTTAACCGACTGAGCCACCCAGGCGCCCTACAGTAACATATTTGATCCTCAGTCACAGTGTGGTCTAGGTCATCATCATCATCATCATCGTCATCATCATCTAGAGCTAAAAGAACTGAAGCTTCAAGAAATTCATCCCAGATCTACTCAAATCCAGGCCTCCTAACCCCCAAATACAACGCATGGTTCAGCATATTGCTCTGCCACGGTAGAATCCTATCAGATACATTTAAGTTCGTGCTCCAGAGGCCACTGGCTTGCCCTAAGCCTCTGGTGACACTATGTGGGTGTGTCCCCAGGGCCACGGTCTCTCTGGGCTCATGCAGATGAGCCCCGCAGCTGAGGGCCGATCAGCAGCACATAACAAAGGTGCTGAGCCGCTCTGGGTCTTGGGAGACTGTTAAGTCACTGCTGTCTCGTCTCTTCCAGCCTGCCCTGGAGGAGCGGATGCGCCCTGTAATAACCGTGGTATCTGCCTCGATCAGTACTCGGGTATAGGCGAGTGTAGATGCAACACGGGCTTCAACGGGACGGCGTGCGAGCTGTGCCTGCCAGGGAGATTCGGGCCTGACTGTCAGCGTACGTGGCCCCCACTGCCCCTGCTTTAGCCTCTTGTCCAGCCGTGTGCTGTCCTCGTCCGCATCACCTGCCTGACCCAGAAGCATCCCTCTTCCTCTCTCCCATCCACCCACCTCATCCGCCTGCCTCTACATGCTTTTTCCCTCCCTGAACGTACTCCCAGTTGCCATCCACTGAAAGAGCCCCATCTCTAGAAGTGCAGTGCACATCCCCTGCAGCCATCCACACAGGCGGTGGCTGAACAACACTCATTCAGTCGTTCAACCAACATGCGTTTAGAGTCCTTATTCATATTGACCGCTCATGTTTACGGTTAGTGTGTACGGAGCACCTACTGTGTGCCAGGCAGGTATGTTTTATCATTTAATCCTCACAACTACCCTTCGTGGGAGGTACTGTTATCATCCCTACTCACCAGATGTGGAAACTGAGACACAAAGGGGCTAAGTGACTTGCTCAAAAGCCAGGAAACGTTCTAAGTTGTAGGGATACAGTGGTGTTGGGAGGGGCCAGATCCCAACTCTCAAGGAATATACGCTCAGAAACAAAGGTAGTTATAAAGGTATAAAGAAAAAGAAGCAGGTGAAGGGGATGCGGAAGGCAGGCAGGCACTGTTTTAGAAGACATCTCACACTGGGCATTTTGAGGCGAGACTGCAAAGAGGTGGGGGCGGGTGTGGGGACCTCCAACGGCAGCTCTGTGCGCACGAATTTGCAGTCATGCTGGAAATGTTCTGTAACTCTCCCATCGGGAATGGGAGCCACTAGCCACATGTGGCTCTTGAGCACTCAAAATGTGTGACCAAGGAACTGATTTTTTTAAATTTTAATTAGCTTAAGCTTACATAGCCCCAGGTAGTAGCAAGGGCTACTGTGCGGGGCGGCGCAGAGCAGAGGAATGGCTCTCCTGGAAGAGAAACGAGCACATGCGAGGGTCTCGAGGCAGAAGTGGGCGTGCCGTGCATCGGTGGTGGTGAGCAGAGTGGGCAAAGAGGAGGGGAGGAAGGAAATGAAGTCTGAAGACCACCAGGGGCCAGGTAACGTAAGAGTTTCTTGGCCAGAGACAGCTCTTCATCTATTCTAAGCGTAATGCGCGGCCAGTGGAGGACTGTGAATGGCGGAGTGAGTTGAGCAGATTAGAAAGGATTGCTTCAGCTGCCCCAAGGCGAACACACGGTGAGAGAGCAAGAGCAGAAGCAGGGTCCCCTCTGGGGAACTGAATGCAACAACAGAGGTGAGAGCCAGGGCTGCCTTGGGCCAGGGGCATAGTGCTCAGGGTGGCAAGAAGAGAAAGAATTGGTGCATACCTTGAAGATTTCACTGTTAAATAGATTTCTCTGTTAGGAGACCCCAGATAAGGTTCTGTCCTCTTCCTATTCTGTTACATACCCTACGATGCCCTCTACTTCTGTGTTTATAACACTCACCAAGTTTATAACTACATGTTCAAAAGCCAGTTCCTCCTAGACTGTAAGCCCCGTGAGAGCAGGAACCTTATGGTTTATGTGGTTCACGGTAAGCTCATTGCCTAGTTGTGTCCAGCCCATGCTAGCCACTGACTATGTTATTCTGAATGAATGAATGAAAACGATGACGTAAGCATGGTCCTCCCACACTGACAACACAGCCAACAGGTGGTCAGTGAGCTGGCTGATTGGATTTCCATCCCTGCTCACTGATTGCCCATCACCCTCCAATTTGCTTTACAGTCTGCGGCTGCTCAGCCCACGGACAGTGTGATGACAGCACCACGGGCTCCGGGCAGTGCTTCTGTGAAACGGGATGGACGGGCCGCTTCTGCGACACTCAGACAGGTCTGTGCCGGGAGCGGGCAGCTCCCTGCAGCCCCGCACTGCGGCAGGGCCTCCCGGAGCACCCAGCTGAGGGGGGGGGGGCTCTGCGTGACCCCTGGAAAAAAACAACAAAGCAGGCGTTTCCTTTCCCACACGGAAAAGACGATCTGGATACGTGGCCCCAGGCTTCAGGAGGTTTGGGGACTTGAGGGAAAACTGGCTGAAAAGATTTAACTCAAACCCACGAAACAAGCATGCGGTCCTGTGCAATCACGGAAGGACCCAGCTTAGGCAGACAATACAGGGCTGGGCAGGAGTGGTCCCTCAGGATCGTGGTCCTGGGCCCAGACGTGTGCCAACGCAGAGGCCGAGTAGGTTTCACAGAAAATGCACACTTCTCTGGAGTCTGGGATCTGACCCCTGGTTCTGCTAGTTACTAGATGAATGGTCCTGGGTAACCCACCGGGTCTGGGCCTCCATGCATTCATCCACAAAAGGAAGTGCCTGGGGGTGTCTGGGGGGCTCAGTCGTTAAGCGTCTGCCTTCAGCTCAGGTCATGATCCCAGGGTCCTGGGATCAAGCCCCACATCGGGCTCCCTGCTCAACGGTAGGCCTGCTTCTCCCTCTCCCACTCCCCCAGCTTGTGTTCCCTCTCTCGCTGTGTCTCTCTCTGTCAAATAAATAAATAAGTAAATAAAAAAGAAGTGCCTGTTCCACCCTTTGCAGGGGAAGAGGCGCTGACAAGAGCTGCCATTATCATTGTCAATCATGATCCTCGTCACACGATCTAGATCCTTCCTGAGCAGCCAGTTTTCTGAGGCGTCCCATACACCCTGAACCCTGAGTTCTGGTGGAATGTCCAAGATGTGGAGGTTGAATTACCCACTGTGAACCACTAGGGGCAGGAGGGCATGACTAAGTTCTCCCTCTGGGCTTAAGCAACCTGAGATCCCAGAATCCCTGCACCTCCCCTCCTCCCTGACCACCCCGTGGCTCCACGTGCTTGTTGACTGGTCCGCCCCATTCACTCACCAGAGCTCCAGACTTCTCCCAAGCTGAGCGGTGCCCTCAGAAGGCCATGGAATTTCTCCTCCAATTCAACCATCTCCTTCTGGGGACCCCATACCCATAGGGCCAAAGAGCTAATCTGCCAAATGTATCCTTGTTGAGGTATAAAGTTTTAACTGGTTGCCCATAAAGGTGACATATTACCATTTAATCTGACTAACATTGCAGAGTTAATGTGTTAATATTACGTAGTAATTCTGGAATCTCAGAATCTCCAGGCTGGGAGGAACCTTAGCAAATCACCCTATCCTCCCGCAGAAGGGGCACTTCTGAAACACGGGGACAGGCCAGACAGCGAGTCTTGGTGCATCCCGCGTCCTCACACCACAGGTACAGCAAGAATGGTAACCTCTTTGTTTGCAGCCTTGCCCCCCGTGTGCACGCCTCCTTGTTCTGTTCACGCCACGTGTAAGGAAAACAACACGTGTGAGTGTAACCTGAGTTATGAAGGGGACGGATTCACGTGCACAGGTAGGTGCTGTTGGGACGCGTGTGAAATAGAGCGGGGCAGGAGCAGAACGGGACTTGGTCAGAATGCCTGGACTTCATCCTGACCCTTCCACTCCTGCCTGGGCCATTTTCGCAATACCTACCCTCTCTGTGATTCTGTCTCCTTAGTGGGTTTGCCATGCCTGACCCACCCACCTCCCAGGTCATTGCTCTGAAATCACTTTGCACGCTCAAAGTAATGCACTTTATTGTATAGTGTTTTTGTAACTCTCCAGGTAATCCAGCCTTACTTCAAAAAAAAATTCAGAAGATACATTATAGTACTAAAAAAAAACAACAGTTACTCTCATCAGTTGGTGAAAATCACTCTGACCACTGCCATGTCTGTAGTTAGTAGTTAAGACATAGGTTCACCCGTGCAGAGACCCAAAGGGACAGTGGCATAAACAAGGCAAATGTTTAGATGTGTATTTTTATCTCATATAGTAGTTTGAATGGAGGCATCCAAAGCTAACATAGCTCTGAAAGGACATCTGGGAGCCCAGACTCCTTCTATCTTGTTGCTCTGCCACCATTCACTTGCCTGGCCTGAGACGGTCAGTAGCATCAGCACATCCCAGGCAGCAGGATCAGGAAGGTGAGGAAGGAGGCAAACTTCCTTCCCTTTAAGGATGCACCTAGAAGTCGTTAAAAATTTTGTCTGTTCCCATGCCATCGGCTGGAGCCCCATCATCTGTCATACCTAGTTGCAAAGGAGTCTGGGAAATGTAGTCTTCATTTAGGCAACCATGAGCCCACTAAAAATCTCTTACTATAGAAGAAGGAGACAATAGGGCGCCTGGGTGGCTCAGTCGGTTAAGCGACTGCCTTCGGCTCGGGTCGTGATCTCAGGGTCCTGGGATCGAGCCCTGCATTGGGCTCCCTGCTCTGCGGGAGGCCTGCTTCTCCCTCTCCCACTCCCCCTGCTTGTGTTCCCTCTCTCTCTGTGAAATAAATAAATAAAATCTTTAAAAAAAAGAAAAAAGAAAAAGGAGACACTAGATATTGGGAGAAACCTACCAGTCTATGCCACATGTACTTGCTAACTTTTTCATGAATAAATATGCAAATAAAGATACATAGTTTCTTTACAGAAATGAGATCTCACTATACCTGCTGTTTTGTAATCTGCTACAAAGCAGTCCAGAACTAGGTCACTGATCAACAACCGCAGCAAAGACCCAGGTTCTCTCTCTCCACTCTGCTCTCCTTAGGATGAGGCCTTTTGTCCTCTTTATTCTCTCAAAATCTCAAGCAGCTGCCATGACTCCAGGCAAAAGCCAGGCAAGAGACATCAGATGGCTTCCCTGCTGCTCCTGAGGCTAGAGCTAATCTAGTATTGGGTTGAAATTTGGGAGATTGTGAAAACAAAGGTCCTATCGAGTAGCACAACACAGTGGGGAAAGCATGGGCTTTGGGGGTCAAACCAAGCCAAACCAAGTTTAAATCCCAGGCCCACCACATAATCACCGTTTTGCCTTTGTCAGGTCAGTTAAACTCTCTGGGTTTCAGTTTGTTCATCTGTAGAATGGGGGCAACAATGCCCATCTCATGAAGTGCTCAAGAGTACCATAACTCCACACACACACACACACACACACACACATGCACGCACACACACACGCACACAAACACACACACAACTGTCTTAACATTAAAAACCCAAACTCACTCCAAAAACTATCGAAGTGGAGCCTAGAGGTATGTGACAAAGGGGGTCAGAGGTGCACAGGGGTCATCAGGCCTGGTCTCGGAGGCTATCAGCCGCAGGATTCTAGTGTTTGCAAAGGCTAGCCCAGGGGCTACAGGGAATGGGGAGAGAAGACCCCAACATGCTGGGGCCCATTTTCTTCCCAATGCCACTCATCCCAGGGTGACCCATGCCCCCGTCTGAAGCCCACATTCTACAGACAATGATGAGCCCTCTCCCCTCTGCTCCTGCAGTTGTGGATTTCTGCAAACAGAACAACGGGGGCTGTGCGAAGGTGGCCAGGTGTTCCCAGAAGGGCACAAAGGTGTCCTGCAGCTGCCTGAAGGGCTACAAGGGGGACGGCCACAGCTGCACAGAGATAGACCCCTGCGCCGATGGCCTCAACAGTGGGTGTCATGAGCATGCCACCTGCAAGATGACCGGCCCGGTGAGTCTCTCCTCCCCCTGGGAAACTTGGGAGCAGTTCTGTGCCTTGCTCAGCCTCGCTTCACTCTGCTTACCATTCGGCCTCCTCCTCAGCTTCCTTCCCACCGGACTCTACGTCTTGTTAAGTCCCAGACTAAATGCCAAGTGGTGTCCTAAGCAGAAAAGGGACATGAGCAGGAAAACTGGTGAAATCCACATAAAGTCTATTATTCAGTTGATAGTAATGTGCCACCATTCATTTCTTAGTTTTGTTTTGTTTTTTTATTAGAGAGAGAGAGCACAAGAGCAGGGGGAGAGGGAGAGGGGAGGGAGAAGCAGACTTTCCGCTGAGCAGGGAGCCCAATGCGGGGCTGGATCCCAGGACGCCGGGATCATGACCTGAGCCTAAGGCAGATGCTTGATCGACTGAGCCACCCAGGCACCCCCATTTCTTAGTTTTGACGAAGATACTATGATTAGGTAACGTAGGGGAACCTGGAGAAGCGTATATGGCAACTCTCTCTGCTATCTTGGCAACTCTTCTCTAAATCTAGAATTATCCAAAGTAAAAAGTTTATTAAAACGAAAAATGCCGGCAAGGAGTGGGGGGAAAGTGCAGGTTTGGGCACCCACTCAAGTCTTTTTAGAATAGGATCAGTGCCCTGGTGCCCAGTTCATCTGTTGGGAAGAGAAGATGGTGGAAGATAATGTCCGTTACAGTCTTTAAGTGTGAACTTAGAGTCAGTCTCTGAGTCTTAGCTCCCGCACTTACACTCTGTAGCCTGGGGCCAGCTACTTGATTTCTGCAAGCCTCCGTTTCCTCGTTTGCCAGGTGAGCCTAATAATAATACAGCCCTCATAGAATTGTTGTGGGGATTAAGTGAGATCATTCATTGATTCGGCAAGGGGTCATCAGGCACCTACTATGTACTGTTGTCGGGCCCAGGGATGTAGCATTGAAACGTGTGGGGAGAGGGGCAATGCTCTGTGCAGGAACAGGTGCAGGAGATACTTCCAGAAAGCCCCAAGAGTCAGGAAGAACATAAATTAGGCCAGTGTGATAGAAGGGACGGGGAGAATTGCTTTATTTAATGGGTCAGGACTCTGTCTCCGAGGAAACGACATTTGAGCTGAGATGACATTTCGTCATGAGCCTGTACAAACATGAGATGTGGCCGTGACTTAATTGCCACTATTTACAGGCGAGGCATTTTCCTGGTGCTTCTGAGCATCTCCCGTACTGGATGGGGGCCCGCAGAGCACATAGGGGTCCTGGGGTCCTAGAAAAGGGGCTTCTCATCTTTTCGGCTCTCCCCACAGGGCAAGCACAAGTGTGAATGTAAAAGTCATTACGTGGGAGACGGGATGGACTGTGAGCCGGAGCAGCGGCCCATCGACCGCTGTTTGCAGGACAACGGGCAGTGCCACGCCGATGCCAACTGCGCCGACCTCCACTTCCAAGGTCAGTGTGGCTGGGGGCTGCCTTCAGGCTTGGGGAAGGGACTCGTGCAAGAGCGAACGGGAACGGAATTAAAAACCGGGCCAAACTGCCCGCGCGTTGCCCAGGACCCAGTGCCCAGGGGGGAGCGGGCTTCGGCAGCAGAGGACTGGAATCACTCGCATCTGGACCCGGAGTCTTAGAACCAGGAGGGAGCGCAAAGGTCATCCATGGTGAATTTTCCTGATACATGCTTTCCCCAAGTTGCTTAGCAACCATCGACTGGAACTGAATCTAAGGAGCATAGTTTAGGGCTTAAATAAGAAAGAGGAAGCACCTGCCATGTGTAGATGCAACTTCTCAGCAGTTGTTTTGATAATACAACTTGATCGGCAGGTAGGGCATTCTCCTCCAAGGCTGATCTGAATGGCTTGTAATAAACCCACAGGGGTCATCAAACTAGGAATCACAACACACAACAAAGTAGAAAGCCAAACGGGATGTGCAGAGGTGCAGGTGATAGGGCATCTTGAAACCTCATGGAGGAAATCCACGAAGGACCCAGGGACGTCATTCTGAGCCAGGGCAGGGAGGGACTGCAGGGGTTCAGAGAGCGACTTGGGGCATTATGTGCTATGGCCGATCAGGGTTTATTGCATGTCTCTGACTGGTATGGGGTTGTTTTAGAGACATGGTAATTCTAGTGAGGCAGTTTTTACGTATCTCAATAATAACTATTGAGTTAACACCTGTTACGTACTGTCTTGGATTGCTACCATCGACTGGGTGGCTTAAAAACAACAGAAATGTGTTTCTCGCCATTCTGGAGTCTGGAAGTCCAAGATCAGGGTGCCAGCATGGTCAGCTTCTAGGGAGGGCCCTCTTCCAGGTTCAGACTGCTGTCTTCTTGTGTCCTCACATGCAGAAGGGGCTAGGAAGCTCTCTGGGGTCCCTTTTATAAGGGCACTAATCTGGGACGTGTGGCTGGCTCAGTCAGTAGAGCATGCGACTCTTGATCTTGGGGTTGTGAGTTTGAGCCCCATGTTGGGTGTAGAGATTACTTTAAAAATACACACACACACACACACACACACACACACTAACCCCATGCAAGAGGGCTTTCCCCTCATGACCTAATTACCTCCCAATGGACCCACCTCCTAATACCAACACATTCGGAGTTAACATTTCAACCTATGAATCTGGGGGGACACAAACATGCAGTCCATAACATGAACAAAATCCTAAGACACCTCAAATCCCTTTTGGGGATGAGATAGAAGAAGCATAAGCAAGGAAAATACACAAGATATATGACATTTTCTCCTTGCAAGGGGATTCCCAGTGTAGCTGAAGAAATTTTTTAAACTGAGAAGACAAGGAAAGGCAAGTCACAAAACAGAAGACAGCAGTTTATCTCGTGCTGATGGTTCAACTGAAATGAGAGAGAGCAAGAATAGAAAAAAACTGAAAGCAGGGACTCGAACAGATACGTGTACACCCATGTTCCACCAAAAGGTGGAAACAACCCTAATGTCCATCAACAAATGAATGGATAAATACACTGTAGCCTATCCCTGTGGTGGGATATTATCTGGTGCTGGAAAAGGAAGGAAACTCTGGCATATGCTGTAACATGAATGAAACTTGAAAACATTATGCCATGTGAAATAAACCAGACACCACAGGACAAATATTGTGGACACATGCAAGGGATCTGTAACAGGCAAATTCATAGAGACAGAAAGTAGAATAGAGATTACCAGGGGCTGTGGGAAGGGGGATGGAGAGTCACGATTTGATGGTGACCACATTTCTGTTTGGAATGATGGAAACATTCTAGAAATGGATAGTGGTGATGGTTGCATAACTTGTAAATCTACTTAACACCACTGAATTGTACCCTTAAGATGGTCAAAAAAGTAAATTGTATGTTATGTATATTTACCACTGTAAAAAAAATATTTTGAAGAATAGTCGGAGATGGGAAAGATCTCTGGGTAAGATGAGAGAGGGAATCATTAGAGAAGCCTAATAGAGGCCTGGGACTATGGTGGAGACTCAAAAGATGTCAAGCCAAAGACCTCAAGGTAACAGGGCCTCAACTAGGAAGAAGGGTGAGCCCAGGGCACCCCTATGGGCAGAGAGGGTGGTGCTCTCTTTCTGTCTCAAGAGAGCAAACCCCGTGGTGGTTGGGTTAAAGCAGATGGGAGGGAATATGGCGCAACATTTGAAAGCTTGGTTGGGGACATTCTATGTTCAAGGTGAGGCTACCAAGCAGAGGGATTCTATAGGCAGTTGCTATTTAGGATGGGGGCTGAAATGAGCAGCTGGGACCAGGGACGTTGATCTGTGAGTCATTTACCTCAAAGAGTGTGAAGTCAAGAAAGTGCTTGGCTTTTTTCTTTAGGGCACGGTCCATCAGCCAGTCCTGCCCGTTCCCACAACTGACTCACAGGGGGAAATCTATTCGGCTCTTCTTTTCCGGGGGGCTTTTCTCTTCTGCTGTCTCATGAATGCTAAGAAAGTGTTGGGAGTTTTACTAAGTGACTGAGCACCATAACTGAACCCACCTTCTGTTGAAGCTGAGTGGTTACCCTTAGCAAGACAGTATGGCATTGGGATAAGACCCCAGCTTTCCCTGTGGGCACGGATACAGAGCCAACCCACACTCAGGAGGACATGCCTACTCTTACAGTTCAGAGGAAGGCAAACTGGTGCAGCCTTTATGGCAACCAGTTTAACCATGTGTGCTGAGAGCCATAAAATAATTCACGCCAAGACTTGGTAGCTCCATTTCAAGGAACCTATCCAATAGACACACAATCTAAGAAGGGAGTAAAGATAAACATACCATCTCAGCATTACTTTGTATCATAAAAGATTATAAATAACACATATCTAACAGTCAAGGATGATCAAATGTACTGTTACACATCCACTCAAATGCATGATTAAGAATCATGTTGCCTTAGCAAGAAGACAAAGAAAAACATCTATCCATCCTTCCCCAAACTGTTATGCTGGTAAGTGTTTGCATTTTAGATAGGGCTGACAGGATCCTACAACCTGTGGAATATGGACTATGGTCAAAGATCTTGAGCTTAGCTCTTTTTTGGTGTAGAAAGTGACATTTTAGTGGCATTTGGTAATGAACTTGACAATGTAAAAATGTAACTCAGTTCTTGAACTGTCTCTGGTCTCTGCTTTCAATTATCTGGCTAAAACAGATTTCAGCCAGGAAAAAATGATAAATCTTTCAGTATCTTAGGGGAGAAATGGCTAGAAAACTTTTTTAAAGGCATAGTGGCAATCAGAAAACATACAGTCCTTGGCGAAAACTCTCTTTAAAGTATTTTTTCATGGCTGTAAAGTTCACAAAAATTATTCAATTATAAGTAGTGAGGGGGAAATCCTGTTGCTGGAGAAAATTTATAATATGGGGGGAATAATCATGATTCAATGTTAAGTTTAAAAGAAGATTTCTAAAAACTCTATATGCAAGATGTTGCCACATTTGTAATGTATATGACATTTAAAGGAAGAGGTAAAAAGACTAGAAGAGTATGAAGTTATATCATAATAAAAAGTTACCAAAAAAGAAAGTAAAAATTCTTTAGGGGAAGTACGCCAAAATGTTAGCCCTGGAGTAATGATTATTTCCAGGGAGTACGATTATAGGTGATTTTTGTTTATTTTTCTTACTTGGATGGGTTGCCCAAATTTCTACAATGAAATGTGCTGTTCTTATAATGAGAAAAGAAGTGAATATTTTAAATGATGTGCTTCAACATACCTTGAAGGGAAATGGTTCGCACCCTGGAATACAGCTCGTCTTCTGCTTTGCCAGTCCTTTGCCAGGAGCCCTGCCAACCAGCCGGGCTGACCTGGACGATTGCTCTCTTTTCCCTTCTAGATACCACCGTCGGAGTGTTCCATCTCCGCTCCCCACTGGGCCAGTACAAGCTGACCTTTGACAAAGCCAGAGAGGCCTGTGCCAACGAGGCGGCAAGCATGGCAACCTACAACCAGCTCTCCTACGCCCAGAAGGTGGTCCCCAGTTAGTCAGCACCACGCAGGCAGGGTCTGCAGGGGACGAGGAGCAGCCTCTTCTTAACACGAGGGAGACCTGGGCTGTTGCCTTCTTGGAGGGGAAGGAGGGTGCTCCTGGAGCAATGATAGCAATTCGTCGCATCCATCAGACATGTCCTGTGTATCGGGCACCGTGCCTGCCGGTGCTTTGTTGACAACCCTGTCCTTCCTTACAACGTCCCTGGAAGTAGGCATCACTATTCCCATTTTACAGACGGGGCAACTGAGGCTCTGAAAGGTTAAGTAATGTGCCCAGTGTCACCCAGACAAGAGGTGGCAGATCCAGTATTCAAAGGTAGCCCTTACTCCATGACATTCAACAGCCAAGGCAGAAGCATAGACTGGGAGTGCATGCCTCACAGCTGAAAATCAGAAGGAGTTCCATCACCATAGGCTTAGGATCTCCCTGAACCCACAAAACAGCCCAGTTTCTCTGAAATGTCTGGAGGGGCTGTGAAGGTCATGAATGGGGATTGCCCCAGCTCTTGGCTGCAACCAGGTCGGAGATGGAGCTCTAGCGAAGGCTACTCTCTTGGCCCCAAAAACCAGAAGCCCTGCTTATTTGGAAAGGCCAGCACCTTGGAGTTACCAGCTAGCAATTGCTCAGCAGGTGCAGAGGAGGTGACTGCCTATACAGTATGATTCTAGGGCCGCTCCTCCAGCCTCCCTCACCATCCAGTCTCTGCCTTCCTTCAAACCTGGCATTTCTTTATCAAGCAACAAAACCTCTGATGCCAGGCCCCAGCATATTGGAGGGTCTGAATTTTTGCTTCTCCTGCTTGCCGATTTTGTAACCTTGATCAGGCCATGGAAACCTCTGTCCTACTTGGCATGTTTGTATAGGACTAAAGGTAATAGGGCACAGTGACGGGTACATTCAGTTTCTAACATTAAGAGCTCTGGAATGGACTGCTCGGGCTTGAATCTCAGCTTAACTACTTGCTGGCTGTCTGACTTTGAGCAAGTTACTAACTCCTCTTTGCCTCAGCTTTGCCAATTATATGATAGGGACTTTTTTTTTTAAGTTTCTATCTTATAGGGTTGGTGTGAGGGTTAAAAGTGCTGACACAGGGAAAGCCCTTTACAATAGAATCTGGCCCAGAGTAAGGCCTCAATAAGTATTACAATGATGATAATGATGGTGATGATGGTGGTGACAGTGATGGTGATGATACTGATGATGATGGTGATGATCATGGTGATGGTGATGATGGTGATGAGGTTGATGATGGTGATGATCATGGTGGTGATCATGGTGATGGTGATGATGGTGATGATCATGGTGATGATCATGGTGATGGTGATGATGGTGATGAGGATGATCATGGTGATGATCATGGTGGTGATCATGGTGATGGTGATGATGGTGATGATCATGGTGATGATGGTGATGATGGTGATGATACTGATGATGATGGTGATGATGGTGATGAGGATGATGATGGTGATGATCATGGTGATGATGATGGTGATGGTGATGATGGTGATTATAGTGATGATGATGGTGATGATCATGGTGATAGTGATCATGGTAGTGATCATGGTGATAATCATGGTGATGATGGTGATGATGGTGATGATCATGCTGATGATCATGGTGATGGTGATAGTGATGATGATGGTGATGGTGATGACAGTGATGATCATGGTGATAATGATGGTGATGGTGATGATAGTGATGATGGTGATGGTGATGACAGTAATGGTGATGATGGTGATAATGATGGTGATGATGGTGATGGTGATGATGGTGATGATCATGGTGATAATGATGGTGATGATGGTGATGATCATGGTGATGATGGTGATGATGGTGATGGTGATGATGGTGATTATCATGGTGGTGAAGATCAATTCAAGTTCTATCAACGCATAGGCAGAAGAATTTGCACCCAGGAGTAGATGGCTAAGAGTAAATTTAATTTGAGAACACACAGAAATGAGTGTGAAGGACTTGGGCACCAAAAGATAAAAAGGGTACCACTTTCATCTGTTCAATGAATCAATCCAGAAAAATTTAATGAACAGCTACTATGTTCCAGGCACAGGGGTACAGTTGGGAAAATGAGCCATAACCCTGACTCCATGGAGTTTACAGTCTGATGGGAGAATCAGACATGAACTAAAGGAGCCCACACCAAATATGAAATTGGAGTCGATCCACGGCCCTGTCTGTGTCCCTACAGGCCAAGTACCACCTCTGTTCAGCAGGCTGGCTGGAGAGTGGGCGAGTGGCCTACCCCACAGCCTATGCCTCCCAGAACTGTGGCTCCGGCATTGTTGGAATAATAGACTACGGACAAAGAAACAACAAGAGTGAAATGTGGGATGTCTTCTGCTATCGGATGAAAGGTAACTACCCCAGCTACGCTTCAGATTCCAGGCCACGCAGCTGCTGAGCATCCTCAGCCTGGCCAGCCAACCTCCAAGGGAGAGCTGGAGCAGCCCAGGCCCCTCCCTCACCAGAGTGGGACCCTGTGTGCCCCTGCCTTCCAGATGTGAACTGCACCTGCAAGGTGGGCTACGTGGGAGATGGCTTCTCGTGCAGTGGGAATCTGTTGCAGGTCCTGACGTCCTTCCCCTCGCTGACGAACTTCCTCACAGTACGTACCCTGTACCCTGTCTGCTTGGTTCTGCCTCAGGGAAGGAGCGCTTGCCTCAAGGCTGTGATTCCAGAGGCGGGTCCTTGAAAGAAGCCCCCTGCGCACAGTCACGGTTAAGGGCATGGGCAGGGGACCACACTGCCTGAATTTGAAGCTTGGGTTTGCCACTTGTGGAACCACCTTCGACAAGTTACTTCCCTCTCTGGGCCTCAGTTTCCCCAGTAAAATGGAGAGGATGACAGCCCCAGCCTCCTAGCATGATTGTGATAACGAAAGCACTTAGACCTGTGGCCACACGCGGAAATGGCCACACTGGGGCTAGCTAGTAGGAGCCTGTCTTTTTGCATCTAGAGCAGCTCGAGGGTCTGATCTGCAGGAACAAGAGGCTCTTTGGTCTTCGCAGACGAGGCGGGGCACAGTTAGCTGGGCCGGCCTGGTGACCGGACAGTTATCAATGTGGAGTCAACCTGCACTTAGCACCGCCCTTAACAGTCAATTTAATACTCTACAAGTTATGCCTCGTGAAGAGAAAGCTCCAGTTGGAGAAGGATCTGGTGCCAACAGATCAAAGAACTGAGCTAATAATAACAACTAGATCAAGAATAACATTTCTTGAGCATTTACTTTGCACTGTGCGTGCGTGAACCCCTTCAGAGCACTTATAACTCAGCCCACAGAATGTAAGCTCCCTAAGAGAAAGGATTTTCTCTGCCTTGTGGCTGGCATATAGTAGGCGCTCAATAAACACTTGTTACTAGGAATAAATTCTCATGCAAACTTATGAGGTCACTTCTGCTATTATCCCCACTTTGTAGATAAAGAAACTGAGGCTTACCAAGGTCAAGGGCACAGCCACGGAGAGGGAACTAGGCATAAGTGTAGGGCTTACAGGATCAGGGCAGAAGTTAAAACAAGGGCTCCAAAATGGTGAGACTTTATCCACAGACCGAAGTATCCCTCTAACTGTTCTAAAATTCAGGGTTACCATAAACACACTAAAGACAATCACTCAAACCGGTATTTCTGCCGTGCGGGAGCTTGGCTTGTGACAGCATTCAGAAAAAAAACTGTCGGAACAAGACCCACTGGCTGTGTGCCCCTCAGCAGATTAATTAACTTCTCTGGGCTTCAGTGGACCTGTCGACATAGCGACAAAGTCGAACTGGGTAGTGACGTTTCTTAACCATCTGAGCCATGGGTAGTGATGTTTCTTAAACTGTTTCAGCAAGTATTTATTGAGCACCTACTACGTGCTTGAGATGTATCAGTGAGCAAAATAGACATACAAACTAATAAACAAAATAAATAAGTACATAGTAGTGAATGCTAGGAGGTGATTATATATACTGTGGGGGGAAAGGAGGGGAAGGGTGGAGTAGAGTGGGGGAGGGGTACCACCACAGGGTTCCCATTGCAGGGTGATAAGGGACGGCCTTGGTGAGAAGAGGACACCTGAGGCGAGGGAGTTAGCCATGCAGATGTGGGGCAAGAACAGTCCAGGCAGAAGGATGAAAGGCAAGAGTGGCCACACAAGTTTGAAGAATGGCAAAGAAGCCAGTGCGGCTGGAGCCGAGTGAGGGACGGAGGGGCCAGCTGCGCCCAGGGGCAGCGGGGTACAGGGTCCAGGTGGTTTGGGCCTCATGGGCCATTCCTCGTAAGGCCTTTGGTTTTCCTGTGAGTGAAGTGCAGGCCACTGCGAGGTTTCAACAAGAGGAGACTCAAAATTTGACTTAGATTTCAAAGGACTGCCCGGGTGGCCATGTTAAGAATGGTCTTGATTCTGTGATGTGGCTGTGATGTGGTAGGGTTCGTAGAGGAAAGAAAAAGTGCTCCTAAAATTCTGCCAAGAGGCGGCCAGAAGAAACAGCAGCCGGAGGTGGGGCCAACGTCAGGAACATTCCCGGATGGGTGGTGCCCCGCGACCGCCCTCCCTGACCATCCCCTCTCGTCCCCCCCGACCCACCGCCACCCCAGCCCTTGCACACCAGAGCTGATCACTCTTTCCTCTCCCCAGGAAGTGTTGGCCTATTCCAACAGCTCAGCCAGAGGCCGGGCATTTCTGACCCACCTGACGGACCTGTCGATCCGCAGTACCCTCTTTGTGCCACACAACAGCGGGCTGGGGGAGAACGAGGTGAGGCGGGGGCCTGCCGTCTGTGCTTCAGACTAGTGCTTCGCCAGGATCTGTTATCTGTCAACACAAGTCACCCCAAAACTCAGTGGCTACACAGGTGCTCAGCTCACACCGCTGTGGTCCTGGCCAGGCCTGCTCACGGGTCTGTGATGGCCTGGCCGTCCGCCGACGGAGGCCTCCCGTCCTCCAGAGGACCAGCCCAGGCGTGTTCTTCTGGTGCTGGCAGCAAGTGGTAATTAGGAACGAGCCCCCATTTGGTCACATCGGCTAAGAGGCCACTGGTCCAACAGGTCATGCGGCTGAGCCCAAAGTCAGAGTGGGGAGCGCTCAGAGTTACGTGGCAAAGGGCACGAATGCAGGAGGGGTGCGGAAGCAGAGCCCCGGAGGCAGGCAGTCCCCCACACGAGCCTTCTTCACCTCTGGGCACGCGGAGGGGATGGCAGCTCCACACAGGCGGCTGACCGCCGGCTCTGGCAGCCCCAGCCCCGTCCCCCCGAGGGCTGAGAGGAGCGGGACCCCTGCCCACGGCTCCGCACTGGAGACCCAGCCTTCCTGAGCACGATCTCAGTGCCCCAGGCTAGCTAGAGGCGCACCCCTGGCAGAGCCCAGACAAGCAAAAGCCTGAGGGAAGCTTGGCGTTCCTCCTCTCCACGTGCAGGCAGAAAACCAAGGCCAGGAGAAGTGATTTTTTTTTCTTTGTCATCCTTATTATTAAAAGTAAGATTGCCTGGCTTCTACAGACCATTCTTATGTTTCTCCTTTCCTCTCAGACGCTGTCTGGGCGGGACATTGAGCACCACCTCGCCAATGTCAGCGTCTTTTTTTACAATGACCTTGTCAACGGTACCGTCCTGCAGACTAAGCTGGGAAGTCAGCTCCTCATCACCTCCAGCCAGAACCAGCAACAACCGGTATGAAAAATCTTCTGGATTCACTGGCAGAACTGGAGAGAATACATGCAAAGCTCGCAGCGTGCAGTAGGGGCTTAAGAGATGGCAACTGTTATAATGTGAAAGTAAACACTAAACCTGCAGTCCAGGACGGTGTTAGCTGTGCACGGTGGGACCCCATGCCGTTAGGCAGCCCCTACCCCTTGGGGAGGAAACCACTGGTGACCACCAGCCCTGGAAACTGGTAATGATGACCGAGGAACTTTACATGAAACCATTTTTATTTTTATTTTTAAAGATTTTATTTATTTGACAGAGAGAGACACAGCGAGAGAGGGAGCACAAGCAGGGGGAGTGGGAGAGGGAGAAGCAGGCTTCCCACGGAGCAGGGAGCCCGATGCGGGGCTCGATCCCAGGACCCTGGGATCATGACCTGAGCCGAAGGCAGACACTTAACGACTGAGCCACCCAGGCGCCCCTACATGAAACCATTTTTAAAGCTTTCTGACTCTCCGCCTCTGTTTCACGGTGGTGGTGGTGGTGATGCTCTTGGTGAGGACAGGCATGGTGACACGATCGTGAGAGTCATGTTAGTGATGGTGATGACGGTGATGGTGGTGGTGGCAGTGATGACCATGACAGCCACGGTTTCAGAATCATAGGCACTTGTGAGGGCTCAGTGACTCCATGCTTGTGGCACGTGAGAACAGTGCGTGCTCGGTAGCAAGTGCCAAATGAGGATTATTTTTTAATATTTACCTGATCAATGATTTCTTTTATTGAAAACTAGTGGTTTAGACTAGTGTTTCTCAAATTTTAACATGCATTTGAATCAGCTAGAGATTTGCTGAAATGCAGATCATAAATAATTCGGCAGGTGGAGTATGGGGACCTCAGGTTCCGCATTTCTAATGAACTCTCAGGTGATGCCCGACCACAAGACAGTAAATCATGCTTTGATTAGCAGGGGATAAGATCACTTAAAAATCCATTTTCTAACAGCTCAGTGTGATGTTCAGAGCAGTGGACCTGAAGTCCAGAGGCTTAGGGTTGGCCATCTGCTACCTACGTGATCTTGGACAAATCATTTTCCCTCTGAACTCTCATCTGGTAGACAAGTTGGTGGGACAGAATGGCCCCTTGGGTTCCCTGCAGCTCTTCAACCTGCCTTATAGTCCAAGGGCAACTAATGTGTCTTGTGCTGCCCATCGGTAACAATAGGCCTGACACCCAGGCTGCAGGACCTGGGAGAAACTGAGCAACTTCCTTTCATAGAGGGGTTGCCCACATGGGGCAAAGAGGCAGATGGCCACAGATCTCCACCAGCCCCCCTCTCATTTCCCCAGGAGACCAGGTTTGTTGATGGAAGAGCCATTCTGCAGTGGGACATCTTTGCCTCCAATGGGATCATTCATGTTATTTCCAGGCCTTTAAAAGCACCCCCTGTCCCACTGGTGAGTATCCAGGGCTCCTGGGGGGGGGTCCAATGTCCACTCCCCAAGAGGCAAACTGTAGCTAGAAGCTCTGTCTCCTCTCCTCTGGAGATGGGAGGAGCCTCCCACAGGTGGCCTCAGAGATTGAGGCCCTGGTTCATCCCACCCCTGCTCCGGTGCGTTAGCAACACAACACCTGTCACTGTTGATATTTGTTGAGTGAATGGGCCATTAGAGAAGCCACTGGAAGGGGAGTAGGAAATCCTGAGCTCTGGTGTGTCCCCTCCACTTTATTAGCTGTGCAACCTTGGACAAGTCTCTGACCCCATTTTTCTCATCTGCAAAATGGGGGCGGTCGTAATGCTGACCCCCTGGGTTCTTGGGAGGATTATGAGTCGATAAATATAAAATAATTAGGACAGTCCTTGACACACAGTATGGGCTATATGAGGGTGGGTTGGTTGGTGGTGTTAGTATCCTGCTTTCTAAAAGGCGGGGGCGGGGGGCGGTGAGCCCAGCTGTTTTCTGGGAAGCTCCATAGCATAGTGGTTAAGTGCCCCAGCTCCGTAGCCAGGCTGGCTTCCGAGCCCACCTACCTCTGCTCCTCACTGGCTGTGATACTGGGCAAAGCACTTACCCTCTCTGGGCCTCGGTCGCCCCATATAAAAATGGAAACAGTAATACTTGTCCCTATCTCTTGGGGCTCTTATAGGTTTAACTGGATTATGTCATGGAAGGGGCTTAGACAGACCCTGGCAGTAGGAAGGGCTAAATACATGTTAGCTATCTTATCCTTATTTTTATCCCAACCGGCCCCAGATGCCTCGGGCCAGCAAGAGTGCAGTGGGCTCCAGAAAGCTCTCCTCTCTGGGCAAGGCACCAGGTTTAAGTATCACCCCTCCCCTTTCTGCGGGCAGGCTTCAGTGCACACCGGCATGGGAACAGGGATATTCTTTGCCACCGTCCTGGTCTTTGGAGCCGCCACTTTGGCTGCATATTCTTACTTTCGGCTAAACCGAAGAAGAGTTGGCTTCCAGCATTTTGAGGTAAGAGAGACACGGGAACATGGTGACAGGGGAGACTGGAGCCCAGCCTGACTGGCCGCTTCACAGAGCTCACCCCCAGGGAGCTGGGGGCTTGGCTGGGAGGCATGTTCACCAGGGGCCCAGAAGCCCCCTCACCTTGGAGGATTCCGAGACAGGCACCCGCTCTGATTGGCGGGGGTGGAGGACAGGGTCGGGGACCCGCACGGTCAGGCCTCCCTCTGCAGCCAGCCTCAAACTGGTGAGCCCACAGGGAGGTCAGCAGGTCTCGGCTGAGCAGGGGGGACCCCCGGGGGCCAGGGGTGGCCGCGTGGAGGTCAGCGGGTCTCAGCTGAGCAGGGGGGCCCCCCGGGGGCCGGGTGTGGCCACAGCACAGCAGCTGAGCACCCTCCCCTCCGTGCTTTCCGCCCCTGCGCAGCCCAGCCTCTCCTCCAGCTGCCTCCCCCAGGCCATTCCCTCCTTGCAGAGCAGATGCCTATTCATAAGCTCCAGCATCTCTACCACAGTGTGCGTGCTGTGGGAGTCCTTTCTTACTAAGTTCAAGGACAGGCAAAGCCACTCCAGGGTGATAGGAGTCAGAAGGGCAGTTACCCTGGGTGGGATGGAGTCCTGCGGGCATGGGCGTGAGGACGCTTCCTGGGGAAGGGGGAGGGGATGGAAACACCCTGTGTGCGAGTTTGGGTGGCCGTCACACTTGGACGGACATAGGAAGTCACTGAGCCCAGCACTTAAGAGGGGCGCACGTGGTTAATGTAAATCAGAAGAAAAGGCCCCCAGAGGAGGAGGGGGGCGGGGCTTGCTTTACCCGCCAGCTGGGATGAGCCTCTCCTGCCCTGGGGACACCGTCAGCCTGTGCGTGTCTTCCCTAGCAGTCGGAGGAGGATATCAACGTCGCGGCTCTTGGCAAGCAGCAGCCTGAGAATATACCAAACCCCTTGTATGAGAGCACCCCGTCCGCTGCCCCAGAGCCTTGCTGCGACCGCTTCGTGGTGAGTCTGCCTCTTTACCTAGGCACGGATGCAGTTGGGGTGCGGGAGAATGAGGTTTCCAGCAAATCCAATTGGAAAGCTTTGCACCAAGGAAAGCACATTTCCAGAATGTGTCTCGGGGCAACAAGCCTAAAAGCCAGTATCGAAAGCTGACTGAAGCCATGTGGCTGTTCAGTGTCCCTGGGTTCTTCGGGGTGACGTCTCCAACAATCAGAGGTAATAGGGGAGCAGAGACTGCTCACCCCCCACCTCGTGACCAGGTGAGAAGTGGTTTGTCACACAAAGAAATCTTGGGCTGCATTCTGCTGCAAACATTATGAGGTAGCCAGTGCAAAGTAAGACTCAGGCCTTAAGAAGTGTTTTTTTCCTTATGTTATGCTTTAAACTTATATTTACATTGTTGGGGTCCCTGGCTGGCTCAGTTGGTAGAGCTTGCAATTCTTGATCCCAGGGCCGTGAGTTCAAGGCCCACGTTGAGCATGGAGCCTACTTAAAAAAAAAATTTTTTTTAATAAACTTTACATGGTTGCCAAAATTTTTCTGCCCATTGTCAGAGCTGCTTCTTGCCTTTGGAACTATGTTCCTTTTGATGGCAGCAGGCCGGGTCCAAGGACCCAGAGGGGGTCCCACAGGACCAGCCAAGAGGGTCGGTGGCTTCAAGCAGGATGGAAATCAAACACAAGCCAGCGGGAAGTGAGAGCAGGGTTTATTGAAGATACAGAGAGGGCAGATACACATGGAGCGCCTGGGACACTCAGAAAGGAGAAGAAAGGAGCATGAGTCTTGTCTTTGTTCTGGGTCTGGAGCTTTTATGGAGGACAGTGGTCTGGTGTATATGTCCCCTCAGGCATCCCAGAACGGGTTAGAATAAAGACCAGGGCCCAGGTGTTAGTCCTTAGAGCCAGGGGGCCTTGGCCTGGAGATGTCCAGCTGCTGGTGGCCTGGAGAGCACATATGATAACTTAGTCCAGTCATTCTCACCTGGTCCTTCCTTAGATGTTATCTGTTCTAGAGAAATCATGAACTCCTTGTCCCTTCCAAGGAAGACATACACTATTTGCATTACGAGGCATGTGTAAGGTGTGGTGGGGATGCAGGTCCTAGCGAGAGTAGAAGCAGGAAAAGGAGCAAAAGCAGATTTTTACGGAGTCCTTTGGTTTCCCTGACTCACTCTGATCTAGTCTTTTATATCTAGAGGGACATGTTCTGCTCTGGTATTCCATGTTTCTAGTTAGTGATCCCTGAGCTTGGATGGAGCTCCACTGACTTCAACCCAGAGGAAGCCCACAGCAGGGTACCCCCTTCACACCGAAGGTGGAAGGTACACCCTGCCCGTAGCCTATTACCAGGTCTGGACTGAGAAGCTAAGAATAAAATTTAATTCTTCCTTTTATATGAAGATAAGAAAAATTGACAGCTAGTATGTACCTCAGCAGACTGAGCTGATAGCATTACTCAGGTTCAAGGAAATCACCTGAATCTGGGCTGTTGGTCTAGAACCCTCACAAAGAAGTAATGGGGTGGCTCAGTCGGTTAAGCGTCATCTGCCTTCGGCTTGGGTCATGATCCTGGAGTCCTGGGATCGAGCCCCGCATCGCTTCTCCCTCTGACCCTCACCCCGCTCCTTCTCTCCCTCTCACACACTCTCTCTCTCTTAAATAAAAATCTTAAAAAAAAAAAAAAAAGTAACCAAAGCCAGAGAGCCGCTGTGATTGTTTTATGCATGTACCTATGCTGTCCCTCCCCTCAAGACTTTATTATGGCTGTCGCATTCTTGCAAGTTGGCACTGAAACATTACCGAAGTATTTTATTGCGCCATTTTTCAGCTCATACAGTGCAACAGACGTTTTTGTTCTTCTGCAGTGAACCAAACATAAATGTCTTGTGTTCTCAGTGCCCGTGGTAGCAGAACTAATATCTCTGCAATAGATTTAAAAATAACCAGATCATATCCTATTTTGTTTTTCTAATCAAACCCATGTAAAAGTTTCCCCATCCAAATTGAAAGGGTAAGTTCAGCCGTGCACTTATTAACTAGTAGTTTATTTCTGCAAGCACTGTTATGTTGAAATCAACCTCATTTAAAAAGCTGGTGGGGCGGGGGGGAGGGGGTATCCATCTCATTCCGTGCTCTTCACGCCTCAGCTGCCTGTCCTCTTCTGGGGGCTCCGTCCGCACCACGCAGGAAAGATTCTCCGGAGGCAGGAGAGAGTGTGTCCCAAATGCAGGAGTCAGATGAACCTTTCTAATCAGACCAGGTGGCAAAAATGTTCCAGGAACAGAAGTCCCAAGCCGAGGGTGCCATCCCCAGAAGGGACGTCCTCCATTCTCCTATCTTTTATGTTGAAGGTGGGGTGCCCATACAATATTTGTGGCCAATCCAGACATCCGGAACACATCCCTTATGCAAATTAACTACACTTCGGTGCCAATCAGAGCTGCAGACAGCACAGGGCGTGGGCGCTGCCTCCAGAGTATGGTTTCCGATTGGACTCCCTCAAATGCTCAAGAGCCGACCTGGGTTGACAAAGAATGTTTAATCTGAAAGCAGTTTTTGGTAATCATATTAATAGCCACCTTTTGTAGGGTGTGTGTACCTTCCTTAATGCGGTATCTAATTTAATCCTCATACTTCCCTGTGAGGAAATTATTATTATGGCCCTTTACTGATGAGGAAAAACAGCAAGAATGGAAATGATCTGTCCGGAGCCCATAAGCTTCAAGCAGCAGTGACCACCCCCAGAACCATCATATCATCCTGCCCTCCTACCACACACACGTGTTCACAGGGCACTTGAAGAAGAATTGTTTTAGGCTATGGGGGAGGAAGAAGTTTTCCTCCACCCTCTTAGGGTCCCTGGCTGGATCTGAAAAGTAATCTAACAGATTCACAGGGAAAAAGCATATAAACTTTATGGACAGTCTACATGTACCTGGGAGCCTTCATGAGAGAATGAAGACCTGAAGTAAGCAGAGCAGGAACCTTTTCTATGTTTTATACAAAGAAACGACACATTTGTGAAGAACTGACAAGACAAAGGCTTGGGCTTGGGGGAGTAGGAAGCTAAAGAGTTTAACCAGGTTGTTTGTATGGATTTCCTGGTCCCAAATTCCTGTCTCTGGGTGATCAGCGTCTTCTTTCCTCCTGGTGCAGGGAGGGTTTTATGACCTGTTCAGAGGAAAAGGGGCAAGGGAGGTGGGGAAGGTCAGAGTAACCATCCTACTTCTGCTGTTTTTTCAAAAATTCCTTCAGTTTAAGATATTTAAACTGCCAAGGTGCCATATTTGGGGATAGCGTGTTCTGAACCCCTTCAAGGCCTCAGACCAGGGGCCAGAAGGAATGCTCAGCCTAGAGAGATCCGACAAGCAGAAGGGCCTGCGCCCAGTGTTTCAGAGACCTCTCTTTTCCAGGACGCCGAAGACCAGCAGCTGGACAACAGTGACCCCCTGGGGGCGCTGTGAGGGCCCAGACCTGCTGCGGCCAGCCACCCCCCTCGGCCATCTGCCCACCCAGCCGAGCCTCCTCAAAAAGGCTGTCAACTGTGAATCCTCAGCACCAGTTGCCTTTTGGAAAGTAAGGTCCTTTCACACTTTAAAGTATGAAGCACTCAAGCCATACCTCATCTCTTTGGTTAATCTGGGGGATTACTTCGTTTCTGTGGGTGAGGGGCCATGTTAAACCTACCCACCAACCCCGGGGGACTATCCCTCCACTGTCCTTCCTTTGTACCTTTAGACGGCACTTAAGTACGTTCTCCCCAACACCATGACCTTATCTCCTTTCCCTGTTAGATTGTAAGCATCCAAAGGCAGGGACCTGCCTCATTCATCTTTGTATCTCGGGGTCTGGTACATGCAATGTGCTCAATAAATGTTTATGGAAGAGAATTAAAGTCAACGGAACAAATCTGGTGTTTGGGGAAACAAAAATACTGTTTGCCACAGGAAGGGTCAAAGTTTGAAGGTAAAATCCACTTACTGGGGCTAATTAGGGCCTTTTCATTTGGCCAACACCTGCCTTATAAAGTCTTCTTTCTCAATTCTGTTTCGTTTGCTTGTTTGTGTTTAAGAAGACATGATAACCACAGTGAGATCCCACTTCACGCTCACTGGGGCGGCTAGAATCACAATGACAGATAATAACAAGTGTTGGCAAGGATGTGGAGAAATCAGGCCCCTCACACATTGCTGGGGGGAAAGTAAAATGGTGCAGCCACATGGAAAAGGTTTGACAGTTCCTCAAAAACTTAAACACAGTGTTACCATGTGATCCAGAAATCCCTCTCCTGGGTATATACCCAGGAGAAATGGAAAACATGTCCATGTGATAATTTATGTATGTGTTCTCATGGCAACATTATTCATAATAACCAGAAAGTAGAAACAACCCAAATGCCCGTCATCTTCTGAATGGATAGCCAAATGGTGGTCTATCCCTCCAGTGAAATCGCATTCTGCCCTACAAGGGAACGAAGTACTGATGATGCATGCCAACAACACAGAGAGAACCTGAAAATGCCATGTGCTAAGAAGGCAGAACGCAAAAGACCACATACTGTATGACTCCATCTGTATGAAATTTCCAGAAGAGGCAAATTCATAGAAAATAGATTAGTGATTGCCAGGGACAGGGAATGATGAAAATGTTCTAGAACTTTCCAGTGGTGATGCATGGACTCAGGACAGTTTTTTACTGTGCACGACTCGCCCAAGCAGTGCACGATGTCTACCACACCAGGCCCCTGCCCTCAAAAGGCCGGAAGTGCCCTTCCATCACCATGACAACCGACACCCTCCAACCCACCTGCCACACACTTCCAAATGGTCCCTAGGGGGCAGGACTGGCCAGCTTTGGGAATCACTGCTAGGACAGAGAAGTAAAAGGTTGGGTTGAGCAGACCTCTGACTCTCCTTTTGGCCCAATAACTGTTCTACGTCCTCAGGGTTTTTGCTGAGTCAGGTGAGACATTCTGGAGGCTCCAGTGTCTTGTAAGTTTTTTCCCAACTCCAGGAAAGGAAAGAAGTCCCAGTTTCGGGCACAGGAACAGCTTACCGTCTCCTCTGGGACAACATGCCATGATGAAAGCAAGGCCATGTTTCTGGGAGATCGCTCCCCAAAAAGAACGAGAGACAAATTCCCCAGTGAGTCCTCGGGTACCACCATCACAGGGACAAAAAGGCAAGCGATTGAAAGGAAGACCAGCAGGCCATCCATGGAAGGAGTGAATGAGACAAAGGTCCTGGCACATCGAGACGTCAAGGACATTAAGGAGGCTAAATACATGTGCATGCGTGTGCACACACATACACAGTTTTTAAAAAATAAGCTTTTCAAAATATTTATAAATCTATCCAAAACCCAGTAGTGATTTGACTTCACTGCATTTTCTCTTAATTTAGTATTATTCAGGAGTTTCTTCCCGTAAAACACAGCTTCCAATTTTTAGCTTTCCTGGCAATTTGATTGCAAACATGTGGATGACCACATCCTCTCCTGGCTGTCAAAGAAGGAACACCCGTGGGGGCACAGCAGTTCCAGGGGGGCATCTGCTGCCTACCTGGTCTGAGCTCGTGCCCATTTTCCGTCTGTTCCTTCACTACACAGTCTTCCGGCTCTGCAAACGAGCCAGTGTGCCTTGCTGGGGTGCTGGGACAGAAGGGGTGAGAAATGAACCACACATCTTCCTCCCCATCTCACCAGGGTGTTCTTTTCTGGGTACAGTGGAATTTGATAATTTGATATGGTTTTGCTGCTAAGGCACACAAAAACAGACGACTTACAATGAGCTAGACGACACAATTCAAACTTTTATTTGGCAAGAAGTTCAATCCTATCACATAAAATCAACATGTAGAATAAATAGCAAACTCACATCCAGAATAAATAGCAAGTCTACTTAGTTCTCACGTACGGCACCTGAGACCACCCTACAGGCACACTCCGTCGTTCTGTTAAATACTTGGAACACGGTTTCCTCAGGGTTCAAGCCTGTGGCGCTAAAAAAAAGTACAGAAGCGCTGTAGCGGGCTGGCTGCCCCGGGAAGCAGACACGGAGTGGGGTGTCCATGCGGGACGAGTTCGGGCGAGTGTTCTTGGGAACAACACCTGCGAACGGAAGAGAAGGAACCAGAAGGGCAGGAAGCAGGGCTGGAGTTGGAGGCTCCATGGAAGGGGGCGTGACCTCGTCTGAGGCAGGGCTTTCAGTGGGGGAAGCTCTCGAACGGGGCCACCAGCTGAGGATGGGGAGCCAGCAGCTGACCCAGTTGGGGGGAAAGGCCTTCGGTTCTGAGGGTGTTCTGGGCAGCCGAGCCCATCCCCCTCTACGAGCACAGTCACCAGTCAGTGCGGCGAGGGATGGCAACCGGGGCCCGAGCCTGGCAGTTCAGTTCCACACGACGGTCACGCCCTGTGCCAGGAACACCGGCCAGACGCACGGATGCCCAGAGAGCAGGGGCGTGCGGCGCGCTCACCTACAGGCTCTCTCCCAGCCGCACCCAGCTCTGAGGCGGTCATCTGCGCGCTCTCGGCGAGGGCCTGGTGCCGCGGCCACCAACACAGGCCACTAGCGCAGGGGTGGGCAAACTACGGCCGGAGAGCCAAATCTAGCCTGCAGCTGTTTTTGTGAATCAGGTGGCGATGGAACACAGCGTGCCCGTTCCCAGAGCCCTGGCGACAGAGAATGGCCCGCAAAGCTGCAAGTGCTTCCTCGCTGGCCCTTTGACAGGCAACGCCGGCGGAACCCTGCAAGAGAGAAGCTTCTCTCCCTTGCCTCGCCTTAACCCACGAGGGTGTTAAAGGTTAGCTGAATTTGAGGCCAGGCTCCCAAATGCTAATGCAAAAAAAAAGAGAGAGAGAGAATTGGTATAAAAGGAAATTAGTCTTAAGAGGGCAAAATACAGGCTCCCTAGTAGCTGAATAGAGCAATCAAGGAACCCTGCCTCTGGCCAAATGTAGTCTCAAAGCATTCTGGACAAGGGCCCCCGAGTGGGTCTTTGGCAGCAGATGAGCCTGCGGCACAGGGAATCAAGTCCAATATTTAGCACATTCTAAGGCTTAAAGGGCCTTTGGGAGGAAGAGAGAGGAAAAGCCATTTAGTTCCCCCAAAGCTAAATTAGTGAGGAGGGAAGATTACTTCTCCTTTCTCCTTTGCAATAATTAAGAGGGCCAGTGCATTCAAAACAACTAGTAATTTAGTCTGAGATATGCCCAAATCAGTAACAGGTGGTGTATGTTACATAGCATTACTGGTGATGGCAGAAAATGGAGCTGAAGAGAATTTTAAAAATTAAAAAAAAAAAAAAAAGAGGCTATGTCAGGAGGAAAGAGGGAGCTCTAAGCCAAACTCCTAAAATACTTTAAAAGCTGAGTTTTGTCTATAAAAGCAACTGCAAAACCAGTTGCGCGGGGCCCTTCCACGGCAGTCTGCTCCGGGTACCACGAGCCTCGCTGAGCCGCTGCGGCCGGCCGGACCGTCCCTGCACCACCAGCCTAACCGATGCGAAAAACAGGAGGTATTTTGCAACGTGCAGATCCATTTTCTTCTGTTCACTTTCCAAACTGAGTTTCTAAATGGTAGAAAACAGACTCCGTTCCCTCGTACCACTGTGCTTCTCTCAGTGTGCACCACAAAGAACTGGAAAGAACAAAATGCCCAGTCCGTGTGCCAAACCCCAACTGAGTCACGACAGTTACAATCTATCTTGACTGAGCACACACAGGAAGCATGCCTCTGTCTGTCCTGCACGTGGACGCGGTCGCCCCAACCCGTGTGGCTGGCCCTGGTGTGGGTTCCGCCTGCCAGGTGCCTGCTCCGTGGGCCCAGCTCAGACAGATGCTACGTGGCACGTCTCAATACTGCCATGTTCAGTGGCCCAGAGACTGAAATCTTAATTGGTAATATGTTGTAAAATTCCCTATTCATTCCAAGAAAAATCTATTTCTCCCCCAAGGCTCGGGTCACCTAACCTAGCTCTCCATCAAAGCAGTTGTAAAAACAGCGCTACTTTATTCTTGAGTAAACAAGACACCTTGTAACTGGCACCGAGGAGATATCATTGACTACCTGATTAGATTAAAACTGAGAGAAAAAACAAACTTTTTTACTTCCTCACTCAGCTTTTCCAGGCAGAAACTCTAAAGCCATGAGCACGGCCTGTCTGCCGAGGACCCCAACACCAAGCACCCTGGGCATCCACCTGCACCCATTAAATGCCCATCTGCAATACCCTCTGATGCTTAAACCACATAGGAGCTAACACACAGCAAACAAAATGCCTACCCTGTTCCCAAAAAGGAATGGGCTACAGTGTTTGTAACAAAATTTAGAAGTAAAAAAAGGGGCCAATCGGGCCTCCTGGGTCTACAGGGCATTACGAATGGCATCACAGAAGAAGCCGTGTAACTCACGTCATTCGTGCACCGTACTCTATGAAATGCCAAGCTACAATTTCATCAGAAGCTGGTTCCGATACATTAACCGCAATAAAATGCTGAATAAGCGAGCACGCTCCACAAGTGCCCTTTCAGGGGCCTGCCACCCACATCCGCTGGGGACAAGCATGCGTGCCACTCGAGTTGTCCTTAGAAAGGAATGAGACGCTTGATGAGCCAGGCCGTTCCTAAGTCTCCTCCTAGCTTCCATTGCCCTTTATCCTCTCCCACCTTAAACACACACCTCAGGAAAACCACCCAGGCTCCCAAAATAGCCACACCAACATGGCAGGGAGGAGATCTACGGGGAGGGCAGGGCTGGGAAGCTAAGCAGTGAGTGACGGGGCCATCCCCTCCTCCTCTGCTGGTCATGCAGATGTTTTAACAAGATTCCAACACAACCCCGCAGGGGTCCGGGAGGGGCATTTCATTACAAGGGCACTTTTTGTGCCTGCTTCATCTTCTGTCCTCCAATGGGCACATCAAACCAATACGTGGGTGGCGTTTTCAGGGGGCATAAACTCCCGGGGGGCCGCCACAAATGCGCTGGTTCCTCCAACCTGCTCCTTTCTCGCAGCTGGGTTCTGCAGTAAAGCAGAGCTCTGGTCTCCTCACCCTCCCTCCCCGCAGAAGGAGCGGACGCGCCCATCACCCGCGATCCCACAGGTGCTCCCAGCATGGGGCAGGCCCCGGGAAGCGGCCGCTGAGGACAACCACGGGTCAAGGACTTGCAACTTCTCTGTTCTTTCACAGGAGACTTTGCAGGGACGCTGAGTCTCCCTTCGAGGGACACACGGGGATGCCACAGCCCTAGTGCCACATGATGTGGGCGCGGGAGGCTACGATGCTCTTACGGAGCTCACGGACTCATCCATCAGCTTTCCGCGAGCTGTTTACTGTCGCCCGGCACTGTGCCCCTGCAGTCCCCACAGCACTGCCCGTGAACGGTCAGCCCACTGTCCACGGAAGAGTCAGGAACACATGCGACATTTCAGCGGCTGGAATTGAGAGATGGCATCAGGGAGGCTCACCTAGCCCAGAAACACGGACACCCGTTCCAGTACCCTGGTAAACAAAAAGGCTGATCGCAGGGTTTCGATAGGAAGCTTGCCACTCGGCCCAACGAGAAACGCAAAGGCGGAACTGGTGGGCTGCCTGCTTCTGTCTCAACAACATGGAAGGAGTCTCCGTAATAAATACCAAAAGGCATATTTGTATCTTTTCCAAAAGCAACACTCATCTGCACACAAGTCAACCCCATCACGTCCAGCCAGTTGGGGGTTGTCCCTGCTTCTGGCTTTTTCCGCAGGCGGGCACCTGGTTACTTGGCGTGGGCCTCCTGCAGGAGGGGGAGTCTGAAGGTGGGGGCCCTGTCCGACCAGGCGGGAAGTTCGTGCTGCAGCGGAGTCCTCCGCGGGTAGAACGTGTGGCTGACGTCGTAGTTCAAGAGGCAGCTCAGAGACGCCATGTAGATGTCAGCAAAGCGCGACAGGCGCCTCAGGAAGTAGGTCGGGTTCTGGTCTGTGCGGAACAAGCTTCCAAACTGGGTGTTGAAGAAATTTTTGGTCATTTCTCTGAAGCAGCAAGAAAAGAGCAAAGCAACAGAAAACGATTCAGAAAAGTCTCTTTTTGAGTTAAAGAAGTCAAAATCACCTTATTTGGATAGGACTCATCTGAAAGGAAAATCAGCCTAGAGCAGCCCCAAGCCCTGCTCAGGAAAACGGTCTGCCCATCCACTCATCCACAGGACTCTGATCACATTTCCCACTTAGGCCAGCCAGAGAGCAGCACTGAAGGCTCCAGATTCAATGTGGATGCTCCTCTAAATGGACACATTGCATTTCCCAAACCAAAACAGAGGAGGCAGGAGAGGGGAACACGGACAGATGCAGAATGTTCTCAGCGTCCAAACCGCCCTCATCTACAGAATGGGATCAAGACCCCCTTTCTACAAGGTTATCGTGAGAACTCGGTAAGAGAAGTAAAGGCATATGAGACACTCTTAAGTACTCTGATGTCTGGGGAATGAAGGATTATTTGGTAGTGATGTAAATAAATCTCCATTATCCGTTACACAGCTCCACGAGCCTCACTGCCTCTTTGCGGCCCAGGGGACAGCATTTGGCAAGGCTGCTCACCCCTGCCCCAGGCTCTAACCCCTGCAGGCGTGCATCTGTGTGGAAACCTACACCCCATCTCACACACACACACACACACACACACACACACACAGGATATGCGCACCATCTGACAGCTGGGACCTCTCCACTCAGAACAGTCCAGCAAAATGGGTAAATACCACCTGACTGTTAATAAATCAGTCACAAACACAGCAGAAAATGTAACCACATACACAACTGTGTGACACAAGCCACTAGCTGGTAGCAGCCATCTGTCCAGTAGATGGTGACAGCAGATGCTGTGACAACCAGAGTAAAAGAAAATTTTTAAAACTCCACTAGGTCTGCAAGTGGAGCAACATAAATGGTTTTTACACTTTTTGTGAAAAACCTCATTAAGATGTGAGGTTGTTGGAGACTTAAAATCCAAAACAGGATCTCTGATGGTGAAGTGGCTCCTTCTTCATCGGACGATCTGCGATTCCTGGGGCAGCGCCCAGGCCCGGCCTTTGGGGGCAAGGGGCCTGAAGTCCAATCACACCGTACGCCTCCCCTCACCCTCTCAAGTCATGCAACATTTTTATACCAACATGAGAATAAGATTCCAATCAGAATGAGCCCCAGGCAGCCAACACCAAGAGGAGGAGGAGGAAGGACTGAATTCAATACGGCTGTGGCCTCTGCAGCCCCCAAGGCTGACTGTCCCCTCTCCACGCCGCTCCCCCCAAGCAGGCTGTGCACTGCTCAGAGGCCAGAACCCACGCAGCGACCACTGCTCCCAAACCCAGCCGAAGGGGAACGGTCATATAAACAGCGTCTGCATACGCGGCATCCTTCTTAAGGAAACACGACGGTCCCCGGGCCTCTTTCCAACAACTGTTCCCTTAAGATGCCCACCCGCCAAACTTCCCAGACAGCAGGTGGGCTCTCCTCACCAGTAAACATTCTGATCCTGAGATGTTTACATAGGCTCACATATCCCTGATGACAAAAAAGCAGCTGGGCTGTAGGAGCCCTAAGAATCCACGGTGGTTCCGAGCCCGCAGCCCACGCCGTCCCAGGAGCCACACTGGGCTGCCGGCATGACCTACAACTGGCCCACGGGCTGTGCGGATGGGCAAGTCAAGTGGGCAGGGAAGAGGATGCGAAGGGACAGCTCCTTCCACCCTGGCGTTCAAAGGCAAGGGCAGGAGGTCTGAGAAAGGTCACTGCTGCCTCAAGGAAATGTCACACGTGTCCCCCCCGCTAGTGGCAGCCATGCCTAGTTGTGGCTACGACAGCCGTGGTCCCATTCACACCTGGCAGCTTAACACAGGAGGGCTGCCTCGGGCGAGCGCTGGGCAGAGCGCGCGGGCTGGGCGGGGCGCGGACAGGGTGGCGGGCTCGCCGCACTCAAAATGGGCCCCTCTTACCTCATCTCCTTTCTTTCCTTTTTCCACTCCTGCAAAACCAGCTGTGACTCGGCATCTCTGTGAACCTGCAGGACACGAGCTAATCACTGAGGTTGCTCGAGCTGCAAAGAAGCTCATGAGGTTCTAAGAATTTTTTAACGGGCAGCTCTTCTCGGAAGAATTTCATTCCTTGAGGTCGAAGACATAGGCGCTTGCATGAAATAACACATTTTCAGATTCCCAGCTGCAGTCCTGCCTTCTTCACCAAAAGTTTTTGAATGTCCAATACTAGAAACGTGGTTTAACAAATGGTGATGGAACATTATGAACCTATTAAACAAGGCCCCTATTAAATTGGAGCTATGACAGTATTAGTAAAGACTATGTATAAACACAGTGCATATAGATCCACATAAAATATGTGTGTATAATATATATGTGTGCAGCGTGTCCATTACACATGTGCACCACGTATATAAACACACACTTACTACGCACCCCCTATTACACATATCACAGGTTAAGTATAATCATAAAAATGGCAGGTAAGTGGAGCGAGCAGGTGTAACAGTACATCTCTAATTGCAAGCATGCCAAAATACGTGCATATATTTGGCAATGAACGTGGAAATTTTTCTTTAATTTGTGCAAGGGAAGTAGGATTATAAATGGTTTTAATGTTTTCCCTTGATGTTATATTATCCTTTCTAAAGTGTTCAAGAGAAAATAAATAATTGTTTTGTGAAAGACAAGAAGGTAGAGCACCTCAACCAGATGGAAAAGCAGAGAATTTTCCAGTTGGGCTGAAATGTGAGCAAAAGGCAAGAAGAAAAAGGACAACTGCCCACAACCTAACAACCGAAACCTCACAAGTCTCTCGTGGCTGAAGAGAAACGCCCCCGCCAGGGTCAAGGGCGCAGGGGATTGCGGGGACAGGTGGGGCTCCCTGCAATTCATGCTCACGGGGGAGCCTCAGAGCCCCGAGGAAAACAGCAAACAAGCAAACCATCTGCTTCCCACGTGGCAGCCAAGGCTACTGCCTCTGCCCAGCTCAACAGCTTGACTGGCAGCCACCTGCTAGCACCTCTACCCCTCACACGAGAGCCGTGGGGACTGAGCCTGTAAGCTGCACGTCCGGCCCAGCACCACTGCCCGCACCAGCGGGAGGCCGTTGCCACTGGACGACCACTGGCTGGGTGTTACTGGGAGCGCCGGAAGACTGCGCCAGCGCTTCTGGGGGTGCTGACAGACGCTCTGTGAACACGGTTTTAATTAATTTTCACATTTCAATCAAGAAGTTACTACAGAACTGAGGCTCTACAAAATACGTGACTAGATCAGAAGAGGTAAAATGTGTAGGGAGCCACAACAGATTTCTGTACACACGCACACACACAAACACGTACATGCACAGCTGTATTGCACACCCACCGTATCCCCAGCACTGTGCTTGATGGTGAAGATACGAGAGAGGACAAGACAGAGGCCCCTACGCGGGGTACGCCTCGGCAAACAGACCGTGACAAAACAACGTGGCCCCACAGACAGTGAGGAGTCAGTCTGTGAGCGGGCACCCCCCCCTCTGCCCACACACCCCTCTCAGCCCACGAGCTGGGCACCTCCGTCCTTGTCTAAGCAGGAGGCAGAGATGCCTGCCTCCTCACGCTGCCCATAAATGCAGCACGGGAGAATTCTCTGGGGACGGCCATAAGGATTACCAAAGTGAATCTACCCGCGCTCTCTTTCTGAAACTTGCAGCCGCACGGCATGTGAATTCTCCTCTCCACTCCTGCCCTGCAGGGGGGCCCCCACCCCAGGGCAGGCTCTGCAGACCTGAAGGGCCATCTTGGTGGGTCTCCCAGTTCATCTCTTCTAGAGATGGAGCAGACATCACATGCCTCACTCTGCCCTCCCAGGAACCTGTCTCCACCGTTTACCATCACTGCCATAAGCTCATCCTCCTCACCTGGCACCCCCCCATCAGCATTTGCACATGCTCAAGTCTCTCCCATTTAAAAAAAAAGTGGGGGGGCACCTGAGGGGCTCAGTTGGTTAAGCGACTGCCTTCAGCTCAGGTCATGATCCCGGAGTCCCAGAATCGAGTCCCACATCCAGCTCCCCACTCAGCCAGGTGTCTGCTTCACCCTCTGACCCTCTCCCCTCTCATGCTCTTTCTCACTCTCTCCCTCTCAAATAAATAAAATCTTTTTTAAAAAAAAAGGCTATTTTCTCCTTGACGCACTTCTTTCTCCAGCTCTGCTCCTCCTACAAGGCCAAACTTTTAAACAAGTCTCAGGTATCTGAAATTTACTTTAAACTACTTCAGAAGAAGGGTGTGCTCATTAGTGATAACTAATCTTTAAGTGAAACCACACACTCTAGGGTGGGTAGTTAACATCAGAAAAGACTCACCAGAAGCCCACCCCAGAAGCTGAGGCCATCTTTGGCCCCATCACTAATTAGCATAATCAGCTCCACAGGAGCAAAAATACAGACCACACCCCGTCTGCGGCACCAGCCCTCCTGCCCAGTGTGAGTGGGGCCTGCAATCCAGCCAGCCCCCCAGCCTCTACCAGGGGAGGCCACGTCCAGCCCACCACCCATTTTTCCCATCGGCTTCCGAGCTGAAGAATAAGTTCCTTTCTAAATGGTTGGGAGGTGTGGGGAATCAAAAGAAGAACAATTTTATGACACACGAAAATGGTACAAAATTCATATTTCAGGGTCCACCAATAAAGCCACAGGACACAACTACGCCCGGTCGTTTCTGCATTGTCCACATTGTCCAGGGCTGCTTCTGGGCTGCAAACACAGCTGAGTAGCAGTGACAGATGGCTTGGCCCACACAGCACGACATGTTGACTGACCTGGCCCTTGGCAGAAATTGGCCAACCCCTGAGCTAAATGTGGTTGTGACATGATAACCCGGGAAGACTCTCTACCACCATCAACCACACCATACTGGACTGCACTTCGAGGCTAGTTAACAAAACTATCTTTATTCTTTACAGCTACTTTCTCAAAGCAAAAATTATATACTTACATTTAATTCATCAGACTTGGCTCCAAATGACACTGGGCTGGGTTTCATTTTATTTTTTAGAGCCCGAGGTGACAGTGTGGAAGTTAAAACTCTAGAGTGGACTTGGGCATCACACAAGCCTTAAGTTCAAGTTCTTGCTTTGGCATTTTACGACCTCAGACATGTTGCCTGACTTGTCAAACACCCAGTCTCCTTATTCGAAAGTGGCAAAAATTGTACCTGCCTGCAAAGGACAGCCGGGACTATTCATGACTCGTGTGCAGAACAGGCACTTGGCACGATGTCTGGCATGTGAAAAGTCACTACTATTATTGTCTGACCTATGTACAGACTTGAAGCTACAGTAACCCAGAACTGATGCCTTGTATTTTTAGAAAAGCACCTCCCACACAAGCATAGTAAGGGAAACGTCACAAATCCTCATCACAGACCAGCCAAGAACCAGGGTGGGCAGAGCACCCTGGAAGCGAGGCCTGGGGGACGTGCGAGGTCCCATGCTCTGGAACGTGCGGGCCCTGGAGCAAGGGCCTGGGCGGCCACTCGCCGCAGCTCTGCCTGAGCTCACTGACAGCGGCTTCCACGAGGGCCGCCAGCTGGACCAGGCGAGGCAGGCCCCTGCCCATTCCCAAAGCGGAATGGCGGGCTGTGGGCCAGAAGCTAAAGGTGTGTTAGCCAAGAGAGTGGGCAGTGTGCTCCTTATCCTCAGAAAGCCACAGGCCAGGTCAGCTGAACCAAGCGGGAAGCAAGGTGTCTCAGGAGAACTGGGAGTGGGCCACAGCGACAAGAGAGGGGCAGCTTTCTCGGGTTGGAAAATCACCAAAAACAATATTCCTCACTAACTGTCCAAAACTGGCTATGTAACTTAACACAAAGAAAAAAACTGCCACTGAACCCCAGTGAGCCATCAAATTGTAGATATTATGTTCAAAATCAAGTGGAGGCTGCACGCAGAGCTACTGACTTTTGCTTTGAGACCCTCTCCAGTAAGCCGGATGCCTAGCCTGAGGTATTCATTCCATGGGACCCTTCATTTTACAGATGGGGAAACTGAGGCCCAGAACGGAGAAGTCCCACAGCAGGCCCAAGGCAGAGGCAGGACTAGCCCCACGTATCAGCAGAGGTTCTTGAATCCTACTACCCCATAGGACGTCTCCCAACAGAGCTTCAGTGGGGACACGGGATTTCCACTGACCGAGGAATCTACACAGACCCCTGAGCTTACACGGCCCCGCAAAGCTCTTCCTCTAAATGAATCTGCGGGCACTTTCAAAGTTCTCTTCAGGGAAACTGGCGAAACTCAGGGGCAAAATAACCCCAGGAGTTATTCTGCAGGATGCGTTATGCCTCATGCTTCATAACCACAATTAAAAAGAAAATATGTGTAATAACTTTGATTAGCAGACTAACTTCAGACTTAGAGAAAAAGGAGGAGAGAAAAAAATCACAAACCTGCATCTGTTCCAATAACCCGGTCAGGGTCTGCAGCCAGGTCATGGTTTGAATGTACTGCTCCGTGTTCATGATCCTGAGCTCGGATCTCAGCTCCGGGATAATTGCACCAGTCCGCCAGCCATGCTTCAGGGTCAAATCCTGATCACAAAGATCACCAAAAGTCCACATTCATCTCGACAGAATTTAAACCATTCCATTCCCTTTCCCAGATGCAACAGGCATTCGCTGAATTACTTCTTCATTGTAGTGGTTAGTTATTAACCAAGGAAATTCAATGAATTACATCTAACTAAAACCAAGTTAGCTCTAAGCTTTGACCATTACACCCAAAGAGAGTTTCTGTTCTGGAAATAACTGTGGTGAATCACAGTCCCTGCAGAAACGCAGGGTCTGAAATCATTAACCATGGTCTGTAAAACAACAGGTCAGGGGCAGAAAGAGGCTCCACTGAAAAGCCATTGGAGGTCTTCATTCAATTCGTCCACAGACCACTAGGGAGCACCTACCGAGTGCCGAGCCTTGTGGTTTATGGGTAATTATAGAATCTCAGACTTGGAATGATCCTACAACACAGACATACATGATCACATTCTTCATTCCAAATACAGTAACCTCATGACTTGACAATAAGCCAGAATACCTGCCAACAGATACATCCTGGGAAATGTAAGATATACAATCACCGTACTAAATGGTCATTCATTTTCTCATTTGGCAAATATTTATCCAATACTTCTAACTGCCAGGCCCTGTTCTAGACAATGAGGATAAAACAATGAACAAAAACTGACAAAACCCTGCCCTCATGGGAAATAGGGGCAAAAAATAAGCAAGTAAATATACAAAGGCAGGTGGTGATAAATACAATGGTCAAATATCAAGCGGAATAAGAAGGAAAAAAGTTACCATTGTATATAAAGTGGTTAGTAAAACCAGGCCAATAAAGGGATGTTTGAGCAGAGATCAGAAAGGAAGGAGAGTGAAAGTATGAAATATGTGGGAGAACAATTCAGGCTGGAAAAACAGTAAGTGCAAAGGCCCTGGGGCAGGAACATGCTGGGGTGGGGGGCGTGGGGGTAGAGTTATAAGGGAATAGCCAGGCAGGGAGCCTACAGCAGAGTAGGAGAGGGCAGAGGCAGGTCCTGCCTTCAGAGAGGTAGGCTGGAGAAGGATAGATCAAGCAGGGCCTTGTAGGAAACAGTAGGAAATCAGGCTTTTACTCTGAAGAATAAAGGAAAGCTTTGAGGTTTTAAGGAATAAAGTGGTATAAGGTTTACAATTTTAAAAGTTCACTGACTACTCACCTAAAGCCAGAATCCCTGCTCCGTAAGTGCTAAGGATGCCTACCATCTTCACCCACTGAATTTCTTTAAACCTTTCAGTATTTCTCCTTCTCCTATAATATATGAAAACCTACAGCATGACCTTTTAAATACTCCCAATGGTGGCAAACTTTGGAAGGTGGCTTTTATTTCTCAAAATAAGTAAAAAGTCATCTGGAACATTCCTAAGACTATGTATGATAATAAATTACTAATAATAAAACTGATTCTTTCCTGTGCCTCAACCTGGCTCTCAAATCTATCCCAAAAGGGTCACCCAAATGTTTTTTGAGAAACAGCACCAACATTAGAAGTAGCTACATTCCCAAGGTGACTCCCTTGAAGGATAATGTGCTTTGCCACATAATTTCTGACATGTTAGTTAATGAATTGATCTTAGCACTTCGTAACAGTGGTTTTCAAACTTTGGCATGGGATCCAACTATATACTCCAAGAGACTCAATTTATTTGTTTGTTTGTTTGTTTAAAATCTCTACACCCAATGTGGGGCTCGAACCTACAACCCCAAGATCAAGAGTCACATGCTTCACCACCTGAGCCAGCCAGGCATCCCTCCAAGAGATTCACCGTAGATTTAAGGATACACATAGATTGAAAGGATTAAAAAAGATATTCCATACAAACAGTAACCAAAAGAGAGCAGGGGTGCTATGCTATTATCAGACAAAATAGACCTTAAATCAAAAACTGTCACAAGACACAAAGAATGACATTATATAATGATAAAAGGTCAATTCACCAAGAATATAGAACAGTTACAAGCATATATGCACCAAACATCAGAGCTCCATAATATATGAAGCAAATATTAACAGAACTGAAGGAAACAATAGTCAGCTCTGCAGTAACAGTAGGAGACTTCAACAGTCCACATTCTATAACAGAAAAACCAACAGACAGAAGATGATGCATCAGGAAATATGACTTGCACAACACTGAAGACCAACCAGACCTCACAGACATATGCAGAACACGCCACCCAGCAAAAGCAGAATGCACATTTTTCTCCATGCACATGAAACAGTCTCCAGGACAGACCTTATGTTAGGCCCCAAAATAAGTCAAATTTTAAAATCACACAAACTATCTTTACTGATCACAAGGAGTGAAGCTAGAAATCAACAGCAAAAGGAAAAACTGAAAAGTTCACAAACATATGGGAATGAAAGAACACCCTCAAAGTCAAAGAAGAAATCACAAGAGAAATGAGAAAATACCCTGTGCCAAATTTAAATGCAAACGCACACATGACATAACAAAACCTATGGGATGCAGCAAATGCAGTACTCAGAGGGAAATTTATAGCCATACACACTTACAATGAAAAAAAAAAGAAAGGTCCCAAATTAACAATCAAACTTTACACCATAAGGAACTAGACAAAGAAGAACAAACTAATCTGAAAGCTAATTAAGACCAAGGAAATCACAAAGATCAGAGCAGAGATTAAAAGAGAACAGAAAAACAATATAAAAAAAAAATCAAAAAAACCAAGGGAAGATTGACAACAAAATTGACAAACTTTTAGCTTGACAAAAAAAAAAAAGACTCAAATTACGAAAATCAGAAATTTAAGTAGTGACAATACTACCAATTCTCCAGAAATAAAAATTATAAAAGCTACAAATTACCATACACCAACAACCTGAATAACCTAGATGACATTCCCAGAAACACACAACCCACCAAGACTGACTCATGAAGAAAGAGGAAATCTGAAAAGACCTCTAACTAGTAAGGAGATTGAATCAGTAATCAAAACCCTTCCAACAATAAAAAGCCCAGGACCAGATAGACGGTTTCACTGGTGAATTCTTCCAAACATTTAAAGAGGAATTAACACCAGTCCTCCTCAAACTCTTCCAGAAACTGAAAAAGAGAGATCACTTCCTAACTTATTCTGAGGCAGGATTACCCTGATATCAAATTTTAATGTGAAAGGCTGTTTAAAACACGGACAGCTGGGCGCCTGGGTGGCTCAGTTGGTTAAGCGACTGCCTTTGGCTCAGGTCATGATCCTGGAGTCCCGGGATCGAGTCCCACATCGGGCTCCCTGCTCGGCAGGGAGTCTGCTTCTCCCTCTGACCCTCTCATGCTCTCTCTGTCTCATTCTCTCTCTCAAATAAATAAATAAAATCTTTAAAAAAATAAAAATAAAAAATAAAAAATAAATAAAACACGGACAGCTGAGCCCCACCGGAGTTTCGGACTCAGTAGGTCTGATGTGAGGCCTGAGAAACTGCATTTCTAACAAGTTTTCCAGGTGATGCTGATGTCACAAGGAGCACACTTGAAGAAACTACTGTTTTGTGAGCACCTCTCACGATGCTAAGATCTGCATGCGTGTGTGTGCCTTCCCAGGGTCCTGTACCCACATACCTCACGGGTAGCACATAGTTATCTCATCAAGGCCCAAGACTCCACTTGGCAAGAGGCAAATGTCTGTGACGCCATGGCCAAACACTCTGGTTGTGCCAACCTCCGGATAATAGCACTTCACTAAGACTTTTACACACATTATCTTACTTCACTCTTCTCACAAATGAGGACATTGGGGCTTGGAGGATGTGTGTCAGGTCACCCAGCTAAAAACAGTAGAGCTGGGGTGAAAACCTATCTTCCAGTCCTGAGCCCACGATTCCTTCCACTGGACCCTCAGCCCGCTGGACAGACGTGACTGTGCAGGGCATGTGCTGCAATCACCTGGGAAGAGTGGCTCCGCACACAGACACTGGAATCACTCCCCTCCCCTTCCCCCCTCTCCCTGCCCCGCCCCCAGACGGTCTGAAGTCTGAGGCCACAGACCTCGGACTCCAGCACATGTACTATGAAAACGCATCCCAGACAGTCCTACTGCACAGCTCATTCCAGCTCACTGCTTGGATGGCCGGTGGACACAAGAGGGACAGAAACATGAGACCACTCTAAAGTGGCTCCAAATGCTCGGAAATACCAATAATGGAGTTCGACTGCCAGCCACGCCCCCGCGCCGGTGACCCTGCCGACACCGGGTGTCACTCAGGCTTTGCACGTCGTGCATGGTGCCACTAGCCTGGGCTCACTGAGCAAACAGAAATTCACTGCACCAGGAGCCGAGCATGGCAGTAAACGTGACTGACTCGGTCTTGTTCCAGTTACAGATTAAATCATAATTCAAGTCCTGCAACGCTGCTCTAGTTATTCCAATGGGCATGAAATGCCTCACTTTCTTATAATAGCTGTTCCCTGGAAATGCCAGCTTTTGAACTTGCAAAAGAAGCCCTGACTAATGTTTATGAATTCTTCTTCGTCTACCTCTGATGTTTAATGAGAGGACAAAAAAGAAAAGAACTTGGGGTGCCTGGGTGACTCAGTCGGTTAAGCGTCTACCTTCGGCTCAGGTCATGATCCCAGGGTCCTGGGATCCAGCCCCACATCCGGCTCCCTGCTCCATGGGAAGCCTGCTTCTCCCTCTCCTACTCCCCCTGCTTGTGTTCCTTCTCTCACTGTGTCTCTCTCTGTCAAATAAATAAATAAAATCTTTAAAAAAGAAAAGAACACTGGCATTTATTTCTTACCATTACTTAAATGGAAATATTTTTCTGATAAATCCTGAGTAAATTACTAATTTCTATCATTTCAAAAAAAATTACCTTTTTTACACCTCTCATCCGTTCTGTTCTGTAAAAAATGAGACATTAAAAAAAAAAAAAAAGGCGACCTAGTCCTCATTTTTATGAAACCATAAAAATGGTCTTAAACTAAAGAGAAATTCGTTAGGAAGTGAGACTAACACATCTGTCCCCCAACAAAGAAATGGAAAAAGAGGCTCCTCACCGCCAGGTCACTGTATATGTGGTCACCAAAATACAACACTTTGGATCCTCTCCATCCAGTAAGCTTCAAAAATTCATATAAATTGCCCTGCAATAATAGAAAAATATAGATATTATATCATCTGAGATAGAAGCCTATATAACCTGTGGCCCAAAATATCTATTTTTAAAAACTTTGCTTTCATATATAATTTAAGTATCAAAACATAAAAGACAAAAACACCTTTGCGTGAAATCTCTCAGACCTTTCTTCTGAGTCAAATGCACTTTCCGAAAATGATTCATATTGTATATACCTCTTTGTAATGATCCTTTTACACTGAACAGTCTATGACCCTGTCAATAAGTACTAATCTACCATTTCAGTAGCTGAGAAATACTGTGATTCCTTTTACCAATTCCCTGATGGTGGACATTTACCTTGTTATCTATTTTGTAACTCATAGTAAATATTCTTGTAGCAAAGTTTTAGCTACATCTTAATAATTTCCTTGGTCTAACTTCCTACTAGTGGGACGGTTGTATCAAAGCCAATCTCTCAAGGTCTAGAAAATACACTTCCTGCCACATTAGCAGTGTGTTATAAATCCACCAGGAATGTACTGAGTTTTTTTAACCGTGTGGTACTGTTCTATAATTTCATGTGTTTTATAAATCTTACAGAAATATAAAAATTTTAAAGGATGACATAAAACAAACTTCAGTAACACAAGAAGGGTCAGTGATTCAATCACTTATTCAAACATTTGAGAGCTTTACTGATACCAAAATATATCAAAACTGTATATGGGGGTGCCTGGGTGGCTCAGGTGGTTAAGCGACTGCCTTCAGCTCAGGTCATGGTCCCAGGGTCCTGGGATCGAGCCCCGCATCGGGCTCCCTGCTCAGCGGGAAGCCTGCTTCTCCCTTTCCCACTCCCCCTGCTTGTGTTCCCTCCCTTGCTGTCTCTCTCTGTCAAATAAATAAATAAAATCTTTAAAAAAAAAAACAACTGTATATAAAACACAGCTCATCAGGAAATAATCACTAACTTAAGATAATACACCATGTGATTCAATGCTTCTTCAAGAGGAATATCCAAGGTTTACTACTAACATCTTAAATTATATATACTATGAAAGTAATTCTTTAAATTTTGTTTTTAAGGACTGTTCAATTCTAAGTTAATTTAGACATAACACATTGAGAATATACTGACTTAAGTTTAAATTTTGCTGCCATGTTATAAACAGCCAATTCAAGCAGAACACTCAGAACTATGCCGGGCACACGGGAGGCCTCAACAAACGTTGGCTGTTTTCATTATAACTGACCACAAAGCAAAGGAACAAGAAGGAAAAATCGGTCATGACATACCTGCTTATAAATCTGGCCTTTCTGCAACTTGTGGATCTTGTCCCAGAGCAAGGCACCTTTCTCGTTCACCTTGCGGAAAGGTCTAACAACAAAAAGGGGAAAACGCCATGACCCATGGGAACCGTGCATGCTGCCTGCTTAGGAAACACCACACGGTTACTCAGTGGGAATAGAAAGGGACTGCGCAAACCTGGAAAAGGCCTGGAGCCCCAACTCCACCACCACACCCCCTGGCCCAGTGCACACATCCCAAACTGCAGACCCCAGGATCCAAAAGGTATTTAATGAGGAAAGAACTCCAGGGTCAAATAAATTTGGAAAACACTAGGCACTACTTACGTCCCTCTTAAAAAGTCACTGAGGACTCTAAAAAGCCCTCCCAGGAGAGAAACTTTCTTTAGCCCAGATTTCCCAAAATGTATTTGATCCCACAGAAAATCTGCTTCACAAAAACAGCTTATGGAAAAACCGCCTTAGTACACGTGTCCCACTCGGCGCTTGAAATCCAGCCACTCTAGACACAAAACAAATCTGAGGAGGAAACAAATCACTTTATGACGGAGAATGGGAATAAGAATAGAGGCTTCCGGGAGCTCCCCTCTACTTGCTAGATGGGATGCAGCCTAATTCATGAATCAATTAATAAAGCCAATTAGATCTTTAAAATTAAAAGAAAAAAAAAAGAATAAAAGTCCAAATGTTAATGTTTATGTGGGGGTCTGTTTGCCTTTTTTTAAGGTAACATTATTTGGATTGTTTTTCTAATCAGAAAAATTTAAACTGACTGCAAAAAATCTGGAAAATGCAGAATAGAATGAAGAAAAAGGGAAGTGACCCCTAATCCCAGTGCCCAGGTATAAACACCTAACATTTCAGTAGGTGTCTTTGAGTCTATAAAGATAGCATCTGTTATTTTTCTCTTTTTTATGAACACAAATGAGGATCACTGTGTATACTGATTTGTATCTCTTTTTCTCTAATGTTGTGAGCAATCTCCCATGTGATTACAAATTCTTTCATACGTTTTTAATAGTCATAAAACATGCTCATTGCTTTTTTTCCCAAATACATCTTTTCCTTTTTTGAGAGAGAGAGAGCGCGCGCATGCAGGGAGGAGAAGAGGGAGAAAGAGAGAGAGGATCCCAAGAAGGCGCCATGCTCAGCACGGAGCCTGATGCGGGGCTTGATCCCATGACCCTGAGATCATGACCTCAGCCAAAATCAAGAATCGGTCACCCAACCAACTGAGCCACCCAGGCGCCCCCCAAATACATCATTTTTAATGGCTGTATAATACCCCCTCCCATGGATGTTCCTTTAGGTTGTCTCTGATCTTCATCATTATAAATAACACAGGGAGGAATGGAGGTGTCCCGTGCATGCAGAACAAAGACAAAATAAATGGGTGCGGGGGGAGGGGATGACACTTGGTGAAGAGGTCTGTTCCACACATTGCAAAACATTTTAGGGGCACCTGGGTGGCTCAGTCAGCTAAGCATCTGCCTTTGGCTCAGGTCATGATCCTGGGGTCCTGGGATCGAGCCCCTCGTCGGGCTGCCTGCTCAGCACAGGAGCTGCTTCTTCCTCTCCCTCTGTCCCTCCCTCCTGCTCATGCTCTCTTTCTCTCTCTCTCAATATAAATAAAATCTTTTAAAAAATAAAATAAAACATTTTTAAATGTTAAAAAAAATATTTTAGGATCCCTGACCCCCACCTACTAATGCTAAGAGCACACCCTAGTCACCGTCATAACCCAAAACTTCCCAGCTCCTCTATTTCCTGTGGCAGGAAGACGCTACGTAAGTCTTGGTAGAGATTTACTCCATTTGACACAAAACCTGTGTTGCAGAGTTTTGCAGAATCCAGCTGTAATTTTAAATGCACCAGTGAGAGCCGTACATACCAAAATACCCACCAGGTGGCCCGCTGTTGCTCTTGTTCTGTTACGCTTCACAAGGCATCTGCATTAAGAGGTCTAACTTATGATGTAATACTAAGTGTGGCTTTTACATTGCTGTCAATCTTTTTCTTTTTTTTTATCTTTTTCTTAGAGCCTGACCCCCAGGACTGAAGTAGGCCCAGCTGAAGTGAGAACCATCTCAACAGGTGCGAGCCATCCTCAAAATCAAAAGCTACATGTCAGACGCTTCTGATTTTCCAACTAGACTTCACCAAGTCACACGACTTAAATGTTCACAGCAGCAAAGGATGACAATCTAGTTCTCCCAGAAAGACAAGACGCTCACCTCCGCTTATCATTAAAGAAGCTTGGCTTCTCGGCCTGAACGATGACCACATCAAACAGGTCCCTCCAGTCTTTTCCAACAATATATTTCATCCCTTTGTCCCTGAAACAACAGGTCAGCCAGGTGAGTCTAACAAGAAACGGATTCACTACCTTTGCAACATTTTCTCTCAAATTTTCAACTGTGAACTTAAATGGGAATACCAGACAAGACGGGAGCCAGAAGCCAGCAGGGACACCCGCTGCCACTTACACGAAACTGCTGGGGCTGTTGGTGATGAGGAACATCTTCTTGCCGTGATCAGCCAGTTTGGCCAGCACTGCCCGGGTCTGCTCGGCATAGCAGATGTACTTTTCTAAGAGCGAGAGACAAATTCACACACGGATTCAGCATGAAGTCAGTCAGTCTGCAAGGGCTCCCTAAACCTGTGGGTCCAGTGCGTCCGGGGCCCTTGGGAGAAGGCAAGTCTTAAGGAAGCATGGTTCAGGCTGGCCTAGCAGCACCTGGTCCAGCAGGAACCAAGACTCCACCCCCTCGGTCTAAGGGAACATACTAGATGCCTGCCTGCCGCAGCCAGCTCCTGTCTTTCTGGGTCAGGATTAGGTGGAGCTCTGAGACAAAGGGGAGGGAGACGTCTGAGGTGCGAGGAAGCAAGGTCCTCACGCTGCACTGGGAAGAGGTACTGGGCGCCGGCTCGGCACCAAGAATGAAAATAACGGCCGGCTCGTGGCCCGGCAAAGGGACAGGCTGAAGCGGCCCTCGCGATAATGCTGCCTACGTACCAATATCTGCTTCGATTGCGCTGTACATGATTCCTTTGATGTGCACATCTCGAATTGAATCCTGTCGAAAGAGAGGTTTCCAATCAGTGATGGGGTCAGTGAGACAGCCTGCGCGACAGGACGAGCGGAACGGCATTCGCAACGATGTCCGCCTTTAGAGGCCTGGCCGTCCGAGCACCAAATGAAATCCCAGTGCTGGGCCATTTCACACAGGCGACCAACACTTAGGTTTCCATGGCAACAGTGGCAGTTTTCAGAAGGGTCACTGGGGGGACATAACTTGTGTGAACAATTCTGAATAAAATTCCACATGGTAAATGGCAATTTCTATGCAGTATCATGAACAGATGATTCCAGGGCATCTGGACAAAGGGAATTATTGCTTTTTTCATCTTTGCACCCCTCCCTAGACCCCAAGAGCGGGTTCTCTACTCCAGAGAAAGAGGCCGAGACCAATGACAGGCTCTTCCATTCAGCGAGGCGAGGAGTGGTCAGTGAGATGCTAACTCAGGCAGACACGAGGAAGAGGAGGCCGCGAGCCCCTCACAGGCCACAGGCTGTGGCGGCCTGATGCCTGGCAGGTGTCAGAGTGCAGCCCCACTCTCAGGGGGCACTAAGCAGGTCCACCATAGAGGTGGCTCTCCTGGAGGCACACAGAAACTTTCTGGAGCCTACAGCAGGGGACTGGGCTGCAGGCAAAACTGGGCCATAAGCCTTAGAAAACTGGTAGGAGATTTCTATCAAGAGTGAGCGCCTCTGGACTACAAACTCAACCTCGGCCACCTTCCAGCACAGGCTTCACATCGGCAGAAGGCAGGGATTCAGAGCAAGCCGAAGCCAAACTTCCTGGCTGGAAATCTAGGCTCTGCCATTACTAGCTGTGTGACTCTGGGCAAGTGACTCAACCTCTCTGTGCCTCAGTTTCTTTATCTGTAAAATGAGAGTAATAATAGTACCTACCTCCAGGCATGGTTGTGAGGATTTAATGAATTAATGTGCAGAAAGCACTCAGAAAAACAGTGCCTGGAATATACCTCAGGGCTCTCCATTGGTGGTATCAGATAGACATCTCTCCTCATGACTGCAAGGGTTATATAACTACAAGTGGTTCTTTTATTTATCTTTTACTAAAAGTGATACTTAAAATTCTTAAAGATAAAGCATTTGTGCACATAAAAAGGAGAACAGAAACTAAATATTTAACTTTAGTTCAAATCATACCAGACTAATGCTGAGAAACTAGAATTCATTCTTCATCTTCCTAAAACCCATGATTTAAAGCAGTCGAAATTTAAAATTAGTCATAAGGATATAATAAAAACATTGTAGTACATAAATACAGATCTCTTAAAAATATTAGTGCTTATTAAATATATATTACATATATAAATATATACATAGAAATACATACTTATAAACATATGTATATGATATATGTATAAGTATATGTTAATACATGAACATATTTTTAAGTACTGAAAAAAGTTCAGAAAGCTTAAAAAATATATGTAAACACATGCGAACATAAATCAACATATATAAATACAAAGCTACATAAATGATGTACGTATATATGCATGTAAGTTTCACAGCTGTCTATAACCCTCTCCAACTGGGTTTTCACACAGCTTTTGCAGGGCTGGGAAGGCCTACATGGAACCTCCGCGTACAAGAGAGAGGCCCGCTCTGGGCAACTGCAGTTGCACGGGCTGCAGCCTGCGTGTGAAGTCACCCCCTCTGCAGGCAGGCTCAGGGGTGAGCTGGGTCAGGCTAGACCTCAGCCACCACCCACCCCTCTGACCAGATGCACTGGCCCTGGCCTTTGGTCAGGAAGAATTAGAAATCCAGATAACAGTATGAGCGCCTTCTTCCTTAACTGATTTCCAGCTTCTTCCAGATCTTCTTAACATAAGAACTTTCTTAATAATTTTCAGGGTAAAACCATAAATAAAAGAGATCCCAGGCAAAGGACTATTTCAAATACCTAACCCAAGGAGGCTAACGATGCTGTCCCTTCTGCTAAAACCCTCTGGGAGACGTGGACCACCACCTCTCACCTTGACATCTTTGTACAGATGGACAGGTTCATAGTCAATATTGTTCTTAAGGAAGTATTCATTCACGCAGGAGAGGAGGGACATCTCCGGCAGGGAGAAGATGTCCATGAACTGCTTCATGGTGTTTCCATGAGAACTCTGCAGGCAGGGAGGAGAGCGTCAGAAACAGAGACCAACACCACAGCAAAGCCAGACTTAACATTTACCCAGGGGGATTCTGGTCATCAACATCTGGATCCCTCTCCCCAAGAAAAGGACAATTCTAACAATAACAAAGTAGAAGCATTCGCCTTATTTCTTATCGTTCCTGGCACAGCTGATGATGTACTCTACGCACAACTGGGATATCCAAGGAAATGTCCTGATTTCCACCCCCAAAAAATCTAACCACTTCTTCATGCTCCTGTGAGCTCTAACTTCCAGCTCACACTCTCCCATCAAACACAGAGGAAAGCCGGCAAGTAGACTACTGCCCATGGAATGGCATAAAAAGACACATAACTCTCCTGAATGTGAGTGCCCCCACGCAGCCATATGTGAGCCTGAAAAAGAGCCTTTCTCTGAATGCCTGCAATTAGTAAGCCTAAGTTTACCAGGTGACCGGGCATCTTCCAGTGCATTTTGACAGTGCAAATAAGAGCGCACCTAATAAGACGAGCAAAAATTCAGAAAGCAAAGAGAACCACAAAAGTCAGAGAAGCAGAGGCTTCCCTCCAAGCACAGGGTGACCTGCTGTCCTCGATCTCAGGGAAGACAACCACAGCTGCCCTGACTTCATCCAGAAAGTGGGGACATGCCTGGGGTGGGGGGTTGTAGACAGGGGCGGGTGCAAGGAAGGTATAAAGAACCTTCATCAGATAGGGAGGAAAGAGCTAAGAAAGGGGACCCATGAAGGGCCTAGGAGAGATGCCAACATACTAGCCTCTCTTAAATCCAGGGCCTCTCGAAACAGTCCCAAATGCCCTTGTCAGTTCCACAGGAGCACTCAGAGAGATCATAAATCTACCAGGACATGTCTGTTGACAAGCTGCTTTAAATAAATAATCTCTCATTACCTTTCCATAAAAGTCGCTCATCTGTTCCAGGGGCACGTGGGACCCCTCATACATTTCAATGACTTCTTCATCGGGGACAACACTGAGGCCTCTGGAAAAATCACAGGCAGTGCAGTTAGACTCAACTAGTGAGAGCAGTGACTTCAGACCTCTGGCAACTGCTGGGATTTTTCAGCCCCGGGGCAAGATGCCACTGTCACAAGGAGGTGAGATGTGCCACGGGTAACTGCTACAAGTGACAGGCAAGAAGCCACTACTCCTACCACCACCACCACCACCAGCAGCATTCTGTGGGTAATAAGGGCAGGAAAAACAACACGTACTAGAGCTGGCAGGTGCGAATTCCACACGGTCATTCACTTACTTCTCAGCAATCCTAGGAGGGAAGCACTAACATTTTCCCATTTCCCAGCAGAGGCAACTGAGGCCCAGAAAGGTCACGTATCTTACCCGAGGTCACCAAAGTAGGAAGTGGTGGGACAGGACCAGACCCCAGGCTTTCTGGCTCTAGGGGCCCAGGCTCCTCAACCACTAATGTCACACAGGTACAAGGTACAAGGTACAAGGTACAAGGCCTTCCTTTGCTTTGGGAGCAGGGTTTGCTTTGGGGGTGGGTTTAGGTTTCCGTTTTTATGTTTTATGTTTTTAATAGATTAGGGACGGAAAGGCTAGCTTTGTCTCTATCATCCTCCTGCCCTCTGATACTCACTCCTAAAAAGGTCAGCGGTGAGGCAGGAAAGGCCACACATGAGGCTCGGGTGGACTAAACCCTGTGACACAAGGCAGGAAGCCTGGGTGCCATCTCCAAGAGGGATGACCCCAAATGCGACGTGACACTCAAGGCCAGTTTCCTCATCTATAAAAAGCCAGGGTAACATCTGCCAACTGCCTGCCTCCGGGAGCCACGACAGAATCTGCAAACGAATCCAGCTTCTCCACAAAGAGGAAAATAAATTTTGGGAGTCAGAGCGAAGAGCAACCTGGCTTTCACCTCTGCCGCCGCGCCGCCGCCAGCGCTCTGAGCAGGTGCTCTCACCAGGGATTTAATGCTCTCATATTTCCTCACCTAGCACTGCCCCCTCTAGAGAGTCACGAAGAAGAACGTCAGTTCCCCAGCCGCTTCTGTGGGGAAGGTGCTTGGGAAACAAGGCACCAGTGGTGAGGAGACCACAGAATGGATGATGGGAAGTCCACCCAGTGCTACCTACAGTGGGAGTATGAATAATGCCCTGAGAGTCTCAGTTACTAATACAAACAGGCTGCTTATAAAACCACAAATATAAAATATAATTTATATTTGATATGTATATCAATATACATATATATATATATGAAATATAATTTCAGCCTCTTTCCTCTGTTCTCCGCCCTCATATAACTTTCAAAAATACCCAAGGGGATTCATTAGTATTTTGCCCACACCCCCCCCCCATCTTCATTAACTTGCTACAACTTCCAGCCTGTGAAAACAAAGGAGGCCTTGCACTTCCCTTTATCATTCAGCCGATCATTCTGGGCGGTGACCTTGAGGCAGAGCTCCTGCTCAGATGTGCACCTGCCTAAGACTCTAACACTTAGAAAGAAATTATTAAAAAAATGAAAGAACTCTGCTGGGTGAGTCATTTTCCTGCTCCCACACTAGGCCCTGCCAGGTTCACAGCCTCCCAAGCTGCCCCAGTAACTACTGAATGTCAGCTCAAAAGCAGTGGTGAGATGAGTGGGCTGCAGCGACCTGGATTCGGCAGGAGGCGGCTCCGACAGGGACAGCACCCCACAGGACAGCGGCCCCAGGCTCTGGGGCACGGCCAGCCGCACCCGGGGGCAGCCTCAACCAGTGCGAGGATCAAAATGCAAACTACTTGATGTGGCCCCGTGAGGTTGTGAGAAATATAAAGGTTAGGAGCACAAATCCGCGGGCGCCTGGGTGGCTCAGTTGGTTAAGCGACTGCCTTCGGCTCAGGTCATGATCCTGGAGTCCCGGGATCGAGTCCCACATCAGGCTCCCTGCTCAGCAGGGAGTCTGCTTCTCCCTCTGACCCTCCTCCCTCTCATGCTCTCTGTCTCTCATTCTCTCTCTCGCAAATAAATAAAATCTTAAAAAAAAAATTTAAAAAAAAAGAGCACAAATCCGCAAGTGTCTGCCCGGGGTTCAGCTTCCTTAATTAGTAGGGATATTACCTGGACAAGCAATAGAACCTCTTCGGGTCTCAGTGTCATTTTTAAAATGGGGAACAATAATAGTGTCTGCCTCCTGGCATAACTGAGAAGATCAGATGAGCTACTATATACAGAAGAGTACGTGGCAGGCGCTAGCAAAGCTTTGCTGGTGTGATGAGAACAAGCGTAGCTTTTCCCCAGGTCCCTAGCCAGAACTTGAACTGTGGGTACCAAATGGGACTGTAGTGAGAGCCAGTCTGCCTCCCCCTCTGGCCTGTGGCATTCGCTCCCACGGCCCACAACACAAAATTCAACCTGATATAGGAGCTGGGGACCCACGGCAGGTCTCAGAAATGGGCAAGGCTGAGGAGAGGGCATTCTGCCCTGCCAAGGCCTTTCCGCTTTTCAGGGAAAGGCAAGAGCAGGGACACTCTTCGTGTCTCTACTGCCCGGGGCACACTCTGGTCTACCCAACAAGCACCCCTGGGACAGCCAGGGGAATCACGCCAATTCTACAGAGGAACAAACCAAGGCTTTGAGATGGTCAAGAAGTGGCTCAAGGCCACACACACGAAAGCAGTGAGGCAGGGTCCACGCTGAGGAAGTGTGACTCCGGAGCCCATACATGCACCCATGCTGCCTCAGCCCACCACATCCCTCAGCGCTGCGGCCACAGCGACCTTCCCAGGACCTAAACCCGATGCTCCCTCTCCTTCAAATGCCTCTGCTGGCTTCTCCCACCTAGCCCTCTCCATACTCCCTAACATGGTGGACAACTGACCTACAGAAGAAGAAACAAGACAGTTAGGAGCTGTAGGACTACATGGTCTGAGAAGAAGAAGGAAAGACCATGTCGGGCTGAGGGGGGGCGGGGGGTGAGGCCTCAGCACCAGTCAGCCTTGAAGGAAGGGTGGATGAGATTTCAAGAAGCAGCGAGGAAGGAAAACTGCACCCTGGTAGAAGACACCAGCATGAGCAGATAGCGAGCAGCAGGAAAGGAGACCTCGGAGGAGAGGAATATATGTGCTATGTGCACCTGCCTCTTGCATGCCAAGACTGGCTGTAACTGCTGGGAAGAGACCGTCCCCTGCTCCTGTTGACCTGGGGCCAGGGGTGTCACCAGGGGTCTCCATGTGGAGGGACCTGCCTGGAGCAAACCCAGAGGGAGAGAGCCAACAGATGGAAAGAGTTCTGACAACATCAATTTGGCCCCTGGAGCCAGCCACGCCTGCAATCTGGCACTGTCCCTTGGATTGCACAACAGGTGAGCTAATGCTGTGTTTCTGGTTAACCCAGTCTGAGTCGGGTTTCAGTCACTTGTAACCAAGAGTCGTAACTAATCAGGAGGTGAAAGAGCTGTGTGTGGAAGAAGAGTAGGATACGGGTTTAGAGAAGGCTGGTGGAAAACCTAAGAGGTTTGGGCTCCATTCTCCAGGCAGTGGGAGCTAGCCAGGATTTCAGAAGAGAGACTGTTGAGGGCAATGCTTTAGATGAATCAGTCCAGCAACAATGTCCAGGACAGACCACACTGCAGAAAACTACAAGAGCCCAAGAGAAAAGGATTAAGTTTCTGAGCCAGGGAGCTGATGGCAGGAACAGAGACGGAGGGACAGATCTGAAAGATCTGGTGAAGGATTTCCTTAACCTAATCCGTTCATGAAAACCATGGGGCATATAGGTCAAAGGCACAGGCTCAGAGCCAGACAACCTGGGTCTGAATTCCACTTCTGTGTGGCCTTGGACAAGTCACTTAACATCTCTGGGACTAATACCAGTACCTACCTCATAAGGTTATTTCAAGGATCAAATAAGTGAACCCAAATAAAACCCTTATGACACTGTCTGTGCTGTAGCAAGACTTCGCATTTGCTCGTTGCTATTTATTGTTACTACTATTATTTTCATCAACACCAGCATCTCTTCTCCCTCCTGAAACACCATTAAAATGATAGCAAAAGAATAAACTACTCAGCGGCACCTAGAGGGCTCGGTCAGTTGAGCACCTGACTCTTGATTTCAGCTCAGGTCATGATCTCAGGGTCATGAGACTCAGACCCTCGTGGGTTCCGTGCTGGGTGTGGAGCCTGCTTGGGATCCTCTCCCTCCCTCTCCCTCTGCTGTTCCCCACCCCACTTGCACATGCACATTCTCTCGCTCAAAAAAATAAAAATAAAAAAGAATAAACTACTCAAAAAGTAAAAGGATATGAGAGCAAAGACATCAGTAGACAAGACATTTCAACATGTTCGTGGAAGACAAATAGCAGATGAAAAGGAGGCTCCTGGCTTAGCAAGCTGAGAATAGGGGCCTGCATGGGGACACCAACGCGAAGAACTGATTAGCGGCCAGAGCCCCCAGAAAGGCTCAGCTCTGCGAGGCACCGGGGAGCTCCTGGAGGATATGCTAAAGCAGAACGAGGGAGTAAAGCCAAAGAGAGGAAAAGATGGGCATCAGGGAACAGAGAGAGAGGCAAACCCAAGCCCCAGGATGAGCCATCAGAGAAGGTCAGAGCAGAAGGGGTAGTCAATTAAACACAAAAGTAACTGATAAGAGTATCTAAAACATTTGAATTGTTGGGAAATAAATACATGGATGATATTGGTGATGGAGGATTTAGAAAAAACTAGGGACACCTCTACAGAAAACAAAGCAGATAAAAAGTGATGTTATTATTAAATCTAAGAAAAAGCAAGCACTGTACACAGAAGAAAGCAGTCACAGTGCACGACATGGCGTAAGAGGGAACATGACTTGCAGAGTCAGGATGCAAACAATGACCGAGGATGGAGAAACACGCAGACACAGATCCACACGAGGCTCGAAGAACGAGCCCAGAGAAGCGGGGGCTTGTGCGCGCACCAAGTCCTGTCCCATGGCAGAGACAACGTCCAGAATTAATAAATTAGGAAACAGAAGTATGAGCACATTATTTAGAAATAGAAAGAAAAGGGGCACCTGGGGTGCTTCTCCCTCTCCCTCTGCCTGCTGCTCTGCCTGCTGCTCTGCCTACTTGTGCTCTCTATCTATCTGTCAAATAAATAAATTAAAAATCTTAAAAAAAAAAAAAAAAAAGGAAAAAGAGATAGGAAGAAAAATGTGAAGAAAAAAAATGAAGAGTGTAAAGGGCTTGGATGGGGAGGAGGACAGAGGGCTGCCACGACACTCTCAGCACTATCTGATCGGAACTGTGTGCATGTTTAACTTGGATAAAAAACATTAATTTTAATAAATAGTTTGTGAAAGAAGAACCTAAGATAGGCACATCTCTTTTTTTAAGGTATAATGACCATACTCCTAAATCCTCCCCCAAATTCAAGGATTAGAAAAGGCAAAATCCTTCATTTTCAAAGTGACAAAGATTTTGGACTGAGCTAAGTGCTTCTACTAATTCTAATAAATGGGAGGGGGGTCTTAATATCTGAACTACTCAACTGCCATGGTGGGAACAAGAATCCGCTGCCTCACCCCAGCCTCCCTCCCCACCCAAAACCTCGGCTCCAGGACCCTCACTCAGCGGCAGACAGGCACCTCTAGAGAGCCCGTCCTCCCCTAGAACCTCCCCAGAGCGCCCCCTAATGGTCTAAACACCATCATCACCTTGATCCCTATGGACTGCAGTCTGATTAATTTATGTGGCTTCCAACCTACACTCCAAGCTCCTTGGGGCATCCGTGTAAGCCAAACCCTTCGGGTCTGGCATAACAGGCCCCAATAAATGTTCTTGAATGAATAGTGAATAAATCACAAATACACACACTACAACTCTTCATAACTAAGCAGTCAATGGGTCTTAGGTCTGTCACCCAAAGCCACTTCGTTACTATGAGTGAATTAAATTTACCTCCTCTTACTCTTACCTGTACACGGTTCCCAACTGGATGTAATGAAAAGCATCAATCTTCATCAATACTGCCTTCAAAAACATAAACACATACACACACACAGGTGAAGAATGCACAGCAAGCTGCGTATTTAATGAGAATTTCAGGTGTCATTACAAACCCTAGCAGCACCAGGTTGATGCGGCAAAGAAGCACACTGTATGTGTCCAACAGGTTTGCCTGTTGATTAGAGCACTGTGGGGGCACCTGGGGGGCTCAGTCGGTTAAGCATCTGCCTTTGGCTCAGGTCATGATCTCAAGGTCCTGGGATCCAGCCCCACATCAAGCTCCCTGCTCAGTGGGGAGTCTGCTTTTCCCTCTCCCACTCCCCCTTGCTCATCCTCTCCCTCTCTCACTCGCTTGCTCTCTCAATAAATAAAATCTTAAAAAAAAAAAAACAAAACACTGTGCAGTCTGTTAAGGAAATGACTGATCTGCAAAAACAATATGACAATTGACTCCTCAAAACACCAAAAACGATTTCTAGAAATAAAGAGTATCTTCCAAATAGCTAAATGCATTCATTTTTTTCTAATAGTCTTTTGCAAAAGACTTTCTCCAAACATGTTTTTTAATAATTCAGTTCTGCAGCCCCAAGGAATAGAATTTAAAATCAACTTCTGTGTCCAGCAAAGAAAAGCACCGAGAGGACATTATTCCCAAACACCATTAAACTGTAGAAAAACACGACGATGAAACCTACCCGCTGCACATCATAATGAAGTCCACGAATTGCAAAATTTGGGTCATACTCATACTTCTTGATTTCCACCGGATACTAAGAAAGAAGAAAGGCAGCATTTTTACCTAACAATGTACTAAGTTCAGATCGTGTCCAGATTTGGTCCCTGTACAAAAGCTGAGGTGGCTGACACACTTTGGTGGGAAGATGGGGTGAGGACAGACCACAGCTTAGCCCTCTGCTTCTGGACCAAGGACCTCTTGGTCACAGAGCCCTCCCTCCACCCCACTCCTGTTCATCTGCCCAAGCACAGGTAAGGTCTCACCCCCGGCCCCAGCTTCTCTCGTCTTCACTACCCCCGTCCAACCTTCCCTCTGCCCCCGGACCCCTCTATCTCCTAGGAGCCCAGAAATACATCTGCTTCCACCTCCAAGACTTCGCCTCCTCCTACTGTATTTAAGGCGGCTCATGAAGAGGAACTGGAGCATCCCCTCTCTTAGAAGGGTGACTTTCCCCAACACATTACCAACCATCCATTCAGCTCAGATATGAGCACCTCAATGTACCGACCCCCAGCGTGGCCCCACTGCCAGGTTTCATGAAGAGACCAAGCTGAAAACTTTTCAAAGGGGGGGGTCCCCTCCATATAGCTTTCATTGCTTTTCTCATCCAGATAGTCGGCCGCTGCTCACCCCCCCGCCCCAGGTGGAAGGACCTCCCTGTTGTCAGGTACGGCCTCCCTCCCACTTGGGCCGAGAGGGCCCTTTCTCAGCATGTGGTAGCCAGTTACTGCTCCAGCACTCTGACTCAGAACATGCGTGACTTTCGGAGGCAGCTTGGCTCCCCTGGTAGCTCCTATTACCAAACCATTCCTCAAACTATGCAAAAATCCCAGCCCTGTTCCTATCTACTAGACTAGGCACCCACATCCTCCCCTCCCCCCAAATCTCAGCATTAGAACACGGGCTACCCCCCGGGAGCACCGAGGTACCGAGCACCGCGTCTGCTGCTACCGCAGGCAGGCCCTCCCGTTCCCATTTTACAGATGGGGCACCAGAGGCACTGACAGAGACAGGGTGGCCGGGCCACACAGCTGCGATGTGGTGGGCAGGGAATCAGGCCTGGACCTCTTCCCCTGCTCTCCCCACTCCCCTCCGCCCTTGGAGTACAGACCTGTAGGAAAGAAGAGTAAATTCCTGAGTCTAGAGAAGCTGTGGCACCAGGATCTTCCTTCCAGTTACAATGTAAACTGCTTAAGTAAAAATCTGGACAGCTGGGGGCGCCTCAGTCGGTTAAGCGTCCAGCTTTTGGTTTCAGCTCAGGTAATGATCTCGGGGTTGTGAGATCAAGCCCCACGTCGGCTTCCGTGCTGGGTGTGGAGCCTGCTTGAGATTCTCTCCCTCTCCCTCTGCCCCTCCCCACTTAAAAAAAAAAAAGCCTAGACAGCTATCAAGAGGCGCACAACCTCTTTGCACAACAGCACTAACTTTCCATGGCCAGGGTTACGTTTGTGTGGAAACATTTCCTGCTTCCACCAGGCTGAATGGCACGCAGCAAGTGTTCAAGCTGCATAGAGTGCTGACTCAAATGTCACATCCGAGCTCATTTATCTAACACCTGCAGCGCATGCCAAGAAATCACCAAATGCTATTTCCACTCAGGGGCGTTTCCAAGAATCCTGAACACCGTGTACAGTTCTGCATTTTTACGAACAGCCTTCACACACACATCCCCAGAACCCCACACACAGCACCACGGTCCCGCCTCCTGAAGCGAGGCCATGGGTCTGCACACCTCTGGAAGCTTCTCCCAAACTTGGGAGTGAGGAGAAGGATGTAGGACATGGGGGAGATATTTAAATGCTCCTGAGAGGGGTGCTTTCACTGAGTCATGGGCCACACACTGTTCTGGACTTTATTCTATGTACTCCTCATGGAGGAGGCAGGGCATCTCATGTCCCTTGGACTGCTGAATCATCTGAGAAGTAGAGTCGAGGAACCTGCCCAAGCTCACAAAGATAAACAATGGTTGGGCCAGTACTTGAATCCGGGTCCATGTCACACCCAAGTCTACCCCAACTCCCTGCAATCCACTCTGAACAAACCCTGAGCCACCATACTGGACACTCCTCGCCTCCTGTGATGGCGGGACCTGCGGCCTCCGAGGGCCCAGTGAGTTTCTCGGAGGATCCATGGTGACAAGGGCAGGGCCGGCCGCCGTGAGTAAGAGCGAGAGAGCGTACACACCGAACTCGCACTGCTGGAAAGTCTAGCGGCTCCTGCTTTGAACAAGGCCTGTCTGGACTCCCCTGCAGGACACCGACCGCACAGTGAGACACGGCCGTGTGCCCACCCGTGGGCCCCAGGGCTGTGTGGTCTTGGGAAGCCACTCCTGATAGACACAAAGCATTTCCAAGGGGTCCAGAGATTACGGGAGACGTGGAGAATGGACAGAGGCAGCTGAAAGGGCCTCACGGAACACTGTCGTCACCAAGAACAGGCCCCAGGGATGCAGGACCGGGCATCGAATCCCAGTCCTACTATGTGCTAGCTGGGTGTCCTACTATGTGCTAGCTGGGTGATCTTGGTCACTGTCTCTCTGAGCATCGGTTTTCTCATCTCCAAAGGATGCCAAAAGTCCTACTGTAGATGGAAGCAGAGAAGATAAGTCAAAGGCTGCAAGCGGGGAGCGCCCGGCTGGATCGGTCGGTACAGTCTGTGACTCCCGATCTAGGGGTTTTAAGTTGGGTGTAGCCATTATTTAAAAATAAAATCTTCAAAAATTTAAAAAAAAAAAAAAAAGGATGCATGCGGGCAGTGGGGCAGTCTCCAGCACGTAGCAAGTGCGCAATGACACGGAGCTGCTTTACTGGACATGGAACTGGGGGGCCTGGGCTCTTAGACCCACTCTTCTAGCCTCCGCTACCCTCCCAGAGGACTTCAGGCCCGTCACTTAACCCCTCCAGGCCCCTTCCTTCCTATCGAAAATGAAATGGTTGGACTGGGGTGATTTCTATGTTCCACTCCTGCCCCTAAATGGTTTCCCCATACAACCAACCAAGTCAAAACTGTCCTCACGGTGGGCCCCTTTCCAACATAGACGGAGAGACAGACACACAGAAACACACACACGCAGGCACACACGCTCGCACACACACACGCACACACATACATGCAGGCACACAGGCGCACACACGCAGGCACACACGCACGTGCACGCTCGCACACACACACGCAGGCACGCACACATGCAGGCACACAAACAAGCACACACACGCAGGCACACACGCACGTGCATGCTTGCACACACACGCAGGCACGCACACAAGCGTACACACACGCAGGCACGCACGCAGGCACACAGGCGCACGCAGGCACGCACGCACGCAGGCACACGCATGCACACGCACCCACACACGCAGGCGCACACATGCACACAGGCACACGCATGCACGCGCACCCACACATGCAGGCACCCACACACGCAGGCGCACACACGCACACACACACACGCAGGCACCCACACACGCAGGCGCACGCAGGCACGCACGCACGCAGGCACACGCATGCACACGCACCCACACACGCAGGCACACACACGTAGGCGCACACATGCACGCAGGCACACGCATGCACGCGCACCCACACATGCAGGCACCCACACACGCAGGCGCACACACGCACACACACACACGCAGGCACCCACACACGCAGGCGCACGCAGGCACACACACACGCAGGCGCACACACGCACGTGCGCGGCACCCATCCCTGGGAACAGCCATCACGGTAATCTCTCGACAAGGAAGCCAGGGCTGCTCCATCAGCCAGGAGGTTATGCTTCTCTCCAGTGCCCTATGGCTCGGTTTTCTGGACTCGTCAGAGTGGAGAAAACTTTCCACCAGCCTGAAAAACGTGACTCACTCAATGCGTCATGAAGATTATTCGTGTCTCTAAAAGCAGAACAAAGAGTATGAAAAGAAAACAGACCTGCACTGGGGACTTGTATTAAAAATCTTCTCATTTAGGCCCTGTCTGGTTTCCTTCAGGACCTGGGTTTGTTCTCATTCCAAGCACAATCTGAGCAGGCTGGGGTATGGGGATGAAGGAAGAGCAAGGTGCTACAGAAATGTCCCTCACAGCTGCGAGCAGAGCTCACAGGAGAACATCGCGGAGGACCCAGGAGCCCCCAGGGTGCGGTCATTCCTACAGCTCTGTGGCTGGCCCGCGTGCCCCCTTCCCGGCAAGTTACAGAGATCTCGAGACAGCTAGTAACCTCTACATCACAACACTGCCCGTGAGTTCCTGAGGTCCAGATGCCTAGAAATACAGGCTTTTCAGAGGTCTCAGTTTGATATTTTAAGTAGCCTAAATTATGAGTCTTATTAGAGGCAGGGCAGGAGAGCATAAAAATAAAATTCTCTGAAATCTTCACAAAACGTGAAGCGAGGACAAAGCAACCTGCATCCAAGGGGTGATTCCACACCAAGCACAACACTCTCACTTAACCGTGGACTTTGTGCCAGGGCCTGGGGATATGGCAGCAAGCAGAACGGGCAGTCTCTGCCCCTAAGAAGTTTACACTCTACCCTGGGGAGGCAGACCATAAACAAACACCCAGCACAAGGCCTCCCAGTGAGAAGTGCTACAGAGCAGATGCAGTGCAAGAGCTGAGAGATCTTGGGGTGGGGGGGCAGAAAAGATGAGGAGCCAGGCCTCAGACTGCCTGGGGCCGGGAAGGATGTTCCCAAGCCGAGGAAATGCAGGTGCTGAGGCCCGAGGCACTAATGTCTGGCAATTCAAGGAGCAGCGAGAACACTGGTGTGGCTGCAACAGAGTGAGGGCGGGGCTGGGGGGGGCGGAGCCTGGGAGCACCAGAGGTGGCCTTCTCTGTCATTCCAAGCGTGCCAGGAGGGCTCAAGGGGGTTTTGGGTCCAGGCGCCACACGGTCGGAAGGTGATGGTGGCCTGGACCAGAGCGGTGGCAGTGGGGAAGAGGGGGACAGAGTTAGGACACATTGTGAATGAGTGAAAAGAGAGCTCACAGCTGCACAGTGACCTCCTCCCAAAGAGTAGAGCATGGAAAGGGGAAGAGTAACTTCACACCGCAGAGACCCTAGATACAGAGCTCAGCCACATGATCAAGGCCACCGTCATCAGCGGTAAGTCATGTAGACAATATGTACCCTTGACATGACGTGGTAAGAATAGCACCGGAACCCCCAGTCTAATCACAGGAAAAATGTCAGACAAATCCCAAGAGAGGGCATCCTAAAAAATACCTGACTGGTACTCCTCACAAGTGTCACGGTCATTACAAACTAGGGAATTGTGAGAAACTGCCAGAGCGAGCCTAAGGAGACATAACAACTAAAGGTAATGCGGTGTCCTAGACGGGACCCTGGACCAGGAAAAGAACATCAGGTAAAAACTAAAGGAATCTGAATCCAGTATGGACTTTAGTTAATAAAGATGGATCGATGTCCTTCTTTTGTTGTGATAAAGGGATCACAGTAATGTAAACTGGGAACAAGAGGGAGAACGAGGCATGGGATACAGGTACAGAAATTCTCTGTATTAACTTCGCAACTTGTCTGTAAGCCTACAGCTCTCCAAAAATTAATAAACTCTCCAGTTCATATTTAAAAGAAGAAGAGCGAGCGAGAACCCATAGTGTTTGCTGACAGATCAGACATGGCATACAGGAGAATGCGAGGGGTCACGGCTGATGTTGGGCTCTGGATTTGGAGAACGGGTGAATGTCCATGCCAGTGACTGATGAGGGCGTGGATCTAGGGGGTGAAACTGAGAACTCTTAACACTCCCTTTCTGTTCCTTGGTGGACCCATGAAAGGGAAATGCAGATACAATCATGACCCTATATTTTGTTCTATTTTTGTAAAAACTTGTTTTTCTAAAAAAAAAAAAAAAGAAAGAAAGAAAGAAAGAAAAAGCGTAATTAAGAAGGGGCTAGAACTTTTACATTTGCTTTTTGGGAAGCTGCGAAATTGCAAACTTACTGTTCCATTACTGTGCATCTCAAAAGCAGATGTCTTCTCATCTCTACAAGTACATTTAGTCTTTGGCAGGAAAAATGGCACCAAATTAAACGCATCTTGGAAGAATTATTTTGTTTCATCAGAGCAAGAGAAAAATCTGCATAAGCATAATTGACTCTATTAATATGCCTGATATAATTAGTGTTATGACTGATCTCTTTTATCAAAGCAACAAACAGACATAATGGGACTGAAATTTCAGTGATCTTAAATCCAGAAGCTTTTCTAATGATAATGATTGCACCTTCTTTTCCCCACCTATGTCATCTCTCTTTTCCCCCAAATTTCATACATTTTTTTATCTTCGTAAATTTTTTACCTTCATGAATATTTTATTTTCCTATGAACAAAAGGGTGGAAATGAAAGGTGTTATTAATCCCACAGGGGACAACAAGGCATAAAGGAGAGAACATTTATACCCTGGAAACAGATTTAAGTTCAAATCCTGGTTCTGCCTCCTACTGATCTCACGGCTTTGAGCTACTGGCTCATTTCCATTAGCCTCAGTGTCCTCACCTATAAAACAGAGGCTATTTGCAGGGTTATCACGCATCTGAGAAACAATGCTAGTCACAGCTAACATTTAGTAAGTGTTTTCTACCTGCCAGGCACTTTATATATATAAACTCATTTAATTATGACAATGCCATTGTGAGCAAAGTCCGGTTATTGTGCCCATTTCGCAGAGGAGAAAACTGAGGCTCAGAGAAATGAGGTGAGTTTCTCAAGATTCCCTGAGAAGTTAGTGTTGAAAGTCAGGATTTGAACACCAGCAACCAGGCTCTGGAACCTGTGTTTCTAGCACTTAGCAGAAAATCAACAGATGGGGCTGTTAATAAAATGACCTTCATTTTATAAGTGATATCAAAGTCACAGCAAATGCCACAGATGACCGAGGACTAGAATGCCAGCACCAGTGCAACACCCCTTCAGGTCCGTCTCCCGGTGGGGTGGTGGAGAGATGGTGCAGGCTGGCTGACAGGTCAGCAAGGGCAGGACCGCCTCGCTCTCATTCTGTTTTCACTGCCACAGTCAAGGGAGAAGTCTGTGGGTTAGACAGAAGAGAAGAGAGTCTCTTGAACAAATGGAGAAGTGCAGCTGGATGCCAGGTGGCTAGACGGGTTTACATGTGGTAAAGTGGCCATAACTAAAGAAAGCTGGCTGCTGGCTTAGTGGCAGAAGGGAAGGTTATTTTTGGCAAATGCCATTTCTGCATTTTGAATGAGGAGAAACTGAGTTGCTTATTAAATCCACTGATAACCAAAAGCTGAGGGGAATCAGGAAATATATTGCATCAAATGGTGAGGACCCAAAACTAATGGAAACTTCGGTAGCATTAATAAAGGTATGGTACCCAGAACCAGGGAGGTGATGATCTCCCTCTATTCCACACTAGTCAGACCCCACCTGTAGTAACATCTTCGGTTCAGGGCCTCATATATGAGAGGGATAAACCAGAGCACACACATGAAGAAGGGTAACTAAGATGATAAAAGACCAGAAAGGATGCGAAATGAGAATGGCTGAAAAACTACGAATGATCAGCCTGGGAAAAGAGACATCTTGGACAGCATAAAGGCTGGACTGCCTGACACGTAGCCCAGTCGTATAAAACATTATTCTAGTGGATAAGTCAGGGATAAAACATTAGTTCTCCCAGACCCACCAGTCTGCCCACCCCCAGCACAACTTTGCAGACAAACTCCTTCCAGACTCCGCTGAACTATCACCTTCTTTGCTGTTTTGCCAATTCCCTCAGGCGGGGAAAGTTGTTCCAAGCAGCCTCCACACATCCCTAGCTTTTCATTCAGATGTGTGGACAGGCCTCCAGCAGGTGGCCACATAATTCATCTGCTCATCCTCACGCTCCCGGCTTCTACGACAGGGCCTGGCATGGACGGGGGACTTAGGAGAGGCTGAAGGAACGTGTGAAGAAAGAAATGACAAGAGAAGAGATTGGTGGTGAAAGCTGTAGGAGGGCAGAACAGCTCTACCCCCAATCAGGAGTGCCTCCTGCAGTAAATGCATTCTGTCTGAGACAGACAATCAAGCTGCACTTCTCAGGATGCTGCAGGGTTCTCAAAGGGCATTAGTCCAGGTGACCTCTGACGATGCTTCTCATCCTGGCTCCTGAAACGTGAATTTAAACTTCTACGGGAAAGCATGTTGGGTTCTGTGTGTTTCTTTTTTCCTTCCTTACTATAAGCCCTCAACAATACTATGCATCAGAAGACATTCAAATGTTCTCTACATAAGAACAACTCAAGTCACGGATGAAGGTGAAACACTGCCTATCATTTGAGGAATTTCTTCTAACCAGAACTCAACAGGCTGCCAAGTTCATCAGCTCTGGGAGAAACTGAGTCACTGCTCGGTGAGAAATGAGAGCACGGAGTCTGTGGCCCCATCTCCACTAACACATAACTTGAGAGTCTTTTGTCAGAGACATCTAAAGATTTTTTAAAAAAAACAATTATCTTCCAGGGACACCTGGGTGGCTCAGTTGGTTAAGCATCTGCCTTTGGCTCAGGTCATGATCTCGGGGTCCTGGGATCGAGCCCCAACAGTCTGCTTCCTCGTCTCCCTCTGCCACTCCCCCCTGCTTATGCTCACTCACTCTCTCTTTCTCAAATAAAAAGATCTCTTAAAAAAAAAAAAAAAAAACTATCTTCCCGTGCAAAGTTCCAGGTATGTGAGAGAAACAAGTTCTGGAGCTCTATTATACAGCATAGCACATATAGCAAACAATACTGTATTACCAAAAATCTGCTGAGTTAAGTGTTCTTACCACACACACACACACACACATGCACAAATAACAATAATAATGAAGGGGGCAGGAGGAAACTTTGGGAGGTGACAGTTTATGACCTTGATGGTGGTGACGGTTTCATGGGTATCTACTTACCCCCAAACTCATCAAGTTATACCCATTAAGTATGTATAGCTTTTTGTATGTCAACCATACCTCAAAAAAAAGTAGTTAAAAAAAATCTTCCAGACGGAGTCATCTGGAATGGAACAAAATCTACCCGTTCACTTAACAACATTTTACTAAGTGACGTCTGTGTGCCAGGCTCAAGGCCAGGTCTGCTCAACGCTGTTCTTCAACGTCTAAGGGAAGGAGGAGGGAGACTGCAGTGTCCCTGTGCTCTTACCCGGTGTTCATTGATGAGAAGGTCCCGAGCAGCATTAAATATCAGCGTGTGGAGCTGCTTTGAATAAAACACCAACGTATAATCATAGTCGAAGCCATAGATTTCAATGTCCGACAGGCTCATCTCATTGTTTGAGAAAATGGCATCTGGATTCAGCAAGTTGTTCATAATTGAAGGAACCAAGTCTAGAAGTAAACAAAAAGATGTATTTTACCCTGTGATAAATAAGGGTTAGTATGATTGCCAGGAGTCACCAAAGCGCAAGCATGATCAGCTTTGCCTCGACAACCTCACGCTGAGTGAGAGAAGCCAGCCACAAAGGCCCGCACGTGGAGTGAGGCCGTTCGTCTGAAATGTCCAGAAGAGACAAATCCATAGAGGCAGAAGGCAGATGAGTGGTTGCCAGGGGCTGGAGGGCGTGGGGACAAACAGAGAGACGGCTAAATGTGTACAGAACCTCCCCTTTGGGGTGATGACAACGTTCTCAGACTGATGATGAGTGCTGGCTGAACGGCTGCGGTGAACATACTGAAAGGCACCGCATGGGAGACCTTAAGTGGGTGAATGGTACAGTATGTAAACAGTATCTCAATAAAACTCACTGAAAAAGAATCTCTGCTTCAATTATCACAACATGATTTAAAAACAATACATGCTAGTTACAGATTTCAGAAATTGAGAAACATATAGATAATTACATTTAAGTATCACATATCGCCTCACCCAGAAAAAAACCGTTCGCATCCTGGCTACAATACTGTCTATGTGTGCGTTTTACACAGCTGGACACGGCTCGTGTCCTCTCCGCATTTAGCGTTCTATCGTGACTGTATTCTCCTATCCCCACAGACAGGGGCAGGAGTGAAGTCCGTCACCACTACATCATCCTTCCGTTTCCTCAGTGCGCTGCCCGACGTATCACAGCATTTTCGGGAAGGTATAAAAGAAGTCTGAAGACACCATCTTCGCAGTCTTTTTTTTTTTTTTTTACTTTCCCGTGGAAGACAGTGAAGAATTCATAATTTTTCATTTTCCACCCATAATGACAAAAAGAATAAAACTACAGAGGGAGACATTTCCCAGTTAGTTGAGGAACCAGAAGATGAATGCAAAGGACAGACAGAGGCCCCTGGAGCCTAACGAGGCTGGACGAACTGTGGGTCTCCAGCCACCACATCCCCGATGAAATCAGGATTAAGGACTGTACAGTATATTTCCAAAGACAAAAAGGAAACATGATATTCACAGTTAGTCCTCACGGCGGGAACCTCACCATGCAACGTTTTGTGACAAGAAGACTGACCACTGTTATTTTACTAAAAGGCTATGTGACTGTATTCTTTCATCTTTTATGATGTTTGTGAATTTACTTGAAACAGCTCATAAGTGCAAAAGCTAAAAGCAGGTGACTTTTTGGGAGATAGGTACAAAATATGTCTATATCTGACTACTCAAAATATGTCCATATCTGACTAAGGACAACCTCTGGGCTCCACTATTAGAGCTAATATTTATTAAGCACCTACCACGTGCTACATGCTATCATAGAACTTTGTATTATCTCATTTAATCCTTACAGCAGTCTTACGATGCAAATACTGTATTATCCCAGTTTGATATATGAGGACATCTGAGACCACGGAAATTACATAATTTGCTGAAGTACACACAACTACTAAATGGCAGAGCCGAGACTTAAACCTGGCAAATCTGGCTCCAGAATCTGTGCTCTTAAGTCTCTTCTCCAAGATTATGGGACTCAACAAGCATTTGAGAAGGGTGCATTTTACCCTCAGTAAAATGAAGTCGATCCTTCATCATTTCGGTGCTCACCAGAGAGCCTACACTGCTTCCCCCTTCCCCCTGCTCACTTCTTTCTGGCTAGGAATGGACCACGTTACCACTTCCATTCTAAGGGGCCACGTGAAATACTCAAAAGGTACTGCTTTCTCAGGGTGACAGCTCCAATCAGGAGCTATGCCAGCCACAACGAGGGGTTCTGAGCATTTGAGAAGGCTCCTTGCAGCTTTAAGGCTTACATCCCTTTGAGAACCTAACGGAAGCTATAGAATCCTCTCCCCAGAAAAATGCCCTTCCAGATTTTGCAGACAATTTCAGGGAGGCTAGCCCCCTGAAGCCTATTCACGGTCACCAGGCAACTTGCTGTATTAGACTAACTTAAAACTAAGCCTTTACATCCCCACACACATCGTCCAGGCCAACAAAGGCAAATGTATGAATAAGTGAATGACTTCATAAATGCATGCAGGTATTTCTCTCCCATCCCCCCCAGACAACCTAGATAGGGCTGAGCCTGCTGAAAATCCAGTTAAGATGCACCAACGATTCCATTTCATTAGTTCTCTTTTGTCAACATCAATGAGATGATTACTTTGGCTTTCTTTTTCTTTTGCAAATAAGACACATCAGAGGACAAGACAGTAGCATTTTAAAAAACTTGAAGGCAGACAGTTCACCAGACCAGTCCTGGGGAGGGGAGAGGCTGGTAGCTCCAAGCCATTTGGCATCTGCCACCACAGGTCTCCTGGCCTTACATAATCAATGGGCCCCTGCGGAGGATGCTATTTTCTGAATATGACCACACGGCATCCTCCTCCAGATGAAGTAAGGGAAGCAGGATTGCTTACAGAGTGACCAACAGCTCTGCTTTCACAAATGATCTTTTCATTGGACGTTCTAACAGCCTGTTGAAATTAGAAGTTTATGTTTAGGAATAGCGCTGGCAATAGTCTCCTCCCTTTCCACACCCTGAGAAGAGTATGTGAGATCCTCAAGGAACACTGCTATGATGGAAAATCGCTAACAGCACATCTCCAATGGCTGCCCGGGAATCTCCTGCTGGGTGAAAGCCCAAGGTGTATTAATCACATGACCATCACCACCGAAAGGCTGGGGTGTTTAATGTGTCATCACTCAAAATAAACAGGAGGAACAGGGGAAGCTTAAAAGGGATTTCAATGCTCCATAAAACCACTTTAAAAAAGTGCTGAGAACAAACACGAATCATTACAAGGCAAGAGGAAAAAGAATGCCAAACACTCACAAAAAGACAGTCTGTCTAAACTGTAGACTCTAAAGTATAAATGGAAGAAGGGCCCTTGACTAATCAGTTATGTACTTCTTCCCCAAGCAGAAACAAGAGTGAGTACCAATTTAGAAAGTGAATTCCTTTTGTACCTAACAGATGATGACAGCAAAACTATGCAGCAGTACAGAGAAATGGAGAGACAGCCCTGTTACTCTGGCCAAAACTCTGACGAGAGCTTGGTCCCAACACAGCCACCCTGGGCTAGAACATGGACGGCAACACAGAAGGCCCGAGGCCCCAGCAGATTTTGTGTGAATGCGAATTTGGTTACAGCTGTCTACAGTAAGCCACAGAGACTTCGGTGTTGCTGGTCACTGCAGCATAACCTAGCCTAAGCTGACTAATACAGCTACTATTCCTCCAGTCTGCTGCACCGCTTTGGGAAATCGCTGCTCCCCAACACCCAGACTGTATGGCCTCAGGGAGGTTCCATTCCTGACTCCGGGAGGAGAGCACATGACCCAGGCCTGGCCAACAAGAGCACCTGAATTCCCTCACCAACATTAATTCATTTGGAGAAGGCTGAGGACCCCCTCTGGCCAATCATCATCACACTTTCCCTGCGGCCAAAGTGAATGAACCAATGAGTCCAGTCAGGAAAATGTCTGGATTTGTAAGGGAATTTCATGGAAGAGGCATTCTTTGCTTCCAACTTGGATCTAAAAGGATTTAAAACTGGAGACGTGAAGGGCCATCTCTAAGAACCTTTAAAAAGACCAGTATAGAAGAGAGCAAGGTCAAGAGACAGAGAAGCCACCCAATGACACACTTGCATCCACTTATATTTGAAGTTAATACTACCTCTTGATTTTTCAATTACACAAGCCAATAAAATTTCTTCCTTAAAAAATTTTCTCTGCTTAAGTTAGATCAGTTTGAGTTGATCCTAGTAACTGAAAGTTCATTTCAAGCACATTCAGCCACTCAAAATTCTTACCGCCTACAAATTTTAATTTTTTAACCTGGAATTAAAGGCATTCTCCATTTACACTTTAAACCATCTTTCCAATCTTAAATTCTCCTTCATGTGCCCTACTTTCAGCAAGGTGGGTAATCTACTTACTACTCTCTATTCTCCAGAATATGCTATAGTTGAGTACCATCACATGGAATATTCAGTCTCTCTTCGTCTAACTACATCAACACTGGTTAGCTATATTAAAAGAAGGTCAGGGAAGATTTCCCTTTATACTATACTGCAAAACAAACACCATGTGAATCAAAGAATTAAATTTTTTTAAAAATATTAAAAAGTTGGCAAAACTACATAGATTACTATTTATCTCATCATTCCAAATGTGAAAACAATAACAATAAATCACAAATGAAAAATATCAACAGATTTACAATATAAAAAATTTTTTAAAGAGACAGGGGTGGGGAGGGGCAGAGGGAGAAAGAGAGAATCTTAAGCAGGCTCCACGTCCAGCGCAGAGCCCCACGCGGGGCTCAATCTCACAACCCTGAGATCATGACCTAAGCCAAAATCAAGAGTTGGAAGCTCAACTGACTAAGCCACCCAGGCGCCTCTACAATATAAAAATTGTAAACATCTGTGTATCAAAAATATCAAAAACAATAATCTGAGGGGAAAGGTTATATTAGGCAGAAGTTTAAAGTAAAAAGCAAAGGACTAATATCCTAAATATTAAAAAAAAGAATCCAGGGGTGCCTGGGTGGCTCAGTTGTTAAGCATCTGCCTTCAGCTTGGGTCATGATCTCAGGGTCCTGGGATCGAGGCCCACATCGGGCTCCCTGCTCAGCAGGAAGCCTGCTTCTCCCTCTCCCACTCCCCCTGCTTGTGTTCCCTCTCTCGCTGTCTCTCTCTTTCTCTGTCAAATAAATAAATAAAATCTTAAAAAAATAAAATAAAAAAATAATCCAAAATCCAATAAATATAAAGATAAAGGATATATCTCATAAGAGAGCAAATTAAATGGCTGACAAGTGTAAATGTTCAACCATTCTAATCATAAACAGAATTAAAACAATTAGACAGTTCAGTCTCTCTGAAAGATGAATTACAAATAGTTTTACTGTATTTCATTCACTTTGTTTTCTATAAGAAGCATGTGTTACTTGGCTAAGAATTAAAAGATGCCATTTTTCTCCCATCAGATTACAGTAGTGTTTATGTTGCTTTCGTTATTTGTATGTATTCTTTCCGGGGGGGGGGGGCTTCCATTCTTTTTTTGTTTTTAATATTAGAACATAGAGTTGGTGCTGGTACTGACTGGACAACCTCACCCCTTGCTATTTAGGAGAAATCAGTTCGAACTTCCTAGAAAGCAGGTTGGCAATAAGTACCAGGAGTCTTTTTAAAATATTCATACACTTTGACCTAGTAATTCTCTTTCTAGGAATCAATTTAAGGAAATGTTCAGAAATGTGGATAAAGATATATATACAAAGATTTCGTTACAGTGATATTAATAAAGCAAAACCTGGGGGAAAACATGCTCCATTTGGAAAGCCAAGCATACATCTAAAATACCCGAACTCAAGAACTAAAACACATCAATGAGAATACGATCAAACAGAAAAGCTGAAATGCACCTGAAAATCCTTGAAGTTCAATTTCTGGGTAATACAAACCACAATCCCAGAGACATAAAGATGACATTTTTCTTTAATTAATTAGGATTTTTCTTTTTGGTATATGCCCTAGACTTCAAACTGTTCTCCCAGGAAAAAAAGAACATTCAGATCTGAAGTCCCTGAGGAAGAAAAAGAAGGGGAGGAAAGAAAAAAGAGAAAGAAACAACTTTTTCCCTAGAGGTTACAAAAAACAGAGGGAAAGCCTACATTTCCCCCCATATACCACCCTGAAGCTTTCTGTGAATCCTCCCAGGGCTTAACGGACCACACCCAGGAGTCCTAGTGGCTGAGAATGATGTGCATTTGCTACACACTGGACCCTAGATGAAGGTGCATGGACCTCACTTAATGTAGTTATTATTTACAAAGAAGGAAGATGAACATGAAATTAACAGCTCAAGGTCAGATTTCTTGGTAATATATTTCTATGCTCCTAAATCAGGAAAAGTTAGAGCAGATTTAAAATACTTGTTTTTCTCTAATTTGACCCAATCTCAACTTCAGTTTATATTTTATCATATTCACACATTTAATGACTATTCATAAATATTCAAAATATTTTCTGAATTATTTCATACTTCTTTAACATAGCTTCAAAGTCTCTTTTAAAAGTTCACATGTTAAAACATGATTTCAAAATTTCTTTTAAAAGCATAGCTCAGTTTGTTAAGCATCCGGCTCTTGATTTCAGCTCAGGTTATGATCTCAGGGTTGTGAGACTGAGCCCCACAGCTAGCTCTGAGCTCAGTAGGCAGTCTGCTTGAGATTCTCTCTCCCTCTCCCTCTGCCCTTCCCCCCATTCATGTGTGCACTCTAAAATAAATAAATAAATCTTTTTAAAAAAAAGTGTATATAGGGTACCTGGGTGGCTCAGTCGTTAAACGTCTGCCTTTGGCTCAGGTCATGATCCCAGGGTCCTGGGATCGAGCCCTGCATCGGGCTCTCTGCTCAGCAAGGAGCCTGCTTCTCCCTCTCCCTCTGCCTGCCCCGTCTGCCGCTCTGCCTACTTGTGCTCTCTCTCTCTATCAAATAAATAAATAAAATCTTTAAAAAAAAAAGTGTGTGTGTGTGTGTGTGTGTGTATACACACACACACACACACACACACACACACAGAGACACTGAAAATATATGAAAAAAAAGGTATAGGGATTTTTTGTGTCTAAGTTGAAGCCATACTTACATGTCCTCCACTGTCTCCACCACAAGTGAGCTCAAGTTTCTGTGCCCAAATTGTAAAGATTTAACTTCTCAATTGTAATTGCTAAGTACAATGATAAGGAAAAGACAATCACCTTAGATGATTTTCTCTTAGCAAACCACCAGTTACAACTTCCTTCTGTCAAGCAAGGCTTGGGCAAAGACAGTCAGTTCTTTTGACACCTGTCTGAAAATGTGAATTTGTCCTCACGCAATCAATGTGTTAGGGAACAATTTGACCATAATGCAAATTTCACGTTAATATTTAGAATGTTATGTTTAGTGCCAACAAACATGATATGATATGGTTGTGACCACTAGATATCCTTTCTACTAATAAGTAGTTACGATAAGGGAAGTAAGAGTGGAGCAAACAGCGTGACTTGAGATAGATGATTCAAAGGAATGCTACTATTGGACCTTTGAGATTTGAATCCAACTATTTTTAGCCAGAAAATATTTTCTCCAGTATCCCCAGTTTACTTCTGCAGTAATCCAACAGATGCAGAGACAAAACCAAGTGACCAAGGTATCCTTTTCACTATGAAGGTGAACATTATGGGCTTACCTGCCCAGCACAACCCAACCCTTAGATAAGAAATGACCCTTCCCCACCTCTAAACACACAAATCCCGCGTTCTTCTGGGACCCTGCTCCACCCCCTCCGGCCGCAGTTGGTGGTCCAGGCTAGAACACCAGATTTACCCTGTGCCATACTGTTCCCACTCCTGCGGTAGGAACCTGCCTCAAGCCAGGCTAACCCAGAGTCCTTCCCTTATTTCTTTGTCTTTACTGGATAGCTTTATTGAGGTACAGGGATGTATAAGAAATTACACATAAAGTATGCAGCTTAATGAGGTCTGGCATATGTATTCACCTATGAAGCCATCATCCCAATAAAGATAATAAGTGCATCTAACATCCCCAAACATTTCCTCACGCCCCTCTGAATTCCACCCACCCTCCCCCCTCCACCCCTGACCATCCCCAGGCCCGCTGTTCTACTTTTGACCTGATTTGTTTGCATTTTCTAGAGTTTTCTATAAATGACATCACACGGCACACAGTATTTTGGTAAACTGGTTTTCCCCCTTACTCATTCCTCGGGAACTTTTTCAGTAAGCACTTCCTGCACACCTACGATGTGACAGGCACCACACAGAGAACCGTGCAGGGACTGCAAGTGAGTAAACAATAAAGGCACTAGCTCTGCAGTGAACGACATCAGGGGAGGCAAGAAAGGGCACGATGACAAGTGGAGAAGAAACAACACAGCTGCCCTCTCCAGAGGAGGTGGCAATTCAAAAGTCACTGTTATTCTATCTATAAATCTAAAAAGCAGCTTTCATTTTTCCTTTACTTTAGACATTTTGCATCATCTCCAGGGAAAAGCAATCCATGACAAATACAATTACTCATCTGAATAATTAACAATGCGTGTGACATTTACACTACTCCTACCAAAAGTTAAAATCACATCATATTATTCTGTAAATAGTATCTGTAATTTTGACTGCTCTGTAGAAATCCATCCTGCTTCCTAAAGTTCCAAAAATAAAACCACATGTGACTCCATTTGAAATACAATTACATATAATCACGGTTTAATGACAAACTAATCTGAACTCATTTAATAAAAAACAAACTTAGGGGCGCCTGGCTGGCTCAGTCATTAGGGCATGCGACTCTCTAGCTCAGGGTCATGAGTTCAAGCCCCACATTGAGTGTGGAGCCTACTTAAAAAAAAAAAAAAAAAAAAAAAACTTAACTGCTCAAAAGAAAAGCACATTCGTTTCATGGGAGAAACTTCCTGGAAAATTTAGCCATATCAAAAGATCTAAAATACTAGGCTAGCTGTCAAGAATTTTCATTAAAGTATGGAGGATGTACAAAAGGAATAATTATCAATGCCTTCCATATACCACCCACTGGGTACTTCCTGTTATCTTGATTAACGGTCACAAGAACCCCCTAAGGTAAACACTGCTACCCCGTTTGCAGATGAGAAAAAGGCTGAAAAGTTAATAAGTCCAGGTGGCACAGTTATCAAACAATAAAATGTAGGTCGAACGCCTGGCAGAGTACTTGGTACACAGTAGGTGTTCCATAAATGTCAGTCCCCTCTCCTTTTCTCATCCATTCAACTAATATTTTTCCTAGATTGGCATAATCCCAGAAACCACACCCTCGGACTCTTTCATGGGATCTCTGAGGGTCAAACTATTTTTATAATAATGCTTAAACGTGACAGGCAGAATACTGTGGATTAGGACATCCACACCCCAATCTCTAGAACGTGTGACTGTTACCTTTACACGGCAGAGGGGAATTAAGGTTGCAGACTTTAAATAGCTGACTGTAAAACAGAGATTAAACTAGTTTATCTAGGGGGGCCCTACGCACAAGGGTTAAGTGTAGAAAAGGAAGGCAGAAGATTCAGCGTCAGCGTGATCTGATGTGAAAAAGGCTCCAACTTCATTTTTAAATTGCTGGCTTTGAAAATGAAAGGGGCCATGAACCAAAAAATGCAGGAAGCTTCTAGAAACTGGGAAAGGCAAGAAAACATTCCCCACTAGAGCTTCCAGAAAGGAACACAGTCCTGCCAACACCCTGATGTGACCCCAGTGAGAACCATTTCAGACTTGTGACCTCCAAAACTGTAACTGATCTGTGTAGTTTTAAGTCATGACATTTGCAGTAATTTGTCAAAGGAGCAATAAGAATTTAACAGAGAGATTATTTGCCTCTTTCACTTTTATTCTCTCACCAATTTACAGTTGAGTTTTCCAGAGGTTACATGATGTCTGACAACTCAATGGTCTGAACGCAGAATCAGATCTGAGACTCCAGCCATCTCCTATTAATTGAGACATTGCAGAAATTTACAAAAATGTGAAACCATGACATTCTTCTAAAATTCTTCTATTTTGGAAAATAGTCAGCTTTCATAAAAAGTGTGTCATTTATGCCAGCAGGTAACAGATGTATTGTTATGGATACTCAAACAACATTCTGATACTGACAGTAATGATGTTTCTCAAGTAGGTTTTCCTGCTCAAAAGAGAACAAAAGAAAACATCCCAGATGAGCCCAATGTGATCACCAGAGTTACATCTGAAGAGTTACATCTCTAAATACAAATTAAAATTTTATTCAGGTTTATATGTCAATATCTTGCAAATACACTTAATATAAAACAGCTCCTCAAAACCCTAGTAAGCTGAAAAAGATGAGTTTCCCAAAGTTAAGGACCAACCCCCAGAAGTACAAAAATCTCCTACCCAGCTGATTAGTCAGCTAGCCTCTCTTTCTCACTTGACTAAAACATGCAGTATCTAACTTAAAAAATAAAAGAAAAAGAAAATACTACCTTTTTTCTCCTAAGCGTTTGCTAATAATGTATGACAGGCACACAAAGAAGTTCTGGAGGAAAGTACTGGGTGGCTCAGTCGGTTAAGCGTCTGCCTTCAGCTCAGGTCGTGATCTCGGGGTCCTGGGATTGAGCCCCGCATGGGGCTCCCTGCTCAGCAGGGAGTCTGCTTGTCCCTCTCCCTCTGCCCACCCCTCTCATGCTCACTCTCTCTCTATCTCTTGCTCCCTCTGTCAAATAAATAAATAAAATCTTTAAAAAAAAATTGGGGAAGAGGCTTTTTTTTCCCTCTTTTCTCCTTCATCTAAACTATATCTTGTCAATATAGGAAATGACAACGTCAGGACCTGACTGAAAGGGAACTTCACACAAATTAACCCAGCCTTGGATTCTAGGCGGTCCAACAGAAGTCCCAGGCTCAGCAGGGCAGGGCTGGTGGCGCTCCTTGCTCTGAATCAGTCAGACTTCAGGCGGCTTCTGGTCATCAGTTCCAAACAGTTCACTTTCAAAGGGATATCAACAAGCCAGACTGAATGCAAAGGCGAGCTTCCAAAGTAATGAAGTCAAAGAGGAGGGGCAGTGATGATGCATGATCACCATTAAACAGCTATCATATGGGAGAGGAATTAGAATTACTCTCTGTGACTCAAGCCATCCAAAATAAAATTGGCAGCCTTGTGTTCATATGGCAAACTCAAGCAGATGCCAGATGTCCACTAATAAGAGCCATGGAAAAAGGGATTCCTTCTTCCCAGCAAAGGCCTGGATTCTATAACTTCTAAGGGGTCCTCTGGTTCTCTCCCTATTTTAGGAATTTCTTTTCTACCTGAAAATGTGAAAATTATTATGTGGCATGTTTCTCCCTGAAATCAACATTTCCTCAACATCTCAGAAGATGGTGGAACACAGTCTGAGAAACACTGGTCTCATCTTAAAATTACCTCATTATTATTACGGCATTTCCTTAACCCACTGCAGTTCCTTAAGGGAAGGGTTTGCATTTTATGTTTATTCTATACAAATGAAGCTTCTATCACTGTCCTACACACAGTTCTTACTAAATACATAATTTTTGAATAAGAATTAAACGCTCTCAACCGAGAACTCTGAATAAATTCTTCAACACCCTGTAAAAGTTTCTAAGACTTCACACTAATCCCCAAAATTTTTTCCACAAGTTAATACACTTCACAGTCCCAGCTAAGCAGCCAAACGTTCTAAACAGACCAGGGTCTGAGATGATGTCTAAGCTGGGGTGGGGGGTGGGGGGGCGGGGTGCACTAGGCATCCAAATGCAGGGCTGGAGCACCACCCCCTTGGACGAGCAGCAATGCTTCCATTCTGTACCTAACAGGGCAGGCTATCTGATGAGCACACACAGCAGGCCAAGGATTAAGTTCAAAGATGTGCACAAGGTGCAGCATAATGAGCAATAACAGACCATACACAACTATATCCATCCCTTTAAATTATAATCGCACAATGATTTCTTAGAATTCCCCATTTTAGGACAAGGTTTCATAAACTTGGCATTACTAACATTCGGGGCTGGATTATTCTTTGTTGTGAGGAGGCTATTCTGTGCATTACAGATTGACTAGCAGCATCCCTGACCTCCACACATTAGAGGTCAGCAGCACACCTGGCCCCCAGGTATGACGATCAAACAGGTCTCCAGACATTGCCAAACGCCCCCCCTCCCCCTGACTCCAGTTGAGAACCATGGGTTCTACAGGAAATTTTTGCTAGAGGTTATAAACCAATATTTCTTTTCCTAAATATATGAAGACCCTTCCCTTTGAGCTGAGTTGGACACAGGATGCATAAATATCATACTTCCAAAAATCTCAAAAAAAAAAAAAAAAAGGAAGACATTCCAAGTGAGGGACATTTTACAAAGTACATGACCATTTCTCCTCAAAACTGTCAAGGTAATCAAAAACAGGGACACTCAGAGAAAGTGTCACAGCCAAGAGGAGCCCAAAGAGACATGAGGGCTAAATGTAGTATGCTATTCTGGGTGGGATCCTGGAGCAGAAAAGGATATTAGGTTAAAAACTAGAGAAACCTGAATTAAATATGGATTTTAGTTAACAGTGATACATATGGACAAGGTATTGATATTGGTTCACTAATTGTGACAAATGTGCCACAGTCATATGAGAGGTTAATTATAGGGGAAACTGGGATAGGGCCTAGAGAAATCTAAATCTAAATCTAAAATTGACCTAAAAGTAAAGTTTATTAAAAAAAAAAAAACATTTAAAAAAAAATGGAGTTGGGGCACCTGGGTGGCTCATGCATTAAGCGTCCATCTTGATTTCAGCTCAGGTCATGATCTCAGGGTCATGAGATCAAGCCTCGCGTCAGTCTCCATGCTGGGCCTGCTTGGGATTCTCTCTCTCCCTCTGCCCCCCCCCCCACCCCCACCACCCCACTCATGCACGCTCTCTCTCACTCTTAAAAAAAAAAAAAAAAAACTTAAAAAAATAAATTAAAATGGAGGAAAAAAAAGAAGTGCAGAAGAGAAAGGGTAAAACAAGGAGTAAAAATCATCTTCCCTGAGCAGGCTTCATCCTGGGAGACCCTTCAAAGGGAAGACACCTGAGCAGATTGTTTGGATTAGGCAAGAGATCCAAGGACCAGAAAGCAATAACCAGAAAATGAGAAAAAACAATTCTTTTTCTCCTCTTGTAAGTTGAAAAAAAAAATAAAACTACATGTTTTTGTCTGGTTATCAATATTTTTTCTGACCTCTCATTCCTACAGACACAGCTCAAGCATCAGCCCCAGCGAGTGTTTCTCTCCACCCCCTGCATACCTGAGCAGCTATATGCTCTGGCGCCAAAGCCCCTGGGCTCTGTTGTTTATTTCCCCCAAGCTAGCTGTCACCTACCTGTTACCAGTCTCCCCATCCATGCGACACCAATCCCACACGTGGTGCAGACAGGGACTCACCCACTGTGGGCTCCTCACTCTCAGACCTGCCCGTCTGCGAATCAACAGCATTTAAGTCCACAGCTAGGTGCTTTATAAATTCTTGGCGAATGAACTCATGCAAGCGGGGCATGTATATACTCTTACAGTCTTCCGCTAAGAGCCGATAGGGATGGTGCAGGCCCGGACAGGGTGAAAAAGGAAAAGTCAAATGAAAGTCCCTGTGTTCTCAGGGGCGAGACAAGGACCTCGTGGGTATGTGCTGGGGGCATGAAGATGAGCATGGGGCACACCGAATACCTGATTCACAAACCCGTAACACTTGAAAAGGCTTACACAATATTTAGTCCAGTCGCCTCTTTCTACAGAGAGACACTGAAGCTGGAGAGATCAGGCTTGGTCAAGGCCATGCAGCTAGTTTAGCACTCCTCTAAGCTGAAGAGGACCTAAACCATAGAGCTAACTAAGCCACCTCCACCCCTCACTAAGCATTTGTCTAAAACTGGAAGTTATTTAGTAACTAATAATAATAGCTACTAACTACTATGCATCTGCTGGGTGCCAAACCCGTTCTGAAAATCCCCACATTATCCCCAGGTTACTACTGAGGAAGGGGACTGAGGTCAGGGAGGAAAGTAACCTGCACCTAAGATCACAGAGGTAATTAAGTCTCAAAAATCTCCTCTGAGCTGTCATACTCCAAAATTTCACTGTGATTATCACACTCCAAAACCCAAACTCTAGCCCAAAGCTCATCCTTCTCACCCAACACTTCAACTGTCTCACTCACCTTGTACACACCTTGCATGGATGGACTCATTCATTCCTCACCAAGACCTACAATGTGGTTCTACCAGCATCCCATTTTACAGATGATGAAACTGAAGCTTCACAAAGAATGGCGACAATGCTGCCTGTAGTTTCTTATAAAACTAAACATACAGGGGAGCCTGGGTGGCTCAGTTGGTTAAGCGACTGCCTTCAGCTCAGGTCATGATCCTGGAGTCCCAGGATCAAGCTCCCTGCTCGGCAGGGAGTCTGCTTCTCCCTCTGACCCTACCCCCCTCTCATGCTCTCTCTCTCATTCTCTCTCAAATGAATAAATAGAATCTTAAAAAAAAAAAAAAAACTAAACGTACAATTACCATTCAAACAAACAATGGCATTTAGAGAAATGAAAACATACGTTCACACAAAAACCAATACACAAATGTTTACAGCAGATTTGTAATAGTCAAAAACTGGGAGCAACCCAGATATCCTTCAGTGAGTGAAGTATAGTTAAGTGGTTCACCATAGTTTAAAAAACAAAGAATGGTTAAACTGTGGTACACATGCACCCCATGAAGCACTACTCAGCAATAAAAAAACGCACTTTGGATACAAAACACACAACCACCTGGACAACTCTCCAGAGAATTATCCTCAGTTTAAAAAGCCAATTCCAGGGCGCCTGGGTGGCTCAGCTGGTTAAGCGACTGCCTTCGGCTCAGGTCATGATCCCGGAGTCCCAGGATCCAGTCCCACATCGTCCCACATCGGGCTCCTTGCTCAGCACGGAGTCTGCTTCTCCCTCTGACCCTCTCCCCTCTCATGCTCTCTCTCACTCTCTCTCAAATAAATAAATAAAATCTTAAATAAATAAATAGATAAAATAAAAAATAAAAAGCCAATTCCAAAAGGTCACATACTCCATGATTCCTTCTACAGAACACTTTTGAAATAGAGAACAGATAATGCCCCAGAGATTAGAGAAAGCAGCGGGAGGGAAGTGGGTATGGCTATAAAGATAATATGAGAGATCCTTGTAAAGAACTGTCCTGTATCTTGACTGCAGAGCTGGATTCTTGAACCTACATGTGACAAAAAACTAAACAGGCAAACACAAGTAGAAGTAGAGTACCCTGAATAAGATCTGTGAAATGGAAGAACCATGAGAGATGATGGACTCTGAAAAACAAACTGAGGGTTCTAGAGGGGAGGGGGGTGGGAGGATGGGTTAGCCTGGTGATGGGTATTGAGGAGGGCACGTTCTGCACGGAGCACTGGGTGTTATGCACAAACAATGAATCATGGAACACTATATCTAAAACTAATCATGTAATGTATGGGGATTAACATAACAATAAAAAATTAAAAAAAAAAAAAAAGATCTGTGAAATGTATCAGTATCAATATACTGCTTGATACTGTATCATTGTTTGGCAAAATGTTACCACTGGGAGAAACTGGGTAAAGGGTATCCCAGATCGCCCTGTATTAATTTTTACAACTGCATGTAAATATACAATTATCTCAATTAAAAATTTCAATTAAAAAAAGTCTTGCAGGGTGCCTGTGTGGCTCAGTCAGTTGAGCGTCTGCCTTCAACTCGGGTCATGATCCCAGCATCCTGGAATCGAGCCCAGCACCTGGCTCCCTCTTCAGTGGGGAGCCTGCTTTTCCCTCTGCCTCTGCCCGTACTCCACTCCGTGCACGCGCGTGTGCCCTCTCTCTCAAATAAATAAAATCTTCTTAAAAAAAATTCTTTTTAAGTCTTTCAAGTCTCAAAGCTGAGCTAGATGATCTATATTTCTTTCATCTAAGATCTGCAATTTCCAGCGTCTGAAAAGCCAGTCTTCTTTCCACCGTACCACACAACCACTTCAAAAAACGGTGCAAAATTTAACTCTGAGCAAAGGAAAACTAAAAAGCCCTATTTCACAGAAGTCTGCATTGCTAGCCTCTTTGAGTTCCCTCAGAAAATTATCCCAGTTGGTGAAAAGAAGCCCCTTGCTTTCTTTCATTAAACTGCCAGAAGACTGAAAATGTGATCCTGCCAAAAAAAAAAAAAAAAAAGTGAGCCTACCAAACATTCTCTCCCACCAAATACTCTCCTTATCTCCACTTGCTACCTCCACCTCACCTCACTCCCAAAGTACAAATATTTCAATTCTAAGTCTTCCTTGAAAGAAGCAGCACCAATGACTTATCACTGGCCCTTTACACCAGCTCCCAAATGGTCAGCTGCTACCGGAAGGTAGGGCAACACAGGAAATAGGACAGAGGGTTAGGGGCTGAGACAGACCCCAGGTCAAGGTGTGACCTTAGCCAGGTTCCTTAAACTTGAGTCTCGCTTTTCCCATCTATAGGATGCGGATGTGGCACATTCCCTCGTAGGTATGAGAAGAGTTCAAGGAGACAATCCATGTGCCTGGCCCTAGTATTTACTCGGCCCTCTTTCCGCCTCTGCCCATTTCTCTTACTAACAACAGAACCAAGTTGATTTTATGTTCACCTGGCAACTAAGGAGTCACTCCCTGGAATCACCTCCTCACTTAGGTTAGTAGATAACTCAGAACACTCTCAAACTGGGACCTCTCCTATTTCAAACATAGCAAAAAAAAAAAAAAAAAAAAAAAAAAAAACACCCACAAAAACAAAACAAAAAAAGGAAAATCAACTCCAGCCACTGCCACCTGCCTAGCAGCTCAGCTCCAGAGGAACTCGCCGCCTGCCGGACTCCGGCTGTTACTATTATTACTGTTGGTTACTCACAATACCTAACGGTGCATGGGGGCGACTGTCTCCCAAGCGATGCCCGTGGAGACCAAAGCGCTTCCGATGCAAATTTCTGTTAAAAATCGCAAGAATTTATAAAACCGCTTTCGCGATAGGAGAAAGGCAAGAGTTGTAAAGTTTCTGGAAGCACATTTTTCCGCGTTTCCCGGAATCGCACTGCAGAGGAGATGTCGCCGCAGCTGGGATTGAGGGCGACCGAGGGTCACGATTAGAGTGCCCTGGCGGTCAGCAGCGGGACCGGCTCGGATCGGAGGGTGCCCGCTCACCTGCTGACCGCTTGGGACCGGCCCCCAGGTACTGGAGGTTCTGGGGGCGCCACCGCACTCACCCTCCGTGCTCCTCTTCGCCTCCCGGTAGCGCTCCCACAGGTAGCCTTTCATGTCCGGGGCCGTCCCAGGTGCTGTGCACAAGGGCCGTGCGGGGCCCGCGCGCAGTCGCCCCCGGGCCGCACTCCCGCAGCCGCCCAGCAGGGCCGCCGCCGCCCTCGCCCCGGCCCCACGGGCCGCCGCCGCCGCCGCCGCCGCGGCGGCCATGCTTGCCGCCGCCCTGCCGCGAGCGGCACCCAGAGCAGGACACCAGTGCCCTGCCAGCGCTCAGCCGGCTGGCGGGCGGCTCCCTGCGTCGGAGCACGTGGCGGCGGCGCGGCCCGCCCCTTTTGGCCGCCGCGGGGGCGGGCCCACCGCGGGGGCGGGGTCTAGCCCTGTCCGGTAGGGGCGGGGCCTGGGGCGGGGCCCAGTTCTGTCGGGCAGGGGGCGGGGTTCTGCCTGGCAGAGCGCGGGCGCGGGGGCGGGTCTGGGAAGTCCCTGGATCCCCGGGTTGGATCTTTCCAGTGCCGCCCGTGAGGGGCAACTGGGCCGAGGTCCCACATGTGGGCTGATGTGTTTGAAGGTCATCTTCTTCCCCCGCCCCCACCTACTGCAGAGCCTAAAAAGGCCAGTGCCCCTCCAGGGATTCCTGGCTCGAGAGGGAGGCCCTCAGGACAGCGCCACCCTGCTCCCGCTCCTGCTCCTGCTCACAGGGGCGGTGCGCCTGTCTTTTCTCAGATCTGCGAGGCTTCACCTGTTCTGTGCATTGTGGTTCCACCAAGAACAAACAGTAACCACCACCATGCGACATTTCTGTGTGGCTGAAGCAGACTTGGCTGCTGCAGGCAAGACTGATGCGGCCCACCCAGAACCCGCCTGAGAATCCCTGAACTCAGAGGACTTCCCAAGCCGTTGGTTACTGTGGTTACTGATGAGCAGGGTGTTCGGTGGAGTACAGGGAATAACTCTCAAGGCTGGCCCACTGCCTGGGGGACCACAGCGCCGTGTGTGAAATCGGGCATGATTTAAGACAACCCAAGCATTCACGTATGCTTCCGTTGTTGGCTGGAGGGCTCGGAAGATGCTTCCTGGAACAAGGTGGCCTCTGAGTTAGACCGTTACAGAGAACAACTAGGGTTCATTAAAGGCTTGCTGTGTGCAGTATCTCATGCAGTCCTCTCAGCAATCCTGAAAAGCAGGCGCTGGGGTTTCTGCCATTTTATAACTAATGAAAGAAAGGCTAAGAGAAGTGAAATAATTTTCCTGAAGTCACACAGCTGAGCCCATTCTTCCATTTGGCTTGCTAACATAGTATGTAAGATTTAGTTGGGTGATAAGGTAGCCAATAAGTAATCCTTAACAGTCAATGGGTAACAAATCACTGGTGAGAGGCAATTGAAATGCTTAAAATAGATACCAAATCCATGGACTCTGGGACATTAAACTTTTACTTTAGGGTTTTGGTTTATTCCAATTTATCTTTTCTTATTCATGTTTCATTAAAAAAAGTTTTGGTGATAGCAATTATAAATTTTGTTTACATGGAAAATCAATTCATAAATCCAAAATAAACTATAGCAACATAACTGTAACACAATTAGAACTTTAATAACACTGCTTCAGCATATTTTTAGATATGGAACCCTGTGAGAGCAACGTTCTTCTACCTACCATACAAATGTGAATCACTTCAAAATTGTTCTTTTTAGCTACAATCTGTTACATTTTAAAGAGCTAAAAAATTGAAACCCTAGACTTCATCATCACCACTAAAAGTTATAAGAGAAAATATCTCATCAAAGAGTTCTAAATAAAGACAGCTAGAAAGAAATTACAGACAAGAAAAAGCCCATGGTAATTTTTATACTTTATTAGTATCAGTTGAGGTCTTCAACAATTTGGTTTCAAACGGAGGTCTTCTCTCAAAAAAACTCTTCTGGGAAATTGAACTGTAATCTGGGCTATGAAAAAACCACTTTTCTGATATAAGCTCAGATATGGATTCCCAGGGATTATTTGTACTAAGAGACCCTATTACCAAGGGATGCCGGTAAATGGTGGTGATTTGGCTTTTTTCACTCTTGCCCTTAGCTGACAAAATCCTGTGCCGTGAAAGCTTTACTACACCATCCATTTTACCCAAAGATAAGATCTTAGAGGAATAATCTTGCTTTTTCAACGAAGCTTCTTTCTCTGGGCCATTCCATAGCTCAACATTATTTTGTGTCTTCCGTGGGGTCTTCTCCTCAATAGAAACGGAAATAATGGGTCTCAAGACCTTTTTCCCTTTTCCGGAAGCATATTTTGATTTATCTGAAATTGTATGAGATTCTAAGTCCACGCTTTTAGCTCTCTGTAGCTTATCTGCATTCATGCATATTGCGGAGCTCACTGTATTAGAACTCTGAGCACTGTGGTAGTTTAATTTAAGCAAGTGCTCCCATAACGAGGTGCCATTCATAGAACCCTCAGAATACTGCCGGCTGATGCCTTGAGGCCAACATCTCCTACTCCTGATCCACTCAATTTCCCTCAGAAGCCTGCAAAAGATCAAAAATCGTCAAGAGGTCACATATCTAAGGTGAACAGCCAGAAGAATGTTTCTTTTTGAGACACAGAACAGAAACTCACTGCAGGATTCCATGGATTGATGAATGAGAAGATCCCAGGTAGGTCGCCCTTAAATCAAGTGATCTGTACAAATAGCCCACTGCTTCAGTCATGACGTGATGACCAGAGTCACTTATCAATAACTGACCTGCTGGATATTTGAAAATAAAAATATTAGAATTTTTAAAAATTACTCCTAGTTTCACATATTTAAAAGAGAAGGGTGGAAAAAAATTATAAAAGATGGCATTGGGTGCTCACTTTGGCAGCATATATATTAAAATTGGAATGACACAGAGAAGATTTAGCATGGCCCCTAAACAAGGATGACATGCAAATTCATGAAGCATTCCATATTAAAAAAAAAAAAAAAAAGATGGCATTGGAACATCATCTATTGTAGTATTCCTGCCAAAAAAAATTTAACCTAAGTCTAATTATAAGGAAACAATCAGATACAAATTGAAGGACACTGAGGTGGGGAGGGTAGAGCAGAACCTGACCTAGACTCTTCAAAAATGTCAATGCCATGAAAGATAAAACAAGCTTACTTAAAGGTTCTAGGCTAAAAAGAAGACAACCAAATACAATGGAAGATCTTACACAGGATTCTGGATTAAAAAACAAACAACTATAAAGAACATTTACTAGAACACTCGGGGACATTGGAATATAAACTGCACTTAGATAAAATAGCCTTATGCGATGGTTAAATTTTCTAGGTTTGATCGTTGTATTGCGGTCATGTAAGGGGAATGTCCTTGTACTCGGAAAACACAAGCTGAAGTATTTACAGATATAAGTGTCATATCAGCAACTAACGTTCAAATAGTTCAGAAAAAAATATATGGATGGATGTGTGTGTGTGTGTGTGTGTGTGTTTATGAAAGAATGCAAGCATGGTCAAAATGTTAACAACTGGTGAATATAGGTGAAGTGTCTATGGGTGTTTATTATACAATGCCAGGTGCCGCAGTCAGTAATTTAATATAATTCTCTAAAATGTGTTAAAAGTAAAAATATATACACATATATTTTACAATCTAATTTACTAGTGGTACTCATTTATTCATTTTACCCACTTACAAGGCTGCTTTAAGGAGTTGAATTTATACCCCTGGTTATAAACATAATGGAATGCCACTGCATATAGGGTCAATCTGGATATGTGGCAAAGAGAATGCCAAGAATATTGGGGTGAAAACCACTGGCAGATGGCCCAGCCAGCGTCCCTGTATTAATAATAATAAGAACAACCGTAAATTATGTGAGTGTCATCTGTCAGGCCTGTGTAATCCTGTAAGGTATAAACTATCATCCCTTGTCTTTTTTTTTTTTTTTTTCCTCATTTAGGTTTTTAATAGGACACACATCCACATGGTTCAAAATGAAAATGTATAAAGATATGAAGTAAAAAGTGTCTCTCCCATCTCAGTCCCCATCTGTGCAGCTTTCTCCTAAAACATGTGTCCTTCCAGAGAATTTATGGTGCATATCCATTATCTTTTCAAGAGGAGAAAACTGAAAGAAGTTAAGTAACTTGCTCCACTTCACGGTAGAACAATCCAGGGTCTGCCTCATCCCCAAGCCCGTGTCCTCGACTGCTATACTAAGCTGCCCCTTCCCTCATACTGGAATGTTTTTCCTTCTGAGGACCAGCTGTGGCTGCTGCTTGCAGAAATGATCTCTCTCTGTATCTCTGCTTCATGAGTCATAACCCAGGTCTCAAAATCTGATAGGGACTTGTAGCTATTGGCTCTGCTTAGCAATCTGTGGCTATTTTGCTTCTTTTTGAATTATTTTCATAACTCCCTATGATATTCCCAGTTAGCCCAATCTAGCACAGCAGAATGCACTTGTGAATTACCCTGCTCAGGACGGCCACATTGCATTGGCCTTAACTGGCCTTTCAAGATAAGATAAAGTGGAGAAGAAAGCCAGAATGTCTCATGTGGCAGCTGAGCAAGAACTCATTCTCAGAGATCCTCCAGATGCCAATAACCAAACCCCACGGAATGTTCATTCTGCCTCAGGCCCTTCAAGAGGCTCTGACTTGTCACACAGACCGCTGTCCTCAGCACACACTATTTCAGGCCTCTGATCCTCAGACTCCCTGTTGGCCACACATCTTGGCTCCCCAGGCCCCTTTACCCTCGGGATCCATTCTGGACCTGTATCTATAGCTTTGACCTCAGACACAATCCAATTCTTTCTTTCTGGCAACAAGCATCGTAGCTGCCAAGAAAGGACATCCTTGCCTCAGGCCCAACCCCAGTCCACCCCATCCTCCCTTGGGATCGGTACCAGCTGGGCAGCACCACCCAGCCTGGTCAGTCCTCCCAAACCAGCGAAGAAGACAGACCAGGATGGGTTCATTTAAATTGGAGAGAAACCACTGAACCTCTTCTCACTCCAAGTCTTCATTCTGGAGGGGAAGGGAATCTAACATTAATTGGTTATTCTGCATACCTCACCTCATCATATCCTCAGAATAACCCTACACGCAGACATTATTTTCCCCTTTTGGCCAGTAAGACAATTGAGACTCAGAGAGGTTATGTCCAGAAAACAGCAGAACTGGGATTCAAAGCCAGTTTGCTGAGATCCAAGCACCATAACTTCTAGAAGTGGGTAAAGAGAACACTGTTCTCCCTGTTGCATTGGTTCCCTATTAGATTTTTCCATAAAAATATACGTAGGAAGGAACCATCAGTTATCTTTTCCATTTTGTACTTGTGGACAGAATGTGAATTGGAGGTGGGAATAGGTGGGACAGTCCCACCCACTACCTTGAAAATCTGTTCTCAGATTGTAAGTGGTACGTTCTCCTAGTCCTCCCCCATGCACAGTTTTTTACTGCTTAATATTTTTTAAAAAGTGTCTTTACTATTTCCTCTGGAAAAAGAAAGCAAGATATTTTATCTGAAGACAATCCGCAGTCCTTTTAAGTATTCTTCTAAAGTACAACCTTTTCTAGTCTTTATTCTACTGAAATTTAAGCCTGTTCCTCATGCTTCCTCTAATATGTGCTGTCACCTAATAGGTGGTATTTTGCAATGCCAGGCCTGTGTTTACTTTCTCATTTGCAATGCAGATAGTTGTCACCAGGTAACAGGGAAGATCTCAGGTGTTGGTGGAGGTCCTCAGGAAGTCTCTCTGAATGGCTCTGTGGACCCTGCCCAACAGTGAACTTCCCACCCACCCCCCCACCTACCCCCCACCATGTTGGGAGTGAATGGGCTGAGAAGTGAAGACAATCACTGTTTCTATTCTCCACCCAGAAGACATGCTGCAAATGCGTAATGAGGAAGGAGGATTATGCAATATCTAGAAGTTCTTTGTTGAAAGTCTTGTTTTGTTCAGTAAGTATGCTATGTCTAAAGTTTCTTTGTCAGAAGTCCTTCAGTTTGAGAAATTAAGCTTGTTTGCTCATTCTTTCAATAAATGTGTCTACAAACATATTAGGGAGTGAGAAAGCTATCATTGTCTCAAAGTAAAAAGTTGCAATCAGATGTCTCCATGGGCCTTCAATTTCTGCCCAAAAGGAAATAATAAAAGAGGGTAGGTGTGCATTTGGGGGTGGAGGGGTCCTACGCTCCACCCCTCTACACTGAGACCACTGACTAGTCTGCTCACAGGGACCCAGCTGCAGATGGCAAGCAGCAACCTCTGTTGTCCGCCTCAGTACTGCAAGAGTTCACTCCAGTTCAAGGGCCTGTGCAGACCCCACCTTTGGGTAGAGAGAACAAATTCATTGTTCTCTTCTTTATGGGTTTTTGTCCCTACCACTCCACCAAAACTGAATGTTCCCTGTGACCTCTGTGTTGCAATGGCCTCTCAACCTGGTGGTCAGTCGTCAGGCCTCTCCTGTCTCAGCTTCCATGACTTCCCTGATTCTCAGCCTACCTCTAGAGCCCTTCCTCATCTTTGGTACAACTCTTCACCCCGCCCACCCTTTAAATACCGGCATTCTTCCAAGTTCTATCTCCTGCCATCTTCTTCTCTTATATTCTTCTTAGCTCTTTCAACCATTCTATCAGGTTGAGCCACCAGGCATATGCTAGGGACTCCAAAATATGTTTCTCCAGCTTGGTCTTCTAGCTCCTAAGTGGAAGACTCATATTCTCCACTGCCTACTGAATGTCTCCATGTGGGTAAGAGATTCAAACTCAACATGTCCTAAATGAACTCATCATGGCTCCCACCCTAACTCTCAACCTGTGCTTCCTATCTTGGAACGGCAACAACCTGGTCTACCAAGATGCAATAACCTATGGTATAGCCATAAACTGGGGGATACCTTTGTTCCTCCCCTCACCTCTCACATCCAATCAAACACAGAGCCCAGGTGGATTTACTTCCTAAATCTCAAATACAACCCTTTCTCTCCATTTCTCCTGTCCTTGTCTAACACAAGAGACTCTCCAGTTCCCTCTCACCAATCCCATCCTCTATTCAGCCATGAGAACATTATATCTAAAATACAAATCTACTCATGACTCTTCGTGCTGGAAATCCCACAGCAGCTCCCCTGACAAATCCTTTATTATGATAGACCAGATTTTCCATGCCCTGAACTTTGCTTTGTTTATGTGGATCCATCTTGACTGAAATGCTCTTCCTCACTTTCTTTGCCAGATAAACACCTGTCAGGACTCACAGCCAAGTCACATTCCCTGGAAAGTCTTACTTGTTGCTTCTTTTATGTGCTTCCCCATATCCTCTATCAACTTCTGTCACAGCACATATCACATTGATGTCAGTTATTTTTATGTGCTTATCTTCTCAACAAGGCTACAAACTCCTAGAGCCCACAAACAATACAAAGAGCATGGGATTGACAGTCAGAGACTGGGTTCCAAGTTCTCAGTCTACTACTTACTAGCTGCCAGGGTTCGGAATGTCATTAGGTCTTTCTGAGCCTCAATGATGTTATTATCTAATTAATAGGATTCTCTGACCAATTGTACCAGGGAAACTATATAACATATCTGCTATTTTCTCAGCTTTAAAATTAGCTGAGTAATCTCTAGAGTCCTTTCCAGGTTAAAAAGTGTTGTAAGCGGGGCCCCCGGGTGGCTCAGTCAGCTAGGTGTCTGACTCTTGATTTCAGCTCAGGTCATGATCTCAGGGTCATGAGATCAAGCCCTAAATCAGGCTCCACACTAAGTATGGAGTCAGCTTGAGGTTCTCTCTCTCCCCCTCCCTCTGCCCTTCCCCACCCACCCCGGCTTACATGCTCTCTCTCCAAAAAAAAAGTGTTCTAAGCTTATGAGGGCTATTTGACATTCTCCTGCAACCAAAAGTATTTACAAATTTATAACCCATTAAAAATGATGAAACCTGGGGCACGTGAGTGGCTCAGTCAGTTAAACATCTGCCTTCTACTCAGGTCATAATCTCAGGGTCCTGGGATCAAGCCCCGGGTCAGGTTCTGTGCTTAGCAGGGAATCTGCTTCTCCTTCTCCCTCTGACCCTCCCCCTGCTCATTCTCTCTCTCTCTCTCTCTCTCTCCCCCTCCCTCTTTCTCTCAAATAAATAAAATCTTTAAAAATAAATAAATAAAAATGATGAAATCTACACAAGTAGAAAGAAAGCCCTTTAACAGACACGCCTTAGACTGCTGGATTAACCAGGGCCCTCTATTTCCTCTGCAAAACATCCTAGCTGACACCCAGGACACACTCAGTGCCTATAGCTAGTAGACTCATCTCTGCTGTGCTGACAGACTTCCGTTCCTCACTGTTGGGTTCTAGCATAACCAAGAGTCAACTGGGTTGTTAGACTCATTTTGGTAACTAAATTAAGTTTAGTATAAACTGATGAGATATTTAGTGTGAAACGAAGGAGAGTTGTTTTCTATGAAAAACAGGCTGAATGCTTTGGAATTCTTTCAAATTCTGGGGCAAGGCAACAGTAAAAGGTTGAGGGAAGAAAGAGGTAGCAATCTGGAGGGATCTGGCATAGACTGCACCACTATTGTCTAAGGTCTCACCCTACAGAAGCCAAAACTGGAAATTGTGGGTGATGCATCTTGAGAAAGACGACATCTAATTCCAATCAGAGGACCCAATTATAAGGGGGGGGGAAAAGGTCTTGAATCTAAATTTAAAAGTTTGGGGAAATAATTACATTTATATGTTTAAGTTAAAATAAAATGCAGTCTGTCTATATCACTTGCCTGACCTTTTGAATTAAGGGACCTACCACTGTAGAGAAGAGGACCATGGCTGAGCTGAGCATTTAAAAATCATATGAGGAGAGAGAACTGACTCACCCTACTGAAAGTCACCCATCAGAGCTTTGGTTTAATTTCTTCCTTCTAAATTTGACTGAGATGGTTGGCATTTCTTTTTTAAAAGAATCCCAGGGAGAAGCAAGTAACATAAAGTTCATTGACCATACTTCTTCCAAAATAAATAATTCAGTACAGAACACTCAGCTTGATATAATGGAATATGAAAATCCACGTTCCCACTGAAATCATTTCTCAAAAGGCGGATTTAAAGCACTTAGAGAAGGAAAACAGGAGGATGGCTCTGTGTCAGAGGTAGCTTGGAACGCAAATCACAAAAATCCTCTTTTCATAGTCAGGATTATACTAAAATCTCTAGAATTAACTATTTTAGTAGGTTGCGATTTGTCTTGAAACCGGATTGAAATTGAGGGGGAGACAAGCTGTAAAGGATATATTACATGGAATGATTTCATTTTGAATAAGTGCCTCACAAAAACCATAATGAGAAGAAGAAACAAAATGTAGAATTTATTGCCCCTCACAAATCCATCACGTAGTATGTGTTTACTATAATCTCATGCATAAAAATGCTATAATTAAAATCTGAATTATCCTGGCTGGAAACCCACTATCTTCCAGCTTGGAAGATTACACTGGGATTTTACATGTTGATCAAATGTATTAATAAGAGACTGAGAAGGTCCCAAGACTTTCAAGCTAGCAATTTATCAGCGTTAATCTATAATCCAAATCAAAATATGGAAAGTCTACTAAAGACAATTGTTTTCAATAGGTTCAAATGCAATTTGGGTCATTTCTTTCGATGTTGTTGGCCTAGAGCACAGCCACCCCTTCTGTTGGATGCTCGGGAATGGTGTAAATACCCGGAAAGGACCTGTCGATGCACTTCTTCACCCTTCCTGCGGTGGCAGAGCCCTTCCTATGGCTAGCATTCCTTCTCATGCTTTGACAAGGCCCCTGCCCCCTGGGAGTTCACAGTCTGAGAGGTCACAATACTCACACTGGAAAGAAATAGAAAATGAGTGTCAGAAAAGGATCCTTTGGGGGCACCTGGGTGGCTCAGTCGGTTAAGCATCAAACTCTTGATTTTGGTTCAGGTCATGATCTGAGGGTCGTGAGATCGAGCCCCGCGTCCGGCTCTGAGCTAGGCATCGAGTCTACTTAAGATTCACTCTCTCCTTCTGCCCCTCCCCCCACACACTAAAAAAAGAAAAAGGATCCTTTGAGCTTCTTCATGACTCTGGTTCACCAAATTATTCTGGCATGGCATATTGTGTTAGAAATCTCTCATGATGGCTACATTAAAGGAATGATGACTCCAGGTCTCTCACAATCCTTCTGCTTTGCAAAAACCTCCCACTGGCTTCCAACTGCTCTTACGGTAACACCCCAAATCCTTGACCAGGCCTCAGGGCCTGTGATTGGCCCAGTACCTCTCTGACATCCTCCTCAGGCACCCTCTCCCTATCACTGGTCTCTGCGTTCTAGCCACATTGGCCTTTTTAGCTCCTTCCAGCTTTGCAAGTTCTCCACTGCCTGGATGACTCTCCCCACCCTACCCCTCTTTACTTAGCAAGCAATTTCTCATCCTTCAGATTCAATATGAGCATCCCCAATGTATTCCCCCCCCTCCAACAGATCAAGGTCCCGTTAGTGGTTGTATTTTGCCATGAGAGCATTTTCCACAGTTACAGTTAAGCTCCTGTGTACCCAGTTGTCTAACCACCATCTCTGTAGGACTACACAGCTACACAGTGCTGTATCTAGTTGTCTGACAGTCGTCTGCCTCAGTGTGAGCTCAGTAATGGCAGTGTTGGGCTCTCTCCGTCCTGCTCACTGCTATATCCCCAGGGACTAAAACAGATTGTCACCTAAGATTCTCCGATCGACCAAACTCTACCCAGGCTTTTCCAAGCTCTTTTTCAACCAGGTCTCACTTTGGGCTTCCATGTTCATCTCTGCATTGTCCAGTTTTAGCAAGAATCCTGCAAAGTCAGTTTAGCCATCCTCAATGTCTGATCGCCCTGGACATCAGGTTCCTCATTCCCCATCACACCCCAGGTGTGCCTTCAGCCAGAACCCTGTTAGGTTCATTGCGCCAGAATTTCTTACCCCTGATGTTTCCTCTCGGTAGTTTTCTATCCACTGACCCCCTCCCTGCTCCTTGGCTATACATTCCCACTTGCCCATGCTGTATTCAGAGTTGAGCCCACTTCTGTACTGAGGTCTATTTTCCCCTATTGCAACAGTCCTAAATAAAATCTGTTTTTACTGCTTTAAGGTGCAGTAAATACTTGTTATGTGAATGAATGATAACACAAGTAATTAACATTTAAAATACCCTTGGGGCACCTGGGTGGCTCAGTTGGTTAAGCATCCCACTCTTGGTTTCAGCTCAGGTCGTAATCTCAGGGTCGTGAGATTGAGCCCGGTGTCTGGCTCCCCGCTCAGCAGGAAGTCTGCCTGAAGGTTCTCTCTCTCCCTCTGTCCCTCCCCCTGTCCCCCCAAATAAATAAATAAATCTTTTAAAATAAAATACCCTTAATAATCAGTGCTTACTTCCCTAAAAGTAAAAGGCCATGCAGCCTCCAGAGAAACTTCTGCCCTTCCCTCAACTACACAGAAGAATCTAAACTGGGATCTTGGGGCGCCTGGGTGGCTCAGTCTGTTAAGCATCTGTCTTCGGCTCAGGTCATGATCCCAGGGTCCTGGGATCGAGCCCCACGTCGGGCTCCCTGCTCAGTGGAGAGCCTGCTTCTCCCTCTCCCTCCGCTGCTCCCCCTGCTTGTGCTCTCTCTCTCTCTCTCACTCACCCTCTCTCTCAAATAAATAAACTGGGGTCTTACCCAGAATAAGAGTTGTTAGCAGAGACAAGTTTAATCTGAGTGACCCATGGGTACAGCAGGGCAAACACCCAATAACCAGACATCTGCTCTTTATTGTCCCCGTGAATTGTGTTCCTTTCCGCTGAAGTCCCAGTTCTCCTCAGTTCAGGATGACATATATACCTCATTTTGCTTGTCTTTGGAATTTCTATGTCTGTGTGGATTCCCCAAATGTGCACTATTAAATCTGATTTTCTCCTGTTATTCTGTCTCATGTCGACTTGATTCTCAGTCCAGCTATGAGGACCTTTGAGAGGACAGGAATTCTTGCTCCCCAACAAGGGACAGGAAATTTGCTTCACTCTGAACTGGGAGACAGATTTCCGACAGCCTTAAGAAGCTCTAACTAATTGTAAATAATTTCCAAAACAATCTCCCAAAGAGAATAAGCCCACGAGAGGATCACGGGCCCCCCAGCCTTCTTCAGACTTAAATCTCCACTTGCCCACACGCAGGACTGCCTTCAGACCGGCACACCGCCACCTCCTCCCAACACTGCCTGCTCTCCTGCTTCTTCACCTCGTGTCCCACCCTTTCTCACAGCCCTCATGACAGCCTCCAATTTGTCCCCTCCATATCTTTCTTTATTCCTATCTTTGTTCATGCAGGTCTTCTGCCTAGAAGTGCCCCCTTCTCTACCAGTTCACACCCTCCACTTCCTTAAGGGTTCCTCCCAAGAGGTTTTCCCTGAAAAACCTCCTGCTACTGATCACTGTCTTCCTTTACATTTAAGTGTGGACTATTAATTCTGCAGAAGGCCTCAAAGAACTCAACACCCTTATTTTATAAAGTCAGAGACGGACCTGGACCAGAGAAGCTGTGATTTGCTGGGATCCCATACCTGATTACAGCCACGCGAGAACTCAAACCCAGTTCAGTCTCCTCCCCCCAGGCCATGTTCTAAACCTTTCATATGTTACATCTTTTACTACAGGCTTGTTTTACCTCCTAACGAAGTAAGTAGCTAGTGAAAGGCAAAAGTTGTCTTTTGTTTTCATATCCCAGGTATACTTAGGACAGTCCTTCAAGCACAGGGCACCTTGTTTCCACCTATTTGTCTGTTACTGCATCCAGAAAAGACCAAGACAGATTGTTCCCAAATTTAGAAGGTATGTGTAGGATGATCTGAATTGAAATACAGGCCATATGGCATTCATAAAATTTATGTTGAAGGACCTAAGGGACAACTTCAAAGTGATAGGCAGCCCACTGCAGAGCACCCGAGGAACTGGCCCCACAAGGGAGACAAGCTGGAGATGAAGGGAACAACAGTAGTTTCATACATGAGCCTCCAATCCAAAGTCACAGGGCAGATGCCAGCGATGACTTGTGTTAACATTCCCGTGGGCAGCTTCATGCGGAGTGCTCCCAGGGGGCTGGGGGCTGGGAGGCAGTAGGAGGCTTGTTTATCTTTAGAGGGTGCATAATTCTCCCAAACCACCCCAGATCTACAAACTAGTCGGGTAAGACAAAACATCCTTACAATTCCACCATGCATTACAATTTGTAAAGCGATTAAAATAAATGTGTACTGAATAAATAACTGCTAATCGTCAGTATACCATGGTTCTTTTCTTCCTCAGTGCAAAATTACATTGTGTCAAAGGAGTGCTCTGATGACCAACGTTCCCTAACAATTTTACTACAGGGCTAAGACTTGGTTTACAATGGCGAGCGATGAGGAGTCGGGAGTATATGTGGCTCTGGATTACTTCTTATTTTATGGACTCCACTCAAGCACATTCCATTCAGATAGACATTCTCCATTAAAGGTAGGCAAAGGGGATCCGGATATGCTACCCCAAAGCATTCCACATTCCTGATGACATAATATTTTGAGCTGAAGGCATTTGAGTTCTTAAAATCCTGTATGTGCCTAAAAGCAGAGTCCCCCAAAAGGACTCAAGCATTATAAATTCCTTCCCCAGGGCAACTCACATCTTCTCTCCTGGGACACAAGAAGCTAGCACCACACCTAGACACACACTGTTACAAACTACACCATTTATTCTCCTAAGGGTTCATTTATCTTTCCAAAAAATAATTTGCTTTTCCCTTGAATGCCCTTATCTTTTCTCCACTTCCCTCTCCCCTGCTAAGCTAGGTACATAGACCCCAAGTCCTAACCACCCCTGGGGTTACTTGTTGCTGAGCGCTCCCATGTGTAAGTGTGATGCCCATGCTAATCAACCTCTTATCTGAGAGCAAACGAATATATTATACTTACATCATAGACTAGAAACCACAACTGGCAACAAACTATTAATACAAAGCAACCAGATTAGGTGTATAGTTCCTTTTGCATAGATTTGCAACTGTATTTTCTGGTTGTAAACAAAATCCTTCATGCACTCAGCCTGGAAACGCTTACTGAAAAAACACTGTACACACACACACACACACACATACACATGCACGTGCTCCTAAATCTATGGACTGAAAATAATCTTTCCCTGCAGATAGCAAGTATTTAAGCCTTCTTCCTCCTTAGCAAATGACTAGGCTGAAAGCAATCGTGTTTTATTGTAAAACGGACAACAAACATGCACGCTGGGGAGAATGGTTGATTAACTCAGGGTTTCTCAATCTTGGCACTTTGACACGGACCTGGATAATTTTTTGCTGTTGGGGGGGCTGTCCTGAGCCCTGTAGGGTGTTGAGCAGCATCCCAGGCCTCCACCCACTAAATGCCAGTCGTGCTCCCTGCCCCCCCAACCCCCACCCCCCCGATCATGACAATCAAGGTTTCTCCAGACTTCTGTCCTGAGAGATAAAATCACACGGGGCTGAAAACCTGTTTAGAAGGAAGTTGGCCATGCCCTGTGGCGATGAGATTTCATGATCCCTGACAGTATTCCAAAATTTTCTAGTCATGGCACTTGAGGTCTCTGGTCTAACCCACTGGAAGAAATAAAGCTGCCCACAGGCTGAGAGGTCTTTACCTGGCACACTGGTAACTCGCTCACTGGAGGCACCCCGCCCCCTCCCCGGGACTCGCAGCCCTGATCACCCCCACCCCCTCCCTCCCTCCAGCTGTGGCCGGCCTCCAGCCTGCTGTCCCAGCATTATCTGCAGCCCCCAATCAAACTCTCCAATCTCCTCAATTCCCAGGTTTGGCAGCAACACTCCAGACAGAGGACAGAACTCACCATGTGGCCCCATCTGCAGAGCAAGCTAACGGGGTCCTGGGCCAAATAAGTAGTGAGGCAGGGATGGACAGGGCCAGGCCACTCTGGTCTCTGGCTGGAGCAGAGTCTGGCAAGAAGGACCCCTCTCTCACGAGGCCTCTGGGGAGCTCGTCAACAGTCAGCCTGGAGGATGGCCCTTCAAGTGGAGATAAATTCCACCTCACCGGGGCATAAGTTTCCTTATCTAGGTGAACTGTCACTAGGCCCTTCCTCCACTGTAACCTCGTGGGCTGCACGTAAGCACATTCCTCTACAGCCTTGCAAGAATCATTAACCTTGTCCCCGTTTTCTTTTTCCCAGCACTTGCTACAGGAACCAAGGAGGGAGGCTATCTGATAACCCTTGTTTTACAGACCCAAAGCCAACAAGTAACGCTCTGAGACCATTGGATGGAGCCCAGATGTCCCCAGAGCACAGTATCTCTGTTTTGAGCCTCTCCTCATGAAGTTTCAAGGCCCATCCAGTTCCCACCCTGACCCCCGCATACCTTATTAGCCCCACATAAACTGTCCGTACGCTCAACAAAGACAAGGCAGGTTCAAGACGGATCCCTTGCCTTCCCATCGGGCTGCCCTTCTGATAAAAAAGCTTTCTGCTTCTAACCAGGTGGCTTAGATTGGCTAACTGGGCATGAGACAGACGAAACCGACTTTAGGTTCAGTAACGGTAGTGCCAGTGAGGAAGAAACAGCATTCACTACAAACCACAGGCAATAAGAACATTCTGGTGGAAGAAACTCAAAGAAAGGATGGGAACTTGTCCCGTGAAGAGAAGCAAAACAGAAATAATTGAAACAAGTAGCAAGAGGAGTGAAGGTACCCAACCCCGACCCTCTTAGGTTTAAGACCAATTTTTTTTCAATTTTTAACTTTCATTTCATTTAAGTTTTTAATTTTTATCTTAAATCAGAAAGTGCCTTCAAATCTCTGAGCCAGGTCTGAGGCACTGAGTCTTACATTCTATATGTAAAATCAAAGGTGGGTCCATTTGTGATTTTCAATCACCTGTTAACTTTAGTGTCACGGGAATAAGCGTGAACAGGCTATTCCTATACAAACAGTGATTTAAACAGAATCGGAAGGAAGAAGGAAACCTATCCTGACAGGAGAGGGCTGTGGTTGGGCATCATGCCCCGCCAACAAAAGAGTGAGAGATGGGATGGAAAGACCTCCAGAAGATCTCTTTCTGGGGCCCCTGAGTGGCTCAGTAGGTTAAGCATCTGCCTTCGGCTCAGGTCATGATCCCAGGGTCCTGGGATGGAGGCCCATCAGGCTCCTTGCTCAGCGGGGAGTCTGCTTCTCCCTCTGCCTGCCACTCCCCCTGTTGTGCTCTCTCTCAAATAAATAAATAAAATCTTGAAAAAAGAAAAGAAGATCTCTTTCTGTTATGGACTGTTTGTGTCCCCCCTCCCAAAATTCTTATGTTGAAGTCCTAACCCCCAAATGACGGTATTTGGAGATGAGGCCCTTGGGAGGTGATCAGGTCATGTGGGTGAACCCCTCATGAATGGGATTAGCGCCCTCATAAAAGAGGTGCCCTTCCTTCCACCATGTGAGGACACAAGGAGAAAAGAGCTGTCTGTGGACCAGGACGCAGGCTCTCCCCAGACACTGAGTCTACTGGCGCCTTGATCTTAGACGTCCCAGCCTCCAGAACTTTGAGAAATACATCTTTGCTGTTCAGGCCTGCCAGTCTGTGGCACTCTGTTCTAGCAGCCCAAGCAGACTAAGACACGTTCCTAATAAGGGAAGGTAAACAAGTAGCTTAAAAAGTTGAAAGTCGGGGCACCTGGGTGGCTCAGTCGTTAAGTGTCTGCTCTCGGCTCGGGTCATGATCCCAGAGTCCTGGGATCGAGCCCCGCATCGGGCTCCCTGTTCGGCGGGACGCCTGCTTCCCCCTCTCCCACTCCCCCTGCTTGTTCCCTCTCTCACTGTGTCACTGTCAAATAAATAAATTAAAAAAAAAAAAGTTGAAAGTCTGTGGAACAGGAGTTGTCTGCTTCAAAAATAAAGACATTTTAAAAATAAGCAAAGTATGCAGGTCAAAGGGAAAAGTCACCCGCTTCTAATAGAAACACATCAGCAATTACCTAATTTACACAAGGTGTCACTGAGGCTAATGCTCAGCTGCTTCCTGACGAGTGAGGAGTTGGTGAAAGTCCCCGTATTTTCCTTTATTTGTATCACTTGTTTATAATATTCAATTGCTTGCTTCTTTTGGAATCTGGAAAAGAGAAATTTAATTAAAGTTTTGCACCCAAGAAGCACTGCATTCATTCATTCAACAAACATTCAGGGCTGGGGCTCAAGGATGAGTAAGACTAATCCTTGCCCTCAGGGAACTTCCCAAGGTTGGAGCAGAGGCTGAAGAGTGAAACAAAGGACCGGCCCCTCATGAAGGGCACTGCCTGTGAACCTAAGGGTTTTGGACTTTAACAGTGAGGAGTTTTCATTATGAGAATGATGTGATCCGACGTGCACGTTAGAAAACTCGCCTGCCTGGAAGTGTGGAGCGGAAACTGAGGCGAGTTAGTCCATGGAAGCATGAGGGTCTGAGCGGATGCCGTGGGCCCGGATGAGACAGACCTTGCCGAGGCTGCGCACCACATTGAATGCTGTGGGCCCAGTGCTGAGATCGCTGGGTTATCGCTGTGCTCACAGTAGAGTGACGTGGTTAGGAGCTTGAGCTCTCAGGTCAGGCCGGCTTGGTAGCCGTTAGCGAGGTGGAGACGCTCTGCAATCAGACTCCCTGGATGCTGATCCCGGCTCTACCACCTAAAAGCTGGGCGAGCATTCTAATCTCCTGAACCTCAGCTTTCTCACATTCAAAATGAGAATAACAAATTGTTTGGAGGATTCAATGAGAAAAACGCACGTAATGTCTTTAGCATAGTGACTGATATAAATACAATTAAGATGACGCCATGGCGTCCGCACTGGGTGAAACGGGAGAAAATGCATTTCATCAGGAAGAGGGGGTGGATGTGCTCGGTCTTGAGAACGTGGACTCGGAAATGCCCAAATACTCAAGTGGAGACATCCAGTAGATGATGGAGGACTGAGAAGGCCATGGAGACGAGAAGCCAGCACGTCATGCTGAAGCCCTCGCACAGGTAAGGTTGAGGTGCTAAGACTGAGACCAGATCCAAGCACAGCATCCATGAACCGAACCCAAGACAGTGCCACCGTTTGGACAAGAGTCAGAGAGGGAGGGAGGGAGAGAGAGGAAACCCACAAAAGAAACTGAGCAGTGATCATCAGAAAAGAGAGTCAGGAGGGAGGGTATCTCAGGACCCAGGAGAGGGTTGTTTCGGGACTTCAGCAGGAGAAGCCCAACAAGATCAAAAACTACAAAGGGACACATTTAACATGTTCCTGATGACTTTCGCTGGAGTAGACAAAATGGAGCTGGGTAGAGGTAGAAGTTAAATGACAGTAAATGGGAAGGGAGGAAGAAACTTGACCTTGAAGAGGTGGCTGATGAATGGATACAAAGTCAAGAAAGAGTAGATGGCATTTATTTTACTGAAAGAGTAGATGGCATTTATTTCACTGAGAACATACTACTGTTTCTCTTAATCAGTTTATTCATTCCTCTCCGTCCTGTTTTTTGTTTTTTTTTTTTTTTAATTTGACCTCATTTATCCAGCCCTCCCCATCCCCAAGCTACAAGGCCCTCAGGATCCCACGGATCATTTCTGTAGTGTGTGAGAGCTGTCACAAGGGCCCCTGGCCACCAGGACAAAGGGTCTACACCTGTGTGAGAGGTGAGTCAAGCTGCACAGCAAAATATCTCCTGGTCTTAACTAATGTTAAGAAAGATGTGGTCGGGCGCCTGGGTGGCTCAGATGGTTAAGCATCTCCCTTCGGCTCAGGTCATGATCCCGGGGTCCTGGGATCGAGTCCCACATCGGGCTCCCTGCTAGGCGGGGAGCCTGCTTCTCCCTCTGCCTCTGCCTCTCTCTCTCTCTCTCTGACTCTCATGAATAAATAAATAAAAAAAAAAAAAAAAAAGAGAAGAAAGATGTGGTCACCTAAGGAGAAAGGCCTTCCATTGTTTCAGAAGGTTGACCATTGCCAGTGAGGGCTCAGGTCGTCTGCCACAGAGGCCATCCCTATGGAATGGACGAGCAATACTAAGCGTCTGTGATTCACACCCCACCAGCTCTGGATTTGCGGTGGGGCAGCCCGGACAGCCAAGATGACTCAGACAGTATGCTACGTGTTTAGATTTTTCTTTCACGAGGCAATGGTTCTACTGTCACGCTTTTTGCTTCTGTAAAGAGGAGTCCTGTCTCTGTTCACCATGCTGGTCTTAAGAGGAACAGAAGGAGGCTTATCTGGTATCCAGTGTCTAAAAAATTATCTGGTGGGGAGCAAAATAGTGATACTAAGAACTCAATTTAATGAACTCTTTTGGTATGTGTCAGGCATTCTGCTAAGCACTTTACATACGGGAACCCCTAGTCCTCACAACCATCCTGTGAGCAAGATACTATCCCCACTTTCATTTTACCAATGAAGAAATGAATGAGACACCAAGATGTTAAGTTCTCGCTGTTACTAATTTGAACCCAGGCACTCAGACCCCAGAGCCCACCATGTCCCCACTACTATATAGTACCTGTAATTTTACCCTTACACACTCCCTTATTTGGGCTACTTTTTTACAGGTAAATACTCTTAGAAAGGCTAAATATGGATTTGCACTTAAGTGTTAGAAATTAGCAACATCACATTTCTCCTGGGAGCAAACGCATGCAGGAAGAGGTTACCTTCCTGGGGAGAGGTAAGAGGGCAAGTGGAAAGCCGAAAATGAAAAGCAAGACAGGGAACAGAGAGCAGAGGGACAGAAACTACTAAAACAAAACTTCACAACTTCATAATTTAACCTAGAGCGTCCCCTGCCTTTCGGTCGGCTGACTGGGCTAGGAAAGGGTGTGAGCTGGAGCCAAAGGAAGGGGGTGGTGCATCTGTCTCTCTGGACTCACAAAGACCCTTCTCTCTACCAACTTGTCAAGAGAAGTGGTCGGACCCTGCAGATGCTAACACTGATGGCATCCACAGGATAATACCTACAACCCTCTCTTAAACACAGAAACCGACAAAGAATCTCTCCTTGACCAAACTCTGCTCAGGCTCTTCTCACTCTTTCTCAAGTAGGCCTCAACTTTTAGACTTCTGTGTTCATCTGAGCATTGTCCAATTTTAGCAAGACTCCTGCTAAGTTAGTTTAAGGAGACTCCCCCACCCCTGATGTCTGATCGCCCTCAATATCAGACTGGGTTCCTCCTTCCCCTGTCATATCAGGTGAGGTCTGATCCCCCTGCCCCGCCTTCAGCAAGAATCCTGTTAGGTCCATTGAGACAGAATCCCCTCTCCACAATGCTTCCTCTCGGTAATTTTCCATCCACCGACACCCCTCTGCCCAACTTCTCTTTGTATTTGGGGTTGGGTCCAATCTCTCTTCCCCTCTGCAAAACCCTGCTGCAGGACCTGAGTGAAGTCCACCTTACCTTTCTTTAACAAGTGTTACTGAGACAGAGAAAGTGAAGGGACCCCATGAGAGAAAAAGTTGCTTTCTCCTTTGCTTTTTTCTGGCTTCCACTCTTGCTAGGACCTGCACCCCCACCCCACTCTATATATGCCTCATAATGCAAACAACATATGTCCTTGTAAGGGACAAGGAATTAATGATTTCTCTAGAACAGATAACATCTAAGAAAGGACCAGGTGAGAAACGACTGGACGAAGCCATTACACGCGTACTCCAGACCACCAGTACCAAACATCTTAATGCCAAGGCCCCCTGGCTCCAAGGAATAACACCTGGGCCCTCGTCTTGGTTCTAACTGGTTCCTGGATGCCTAAGGGGACATGTACACCAGACCACCACTCTCAGTAAAAACCCCCAGACCCCAAGCAGAAACGAGACTCATGATCTTTCCTTTCCGAGTCTCCTGGACGTTCCTTCTGTATCTCGCCCCAACACACACACACCTCTCACTCTCTATATATCTTCAATACACTCTGCTTTCACCTCCTGCTGGCTCACAGTTGATTTCCATCCTGCCTGAAGCCAAGGACCCTCTTGGCTGGTCCCGCAAGACCCCTCTGGGTCCCTGGCCCTGGCCTGCTTACATCATTATGAGTAATTTTCTCTTTAACAGCTTTAACAAGGCCTTGGTTGGGGGGCAGCTGAGGAGAGCCCCTGACTTCCCGGCCGGGGAGAGAAGAGTTAGCAGGAAAGCAGGGAGAGAAAGTCTGACACACTGTCGGCTCTGGCCTGGGGTTGCAGGAGGCAGACCGATGGATGTGGCCCCACAGACAACGGAGCTGAGACCTGCACAGACTCAGGAAGTGAACACAGCTGACCTTTGAACAATGCGGGCGTTGGGGCACTGACTCCTGTGCAGTTGAAAATCCAGTATCTTTTGACTCCCCCAAAACTTAACTACTAATAACCTACTGTTGACTGAAAGGATTACTGATAACCTAGGCAGTCGATCAGCAGAGATCTGTATGCTCTGGGTTATATACTGTACTCTTACGATAAAGTAAGCTAGGGAAAAGAAAATGTTATGAAGGAAATCACATGGAAGATAAAAATGCATGTATAGTCCTGTGCCGTATTTATGGAAACAAGGCCATATATAAGTGGGCCCACGCAGTGCAAACCTGTGTGGTTCAAGGGTCGGTTGTCCATCTTCCTCACGAGGCCTGGGAGTGATGCAGAGAAACACAACATCATATTCCTTTGTACGTTTCCTACTGCCGAAACCTCTACGCAGTTTGTGGGCTAAGAGCTCCTTTCATGGGCGCCTGGGTGGCTCAGTTGGTTAAGCAACTGCCTTCGGCTCAGGTCATGATCCTGGAGTCCCTGGATCGAGTCCCGCATCGGGCTCCCTGCTCGGCAGGGAGTCTGCTTCTCCCTCTGACCCTCCCCCCTCTCATGTGCTTGCTCTCTCTCATTCTCTCTCTCTCAAATAAATAAAAAAAAAAAAAAAAAATCTTTAAGAGCTCCTTTCAAATACAATACGGTCAGTGTCCTGACAAATAGACAGGGACACAACTCTCAGGCATGGTGAGCCCCTCAGGTCTCTGAACAAGGCTACAACCAAAGAAGTGAGACACCCCGGTGGCTCAACCCCAGGTCTCCCTGCCACTGGCGTTTGGGGGAGGGGAAGAAGACACGCTATTTGAAATATTTTATAAAAATGTGCCTTGGAGTGCCTGGGTGGCTCAGTCAGTTGAGCATCTGACTCTTGGATTTGACTCAGGTCAAGATGTCAGGGTTGTGCTCAAGACTCTCTCTCTCTCCGTCTGCCCCTCCTCACCCCACTCATGCTTGCTCTCTCTCTCTCAAATAATTTTTTAAAATCTTTTTTTTCAAAACTTGGAGAGATGAACCATGAGAGACGATGGACTCTGAGAAACAAACTGAGGGTTCTAGAGGGGAGGGGGGACAGGGGATTGGTTAGCCCGGTCATGGGTATTAAGGAGGGCACATACTGCATGGAGCACTGGGTGTTATACGAAAACAATGGATCGTGGATCACCACGTCAAAGACTAATGATGTATTGTATGGTGACTAACATAACATAATAAAATTGTAAAAGAAAAAAAAAACTTGCCTTTCACTATCTCCTGGTAGAAAAAATAGTAAATCTGCTAAAAATTCCATAATTTCTCCAACTAGGATGTTTTTCTCACCAAATAAACTTCTCCTGATAGTTAAGCATTCTTGAAATCTCATTCTTGCAAGAGAAGTGTTTCCAGCAACAAACCTGAAAATAAAAGGCATGTGTGTATTTACTGGGCATGATAATGTTGGCTACTTCATTGTGCTATCAAAAGTAATTCTTATATGGGCGCCTGGGTGCCTCAGTTGGTTAAGCAACTGCCTTTGGCTCAGGTCATGATCCTGGAGTCCCAGGATCGAGTCCTGCATTGGGCTCCCTGCTCAGCAGGGAGTCTGCTTCTCCCTCTGACCCTCCACCCTCTCATGCTCTCTCTCTATCATTCTCTCTCAATAAATAAATAAAAATCTTTAAAAATAATTTTTAAAAAGTAATTCTTATAAACATCCTTTGTTTTATATAGGAAGATACAGAACAGCAGAGCAGTTTATAATGGTAGATTCAAGACCTTCAAGGTGATATATAAGAAGACATGTGAATATCTTTATAAGAAACTAGGCACTATTTCTCAACCCCAACACAGTTGACATTTGGGCTGGTAGTATGTTGTGGGGCCGTCCTGTGTACTACCTCATGTCTAGCATCGTCCTGGACTCTACCCACTAGATGTCAATATCAACCTCTCCAGTCATGACAACCGAAAATGCCTCCAGACATTGCCCAAGGTCCCCTGAGGGGCAGAATCACCCCTGGTTGAGAACCACTGAAGCAGAGATGGAAGTGCTAACATTCGGCATTTCTTCACCCAATCAGTTAGGTGGGAAATGGATTAACAAGTGTGGGTTAGAACATCGATGTTAACAATAAAAGCTAGTACAGAAAACAATAATTTTTCAAGAAAAAAACATATGTTTACATTAGAACACCTTCGGTGTATTTCATGGTAGCCTGATCACGGGGGCTGTTGTCCAATAAGCTGGAAATTTCAGCAGCACATTCCAAAATGTGATTTTCTTTTAAGTACTTCTCAGTTGCTGACTTTGCCAGGTTGTTCAGCACTCTGCCTGCAGGGAATACATTTTGGCAAAGAAGATGATGCTTAAGGTTTTTTGTTCTACAAAAGAGTTAAGATGTCAATAGGCAGAGCACTTAATATCATTGCTTCATCACCGACAATAACCAGGTTTTTTCTTAATAAATCGATGACTGGCCTACATTGCATGGGGACTGGTTTTCATACAATGATTGTGTGTGGACAGCAGTTGCAAGGCCAAAGAGCTAAGACAGTGGATTGAAACTGAATTCTGAGACTGTTCTGCAAATAAATAGATCAGAAATTAAGTAAGAATATGGATGTGGTAAAACCAGCCATCACTGTGGTAACCGAGTCCTACCGAAGGCAGCCAGTCTTGCAATAAGAAATAATAAAATGATATAGCCTTACAATGAGAAGCACATGAATAAGCCCCATAAATCCAATTAATAAATAATGAGCTATCCCTAGATACATACCGCCTTGGGAATGTACCTGCTGCAAAGGCCCCACCATTTTGTTCCTTTATTGAGAGTTATATATTCTGACACTAATACAGACTCCTAAAATGCTGAAAAATGTTTTCTAAGCCATAATCTGTTAGGAAGAGAAAAAGCCATACCAATGTTCCCAGAAGGTGTTAGAACAGCACTGATAGCAGGAAAGAAAAGCAGATTTAACTTCCTGCACTATGGAATTCAGTTGTAAGTATAAAGGATTACCACTACACTGCCAAGAAGCATCTTTCCCATCATCAGTGGTATCTCATTCACTGCCCTGTGCCCACTGCACTCCACCCCACCTCCATCCAGGGCCTCACATCTTACACTTGGGCATCAGATGGGACAGCCATGAACTTGATCTCCCTGTGTCCCCTCTTACCCACCATGCAATCCAGGCAAAAAAAGTAATCTCAAAATAGAAATCAAATGATGTCATGCCTACTCTAACTCCACGTAATAGCTTCCCCTCATGGAGAATAAAATCCAAATTTTTGCCCAAGCCCCAAGGCCCAAGGTCCTACACAATTTGGACCCAGCCGCCTCCTGCCCTTTGCTCAGGGAGGCTCTTTCCATTGCCAACACAGGCCAAGACCCTCCCACCTCAGGGCCCCGCACAGGCTGTTCCCTCTGCCAGGACCATATGTCTCAACCAAAGAGGCCTGTGGACCTTTCAGAAGGGGACCCTCCACCTGCCTACGCTCTACCTGCATGTCGTTTGTGTCTTTCATTGCATTTATTCCAACCTGCAATTATTGTGTGTTATGTGTCACCTCCTTTAGAAGACAGAGTTGGTGACTGTCCTGTCCAGCAGAGCACCCTGGTGCACAGTAGGTGCTCAGGAAATAGTTCTTGAATGTGTCAGCTCCGGCCAGCCTGGAATCCGAGCCCATCCCCCTTCACCTGCTTGCTTGGGCCCTGAATCCCGGCCTGACCCTTGTCAGAACACTGGAACTACAGGGAATTCCCATCAAAGTTGCCGCTAAGGACACTGATCTATCCCCAAGCATCCCTTGCCAGCAGGACTCCACCCCTCCAGCTGGTTTGGACTCCTCAGGGAGCCACATTTGTCTGCACCAAGCCAAGGTGTGCTCAACTCCAAGGAGCTCTGCACTTTAGACCGCCCCGCCGGCTTTGGAAGGCCAGTCTCGGAACCCAGCTGAGTGCACCTGGTTCCCACCCTGGTTTCCTCTGCTCACCAAGGTCCCAGCATGCCTATGACCGACTCTGCCTGCATTAGGGTGCCTCAGAACATACACTCTGTATATTGAGGACTATAGCTTCATAAATGTCAACACTAGAAGAGATTCTGTACAGTGAGGAGTTACTGCAGACAGGCTTTAGGGTCTGATCAGCCTAGCTGGGACTCCTAGCTCCAGACCTGCTGGCTGTGAGAGCTAAAGTAGTTTAAGTTATTCTACCTGTCTGACCTTCAGTTTCCTTGTCTGTAAAATGGGGGTAGCAACACATACCACGTGAGGTACATGCGAGGATAAAAGATCATGAGCATAAAGTGCCTTACACATAATAAGCATTCAACAAATGAGAATTTTACTATAAAAATGGACTTACACATGAGATCTAGCCAGGGTAAAGAGCTTGCCCAAGGTGACCTTTGATCTTATAGGCATGGTGGTAGATTGCAGAAACTGCAGCAGCCCCCATGCCAACCTGTACCCCATTCCCCTCGGCAATGCCACTCCGCACCTCCTCCCATCAAGAGGTGGAGTCTCGTGCTCTCCCTTTGAATGAAGCCTGGTGACTCGCTTTGACCAACTGAATACAGCAGAAGAGGGTGTGTGCCAGGTCTGATCCTAGGTCTGTGCCTCCACACAGGCTTCTGCTCCCCCTCTCTTGGAATCCTGCGAGCCGCCAAGCAACAGGCCCTGGCCATCCTCCTGGAGGATGAGGAACGTGGGGCCCAGCCACCCGTGTCACCAACCAGACAGCTAAGGGAAGCCCTCGTAGGCCAGCTGATCTCAGGCACCGACATGAGTCCAACCTTAATCTGCCGAGCCCACCCTGGACCAGCGGAATCCCCCAGCCAACCCACAGGCCTCTGGGCAATACTAAGCAGCTGTTGTTCGAATGGCTGCCTTTCGGGCTGGCTTGTTATACAACAAGAGCAAATTAACGCAGCCATTTAAATACAGCATAAGTCTAGAATCCTTTAGTTTAGCCTGACTGTAAATCAGTGGGTCAAAAATGCTTAATATCTTCATTCAGCAAACATTCTTCGTCTCTGCTCTACCAGTGGCACCACAGGCCCTCAGGCATAAATACCGGAGAATAAAAGGAGCGGGCTCCCGCAAGCGCTGGACTGCGTGCCGGGCACCATCCTGCGTGCGCCACGCTCTCCTACGAACGCTTCTAGTCTCACAAGGACGCGCAACAGGCACTCCTTTCATCCCTCCCTTATAAAAATGTGACCCAGAAAGGTTGAGTCATAGGTCTAAAGGCAAAGAGCCAGTAAGTGGAGAGGTGGGATTTAAACCCAGGACAGCAGGCTTCGGAGTCATGTGAACGGCTGGGCTGTCACACGAGGAGTGCTTACTGTTCACCCCTCACGTGCCCACCACAAAACTCACACCCAGCCCCCCTTTCTTGGTGGCTGGGACGAGCCCAGGAGCCCGACTCTGAAACACAATGGTTATCCCCTCTGCACCTGTCTGCCATACCTTTCTGCTTCACGAAGTCCTGGTTGTCTTTCATGTTGCTGGGTGAAAAATCCACCAGGTTGGACCACGCTTTCTGGAAATATTGGAAGCCCTCCTGAGTCATTCCTATTTCAAGGTAGAGTTCTCCAGCAGTGTTCTGTACTTCGAGAAGCATCTCTGTCAAGGACTGACTCTGTACAAAGTAGAAAGGACACCACTGCTGAGGGGAGCCAGACACCCACCCAAGAAAGGCCCATTTCATAATGTACTTGCAAAAGATGGCATGCTTTATATCATTTCTTCTCTTAGGGAATTTAAACATTTATAAAATGATGTGAAATATTTATTGGGAAACATTATAAACTAAAAATAAATCTGGGGATATGTTTTCAGAGATTGTTATAGCTTACAGCAATAAATATTTTTGGGGTGCCTGGGTGGCTCAGTTGGGGTGAAGCATCTGCCTTCAGCTCAGGTCATGATCCCAGGGCCCAGGGATCCAGCCCGACATCGGGGAGCCTGCTCAGCGGGGAGCCTGTTTCTCCCTCTCCCTCTGCAATTTCCCCCTCCACCAGCTTGTGCGCTCTCTCTCTCAGATAAATAAATAAAATCTTTAACAATAATAATAATAAATAAATATTTCTGAAGGTAAGAATAACATGACAATGTGTTCTGTATGTTAAAGTCCCAGGGGAGGTATTATCTAGAATTCAAATGAACACCTAAAAACACTATCTATGTGGGCCTTGACTTAAAGAGTAACCAGACATCTGTTAACATTACGCTTGACACATTTTTGCTTAGAGACTTGAGTTTAAATTCCCTTTACTGGTTCAGCATTATTTAGTTCAGGGGCACTTAAACTTCATTACTTTAAATCACTCCTGGGGCGCCTGGGTGGCTCAGTTGGTTAAGTGACTGCCTTCAGCTCAGGTCATGACCCTGGAGTCCCAGGATTGAGTCCTGCATAGGGCTCCCTGCTCAGCAGGGGGTCTGCTTCTCCCTCTGACCCTTCCCCCTCTCACGTGCTCTCTCTCATTCTCTCTCTCTCAAATAAATAATCTTTTAAATCAATCAATCAATCAATCACACTTCTACCCAAACTTTTTCAACATGTTAAGAATCTATCAGTTGGTTATAATCTTTCAAATGTCCAGTGCAAGAAATGAATTAAAGACGAATTATCTTACTACTAATATCTCATTTCAAGAAACATAACATTAACAAGAATATGTCTGGAGTACATTTGGTAACTAATGAGGTCCTATTCAAATGAACAATCATCCTCGTTGGTTCTGTAATACTTCCTGCTATACCACGGTGGGAGCCCAGGGAAGGACCGACTGAGCCTGGCTGCTTGGTGTGAATTCTTTCTGTTCTGCACCTGCTGGAAGGGCTCCCCCATGCCAACCAACCTTCTGCAGCTTGATGCGAGAGCTTTCCAATAGGTGTCTTGGAAACAGTTTACCTCTACTCAGAGATATGGATCTCCTCAGCCCTGGAGGCAGCCAGGTGTGGTGAGGAATCCCTGGGCCAGAGGCCTGCAGCTCTTCCATGCATCCCTCATATGGATCTTTAAAGGTGCCCCTTCTCAACAGCTATCCTAGATCTCATCCTTACTGCTCACTCCTCCTATCCTCCACTTCCATGCTGACTATATTGACAAACCCTGAGAGACTGCCTTCAGAAATTGGTTCGGATCATGACTGGCTGCAAGTAACAGAAAACCCAGGGCGCCTGGGTGGCTCAGTTGGTTAAGCGACTGCCTTCGGCTCAGGTCATGATCCTGGAGTCCCAGGATCGAGTCCCGCATCGGGCTCCCTGCTCAGCAGGGAGTCTGCTTCTCCCTCTGACCCTCCTCCCTCTCATGCTCTCTGTCTCTCATTCTCTCTCTCTCAAATAAATAAATAAAATCTTAAAAAAAAAAAAAAAAAGTAACAGAAAACCCAAATTAATAGTGACTTGATTTCTCTCTCATGCAAAAGTCAGGAAGTGGGTGGCCTGGAGCTAGAGATACACCACAGTGTCAGAGACTCAGATTCCTTTTATCTTGTTGCCTGACCTTACCTGACCTCCATTCCCAAGGACACCTCTTGGTCTAAAATGGCTGCTCCATCTCCAGTCATCATATCCACGACCCAACCAGCAGGAAGGAGGAATAGGAGATCATCAGACTCTTCACTTCATGAAAACCTCTTAGAAGTTATCCATATCTCTCCCACTTAATCTCACCAGCCCAAACTCAGGCATGTGCTCATCTCTAACCCCAAGGAAAGCTGGGAAACGTAGTCTTCTTTCCAATCACTTGTGGGTCTAAATATTCAGGAGGGGGGCACATTACTTACTATGAAAGGGGCAATAGATCTTGGGAAATTACAGTCTGGTATACTTCATTTACCCTTTTCTTTTAAACTTCAAGTTAACAGTGTTTTCACGCATTTCCTTCCCTCCTGCCTTTCTCAGAGGAAAAGAAGTCCAACCTCCTTTACAAGGACCCACCCCTCCCTGAACTCTCAGAGTCCTGTCCCCCACACAGAGTTCTCACTGGCATTTCCAATCTGCCCATGTCCCTGGCTCCTTTCCTGCTCCACACAAACATACATATCCTGGATCAAACCTCACCCAAAGCTGGTAATATCCTGACTTTTCATCTTTCTCCTATTACTGACAAGCTTCTCAAACTAGTATCAATATGTGCTTGTTCTCCATTTCATTATCACACACTTGCCTCTTAAAGCCCTGCAGTTCGGTTTCTCCCACATCCACCCCCTTCCTTCTGACCCCCACTCACCTGACCTAGGGGCCTTCTTTTGGTCTTCATTTGTCCAGCCCCCTAAGCAGCACTCCTTCCTTGGTTTGGGGGGAACTATGATCCCTCAACCCTCCTTCAATCCCTTACTCCTTCACAAGCTCTTCTCTCCTTGTCTCCTTTTAGGTATAAATAACTTCCTAGGAACCAATTTCTATCGTCATTCAGAGGCCTTGTTTCCCTGTGTGTTTCAGCATTCACCTGTAAGTAGATGTCCCCCACCAAGTCTCTCTGCAGATTTCCAACCCTACCTTTCCTCCAGCTGGCTGGAGACTCCACTTGGATATCTTTCCCCAACTGCAAACTCAGTAGTTGAAACATTTAAAATTTATTATTTCCTCTCCAAATCAGCTTCCTCTCTGGATTTCTCCATGCCTGTCAACCAGACTCAAGTCCTCAGGGTCTCCTTGAGTCCTCCCCATGTCCTGGCCACATTTCCAGTCAGACTGAGTGGGGCAGAAGCCTCAGGGAGGGGGACAGCTCCTGAGCCCCCACCAAACCACTGGGGTCCTGCCACCCTTGAGTCTCACTGCCCGCATTGCCAGAAGTACTCATCGGCATGGCAAATGCAGTGGTCTGTTGTCAAGCTTCCTCCTTATCAAAACACGTCTTTTATTCTCCTCTAACTCCAGACTATCTACTTCTTGAGGGCAGAGACCCCACAATCCAAGCACAGAGCTTTGTGGGCACTCAGTAAATATGTTTATATTTCACAGTGATTGTGTAGCACAGAGTTTCATTCTTAGGTCACGGTCTGCACTAGCCATGACCTATGGGGCACTGACTGAGCTAAGCACTTGCTAGGCATGACTTCAGTGGATATTTACAGAAATGCTACAAAATAGGGATTATTGCTCTTCTATTGCAGGTGGGGAAACTGAGGCTCCTTGGGGTTCTATAAATCACCCAAGCCCACATGGCTAGCAAGGAGGAGAGCAAGCGTGTCCCACCCAGACCTCCTATCTCCAAAGCTCTGCTCCGTACATTTAACAAGTAAGTTTCTGACACATAACCAGAGGCCCCTTCACAAAAGTATTTTTTGGTTTTCCAGCTGCCTGCCGCACCGACTATGAAACTGGAGTGGGGAGAGCAATGAGACCTACTTTTTTAACAGACGTACCAATTAAATCAGCTTCTCAACCTGAGCACCACAGACATTTGGGGCAGGCTAGCGCCGTGCTGTGTGTGTCTAGTGGAGGGAGGGGGTGTCCTACCCGTGCGGGCTGTGTAGCAAGCGGTACACCTTGCTTCTACCCACCTGATGCCAGGGGCAACACCCCCCCCAAGTTGTGACACCCCAAAATGGCTCCAGTGTTGCCAAGTACCCCCTGGGGGACAAAACTGCCTCCCAGCTGAAAACCACTGCGTTAAAATTCTTAAATGACCTAAGCTGAAGAAATTACACAACCGTGGCATACATACAGAATGCATTCATCCCAGATAACAAGCTCCTTCCCCTTGAGAATGTTAGGCATCTTTTTTGAAGAAGTTGTTATTGCCAAAATAGTTTTAGAACTTCTCTTTTGGAAGTTCCTTCAGAGCCTAAAGAAAATTCTTTTAACAGTCTCCATGGTGGCTAGTCCCAAAGCACTGTTACAAAAATATTTTGAGAGCAGAATCATAAGATTGATGCCTCCCAGAGGAGTGCTCTGAAGAGGGAAATTTTCTTTGAATGTCTAAGCTCTGACATGCCTCCCATGAAGCTGCCTTATCCTTCCGTGACCGTGTATCTGACAGGCTCTGCTTCATCACTGTTCTGCATGTGGCCAATGTCTTCCAGCTAGATGGGGAGCTCCCTGAGGGCAGGAACTGTGCCTGCCTCACTCACTGCTACCATTCCAACTCCCAGCACAGTGCTCAGGCTAGGCAAGGCCCTCAGTGAGTGTCAGCCGAGTGGATGAATGAGTGAATGACTAAGTGAATGACTGGAACCAGGCACTCAGTGATTACCTAATAAAATAACTGGTACTCTCCAGACAGACACCTGTCAGTGATGAACATCTGGACCTCATGGAAAAAAAAAAATGGGGGGCGCAGGGGGAAATTCCACAAGCATAATAAGAGAGCAAAGAATCACTGGACTCCACTCCCTGGAAGATGAAAGAGTGGCCAAGATAGCTTAAATCGAGCTGTCTTATTATTTCTAACCTAGGCCTCAGGGACTTTATAAGCCACAGACAGAAATAACAAAATAGCTACCAGTTCTTAAGATCTCACTGTGGGCCACACAGTGTGCGAAGTGCCTTGTGTACTTTCTTACTCGACCCTGTTAACAACCCCTTGAGACAGAAACGAGAATCCTCAACAGAGTCAGAGAGGTTAAAATTCTCACCAAGGTCACACAGCAGTGAGTGCCAAAGCACTTTAAATCTGGGTCAGCCTGAAAACATCCCACGCTCTATTCACTACTCTGTGCTGCTTTCTAAGGACATGAAGTATTTGCAAATTCAAATTGATTCACTGATCCATTTATTAGGCACCTGTAGGTTGTAATATGCTGTGGAGGACACAAAAATTGGTAAATAAGCATGGTCTCCACCATGAGGAGACTTGCCATGTTAAGTCTTATTAATCTCTTTAAATAGAATTCTTTCTATAAAGGTGTGTGTTGATGGAAGCAGAGGCATGTTTTATAAAAATGTGAAGGTCCTTGTTTTAAAATAAAAACAGCTTTGTCTTGGGTTATACTATTCTTGATCTACAAATGCTACTGAAATCAGTAAAAATTTATAAATTTTTAAAAGGCCAGTTAAATGTCCTCATACACACATAGTTATGTATTATGAGTAAAACTTTCATTGTACTCAACAAAGCCAAAACTTATTATTTCAGAAAAAGTAAATCAATATAGAGACAAGATAATCAACCTTCCCCAACATTTTTGTGAAAATTATAACCATAAAACCATAACCAAGTCCTTAACCTGTCTTTTATTAGTTCATTTCAACCCACTACTCTAGTCCTTTTTTTGCTTTTTTTTTTTTTTAAGATTTTATTTATTTATTTGACAGAGAGAGACACAGCGAGAGAGGGAACACAAGCAGGGGGAGTGGGAGAGAGACAAGCAGGCTTCCCGCCGAGCAGGAAGCCCGATGCGGGGCTTGATCCCAGGACCCTGGGATCATGACCCGAGCCGAAGGCAGACACTTAACCGACTGAGCCACCTGGGTGTCCCTCCTTTTTTTGCTTTATCAACATTCTTTTTTTCCTCAAAAATCGCACCTCTTGGTATTCATACCTTCAAAAATGGCTCCATCTATCTACTACTCGTTGGCACTAATCTACAGTTTGGGGTATGGATTAAAGTCAGCTTCCTCTCTGATTAACATAATTAATTTATTATTCGTTTTATTATTAATTCTTCTCTTTGTGGATGAAATTATAAAGGAACAAAGGTAAATGATATCTGAAAATATCTAACATGAAACGAATAGCATTTGAAGGATTTAAAGTGATTTCCCACTTTACCTGCACCAGCATATTCTCGACACTCAAGAACAACTCTTCTGCTTCTCTGGTCTTGCCCATAAGCTTCAGAAGTTTTGCAATAAAGAAAATTAATCGGCATTTGTCAGTGGTGGTAACCTCAAAAAGCCTGCATTCCAGCACTAGATTGGAAAGAAAGGTAAATAACCCTAAATAAAGCATATTTGGAAAGGAACAAAGAGTACCCATCACTTAATCTTGATAGAGGAGTTATAAATACATTATCCTCACTTCAGTATTTCTCTCTCAAGGGATTAGCATTTTGCTTTTATTAGCACTTACATACATTACCAAGTATTTCAAACAATGACATGAAAAATAACTCGAATGCTTTTAAATAATCTTGCTATGTAGATATTAAAAACCAGAGAGTCAAAGGAGCATTTCTATAGCACAGTCCACATATTATTGTAATTTGTATTTGGGGGTGATTTTCAGGTAAGAATAAAAAGGTGTTTAAATTACTTACACAATTCTGCCCTCTGTTGCAACTATCTTGAATTACTGGCTTTACCAGAAGGAGCAAAATGTGAAAAGAACCAAATAAGGAACATGCCTTGCCTCTGCGCGTGTGCGCGTGTGTGTGTGTGTGTTTTACACCCTCTCATACACTAATGAAAATACATAAAATTTTTGAACTTGAAGACCCAATTAAATACATGGTACTGCAAAGTCATCATTTCCAAATTTTTTCCCCAACATTCCAGCATCTGAACTTCTACATTTGACCAGTGTTTCATTTCAAAGTATTGCGTCTACTGTATTAGACACAAACACATCCCGTGTTCTTCGTCTGTTCCATTGCCCCTACGGTAGGCCAACCAGACACTGACTACGCTCCTGCTTTCTTTCAGCCAGCTTTTCCAGGGATCACCATTTGTGCACAGAATAAATATGTATTGAGCATCTACTGTCTGTCAGGCAGCATTCTAGGCTCTCAACACCAAGCACAGCAGATGAGGCTGTATCTCCCAGCATGGGAGAGAGGCCAAGAGGCTCTGAACCATAGCTATAGTGCTTCAGGTCCAAGAGCAAAAACTAAATGAGAGCCAAGGAAGAGACAGCTCTAAAGAGAGGCCAAGACTCTCATCCACAGCGGCCATCCAAGCAAAGGGACCTAAGGTGGGCGTAAGAACTGAGGGGTCAGGGCGCCCGGGTGGCACAGTCGGTTAAGCATCTGCCTTCGGCTCAGGTCATGATCTCGGGGTCCTGGGATCGAGCCCCACATTGGGCTCTCTGCTCAGCGGGGAGCCTGCTTCTCCCTCTCCCTCTGCCTCTGCCCCTGCTTATGCTCTCTTGCTCTCTCTCAAATAAATAAATAAAATCTAAAAAAAAAAAAAGAACTGAGGGGTCAATCCAAGCAACAAAGGAATCTAAGAACTATAAGCAGCTGCTTAGAGCAGGCAGGCCGAGGGTGGTCTGGACAAAGAGCTGAGGGATGGGCCCCTGCTTGGGGGAGAGGGGGCGGGGGGAGGAGTTGCAAATTCCACAAGTATTATTGGGCCCAGATTCCTGTCAAGGGCTCGGGTTGGAATGGACAATATCCATTCACTATGTTTAATACTCAATTCAACAATCTCATGTGCTCCAACAAAACTTCATTCATGAATCCTTCCTGCCACTGACCACATTCCTCACGTTCATTCACTTAGCACCAACATGTAGTTTGAACGGACAAGGAAATAATTTTTCTCATGATAAAACTAATATGTGTACACTACAGAAAAACTGAAAAATATAGAAAAGTACAAAGAAAAATAAAAACCACTCATAATTGCATCATTCGAAGATAACCTGCATTCACATATTGCCGTATGTACCTCTGATCTTTTGCATGTACCCACATTCATTTTTTTTTTAAATAAAATTGGGATCATCCTACATTATGTTTATCTTTTTTAAGTTAATGGGCTTTTTATTGGGGAGCTCTAAAGAGAGTCCAAGACTCTCATCCACAGCGGCCATCCAAGCAAAGGGACCTAAGGTGGGCGTATGGAAACTAAGGCCTACCGTAGGGGCAATGGAACAGACGTATGGACCTAAGGTGGACCTAAGGAAAAAAAAAAAAGACTAGCATTTACAACTTGGAATGGCCGTAAATTGCAATCTCTTGACCGGCAGTGTTGATGGTTGTGCAGAAGTCCACGGCCACAGCCTACTCTGCTGGCTCCAAGTCAGGCTTCAGAAAGTGTTTTTTTTTTTTTTTTTTAAGATTTTTTATTTATTTATCTGAGAGAGAGAATGGGAGACAGAGAGCATGAGAGGGGGAGGGTCAGAGGGAGAAGCAGACTCCCCACTGAGCAGGGAGTCCGATGCGGGACTCGATCCCGGGACTCCAGGATCATGACCTGAGCCGAAGGCAGTTGCTTAACCAACTGAGCCACCCAGGCGCCCCTTCAGAAAGTTTTGAAAACAGCCCACAGATGCTCCCTTGATAAAGGTTTCTTTTTAAAAATCTGTGTGAATGGTGACAGCCTGACACCCATTTCGCTCTAGTACAACGTGGACAACGCTACACCAACACACGCAGCATGCCACGAGGAGGAGCGTCGTTGCCGCCTATGGGTGGGGGCACCCGAAGTATGAGAGGGCCGTCCTGCTGGGGGGAGGGGGGGAGGGGGCCACGTCTAGACAGTTTATCCTTCACCCGTTTTTCTGCGCGGCATCCTGAGGTAAACCAAATTTTAAATGTTTGTTTTCAGTAAACCGGCTGTGGCAATTTATACTAACAAATTGAACTAGAACCCATTTGACTAGGTTTCAAATTTGTTTTTCCATTTTTTGTTTTTAATACAAATGCCTGACCGGGCTCCCTTGTCAAGCCATGTGCATGAGAGACGGGCCATGGCCAGCCCAACGTATTAATCACTAGCCAATGGGACTGCAAGTAGTCCACGAAGTGCTTCCTTATCATTAAGGTAGTGTAAGTGTTTCTATCGTAAAACCGATGCGTAGTTTGATCTTTAGGGGACGGGACCACCAACCCATACATGCAGATTTTGTGCATGTGGACAGAAGGTACTTTTGACATTCAGTTTTGTTATATAGAAACAGAATGAGTGAATGAACTTTTTTTTTTTTTCGCAAAAGTAAAAGATGCAATTTGATTCTTCTGGGGGCGGGGGGGGGGGAAGGAGTTGAAAGTAGGTCCTCATTCTGTAGTCATCATCTGTACGAATTCTTCATTGCTGACTTGTCCATCTCCATCAATACCTGCTTCTCTGATCATTTCATCTCCTTCTTTATCTGTTTTTCTCCTAAGTTGGTCATGAATGACGTAGCTCCGCCGCGCTGACGTAACCAGTGCCATCCTTGTCAAAGACTCGGAATGCTTTGAGAATTTCTTCTTCACGGTGGCTTTCGTTTTTCTAGCCAACATAGTCAGAAATTCTGGGAAGTCAGTGGTGCCATTACCGTCAGCATCCACCTCGTTGATCATATCCTGCAATTCGGCTTCTGTTGGGTTCTGGCCCAGTGACCTCATGACAGTTCCAAGTTCCTTTGTTATGATGGTGCCATGGCCATCTTTGTCAAATGAGGAGAAAGCTTCCTTGAGTTCAGCAGTCTATTCTTCGGTCAGCTGATCAGCCATGGTGTGAGCGAAGGGAGGAAGCGCAGAGGAAGCAAGGCTGGAGGGGGGGTGGGGCTGGCACCAGCACAGGGGCTGCGTGGGCGGGGGTGTCCCCTCAGCGCTGTGACGCCGCCGCCACCCTACTGAGGAAGGGCACCCTGCCACCAGGCTCCCAGCACCACTCCACGTTATGTTTAATACCTGCTTCTTCATTTCCATATTCAACAAATATTTATGTGTCAGCACAGTGCTAGATATCGAATATATACTGAACACAATATTCATGGTTCCTGCCCTCATGGAGCTTATAGTCTACCGAAAAATATATTGTATTAGAATATTTTTCCATATCTTTAAAAATTGAGAACACATGTACTTACCATTGGTTTGTATTCCATTTTACAGATTACCTTTAGTCAATTTTTCACTATGTATTAAATTTTTTTATTTACATACAATTTTTATTTAATATTTATTTATTAAATGTTATTTAGTGAGAATCGTTGGCAGAAATCTTTTTAAACATCTCTGATTATTTCCTTAGAGCATCTGTTAAATTGAATAAGCCACAGGATATTAATTTTTTTTTTTAAGATTTTATTTATTTATTTGAGAGAGAATGAGAGAGAGCACATGAGAGGGGGGGAGGGTCAGAGGCAGAAGCAGGCTCCCCGCCGAGCAGGGAGCCCGATGCGGGACTCGATCCAGGGACTCCAGATCATGACCTGAGCCGAAGGCAGTCGCTTAACCAACTGAGCCACCCAGGCGCCCAGGATATTAATATTTTTAAGACTTTGAATATATATTGCCAAATTGCTCCCCAGAAAGACTGTCCCAATATAAACTCTTACTGTAGCATGTAAAAGTACCTATTTCCCCACACCTTTACCAACATTATTATTTTTATTTTTTATTTTTTTAGATTTTTTTTTCTTATTTTTAAGTAATCTCTACACCCAACGTGGGGCTCCAACTTCCAACCCTGAGAGCAAGAGTCACATGCTCTACCAACTGAGCCAACCAGATGCCCCCATTATTTAATGTCTTTAAAATTCTCTACCAAAAAAATCATTGCACATCTGGTACCTGAAAAACAGCATCTTGGTTTAATTTGCATTTCTTTGATTACTAGAGAAACAGAATATAGTAATGTATTTATTAAAAATATGTTCATCAACTCTAAGATGCCATCAACTGCAAGATGCATCCCTATTTCAGAAATGTTAAGTTTGGGGCAAGCCTACTTCTTAGAACCAATGAAATCCAGTATTTATTCTTTAGTGAACTCATTCCTCTAACAACCACTTCCAGGGCACTGTGAGTACCTGCTGTGGGCCAGGCACTGTCCTGGGTGCAGGAGATAAAGGATGAGCCCAAACAGACCTGGGCCCCGCCAGCTGGGCTGTCAGAATGGCGAGGAAGATAGATTATCACAGAATCATACAAATGAATATAAATTCAAACATGAAAAGAACCATGAAAGAGTTGGTGATATGAACTGTGGAAGATTTCTCCATAGAAACGACAATTGAGCTGAGAGTTTAAAAAAGAGTAGAAGGTATTGAGGCAAAATGAGGGAGAGACAGTGTGGGAATTCTGGACAGAGGAAGAGCATGTGCAAAGGCTCTGGGCAGGAAAAAGCAAGGTGCTTAGAGAACTGAAAGATGGGGACTGAAGAGCAGAGAGAGCAAGGTGTTTGGTTCCAGATCAGGGTGGAGACATAGGAAGGGGCCATTCAGCAGCCACACCATGCCTGGTGCTTGTTGCAGGCACTGGGAATACAGCAATGAACACGAGAGACAGAGTCCTTCTTTCATGGAACTTACATTCCAGCAGCTGGGAGGGTCGGAGGGCAACAGGGAGCAGAGATAGACAAAAAAAAAAAAAGAAAGAAAGAAAGAAACAAATAAATAAACAAGACAAAATCAGGTAGAGGTGAAAGGTATGCAAAGAATTAAAACCCGTTGACAAGATAGAGAATGACTAGGTGTAACATCAGACTGGGGAGGCCACTCTGAGAAAGTGATACTTCGGCTGAGATCTAAATAATTAGAAAGAACTGGTACTATTAAAATATGAGTGGGAAGAACATTCCTGGTAAAGGGAACAGCTGGTGCCAAGACCCAAAGGCAGAATACACTTGAAGGACAGAAAGAAGGTCAGAGGGGCTGGCATCTAGAGGCCAAGAGGAAGAATCTTATAAAATGACACTACATAGGCATGCAGAGGTCAGATTATACACAGGACTGTAAATTAAGCTGAGGAGTTCAGATTTTAGTATAAGTGCAAACAGCAAGTCTCTGAAATGATCTTAATCTGGAAAGTGACATGATCTGGTCTACATTCTTAAAAGCTCATTCTGGCTACTAAGCAGACAGTGGACTTTATGGGGAAAAAAAATGAAAGTAGGAAAGCCAGTTAGGAGGCTGTGATGATGGGCCAGGTGAGAGGTGATGGTCGTGGGGCTCACGAGAGTGATGCTGGTGACAAGCTGAGGTTAGGATGTTCCCTCTCACCACTCCCATTCAACATCACAGTGGGAGTCCTAGCTAGTGCAATAAGAAAAGGAAATAAACGGTGTACATATTGGGAAGGAAGAAGAAATAAAACTGTTTCTGTTCACAAACGATACGCTTATCTATGTAGAAAATCCCAAAGAATCAACAAAAAATTCTTAGAACTAATAAGCAATTATAACAAGGTTACAGGATACAAGGTTAATATACAAAAGCCAGGGGCGCCTGGGTGGCTCAGTCGTTGGGCGTCTGCCTTTGGCTCGGGTCATGATCCGGGGGTCCTGGGATCGGGCCCCATGTCGGGCTCTCTGCTTGGTGGGAGGCCTCCTTCTCCCTCTCCTACCCGCCCTGCTTGTGTTCCTGCTCTTGCTATCTCTCTGTCAAATAAATAAATTAAAAAAAAACACCTTAAAAAAATATATACAAAAGCCAGTTGTTTTCCTATATACTGGCAATGAACAATCAGAATCGGAAATTTAAAACACAATGCCATTTATAATAGCACCCCAGAAATGAGAAGCTTAGGCATAAATCTAACAGAACATGTACGTGATCTATATGCAGAAAACCACAAAACTCTGATGAAGGATATCAAAGAATATCTAAATAAACTGAGAGAGGTTCTGTGTTGATGGACTGGAAAACTCAACATTATTAAGATGCTTGACCTATAGATTCAATGCAATCCCAATAAAAATCTTCCATAGATGTCCAACCAATCTTTGACAAAGTAGTAAAGACAATTCAATGGAGAAAGTCTTGTTGATAAATTGTTCTGGAACAACTGAACATTCATATGCAAAAAAAAATGAATCTAGACATTTCACCTTTTACAAAACACTTAGTCAAAATGGATCATAGCCCTAAATATAAAATGAAATACTATAAAAGTTTTAGAAGGAAATAGAAAAAAAACCTATGTGACCTTGTGTTTTGGTGATGATTTATTAAATACAACACAAAAAGCACAACACATGAAAGAAAATACTGATTAAGTTAGACCTTATTAAAATTAAAAACTTGTGCTCTATGAAAAGTACCATTAAGAGAATGGAAAGACAAGCCACAGATTGGGAGAAAATTTTTATAAGATATACATCTGATAAAGGACATCTATCCAAGAGAACTCTAAAAATGCAACAATACGATATGTAAAGATACTCAACATTATTTGTCCTTAGGGAATTGCAAATTAAAACAAGAAGGTATCACAGCAACCTATTAGAATGGCTAATATAAAAATTAAAAAAAAACTAACAATACTAAATGCCAGTGAGGACAGACAACAACAGAAACTCTCATGCATTGTTGGTGGGAATGCAAAATGGTACGGTCCCTTTGGAAGGCAGTTTGGCAGTTTCTTAACAAAGCTAAATAAACATAGTCATATCACACATCTGGGCAATCAGGCTTCTAGGTATTTACCCAACTGATTTAAAAACTTGCATGCAAATGTTTACAGCAGCTTTACTCATAATCATCAAAAGCTGGAAGTAACCAAAATGTCCTTCAATAAGCAAGGGGATAAACTGGCATATTCATACATTGGAATATTATTCAGCAATAAAAAGAAATGAGATACCAACCAATAAAAAGATATGGAGGCAGCTTAAATGTGTATTACTGATCTTCACAACTGCGTGCGGCAGCTCTGACAGCTTAAAAAAGGGCATTGGTGGTGGAGGTGGACAAGGAGACAAGTTTGGGAAACATTTAGGAAGTAAAAATGTCACGACTCAGTGATGAAATGTATTTGGGGAGGCCGTATAGGACAGAAAAGTGTCAAGGATTACTCCAACATGGTAAATTGAGAGTTCCTGGAAGAGAACCTGATTTTAGGGGGATGTTGTGAGTTCAGTTTTAGAGGCGTTGGGTCTGAGCAGCTTTGGAGACATCATCCAGTTAAGTTGGATATATGGATCTCTGGCTCAGAGGATAAATGCGGCTAGAGAAATAAATGTGGGAATCGTGTACATGGACAATCACTGAAGCCACAGACATTCATAATATGCTTAGGGTGAAATTACACATGAGAAGGAAAGAACCATAAGGAACTCAAACACTTAGAAGCCAGGTAGAAGAAGGGGAATTAACAAAAGAGACAGAAAGGGAGGAGCCAGAGAGATGGAAGATGAACCAGGCGAGTGTGTGTCAGCAAAGTCAAGAGACCAAAATGTTTGGAAGGGAAGGGCACCATCAAACATACCCATGGACACTAAGAAGTAAAGTCAGACAAGAACTGAAAATGTTCTTTGGGTGGCCTGCTCGTGATCTTGCCTATTTTTACTGAAGTGCTCATTATTTTCTTATTTAAGAGCATTTTACTTATTAAAAATATCAATCCTTTGCCTGCCATGTATGTTAGAAATACTTTTCCCAGTTATCATGGGTCTTGTAACTGTGTTTCTAATTTTCTGAGTTGTGTTGTTTTGTTTTACATGTAATTTCACGTGTTTAGACAGATTTACCAATTATTTTCTTTGTAATTTACTCTTTTGCTTTCTTGCTTAGACTCACTGACATTTTCTTATAGCTTTTTTAATATAAAATTTCATTTCTTTACATTTAACTCTAATTGTTCTGGAATATATTCTGGTATAATGGTTCAGGTGACTTAACTTTACCAAATAATGAACCATTATCACAGCACTATATATTCCATGATCCTCCTTATCTGAAAAGCTTCTATCACTTTTTATTTATTTATTTATTTATTTATTTGAGGGGGAGAGAGAGAAAGCGAGCATGAGCCAGGGGAGAGGCCGAGGGAAAAGTAGGCTCCCCACCGAGCAGGGAGCCCAACGTGGGGCTCAATCCCAGGACCCCGGGGATCATGACCTGATCCCAAGGCAGACGCTTAACCAACTGAGCCACCCAGGCGCCCCTAATTTTTTATATTTATAGCTGAGTCTATACCTGAGCTTTCTATTTCATTCCACTGAGCTATTTTTGCTCACAGTAGTATTTTTTAAATTATTATAGCTTCATAACATGTTTAAATAAGTTGATATTCAAATTGTTCTATTTTAAACTCTTACTCTCAGATATTTTTTTCTCCAAGAACTTTAAAATCATTTTGAAAATTTAGAAATGTTTTAATCCCACTGGGATTTCATTTAGAATTGTTTTATATACATAAGTCAATTGTGGAAGAACTGATAGATTTACAACCTTGAGTTGCCCCATCCAAGAATATGGTATTTCTGCCTATATACTAGAATTTTATTTTCTATAATTCTAAAGCTGTTTTATAAAAATAAAGATCCTACATATTTCTTGTTATTTATTCTTAGATATTTCGTATTTTCCGTGGCCATTGAAAATTGCATCTTTTGTTCTTTTAATTTTTCTGTAGAGCTATTTTTAAAATTGTTTTTAATAGGGCTCCTGGGTGGCTCCGTCAGTTAAGTGTCTGTCTTCAGCTCAGGTCATGATCCTGGGATCCTGGGATTAAGCCCTGAGTTGGGCTCCCCGCTCTGCGGGGAGCCTGCTTCTCCCTCTCCCTCTGCCCCTCTCCCTGCTTATTCTCTCTCTCCCTCTCTCTCTCTGTCTCTCTGTCAAATAAATAAATAAAATCTTTAAAAGTTTTTTTAAATAAAATTGTTTTTAATAAACCATTTTGTTCCATTTATCTAAAATATTTAGAAGTTTCCAAAGGTATCAAGGGCAAAACATCATATGTTATGAAAAGCTGATACTGTGTCATTTACTACAACCTTCAGACAAGATCCTGTACTGTAATGCATTTACCCTTTGCTCTAGTAAGAAAGCCTGCCCCTTAAAAGCAAAATGATTCTCCCCAACCCACCACATCTGCCACCTGGTGGGTAGCCAGTCATCTGTCAAGATGGAGCCATGCTGGGACCCATCCTTCTGCCACATCTGTTTGTAGTCTGTCTCTTCTGGTGTTTGACTTAGTCTAAAAATGCAAGTGCAGCCAGAAATGGATTTTCTTCACTTTGATGTGACCTAAGACTCTAGTCAAAACCAAGGTTATCACGTCACAGATAATCTATAAAAATTGGCCCATCCCCACCGAAGTTGTCCTGTAGGCTCAAAGCCTCCCTACTGGCCATCAGTCAGAGATGTAACTTGCCCAGATGCATCCCGCCAGGAGGGGCAAACCCGGGCAGCAAGTGGACAGGCAGGAAGCACCTGGGGAGAAGCGATTTCCAGACACAGAACTGAGCATCTTTTCCACCAACCTAACAAGTTAGGGTTCTGGTTCTCATCACAGCCACCAGGGGGCGCCAAACCACAGAGTCCGGCAGCTGGCGCCCTAAGCCGGGCGGGGCGTGCATTCGGGTCCTGGGTCCTGAGCTGGAGCACGGCCTCCTGGAGCAGGAAGAGACCTCACACACTCCTCCCCTCCCCCGCCCACTCCCCCCGGCTGATGAGCCTGCGCAGGCTCTCTTGTACTTGTACTGGACTTGCTCAGATCTTCAGGGTCGTCACTCTCCCCGACTCACGGTCCTCAAACATGCTGTCCCCTCAGCCCTTTGTCCCACGAGCTCTCACTCATCCTCCAAGTCTCAGATGAAATGTCACTTAGTCAAGGTCCCGCTCCTTCAGGCTGAACTTCTCAGGAGTGTCTGTGTTACGCTCCACCATCCGCTCCAACAAGGCAGGAACCCTGTCTGTCCTGTGGGCCGCGGCACCCCAGGCATCTGACACCAGGCACTCGGCAAACGCCGCTGAACTGATTCAGGGTATTAGTGGTAAACATTGCAAGCCGCCCCTTCCCCCCCCCCCCCCCCCCCCCCCCGCCCAGACCTCTTTATGAGAAGGGAGGGCAGGGCTGAATTGGTAAAGCAACCCCTGTGACTGCAGATGATGAAACAGGATTTCTCCAGAACCCCTCTGAAAGAACATTCCAGTTTAAGGGCCTTGTCTCCGCAGCACCTTAGGAGGACCCATTGTCTCTGGGCTGTGTGTGGCTACATAAGCACGGTAGGGAAAACAATGTTTGGGGGGCCCGGGGGACCCAGACAGCCAGCCAGACCACTGGAATGCCTCCTGGGACTATTATACAGGATTCCTGCTATAATTAAACCTGTTCCAATGAATCTTCTACTGCTTTGGTGACAAGTCGTTGGTCTTGTGACTTCTACATTCAGCAATCCAAAAGGGGGAAAAGTGAACCTACACAGTCCCGGAGGGACTTCAGGAAGCCCCCCACAACCCCCCCCCCAAATGGCCATGGGCTGACTCTGCCAGCCAAGGTGGAGATTAAGACATGAAGGCGGACAGCAGCAACGTGCAGGGTGACTTGATCACAGCTTTCCTTTATGAAGACTGATCAGAGGGCATGAGGGTCTGGAGGCCCAGACAGAGAGGATGTGAGAGGCTGGATGGAAGTAAAATCTACAGGACTGGGCTGTGACGGGATGTGAGGGGTGAGGAGTGAGGAAGATGGAAGGTGTCAAAGGCAGTGATGGAGGCCAGGACTCCCTGCTAAGGAGCCCCCCAGGGCCCAGAGTGAGCCGAGACCAACCAGCAGATGATCATACAAACAGCATGTTTGCAGTATCGCAGAGAGCCGTACCGACTCAAAGGGACACATTCTGAATTAGGCTCATTTACATCCAGAAAATCCTCACACACTGAAATGTTAGGTGATTTCCTCCCACTGTCAACCCCCAGCCCCCAGCCCTTTCCATCACCATAACAACCACGTTATGACAAGCAGCATGGCATCATCAGGAAGGACACTCACCCCCACCCAGAGATCTCATCTTCTGTGGGTTAGCTGCCAGCTTCCTATGACACATAGTGCTCTCCCCGCACCATCTCCCACCCCCATCTCCTTCCCACGCCCTACATCCCTAAGCACCAATACAATTCCAGATGCATCCTGGCTTTATTCAACACACTGGAATCCTCAGAGTATCGCTTGGGTCCTACCACTCAGAGGATTAGTGAATTGGAGAAATTCCAGAATTACATAATTCATACATGGTAGTAAGAATATCGACAGGGTGCCTGGGGGCGCTCAGTCAGTTAAGCATCTGACTCTTGATTTTGGCTCAGGTCACGATCTCAGGGTCAAGAGACTGAGCCCTGCATCAGGCTCCATGCTCAGCATGGAGTCGGCTTGAGATTCTCTCTCCTTTGCCCTCTGCCCCTCCCTCTACCTGTGCTCTCTCTCTCGCTCTCTCTCTCTCTCTCTCTCTCTCTCTCGCTATCTCTCAAGTAAATAAATAAAATATTTTTTTAAAAAAAGAATACAGGTAAAGGCTGCATGGCTAAGGACCCAAAGGGATGCAGGAACAACATAGCCCAAATCCATCCCTAACTATCTGGGACATCTTGGGCAACTTAACTTCACCTCTCTGAAACTCAGTTTCCTTAGTTTCAACCAAGATATTAGTCGTACTACAGAGATTTTATTAGAATTAAACAAAATACATATCAAGTATTTAACTTAGAGCCTGGCACATGACAAACGCTCAGAATCTGTTCCTATGATCACTAGGTGGTAAAACCATGGGAGCGAGGCTTCAGTTTTGAACTAGTTTTGAATGAGTTGGCCTCGTTCACCGATATATCAGCAGCGCCCAGGGAGTCCAGGGCCCAGGGAAGGTGCGCAGCTACTATTTGTTGAAAGAATGAATGAATGTTATTACTGTTTAAGAAGCCAGGAAATACAGGGAGAAAGAGACGCAGGCAAGGGGGCCTACTATGGAGAACAAAGGGAAGAAATACTGACCAGAGTGCTGTCCAAATCCAAGCCATTAGGCAGCACGTCGAAGGACAGCTGTCCCAACTCAGATGGGGGCCATCCTTGACAATAATTGCGCATCTCCAGGATGCAGTGAGGGGCCCTGGGGGGTGGGGGGAGTTGGGGCGCTGTGAGCAGACAGAGGGAGCACAGAAAGCAGCACAAGTGCGGAGGGAACATCTGAAATGATTCAGGGCTTGCATCTGTTTTGTTTGAACTCTCAGCTGGTCACACAGGAAAGCCGTCGATGGAGCAACAACAGTGCCCGTGGCCCTCGGGAAGCAGGGCACATATGCAGATGCTTCAAAAGGAGGTCAAGGCTGGAACTACAGAAGGCGGAGAAGATGCTAGGAGTGCGGTTGAGGCCATGAGAAAATAGAGAGAGGAAGAATGCGAGGGACGGAGCCTCAGAAAACAGCCACAGCAAGAGACAAAAAGGAACTATCTCAAAACTAACGCTTTTCCGGGGCACCTGGGGGGCTCAGTCGTTAGGCGTCTGCCTTTGGCTCAGGTTGTGGTCCCGGGGTCCTGGGATCGAGCCCCACATTGGGCTCCCTGCTCAGCGGGAAGCCTGCTTCTCCCTCTCCCACTCCCCCTGCTTGTGTTCCCTCTCTCGCTGTGTCTCTCTCTGTCAAATGAATAAATAAAATATTTTTTTAAAAAAAAACCTAACACTTTTTCTCCATTTCCTATCTTCGGAAACTGTTGGCTTAAGTTGTAGGTAGGAGTACTCAGAGAGGTCTGCTGGAATGACCAGAATTCTGTGGGGAAACAGGAGAACAGTAACTCTTGACCACGTTACATCCCAGCAAAACGGACTATTGCACCATAGCAACTCATTGTACCTGAGAGGGTATGTCTCTTCTTCACTTTATGGCACTTATCGGCTTTAATCTTGGCCACCGTGAATAAATAGGCCCCAGCAGCATCGTATCCAACTTCTGCTAACACATTCCAGTAGTGGATGAGGTGCAGCCTTGTCCAGAAGCTTGGGTTTTGGATCTTTGATATAAAGTCTGTGATACTTGCAACACGAAGTATTAATGTAAGTCATTTTAGTATTTCATGTCTTGAAGGAAACTATTCTTCTATTTGCCCCATTCCATCAGCCTATTCATAAACTCCTTAACTACTATGACTTTGGTAGGTCACCAGATAAATGTGAGCCTGTCACTCTTAAGCAGTCAAAGCCATTGCCACTCATCTGTTCATGAGGCCGCCTCCTCCAGGCAGGCTCCCTGAATCTACCAGACAGAGCAAGCCCCTCCCTCTCCCAAGCTTGCCGACTCTGGGTCTTTGCTCTAGTGAAGCACTGACCCCCATGTGTAGCTCTTTTCTGGCTCCATATACTCCCCACTAGATAGAACTGCATCTCATTCCCACCTGCATCCCCAGAGCCTACAAGAGCTGGGATTCAGAGTGAGTAGATGATACATGTTTGCCAAGGGGTACATAAGAGGACAAGAAGGAAGGGGGGGGGGGACAGAGAGGGGTAGACAGGAGGGAAAAGAAAGAAAGGGAAGGCAGGGTCTAGCAGGAGAATGTGGTCAGTCCTTTATCCTAGCCCATCTACAAGTCCTTCTGTCTCTGGAATCCTCCTAACTTTGAGAGGAAACCCTGTGGAGTCAATAAGGGCAGGGAAGGGAACACTCTGAGAGCCAGATGATCAAACAGAGCAACACTAGGAATCCATCAGCCACAGAAGGGGATGCCAAATGAGGGGCCCATCTGAAGGAATGAACAGGTGGTTGACCAAGTAAGTGAATGAATGTGCCCTGCTTAAGGGAAACGTGGGCATGTCAGCACAGTGATTAGCAAAGGAAGGAGATCTGCTCGAACGCCACCATATAGAAAGGACAAGCCTTACCTGGGGCTTGAGAGGAAGCTGCACAAGTCCCCCCAGGAGCCGCTCATTTTCATGTGCCATGGCAGCTCCTCATACACTCTCCAGAAAGCCGTCTGCCGTTGGAAGAAACGGACTAAGACTCGGTGGAAATGTGTTTTCCTGTGATTCGTTGGGTTCTGAAAGGTATATGGACTGCTTTCTCTGACAGGAGTGAGCACACCTATTGACAAATCAATTACAGTGGAATGCATCTGACTTCTTAGTATAGGAAAACACTATAGCAGATAACAGCTCTGTGGTCATAATTAGATACAATAAACAGGGAGGTTGGAAAAAACCCTGAAATATTAAAAATGTATCTTCTTATAAGTCCATCTGAATTTACCAAAGAATTAGTTACAGTTATGATCACTGACCCAGATTTTGAAAACCTAGGGAGCATGCTCATTTTTCAGGCTCTCTTCCCCTCCCCCCAAGAAATGTGTGTAACCTACTTTTTTCTATTTTAAATATACATCATGGTTGCCACCTACATAAGCACTTTCAAATATGTGAGGACATGCAGTTTGGAGAAGTTAGTCTGCACCTGGGTCTCACAGAGGCCAAGGGGAAGCTGAGCAAACTAATGACAAATTGGACACTACAGCCAAGATTACTATATTTTCACTACCAGAGAAGTGATTCCAACAGATCATACTACCCAGAAACGAGCTCCTTAAAAACAAAACGGTTTTGTTGCATTAAAAGCTTAGAGATACTTATCCTTGAAAGGCAAAATAGAAGTATTTTAAATGTTCTGCTTGAAGCTTTTCCTCCAAGATGAATCACTCTGCTGGACGGCCCACCAAGCCCAGCTCTTCATAAGAGCCGTAATAGAAGGTGAGCCCATTGTTCTGCGTTTCCATTGGAATGAATTCCATGTTTTCTACATGCTTGGAGAGACTTCATGCTAGCTGGTGGCATGTAGAGTGATTCAGAAACCCATGGAAGAAGAAGGAAACTCCCCTCTTCCACTGAGCAAGGCAAGGGCAATTTTGTGGGTCATAAATAGGGAAGGGGGTTGGGGAATGAGAGAGAAAGAGAACTGGGACAAATATCACCCTGCATCCAAGATTTAGAGTATTAAACACAATACTTAAAGTGCACAGAACACTGTCATAGAAAACAGAGTTTATCTTTTTACAAAATAACCGTGTGAGATATGAAAGGATATGAAAATCTGTGATTTTCCCATGTAATTTTACATGTCAACTTTACTGGACGAAGGGATGCCCAGAGGGCTGGTTGGGTATTATTTCAGGGTGTGTCTGTGAGGGTGTTTCTGGAAGAGATTCGCATTTGAACCGGTAGATGGAGTAAAAATCGCCCTTACCAATGCAGATAGGCATCATCCAATCTGCTGAGGGCCAGAATAGAAAAAAGGCAGAGGAAGGCGAGCTTTTCTCTGCTGGAACTAGAATCTCTGACTTCTCAGAGCTTCTAGTTCTCGGACCTTTAGACTCAGACTAGAACTTACAGCATTGGCTCCCCTGGTTCTCAGGCCTTGGACTTGGACTGGAACTCTACCAACAGCTTTCCTGGGCCTCCAGCTTGTAGATGGCAAGATCCTGAGGCTTCCCAATCTCCATAATTATGTAAGCCAAACCCTCACAATCTTTTTCTAGAGATCTATATAGAGATATATAGAGATAGAGATCTAATCCTATTGGTCCTGTTTCTCTGGAGAACCCTGGCTAATCCGATCCCCATATGACAAACAAAGCTACTTAAACTCAGAGGGACCAGGTGCTTGGAGAGACTTCATGCTAGCTTGTGGCATATAGAGTGATTCAGAAACCCATGAAAGAAGAAGGAAACTCCCCTCTTCCACTGGGCAAGGCAAAGGCAATTTGTGGGTCATAAATAGGGAAGGGGGTTGGGGAATGAGAGAGAAAGAGAACTGGGACAAATATCACCCTGCCTCCAAGATTTAGAGTATTAAACACAATGCTTGAAGTGCACAGAACTTTCAGTCTGGCCAGCCCATGATTGAAGAAGCAAGATTCAAACCTTCTGACTCAATTCCAGTGCTCCTCCAATTGCATGAGATGTGAGGAATGGCTCAACCACAGCATCATCCGTACATACAAAGTTTAGTACAATCCTCACAGACTGATTGGCTGACATTTCTGTAGTGTTGTTCTCTCTCATGACAGGCTAGATTATGCTGTTTGAACAGATGACCCCAAAATCTCAGTGACTTAAAACAGCAAAGGTTTATCGTGCCATCACAGGTTGGCTGGACCTCCAAATCCAGCTCTGCTCACTCTGGGACTGAGAGACCAGCCACCATCTTGAACATTGTCAGGAGCTCCAACCGTTGGACAGAACTGGTCACAAGATGCCACCCAATAAAGGGACTGAGAAGTACTTCCCATGGTGGGTGGAGGGGCTGGAAATACTGGCAATTGGCTGTCATGGCCACCACAGTGGTTATCACTGTGCCAGATACTACATTAAGTACCTTACATTAAGCATACTGAACATTTTTAATACCCTCAAGGCAAATACTGTGATTATCCCCATTTTGAAGGTGAGAAACTGAGTCTTAGAAAGTTAAGCACCTTTCACAAGGTCATGCCAATTCTGTCAGATTCTAAAGTCTTTGCTCTTAACAAGAAATTGTTTATAATAGAAGCCATGGTGATTGCTGGTAGGAAAGAAGGTAGACTCTGCCAAGCAGCATACAGGCCTGGGAGTGAGGGAAAGACCGTGAAATGAGGCTGCTCCTCTACCATGACCACAGCATCACCTGCAGGTAGCTCATAACTCTTCTCCTGTGCTCAGACCTCCAGATCCTGATTCCACTGCAGGCAAACACTAGAGACTGACATTTAGTATTGGCTCTCAAAACAATGGATATGGAAGCTTCTAGAAACAGCAGGGCCAAAAAACCAACTGTCAGGAACAGCTGTGCATTCATTCAGCAAACATCTATTGAATGGGGGCGCCTGGGTGGCTCAGTTAGTTAAGCATCTGCCTTCGGCTCAGGTCCTGATCCCAGGGTCCTGGGATCGAGTCCTGCATCAGGCTCCTTGCTCAGTGGGGAGCCTGCTTCTCCCTCTCCCTCTGACCCTCCCCCTGCTCATGCTCTCTCTCTCTCTCTCTCAAATAAATAAGTAAAAAAAATCTTTAAAAAACAAAACATCGGGGCGCCTGGGTGGCTCAGTCGTTAAGTGTCTGCCTTCGGCTCAGGTCATGATCCCAGGGTCCTGGGATCGAGCCCCGCATTGGGCTCCCTGCTCAGCAGGAAGCCTGCTTCTCCCTCTCCCACTCCCCCTGCTTGTGTTCCTTCTCTCACTGTGTCTCTCTCTGTCAAATAAATAAATAAAATCTTTAAAAAAAAAAAAAAATCTATCGAATGTAACTGGAATAGGGCCCAGGGAATTCAGACCTGCTTAAAGGTATCTGATGAAATGGAAGAATCCTTAGACCAACAGAATTCAAGACCACCAGGTGATTTGCATGGGTCATTTTGGGAAAGATGGTAGATAAAAGGCCACAGGGGAGACAGATGAGTCAAACAAAGGGAGAATTCATAATGGCTAACATTTCTCAAGAATTTACTACGGGCCAGGCCCACTCTAAGTACTTGTAATTACATGAATTAGTGATTGAATGCTTGCTTACTAGTAATAATGCTCTGAGGTTGGTTCACTTATTATTTTACAAAAGAGGAACCTGAGTACAGAGTAATGAAATGATGTAGCCAAGTCTTCAGCTAGAAAGTGGGAAAGCCAAGGCTCTCCCCCAATCTAGCATCAGGACCCCATTTTTACCTGTTACCATAGACTGGGTTTTCGGAGCTTTTACAGGGTGAGGGGTTCTAAGAAGAAAAGGAAGGGGCTCTTTCCAGGAAGGGCTCCCTGAGACCCTGAAGAAGGACAGAGTTTGGGAGAGGAAGCTTGTATGGCTCAGGTCTCCTAGAAAACACCTATTCCCCCTTTGGACAGCAGCACCATCCTGACACCTCGAGGTCTGGCTGCCATGGGACAAAGGGAGAGGGACCTCAGCATGAGGCTTTGTTTTCTCACGGTGAGCCTCACAGGGGCATTTGGGAGGTACCCACATCAGCAAGCACAAACCAGAAGGGCCTCTCTGGGATGACTATAGCCAACAGATGGGGGAGCCCATGGAACACTGCTCAGGGACTCCTACAGACACCTGGAGCAGGTGAGGACTTTCTAGGAGGCGGGTGGAAACCAGAATTGAAATGACCTAGCCTAGTCGGAGGATGTTCTCTATACACAAGGAATAAAGGAAATGATGTATGTGAAGTGGCTGGCACAGCGAAAGCACTAAATAAAAAGTGGTGGCCGTGATGGCCGGGGGCGACAAGCTACGCTAATGATCTAGAAGCACTAGAAGAGCATCTCCCAGGTTTTCGGCTCTCCTCCCTAATTGCCCTTTTCCTTTCCAACCCCACTAATATGCATGCATGCATACATGCACACGTACATGCGCACACACTCACACACGGGCACCCCCACACAAAGTATGCAAGACCAGAGAATCCTCAGCTCTAGTACCAGAAGGGGAAAGAGGTTGTTCTATCACAGCCCAGGGATCAAAGCATGCCTCTAAAGCGTGTTTGATAGGAGCAATTTAAGTTACAAATTGAATATAATACCAGACTATTAATCTCAAAGGAAAGGAGCATGCATGCACATGCATGTGACTAAGAGACTAGTCTGTCCCAAAATGATGTCAAAAGATAGCCCTTTACCAAAAATATCATCGCAGACTCAAGTCCTCTAGCCCTAGCTTTGGGATCATTTTTCTCCTTGTAGTTTGTGCTTGCTTCCCATGCTCAGGCCACATGGAAGTGAATTATTGCAATTACAATTCCCCGTGCCTCCAGGAAAGATGTATTCACGTCCTGATTCTACAGCATGACAAGCTGGGGTTTTTTTTCTGACAATAGTGAGTATTGCCAGCAGTGCTTTATTTTGGGGCTCACAGTGCAGAGAAGGGGTACAGCCTATACCCAGAATTTAAACAGCCACGCCATGGCCCTTTCGTTCCTGCACCTCCAAGAGTGTTACTGTTCTTTGGGAAAATGAAGAGCCCGGGTGCGCTGCAAACCATCAGAGGCCAAGTGAACAGAGGAGCTGACATCACACCTAGAAACATCCTCATTCCTCACCCTGCTCTCTTTGCCACATTATGTAACTTCAGAGGTGGTGGGAATGATGACAATGTAGGAGGGAAACAGTGGAAAGGATTTATCTTTTTAAAAAAGAAAGTGAAAGAGGACATAGTAAACTTAAAAGGAAATTTGTGCAGAGCTTAGCATCTTTGCAGAGGCTGTGATTTAAAGGTTTTTTTTAAGTCCTCACACCTGAAGTTCTCTGTATGAATAGAGTGCTCTGCCTCTAGGTCAAGTGTCTGTGATTGCCACCGTGTCTCAGATTCAGACCTGCTGTCCTTTCAGAGGGGATAGAATTTGATTTCAGAATTAGGGCAGAGACTGCTAATGCCTACCCAGTAACGACGTCCCTCATCTTTGTTAGTGACAGACGCCCACCGTGGTTTAAGGTAGCAACACATCTGTTGAAACCTCCATTTGCCAACTTCCCTGTATCTAGCGGTGGCCAAACAATAAAGTTCTGGAGACACAGTGGAAATGTTGGTGGAAACCTGGGAAAGCTCTTTAAAAGTAAATGCAAGCCCTTCTTCTCTTCATCCTTCCTGTTGCCCGAAATGCAATGGCTGGAGCTCTAGCAGCCATGCTGCTTCCAGCAGTCACGAACAGGAGGTGACCTTGAGCAGGCAAACTAGTGTGTGGATCAGGGACACAAAAGGAATGGGGTCCCAGATGACTATGTGGAGCCAATAGGATAACCTACCTCCAGAAAGTTCTCATGTGAGAGAATAAATCCTGGGATGGAAGCCATTGATGTCAGGTCTCTGTTACTCACAAGTAGGTACAAGTATTAATTTATATCACCATGTTTATACATGTTTATAGATTCACTTCTACTTGAGAAATGCCAGCTACAAGTTTTCCCTTGCATGCAAACTTCCCTTTTCTTAGCTAGCAGGTACTCACACAGACTCAAGCCTTACCAAGAAGCTTGTGCTCCACAGCATTCCGCAGGGACTGGTGCCTGAAGTACAGGAGGCCATTGGGCTTCTCCTGGACCCAATGTCTGGTGGCATTGCGGAACGCAGCCCAGTGCAACGTGGTCACTTTGTAATGATCTCTATAGCCCAGCATGTCCAAAATCTGGAATATCTCATCCTCAGTCAGTCCACAATGTGAGATGCTCAATAAGCACAGAGCATCGACCACCCAGCCATCCAGCGCTGTTAAGACAACGTAATGACAATGATGACAAAAAGAAGAGTTCCCACCTGCCAGGCATCATTCTAAATGTTTTATACGACTAACAACTTTTCTTTTAATCATCCTATAAGTAGATACTACCTAACTCTCCTGTCTTACAAATAAGACAAATAAAGCACAGAGAGGTTAAATAACTTACCCAGATCACACAGAAATAAGTGCAGAATGGGGATTTGAGCATAGACAACCTGGCTTCAGAGCCCAGACTTTCAGGCATTAAGTTATCATCTGTATTGTCCCAACTAATACATCCATGCGAGCTACGGTTCCAAACTGGCAAGCTGGTCCATTATCATACCACTGAGCAGTCTTTCTTGAGATTTGCAAACATCCAATTTGCATGTATGGGTATGAATGGCTTTTCTGTACGGTTGCTCTCTCGCCACATTCACAGATACCCCTTGAGGCAGCTATACCCTTGACTCACCTGACCCTTAGATTTTTCAGCCAGAGCTGCATTTCCCACTGGCTTTATGATCAACCAACTCAAAAGAGACCCTTAAGGCCATTGAGAGAAACGACAGGGTCTGTCTTTCTAAATGGACTTCCTGTACTAGGATTGGGGCATGCAACCCAAACACCTGCAATCGTTTTTTTGTTTTTTTTTTTAAGATTTTATTTATTTATTCATGAGAGAGAGAGAGAGAGGCAGAGAGAGAAGCAGGCTCCCAAGGAGCAGGGAGCCGGATGCGGGACTCGATCCCAGGACCCTGAGATCATGACCTGAGCCGAAGGCAGACGCTTAACCATCTGAGCCACCCAGGCGCCCCCAAACACCTGCAATCGTTAAGCAGAGGCAGCTGCTCAGCCCCAGCTGTGCAAGCTTCTTCTGAGGTTGACCCGAGTTTGACCAAGTTCTTCTTGGACCTGTGGCTGAGTGCCCTGGACTTGAGGACGGGTCAGTGGGCAGTGCTAAGAGGAGGAAAGTCAGCCAGGAAAAGGAGTAGTCTCTCGGAAGAAGGGGACCTGGGCTTTCCCGCACAATGCTGGACAACAAGGGACAGCCATGGGTACAGCCATGGGTCACTTTGCCTGCGTGACCCTTCTCAGGGCACAAAGACCTTTTTTTCACCTCCTTGCAGGTGGGGGAGGGTACACTAAATTTGCAATCAATTTTATTTGCAGAAATGCATACTCTAGAGCAAAAAATGGGGCAGGACAATATGTTGTCATGCCAACCAATATATCTCTCAGTCCAAGCATTTTCTGCTTCTTTCCCCACCCCCACATCCCCATCCCTGCTCCATTCTAAATTCATCATCCTTCAGAGAAGGTTATTGTAGCAGAAACTCAAGTTTCAGAAGAGACTTTTGAAGCTCATAGCAGAGATAACAGCCTTGAGAATAAACTTTCCTTCTCAAAAGACTGACTCTTGAATATCAAAAAACAAACTCCTGGGGCGCCTGGGAGCTCAGTCGTTAAGCGTCTGCCTTCGGCTCAGGTCATGATCCCAGGGTCCTGGGATCAAGCCCCACATCAGGTTCCCTGCTCGGCGGGAAGCCTGCTTCTCCCTCTCCCACGCCCCCCTCCTTGTGTTTCCTCTCTCGCTGTGTCTCTCTCTGTCAAATAAATAAAATCTTTAAAAAAAAACAAACTCCTGACCAACTCATGGAATAAATTTTTTAACCACAAACAACAGATTCAGTTACAGGATGAGCTAAGGAAGACTGAGCCAAGAAAGGTGGAGGAGACAGTGAGGAAAGAGAGCAATGGAGTTGCTCAGGTGGATTTCTGTGAAGGGGCCTGTGCCGTCCCCGGAACCCAGGCTGTGAGCAGGGAGAGAGGACCCACCAGACAGACGCACTTGGGGACCCAAGAGTACAGAGAGCCTGCACTCTGCTTCCCATTGGGAGCCTAGAAGACAGCAGCTCTGCAGATCTCCCGATGCCCTCAGAACCAGACAGCAGAAATCACTATGGGGAGACCTACAGAGCCAGGAGCTCCAAGCGTGCAGTGAGCAACCAATGTGCTCTATCAGGAATGTTCAGTACCCACAAGACTGTAGGCTCCAGAAGGGTGCAGATGTTAGTAGAGGAGAGGGGCCTCCTCACATTAAGGTGGCTGATGGCAGCGTAGAGCAAACAACTCAAGAACAGATGGGAACACAGGTGTCTTAGAAGATGCCAAAATTGGAGGAACGTCAGTATCTGTGGACCATCTGGGGCCATGACCACCTCAGTGGAAGACAGCAGGGACAGATGACAACTGAGGACACCCAGCAGCAAGGCCCTCAGATTTAAGCTCAACCCAAAAGAGACACAGGACGGACACAAATCCTCGCTTGACTGAAAAACACCCTGAATTGTCCGAAAACAAGCTAAATTGATGGAATTAACCTAGATTAACTGAATTAGGTTTCTGCCATCACTTGGACTATAGGCTCAAAAGAATTGAGTTATAGAAATAATAAAGGCCAGGGCGCCTGGGTGGCTCAGTCGGTTAGGTATGCGACTCTTGGTTTTGGCTCAGGTCATGATCCCAGTCCTGAGATTAAGCCCTGCATAAGGCTCTGGGCTCAGCACAGAGTCTGCTTGTCCCTCTCCCTCGCTCCTCCCTCTCTCCCTCTCTCCCTCATTTTCTGTCTTGCTCATAAATATTTTTTAAAAAGAAAGAATAAAGGCCCATTTCTTAGACTCCTAAAAAACGTGCCTAATACAATTCTCTTTACAGTCAACACAGAGCTCCCTACACAGGATTGTTGGATTTAGCAAGTTAAAATACAGAGCATGCAGTTAAATTTGAAATTCAGATAAACAACAAATTGATTTTTGGTATAAGTATAGCTCATGCAATAATTTGGGATATACTTCTGATGGAATTATTTATCTGTAATTCAACTAATTTTTAATATAAGTATGTCCCATGCAATAATTGAGGCATACTTTTACTAAAAGATTATTTGTTCTTTATCTGAAATTACAATTTAACTGGGCATCCTGTATTTTCTCTGACAACTTTATCCTTAGACCCTCCTCCTCTGGGTCATCCACCATATATCTTTCTCCCCATGGGCTCCAGCTGGTTGTCAACACTGGCCAAGGCCTACCTTCTCCTGAAGCCACTGTGTCTGAATTGGCCCTTTTTGGTATGAAAGTCCAGCTATAGTCTTCAATCCAGCGTTTCAGAATCAATTCCCAGAGCTCCTGAATGGAGACCACCTCCAAGTACTCCTTCAGACACTGATACTCATCTCGGTAGATTCTACATTCTCTCAGCTCATTTGCTAGGATTGTGAGTTTTAAAGGATTCAGGTTCATTCTTTTCCTCAAAGTGTGTTTGCTCTGTCGGAGCGGATCTTTGTTGGGAATGAAGAGATACTGTTGAAAGATGTTTAGTTTCACTTCTTCGTCTCCTACGCTCAGGAGCTCCACTGTCCTCACATCTGGGCGGGCACACAGCGACTTGTACGACAGGCTGGAGGAGACAGTGCTCATGATAAATTTGCAATGAGGAGGCAGTAAGCATGGCAGCCAAGAGAAATCTTTTACCTGATGGAGAAAGTCAAAGACATTGGGAATCTTTAAAGACTTTAAAACTACTTTGCTGATGGTTTTTAAACTTAGAGTAGCTGGAATAGAGGGAGTAAGTACAGAGTAAAGGCTGGGGTTAAGGTTATTAACAGTAAGTTGGATAGCAAACAATATGGTGATTAAGAAAATACCCACTCTCACCCCACAGAACTGTATTTGACTGACTCATCCATTTTGAATTTGATAGTACAAATACGACCTCTAAAAAGAGATTCCTGCAAACAAGTAATCCAACAAATCATGGGCTTCTGAAGAATGACCTACAGTGATGGCCAAAGGAAACCTAACAGTACAAACTGAACCATTTGACTGAAAAAGAGAACACTGTTTTATGCTGAAGATCGTTGCTTTATACCGCAATACTATCGTAAGTAAATGGCTTTATTTCGGAATAAAATAAACACCTAATCAGATCTTTTTAGATTCCTTTAACAGCTTTTCCCACCCCTCGCAACTACCATAATAATGATAAGAGCAACTATCAAACACTGACCACTTACTCTGAGCCCGGCACCATGTGGAATGTGTCTTCAGGTACTAACTGTATTAGTTAAAGATTTTTATTTTTTGTGTCTTCTGATAGTGGGCCATCTCTCAGGGGCCTTACAGATCCAGGAGAAACTGCTCCTCCCAAGACAAGTTAATTCCTGGGGGTGATGGACAGCTGCCTGGAACATGCCTGTCATGTGCAGACCAGCCAATCCAAGACCACGCCCCCACCCGCCTTCCTATCTGCCTCTCACTCACCAACCCAGTATTTCCCTGACCTACATCATCCCAGGGCCGGGGACCAGACAACCAGGGACAGTCCCTATGCCACAAAGCCTGCTGGAATTGTACAAACTAGCCAATCCTGAATGGTCTACTCTGCCTTTCCCAAGGGAAACCCCATAAAGGCTTTGGCCTGGGCCTTCTCCTGGCTCCTATCTTCTGCCTCCTGGCCACCGTGATACTCCCCCCGGGGCCCTGTATGACATGGTGTATCTCCTTGTCTTAGGAAATATAAGTCATAATTTCTTCTTTCAATGGCCCTGGCTTCTCCATGTTGTCACTCAGTCATCCTCCTGTAAATCAAATCCCAGGTATAATTTTAATACACCAACTCATTGAGTCCTCCTAACAACCCTCTAGATAGGCAGAGGAGGAAACTGCAAAACAGAGGGGCTAAATGTCATATCTAATTCATTCTGATAGTACGCAGCAGAGCTGGGGTTGAAACCAAGGGTCTGGCTCCCTAGGCAGGCTCCTAACCACTGCTCTACACTGGGGCAGGTAACAGCCTAGACAGTCCCTCCTCCTCCCACAGAGCTCTGCCTGGAGCCCTTCTTCCAGGGAGCCTTCCCCAAAGGCCAAGTCCCTTCATTAGAAGCTCTCACGACACTGTATACTGATCCTTGGCAGCCCCTGTCACAGTTGCAATCTTATACTTGTTTGTGTAATCGCATCATTAACATCTGCCATCCCCTGCTAGAACGAAAGTCCCATTTGTTTGCAGGGACCATGTCGGACTCTGCTTACAGTGCTTTTCCCATAGTGAGTGGTCAATAATTACTTGTTGAATTGATGGTGCTTGCTGTGTATTAAATTAAGAAGCAGATTACAAAATAATATGATGTGTAACTTCATTGACATAAGCATCAATGAGTATGTATAGACATCCATAGAAAAAAGAAGGCTATACTCCAAAATGCTGAGCAGTGGGGAGACTATGAGTATACTTAATTTTCTGTGTTCTTGTTCTTTATCATATTCTCTATAAGAAACATAGATTACTTACATAATTTACAAGTCCATGTGTTTTTAAGTTTTAGAGAAAATGCTTCACAAAGTAATGACTGATACTAAGGTGTATTAGAGGTTCCACGGATCCAATATCACCTCCAGCAGGATAAAAACTACAGAGCAACCAATTTGGTATGTGCAAAATCAGTGTAGATGAGGCAGATCAAAATATACAACATAAAGAAAATACTAGGGGCTCAACAAATGCTTGGTAAAAGTATAAAATAGGGAGGCAGGGGGCAGAACCAGGCGGGAGTAAAGGCCACAGTTTCTAGAACCAGACTGCCCACATCTGAATTCTGAGTCTACCACCATCTTCAGATGTCCTATAAAGCCACCTAACATCTCCACACTCTGTTCCCTCTGTGTAAACAGGGACGATGATCACAGTCTCTTTCATAGGCTTCTTCTGAGAATTCTATCCGTTGATATTTCTAAAGTTCCTAGAAGGGTGCCTGGCCCACAGTAAGTGCCACCACAGAAGTATTTGTTCAAGGAAACGGAGAGCAGTAAACATAAGCAATGCTGGCTGTAGCTATAGATAATGCAATGGAAAGATGTTACGGACATTCTAAATTATGGGGTTTTCTTTTTATAAAACAGCAATAAAATAGGCATTATTTTTAAAAGAGATTACCTTCTGTCCTGAAATCCCATAAATGCCAATCAATTCTTCAATTCCATCCAGGACAAGTATACATGGCTTTAAACTGATGGAAGCAATGAAGACTTCCACAAGAAGTGGAAAGACCAACGCATTTGAGTCTCCGTTAAGAAGATCAGTTTCAAGCTGAGTACCTAGAGCACAGGAATTTGCTCAAATTAGGCGAAAATGTTTCCATCACTGCTAGAATATGTTAATGGGATGGGGAGGCGGAAGGGGCTGGGAACAATGAGCGCTATTCACAGCTGTACAGCTGACACGTATAGGTATATGTGTGATTAGCAGCCTAAAAATATTCAACCCAAAAGGGATAATGATATTTACCACCAGATGTCTCCTATACATTTTCAGGATTTTATATAAAAAAATATTTTGTATGATCCAAAGCATTACTCTTGTTCTCCAAAATGCAAAAATAGATCATGTTACAAAGAGTTGGATGGGGAGGAAGAGAAGTCTACATGGTCTGTGAAGTTTCTGCAGCTCTGTAAAGTCAGGGGGTTCTCTAGGGGCCTCCGCCACCACCCCCGGGTGGTCCTCCCCCCTGGCGCCTAGACTCTTCGCTCCTTGCCCACATTAAACCTGACATAACCAATCCTAAATTACTCTACCCACAATATTGGACCCCAGACCTTGGATTCTGGAAATTATCAGGGAGAATTAGGTAATGAACCAGCAAAGGGTACAGGATGTAATACGAGGACCACTTTCAAACTCTGGTTAAGTGACATTGTAGTAGCGACACAAAATTGTAATCAGCTACCTAATACTCTTTTTTTTTTTTTAAGATTTATTCATTTATTTTAGAGAGAGAGAGAATGCATGTCCTGGGGATGGGGGGTGGGGGGGAGCAGAGGGAGAGAGAGAGAATCTTGAGCAGGTTCCATGCCTAGCCTGGAGCCCAACACGGGGCTCGATCTCATGATCCTGAGATCACAACCTGAGCCAAAACCAAGAGTCTGACGCTCAACCAACTGAACCACCCAGGCGCCCCTCAACTACCTAATACTCTAAGGATATTTTACTACATACAACTTTGATCTTGCTTTTATTTTTCAAAGGCAACGTTTCCCATAGAAATTTAGGCATATTAGAATCTAGAAAACCAAGTTATGTAAAGAAGCTTTAATGGATTTAGTCTCTCAGATGCATTAAGATTCTGTTAGAAGCATTGAGAATAATTATGTTTAACAACTACTTACTGGCTGCCTGTTATGCGCAAGGTGCTGTGCTAGCTGCCAAGAGGAGATAAAATGATCTATAAGATAAAGTCAAGGAGTTAAGGGAAGTGAAAATGGGTTCTGTACAGAAATAACCACGTTTGAAGGCAGAATATGAGTCTGAAGGTGACTGGGGTTTGATGCACAACCATCACAATAAGGAAGTTTCGTGCAGAAGACATTTGAGATGAGCCTTGAAGAATGCACAGGTAGAGATGAGGGCAAGGGTATATCAAGCAAGACAAGGCAGAGGGGAAGGTCTGGAGAAGGAAAGTACATGAACATTCAAAAAACAGGAAGTTAATTAGAGCAGTGGAACTCAACAGGGGAGGCCCGGGGATTCTAGACGTCCTACAACACGGGACATTCACGCACAATGACGCTGTGTCCTGGGGTCTACCTGACTTCCAAATGTTCTGTCAGTCACGTAAGGGGGGTGGGGGGAACCTTACTAATTACTTCACCTAGAAACCAACTCCATTTTCATGTGAACGCAAAGTAATTTGCACAGATTTAAAACACATCGAATTTTCTAGGAATACAACTACCATATAAAGTGATGGAAGATTATATATTGCTTCGCCTGAAATGATACCAAGATTTGTTCGCCACTTCAGAAAATCCTAGCCCTGATAGGAATATTGCTCATAATGCTTGAACCTTGAATATAACACACCAGTGCCAGTCTGTGCTAACAGCTATCACTTCCATGGTCATTTTCCATAGAGAGGCAGGCACCTGCCTACTCCACTGTGGCCTCCGCTGGAACCATGTCTGAGCATTTACATATTGAAAAACATGTTATTTTATAATAAATTACTTTATCTTTCTCCTTTACATTGTAGTAGAGGGTAGTGTGCGTCTTCTTGTTATTGAGGTAGAAATTACATATACTATTACATTAGTTTCAGGCGTACAACATAATGATTCGATATTTGTATACACTACAAAATGATCACCACCGTAAGTCTAGTGACCACCCAGCACCACACAGATACAAAAACATTTTTTTCAGGGCATCTGGCTGGCTCAGTCATAGGGTATGCAACTCTTAATTTCAGGGTTGTGAGTTCAAACCCCATGTTGGGCATGGAGCCTACTTAAAAATTTTTTTAAAAAGAATTTAAAAAAAATTTTTTTTCTTGTGATAAGAACTTTTAAGATGTACTCTTACCCACTTTGAAATATGTAGTACAGGATTATTAACTATAGTCACCATGCTATACATAACATCACCGGGACTTACCTATCTTACAACTGGACATATTGATTTTTAAAGATATTTTTGTATTAGCAAATGACCATAAAATTAATGACTTGAAGGTTATATATGAATGTGAGACATAAAGGAGGAGAAGGAATCAAAAAAGATAGGGGCACCTCTCTGGCTCAGTCAGCGGAGCGTGCAACTCTTGGTCTCAGGGTCATGAATCCAAATCCCATGTTGGGTGTAGAGATTACTTAAAAAAAAATAAAATCTTAAAAAAAAAGATGATTTGTGCTTGTGTCACACAATAAAAAATATTTTTCAAGAGCCGGAAGAGCACAATTCATCTTGGTGCTTCATCCTTTCAGTTTTTCGGAAGTTTTTTCCCCCATATTTTTAAAGTATGGGCAATATCGAGACTTCAGGCCTTAAGTAACTGAAGTTTAGAGCAGGAGGATTCTGGAAATCATGTAGTCTAGTCCAAATCCTCATTTTGTAGGTAAGGAAACAGGCCTAGGAAGGTGAAGAAACTTGAACACAAATCAGTAGGAGCTTTAAAAACACCGACTGGGCTAATAGTTTTCTTGCAAACAACACACCATCATTTAAAGATTACTCCATTTGAGTTTTCAAGCTGTGTGGGTCACCACCAGTGTGTACGATTCACCAGCACTCATATGTGGAAGGCATGCACTGCTCACCTCTTGCATGAAGCTGGCTTACAGAGGCTAAGTGACAAAACGGAGGTGAATGAACCTCAGAAAATACACACAGCCTAACAATCATAAAGCATAATATCACTCAGAATAATCAGCAAAAAAATAATCCCAGACAAAAAAAGGAAAAAAAAAAAACCTCAAGGAAGATACTTACAGATTGAGATCTATGTACACAAAGGAAAGCATTGGTTCAGTGTTTTTAAAATCCCATTTGGGGTAATTTGAATTATTTTTCCTCAAAATAATATTGAAGACAGTCAGAATTACTAGCAGTGGAAAATGATCCTAAACATGTCTCTTTATTCTGTTAGGGCCAAACTGTCTCTACGCAATGACAGTGGCCTATTGCCTAATTTAAATAGTAACATCTCAAGTGTTCAAAGACCCAGTCAGGATAGGTAAATTTATGGGGAGAGAAAAGAAGTCAATTGATACAATTTCAGAATACTTTGTAACAAAATGACTTAGTGATTGATTTTTTTCAGTTTTGGGCAGTGTTATCTCTTGCCATTCAATAAGGATTTATTGAGAAACTTCTGTATTAGGCCCTGTGTCAGGCACAGAGTGGGACAATGTCCAATAAAATAGACATGGCTCAAACACATGTTATTTTTGATGTTGTTTATATGCATGAGTATAATGTTTTTATTATTTTTAAGCTAAGCTTTTTGTCTTACTTGTTTGAAAAAATGAACTTCTCTGTGCCACAGTAAGAAAAAAAAATAGACGCGGCTCCCTGCACTCCCAGGACTATAAGGGGATACAGTAACACAAATAATGACAGGACCATGTATAAGTCATGCGGGACCAGGACAACAAGCTCACAGTCCTTGAAGGGAGACACCCACATAAACTAAAATACAATGGGACTGGGGCTATCCTTGCCACCTGACAGTTGGAGGTGAAGGAGAGAGGCATCCATCAGGCTCTCTTATTGAGAAGGTGCTCTTTATTATTTTTTTAAAGATTTTATTTTTAAGTACTCTCTACACCCAACATGGGGCTCGAACCCATGACCCCAAGATCAAGAATCACATGTTCCACCGGCTGAGCCAGCCAGGTGCCTCAAGAGGGTGCTCTTTAAAATAGGTCTGGGGTGCCTGGGTGGCTCAGTCGTTAAGCGTCTGCCTTCGGCTCAGGTCACGATCCCAGGGTCCTGGGATCGAGCCCCGCATCGGGCTCCCTGCTCGGCGGGAAGCTGCTTCTCCCTCTCCCACTCGCCCTGCTTGTGTTCCCTCTCTCGCTGTGTCTCTCTCCGTCAAATAAATAAATAAATAATCTTTAAAAAAAAGTAGGGCTTAAGGGAGGAGAAGGATTTCAACTGACCTGAGAAAAGGGAGGGGCCTTCTAGTAGAAGGGAATGGAAGCGGACAGACAAGGAGGGACCGAAGTGACTAGCTGCTCCAGGGAGACCAAACCCATGGTGCAAAAGGCCAGAGACCTGTGAAGGCAGCCGGGCCTAGGGCACAAGGCCTGGCAAGCCCTGCCAAGAAGTCCTGTTAGTATTTCTGCTCATTCCACATCACTGATTTGAGGGCAGACGCTCCTGGGAACTGATGCTATGAGAGGACCCCAATGGAAATCATTCAGAAGAGCAAAGTGTCCCTCTGTTGGTTCAAGGAGGCAAGACAGGGCAGTAATGAGGACGAGGGGCCTGGAGCTCGGCAAAGACCTGGTCTGAAGCCCTGCTCTGCCCACACGTAGCTGCGTGAGCCAGCCACTCTGAGCCCGTCTCTTTATCTGGGGCGAGAATGCTGGATGCTGACAGCATTAAATAAGATGCTGATAAAGCCCTTAGCACAGAGCCCGGCACTCAGAAAGCCAGTTCAGTAAATGGAACTCATTGTTCTTCGGGCTGCCGCCGGGCTCTGGGGGTAACAGGGCGAGGAAACATGTAAATAAGAAAGTCAGTGGCTCTCTCCTGACCTTCTGTGAAGCGTGTCACAGAAAGAACATCAGCAGCCTGCAAGGCAGGCAAGGGGCGTGGGAGTGGGGAGAGCGGACTCCAGCCCCTTCTTTTTTTTTTTTTAAAGGTTGGAAGTCTATTTTTTTTTTTTTTTAATTTGACAGAGAGACACAGCGAGAAAGGAACACAAGCAGGGGGAGTGGGAGAGGGAGAAGCAGGCTTCCCGCTAGGGAGCCCGAGGCGGGGCCCCTGGGATCATGACCTGAGCCGAAGGCAGACGCTTAATGACTGAGCCACCCAGGCACCCCACTCCAGGCCCTTCTATCTGCAAGATCCCTCTATCCAGGCAGGCAGGGGTGACGCCAGAGGAGCAGAAATGTGAGCTGCGCAGGGGGGCGTTCCGGTGTCCCTTCTAGGGAGGGTGCCCGCAGGAGCTATGGCTGTACCCCACTGAGGGGGCCTCAGCCCCCAGGGAACGGCTCTGCAAAGAAGCCGAATGTGCTCCAAGCACTTGACCTCCGGGCCAGCTGTGTTCTCAGCAGCAGCTCCTCCTCTTCACCCACATCCACCTCACACAGGCGAAACCCAGCTTCCTGGCTCCCGCGGCCAAGCTGCGGTGCTTCCCCTCAGCCTCCTCCCCGGCTGTGGCTGCAAACTCTCCTGCATTGCCTGGCCCCCCGACCCCCAGTCCAGCCAATGAACAGAAGTTTCTTGTTTCCCTTAGCAGGCCCCCGCCCTCTGCCTCTTTCTCTAGCTCAGTGAGGAATAATAATAATAATAATCACAACAACAATCATACTAACAGCAACCGTGTGCCAGGGACTCTTTTAAGTCCTTTACCTGTAGTATCTCTTACTCCTCACACAGCTTTATGTACATACTGTTAGTCCCACCCCTATCTTGCAGATGAGAAATCGGGGCGCACGTCGCTTCAGCAAACTGCCCAAGAGCACACAGCTAGTAAGTAGCAGGGCCAGGATGGAAGATGCAGGTGGGCCAAGAGCAGAAGCCCAGCCCCTGCCCTTGGCCTCATGCTGTTAATGAGGTGGGGGTATCCTCTGAGGGACACAAGGTGTCGCCTGAGTGTCTGCTATTCACAGGCTGTTCCTGAATTGATTCTACTTTGTCAACTTCAAGATCTGTTTGTTTTGAAGACAGCAGCTGTTTTTATCAGGAGCTTTCAGTACCTAAAACCACACTCATTAAAATCACAATTCGCTTTGGGAATAAAATCATAATTGGGCACGTTCGGTAGAGTTCATCTCCTCAGCCTGGCCAGACTGAACCCCCTTGGGCTGTGGCTGAGCAGGATCAGTGGTTGTCTTCTAGAACCAGTCACACCTGCTGCTACTGATTTTGATTTTACCCACTTTACATGACCTGAGAAATGCAACCGCAGAGAACTCATGCCCACATGTTTACCCTATTTACTCACGGACACACACACGCACACATACACACTCACACAAAGGAGCTCAAATATCTGTCCCATCATGTAGAGATAATACACATCCATCGAAACTCATTCTGAGCCCCACATACACACTCAATACCCAAATGCACGCTTGGCTACAAGCCCCACGGGAGAAGGGATGAGTTCCCCAAAGCAGGTGGGGTCAGACACGCAAATACACGGCAGACACCCATTAATAATAATAGCTGCTATTTATCAGTGCTTACTCTACGCCAAGCACTGTGCTAAGTGTCTTTATTTTTCATACTTAACCTTAGTTAATCTTCTCAACTACCTAAAAGACATTTCTTTTATTATCCACATTTTACAAACTGGGAACATGGAGCCACAGAGAGTTAAGATAACTCACCGAAGCTCACATGGCTAATAAGTAGCAGTCGGGCTCCCAAACCGCTCCTAGAACAGAGGTAGATCCCACACAATTGTTATCATTCCCCATAGACACCTTGTATCTTAACTAAATCTCATCCAAAGCAGAACTCTTTTGATTCCCCTCAAAACCTGCTGTCCCCACCCCACTGATAATGCCCCATCTCAGTACACAGCCCTCACCATCTAGCTAGCTTCCCAAAGCTGTCCTCAACTCCTCCTGTCCTTCAAGCCCCACATGCAATTCCTCAGGAGACTCTCAGTCCAGCGAAAGCCCTCCACCTCCTCTGCTCCTGCCCTCCCCAAGCCCCCGTCATCGCTTGCTTGGACCACTGCAGTAGCCTCTAACAAGCCTCCATACTTGCTCCTCTACATCCATTTTCCATACATCAGACTGACTTTAATCTTTTCAAAATATCAATCATATCGTATCATTCCCCTGGTTAAGATCCCCCATTGGCCTCCCACTGTACTCAACAGAATCTGACCTAATATTCTGTGCAACAAAGCCCAGACCCGAAGTGGCCTGGCCTTCACCTCCTGCCAGTCACACTGGCCTGCTTTCCTTTCTAACTCACTTTTGTTTCTGGCTTAGGACCTGTATTACCTTAACTGTTCTCTCCACCTGGAATGTTCTAATCTCCACATGGCTAGCTCCTCCTTGTCCATAAAATCTTCACAGAGTATAGCAGAGATAGCTACTTGTCCTGCAAAAGCCCACACTCCCCCTTCCGGGGTGGGGTTAGCTTTCTGTCCCCACTTGACTCCCAGTGTGGCCATGTGGGCCCACAGTGGCCAAGTTCCTGCCAAAAGAATGGCAGGGGAAGTGATCTGGATCGCTGCCAGGCCAAGGCGTTAAAGGAACGGGTGTGCCTTTTCCCCCCTTTTTCCTCTTCCTCTAGCCAAAGGCAGAGGACTCCAAGGCTCTAGGGGACGACACAGCCTCAAAATGGAAAAGGCCTGTGTCCCCAAATCATCACATGGAAGAAAGCCACTTGTTACCTAACTTAAGAACCCCTTACTGGATTGTTCCATGAGTGAGAGATAGACTTCATTCAAGAAGCCACTGAAATGGGACTTAGTTGTCACCACAGCTAGAGTTATTCTAATACAGAGACGCAGCCCTGGACCACTCAACCTAACTAGCACCCTGTCACCTTATCACATCACTCTGCATGGCGTTTATCACTATTTGTTTCTTGTTTATTTGTTATCTGCCTTTCTCAACTAGAACATCATATCTGTGGGAGCCATGACCTTATTCTCCTGAGGTGGACATCCCAGAACCCAGGGAAGTAAGTGTCTGGCACAGAATAAGCAACCAATAAATACTCAGCAATGGGTGACTGAATGAGCACGTGAGTAAATGAACATGCTCAAGAAACAGTTATGGCGTCCAATAGGAGGAGCAATACTTGGGAGGCACATCCTGCCATGGAGGCCTTGCACTTGTCTCCCTTGGCTGGAATGCTATCCCTGAGATACCTGCTTGGCGCCCTCCTTCAGGTATGTATTCAAAGGTCCCTTTCTCAGTGAGGCTTCCCCAGGCCACCTTTTCAAACCCTAACCGTTCTGACCACACCACACACTACCTCCCTTCTGGCTCTGTCTTATTTTTCTTCCTAGAACTTACCATCCAACCTTCTGTATTAGGTTTTTAGTTGGCGAACTCTTTGTCTCACTCACCCCAATAACATAAAAACACCATGAGGGTAAGGACTTTTGTTCCTTTTGTTCACTCTTGCATCCCCACTGCCTAGTGCCCTGGCACATAAAGGTACTCAATTAATATTTGGTGAAAGAAGGAAGTACAAAAAGAAAGAAGGAAATTGAACTCTGCGAGGGGAAGAGGTGGGAGACAATACAGCATTTACACCGGAACAAGAGGAAATCAGCTGTAGGAACAGCAGACAGAATATCTATCTCTAACAAAATTCACCAAAGTTAAAGGCTTGATTCCAGTACCATAGTTTTTGTACTGTAACTCTGTGATGAAGTAATGTATCACGGACATGATGTCACTGCTTTCACAAGTGCTGCCCACAAAATGAGGGATCATCAACATGCTGGGGTATTTCTTTTTGAAATAATTCACCCAGTTGGCGATCAGAGTAGACTTCCCACAACCACGTTCTCCAGACAAGAGCAAAATAGACTTGTAAACTGGAAGAGGATTTATTCTGAAAAAAATAAAAGGGTAAAATGTAGTCAAGAATATTTACAAAGGAAGGGAGGGAGGGAGGAAGGGAGAAAAAATTGTCCTGCATCTCTCTCTAAGAGATATGAAATTCTAGTCTCAACTTTGGCCTCACTTGGCTCCAAGTAAGTTATTTGCCCTCTGGGCTTTAGCTCTGTCCTATGTAAAATTAGAACAGTCGAGAGATGGTAACCTTAGAAGGCCCTTCCAGCTACACAGATCCTAGGGTTGTCCAATGTTAACCTGGGGTTCATCAAGGGCCCAACCTGCCCAAAGGCCCAGGGAGGGAGACTCTCCACAGCAGTCCACTGCCCTTGTATCTGCCCTGCTTATCCATAACTTCCTGAGGTCATAGCCACCATCGCCAGACTGGCCCTCCATATAACATCATATCAGGAGAGAATAAAAAATAGAAGCATTCATATGCCAGCGATTCTCATTAATCCTGATTCCCATGACATTGAAAATTTCCACGACTATTAGTAACTCACTAAGACGTAGCCTGCTCCTCTACCAGAGTGTTGCGGCCCGTAGTACTGCAGAAATGTGATTTCTCTGAACTGGCATGAGCACACTATAACCTGTCCCGTTGCTTAACTTTAAATTGCGGTGAAGAACTTCCAGATATGCAGAGGATTCCCAGGTCCACTGGTATCACTACAGACAGACTCCAACCCTGTTCTTCACACATTTGTGATTTAATAAATATGTGCCTCATGATTTTTTTACGGATGGAAGTTCCACGGAGGCAGTTACCAGGCTTACCTTACTCGTTATTAGCTTGTGACTGGCACAGTAACTGATCATAAATTGTTGAATGAGTGAATGAAATCAAATAAATAAGCCTGACATTCGGGTTCAGCAAAGGAAGAGGATCAGTCTGAAGATCATTAAAATAGGAAATCTAAAGAAGGTTAGGATCATTAAATAGAAATTCTCCATAAGAATTCCACCTCCAGGGGCGCCTGGTGGCTCAGATGGTTAAGTGTCTGCCTTCGGCTCAGGTCATGATCCCAGGGTCCTGGAATCGAGTCCTGCGTCGGGCTCCCTGCTCAGCAGAGAGCCTGCTTCTCCCTCTGCCTCTCTCTCTCTCATGAATAAATAACTAAAATCTTTAAAAAAAAAAAAGAGGGGTGCCTGGGTGGCTCAGTCGTTAAGCATCTGCCTTCGGCTCAGGTCATGATCCCAGGGTTCTGGGATCGAGCCCCGCATCGGGCTCCCTGCTCTGCGGGAGGCCTGCTTCTCCCTCTCCCACTCCCCCTGCTTGTGTTCCCTCTCTTGCTGTCTTTCTCTGTCAAATAAATAAATAAAATCTTAAAAAAAAAAAAAAAGCAACTTGCTACTTGTCTAAACAATATCTTAGAAGAGTCAACCTTTAAAAAAAAAAAAAGAATTCCACCTCCATTATTATGAATTAGGAGTCAGTGTGTTACTGCTTTAATTGCATTGCCATCAAATTTGAATGGCAGAATCTGATTTTGTGTCCTACCTCCACCTTTGCCCTCTTTTGGTCTCTCCTCAGCCAAGCAGCCAGAGTGAGCTTGTCAAAATACATGACATATGTCACTGCTCTGTGGTAAAAGTAGTAAAAAGCCCAAGTCCTTACAATGACCCGTAAGACTAGACAAGACCCACACCCCCCCATCCATTACATGTCCACCCTCATTCCCTACCGCCCTCCCTACAGCCCTGACTTCCTTCCAGCTCCCTGGCCTCCCTGCCATTCCTCCAGCCTCGGGACCTCTGTGCATGCTGTTCCCTCTGTCTGGAATGCTTGTCCAATCCATATTTGCATAGCTTGCTCCCTCACCTGCTTCCAGTAGTTAGCCAAATGCCACGTCTACCAGATAGCCTATTCCCTTTTCAAGGTTTTATATTTTGCTCCATAGCGCACTAAAGGCATCGAACCCATTATATGTTTTCCATATTTGCCATGTTTGTTGCCTAGCTCCATAATGTAAGCTCTGTGGAGGCAGGGGGTTTTGTCTCTTTGTCCACTGCTACATTCCCTGTGTCTAGGACACTCCTTGGCTCTTGGCAGGTAAAACCAATGAAGGAAAAATACAAATAAAATACATCCACATAATTAGGCTAGGGTCTGAATGATTTCTTAAGAACAAATAGAAAATGAAAACATTGCAAAGCAATCTGTGCTTATTGTTCTAGATGGTCAGCTGTTAAGACAATGTTTTGAAACTTCAAAAGAACACCCCTTTCTGTTACCTATACATGTGATTCAGGAACTTACAGTACAAAGTATTGTTTCCAAATGGCAAAGTCCTGTTTCCACACAGCTAATTTCAAAGGACTTGTTTCATTATTATACTTAATTGGGCACATTTAGACTCGTTTCATTGCAATAAAAACCATCAAATTTCTCATCTACTCTGAAATACTCAAATTATAACCTACGTGAGATATAATTCACATACCAAAATCTCACCATTTTACAGTGTACAACTCAGTGATTTTTACTGTACTCACATGGTTATACAAATACCACCACTAATTCCAAACCAATTTCAGCACCCCCGAAAGAAACTCCAGACCCACCAGGAGTCATTTCCTGTTTCTCCTCTTCTCTCATATCCTGGCAGCCACTAACCTACTTTCTGTCTCTATGGATTTGCCTATTCAAACCTAAGATTTTTTTTTAACACATGACCTATATATTCAAACCCCTGTTAAGTTTTAAAAGCCTTGCCTGAGCTCCATGTTGTATTAACCAAATAACTCGTCTTCCTCTTGGCACGAGTTTCCGGAACCACAAAAATGTTGGTAGCTCTACACCTCAGTGGGCTAAAATGGTGGGTGCAGAGACTAGGGCAGAGGTGGTGGAGATGGTGGAGGGAGAGGGGCTGAGCCATCCCAGCCGCTGTGGTGGGTTTCTTTCAAAATACAAAACTCACAAAATAAAGGAGATCTGTTGTAAGAAGAGGAGGAGGAGGAGGAGGATGGAAGAAAGAAAACTATCTCAAGAATCTCCCTATTTCTACGGATGAGACAGAGAGGAACACTGCAGACAACCCGAATCCTACTTCACGCCCCAGCCTTTTCCTGCCTGGAGGTGATGAACAGAGTATGCCACCGTGCAAGGTGGGGAGAGATATAGGGGTTTTGATGTGGAGGACACTGGATAAAACAATGAGTGCATATGTTGGGTAAGATAATTCAGTTCCATATACAAACACAAATAATAATGTGGCCCAGAGTAGGCAGTCAATGAGCGTTAGCTGAATATCTTAATGTAATTAATAATGAGCTGATGATGTATGTGGAAGCTCTTTGTAAAATATACAACACTGTACAGATGCATTATTTATTTTTTCTGATCTAATTTCTTCTCCTTAAAGTCATTCCATCATTGTCGGGAATTACTTAGACCAACTGAGATCAGGGGTGGGCGGTGGGGAGGCAAGCTCTGCCCTCCAGAGTTTATAATCTCCTTCAGGAGACTAGAAGAAAGGAAGTGAAATAGCCAGGAAAACTTTGCAAACGCAGAGTGATATCTGATAAGGAAATTCTAAACCAAGGGTGGCTTTTCAGGGGCCTCTCTTGCAGGAAAGGATGGGCATAGAAAAGGGGAGGTGGGGGAAGACAGTTGAAATTTGAGGGATCATATTCACTCAAGACAGGCTGTTTTGCTCAAGCCTAAAAAGGCTGGAGATTTCTTGATATCTTACCTGAGAAGAGAGTCTAAACTGGAACCTGCTGCGGCACTGTTAAAATCAAATCCCACATCCTTTAAGGCAAATCTTTCCAAGATTTCGAAGGTTCTACTTGATTCCTTGGAAATAACAAACACTTGCTTGCACTTCTCAGTAAACTCTTCATGATAGAAACGTTCAAAGTTGTGCTTATAGTCTTTATAGACAAAAAAATAAGTTTTAGTGCCTTAGATTTATTTCACATTTTCCATTACATATGGTTATTATAAATGCCCAGGAAGGTATCTCCCCTTCTGTATCCGTATCACCTTCTTTTTATGTTGGCACCATATTTCACAGCCCATTATGTATTCTAATGAAAGCAGACAATAGGCAAGTAATTTAATCTTCCTAAAGCTATTTGTATATGAAATCCTACGTAGGATTCTAAGTTATTTCTTGACCTCAGAGTAACAAGGGCAAAAAAAAAAAAATCAAAAACTGGATTTGCTACATACATCTCCTCATCTTTTTTAGATTGTTATCTAAGTATGAAGTTACCTAATTCAATCTTGTGGCAAATGTATGTATGTCTATCCATGGCAGGAGTTGGGAGAATGGGGTGTATTTTTGGACAAGATGCCCTAATACAATGACAACCATGGGTACAGATGTAATTCTGCCATTGGGCAAGTCCCTTAAACTCTCTGGTAAAATAAGGGGCAGGGCTAGATGCTTGGATCTCTGAGCGATTCCTTCTAGTTTCAATTTACTGTAATTCTAAACTCATAGTTTAATTAAAGTCAAGGTGTTCTGGACTGCCAAAATGCCCTTCTGTCTCTGAAGACACTTATATCCCCCAAGGTTTTGTTTTTGCTTTTAATGGAGGGAGGCTGTTATGCAAGAAAATGAACGCTAGGTAGGTTGACCTCGTAGGTTCCCAAGATACTCACCTTGTGCCTCCACAGTTAACTGGGTTGCCCTCTGGTTCTGGTTAAAGCCAAATAGATCTGGAAGACCTACAGTCTGGCCAAAATCAGCTTCAAATTTCAAGATCTTAGACAGAATTGGGAATGATCCCACAGTTGCCTGGGTCTCTTGAGGTAAACCTGAACCTCACCCACTAAACTCAAGTATCTTCAAGGACCTCAGAAGTGTTTCTACCTGTTAAGAGCATAAACCAATAGCTCTACATTGCCTTACAATAACCACCGGCTTCCCAAATGGCCTTTTGTTACCTGCCCCCCAACCCCAACAGATTTTGGAACTACCTGAGTGACTAAAGGGTAGCAAAAATACAGAAGAAAAATAATATAGCACTTCTAAAGCCTTTTTTATAATTCTGTAACTTCTAATTCACACATTTAGTCCACATATTATACATTCAAAACTTAAGTCTAAAGCAACCTAATTTTTCAATAACTAAAATCAAAGGCTAAGGAGAATACGATGGAGAAATACCTTTGTCTCTAACCCAAATACACAGACAGACTTGATTCTTGAGCACATTAGGAAATATTAATCTATAAATGCAGGTCAGATTGAGATTAGTCAAAGAAAATCACTATTAACCATATTTCAAGCTTTAGCCAAATGCATATATTCTTCCAGGACTCATTTGTTGCTATTCGTTCTCATCAGCTATTTACTCTGTGCCTAATATGCGTCAGGCACTGTTTTTAGCTATTTTACACACATTATTACTCTCAAGGAGGCTAATGTTAACTCATTATGTAGAAGAAGAAACTAAGGCTTACCAATATTGTCATTTGCTCAAGGTCACACACAGCTAGGAACTGAAAAACCTGAGATCGTGTGTGTCCTTAGACATTCTAAAACTCCAAGCTTGTAGTAAATATTCAGGATATTTTTTGACACTCAACCATTCACCCTACCCTAGTTTCCATAACAGCCCCAGATTACCATCCGGTATCCCACCTGTCCCAACTCTCAGTTCATGTTATTCCAGTGGGTCTGACTCCACCTCCAGCTCAAGGGGGCATATGACCCAGGATGAGCCAATCAGAGCATCACCTGGCACCAGTGATTAAGTCAGATACAAGCATATGGTCCCAGGCAGGCTAATCAGAGACAGAAAGACTCGATGCTCGGACTTTGAGCCACTTCTGCTGGACTTGAACATGCAGCTACTACAGCCACCTTCCTTCCACGATGGAGGAGCCACCGAATTGCGGCAATATCAGGAGAGCAGAGCCATGCTGAGAAATAGTAAGAAACCAGGGCAGGTAATATCTTTTGAGCCACTGGTTGAATCCTGAGCTGAACCAGACCTAATCCTAGGCTTTAAAGTTATATAAGCTAATAAATTCCCTTTTTGTTAAAGCCAATTTGAGTCACCTGCAACCCAAAGAGATGATTGACACAATATTCTTTTCTAGGACTCCAAAAGGATTTGGCTTGTAGGCAGAGTTGATCGGCACCGGTGGGATTTCACCACCCGCCTCCCTCCCCACCAACACTGCATTCGAATGAGTTTAGGTGAGTCAACTCTGTCCGTTCAGTTCGCCGCAGATCCACCTGCTCCCTATCATAAGGACCATTGCCTACCTGGCCCCTGAAATCATTTGGGAATGCACCACCTGCCGTCACTTTGCAATCTCACATTCACTGGGCCCTTACAACAGTAATTCATAACCTTTTTTGGGGTCATTGAAAAAGGTCACTCTCATTGAAAGGTCATTCTCACCTTTTGAGAATCTGATCAAAGACACAGGCCATCTTCTTACCTTCTTATGCATGTAAACATACTATTTTTTATGTAATTTTAAGGGCACCACGGACCCCTCCCAAAGTCTGTCTAGGTGAAAAATCTCTGCCATACTCTAATATTGCTCTGCCATTTCTTTCTATGTGTCTACAAGACACTACTTTCAAAAATAAATGTAATCACTTCATTTAGAGGCAGAATGGCAAGCTGTGCTTCTCAGACTTTATGTGTATGCAACCCACCTGGTCATCTTATTAAAATGTAAACTCTTATTCAGTAGATCTGGAATGCTTCTCTAACAAGCTCCCAGGTAATGCTGAGGCTGCCGGTCCACGGATTACTGAGTTGTAAGGGTGAATGATATTTAGCAGTATCCCTGACCTCCACCCCTTAAGATGCCAGGAGCACTCCCCCCAGCTCTGCCACCAAAATGACTTCAGACGAGGCCAAATGTCCCGTAGGGGGACTGCCAGATATTTGAGGTCTTCTCCGAGCTCCTGGACTTCCTAAATAATCTTCCATGATCCTTTATTTGCTCTAATTTCCAGTTTCAAAAATCTTCAAGTGGGGAAATGCATGTTACAGAAATATGGTAACAATTTTAAATGCTTAGGGTATATTTTCAATCATTTCAAAAGTCCTCTTACGAGGAAGACATGCAAAACATATTAACTTTATGTTGATAACAGACTTAGCTATCTCCATAGTTACTCACCCATATTTTCAATCATTAAAGTGGCTGGGTAAAGTTGTTCTATCACAACTGACCAGTCCTTGAAAACCAGCTCACCCAACTCGTGGAGATCTTTATAAAATCGGACAGGGAGTCCTTTGCTAATAATCTTGGCCTTAAGTTTTCCGATCTTTAATTTTTCTTCGTCATTCAGAGAGCCTGAGGACAGCCTCTCTTTTTCCTCATCTAAAGTCTTCAGCAGCGTGGTTCCGGTCCTAAAGTAAAAATACTGAAATTGAGACTCATTCAGAAATGCTGCTTGGATGATCTCAAACTCCGTCAAACTGTAGTTGGGACTCTCCAGGACCCAAGGATAACCATTTTTTGCAGCAACATAGAGATTCTGCTCTACTGTGGATAAACTTGACAAGTCAGTTGCTTTGGAGAACAGTAAAGGCACCTGCTCAGGGAGAAAGTCCCCATATGTCTGACCCAGCATGCAGATGAAAAAGGGAAAGCAGGTGTTCACATAGTCGAGACAGAGCTTCAGATACTGGGAGTGGAGACAAGAATGCTGTCTAAACAGGTTGGAGGATAAGGGTGGCGGGGCCATCAACGCCGGCCACCTCAGGTCTACGGCTTTGAAATATGTGCCCCGGGAATTGCAGAGTTCATTAAGCTGAGGAAATATGTAGTTTGCCAAAAAGTCTCTCTCTTCTTGAAAGTCATTCAGAGTTGAGCAGATGTAAGGCTGAATGGGTTTCTGGAACTTTAAAACAAATTGGGCATACCTGTCTACATTTGCCTTCTGGCTTATTTCACTTTGCTCAGGGGATGACATCATGCTTAAAATATAACCATTTTCATCCTGGCATAGCTGCCAACATCCGCTGCTTCTGAAACTTCCTCCTAATTATGTTAGCTGCAAACACTCTGAGAACTTCCCCCAAAATGGTTTCTTTCTTATTGACCTGTGAATGTGAGAGGTGCCAACCAACGGACAGATCAGAGTTGAAAATCTAGTTTAAGACTGAAAAAGAAAAAAAACATTCATTTTAGGATTAAAGGAAGTTCCCATTTCTCCTCGTCTCCCTCAAAGCTTTTGCTGAGGAGCTGAGAACCACGAGGTGGGCAAGCACTGGACACAAGGCTCTCCCCCTTTCCCCAGCCTACCATTCCACCTTCCCAGTATTCCTTCCACCCACTGCTACTGCTGCTCCCTATAAATCTGGAAATCCTGCAAGGGGACTTCCTGAGAGTGTGAAAAGGAAGACAAACCCAGAGAAGGATCCTCATGTGTCTAGGAGCAGAATTAGCCAAGACCCATGACCAAGACCAGAAGCAAGAATGAACAGGTATGAAGTTGAGGTCAGGATAAGAAGATATCAAAGTGTCACAAGGCCCAAGACCAGTAATGCACCTGGCATGTGAGAGACACAAGGAAGTTGGGATCAAAGACCTTCACGGAGTTCTGTGATTTTTTTTTTTTTTAATCTAAAGTTGAGCAGACTCATACAAATTCCACCCACCTACATGAGCTGGGAATTCAAATCCACTAAGCTAATGATAAAACACACACCCTCCAACACTGACGTAGATATGCTTGCACCTTGCTCAGAAGCAAAAAAATTAAATGAAAACAACCCTTTTTTATGAGCTTTTTCTTAATGCAACTCATTTTCATACCAAGCATTATTTTTTTTTTGCCTCCACCTAAGTAGAAACATCATGTTACCGTGTATAGGGCAATTTTTAATCACAATCACCTGACAAGAATAATGCAGTACCTTTTTAAAAAGTGTTAACCCTTTTGCTTTTAATTGTCACAATCGTTCAATAATAGATAATATTGCCACCCTACTTTACAGACAAAGAAACAAAAGTTCAAACAGGATAAGCAACATGTCCAAAGTCACTTGGCTAGTGAGTGGAGAGCAGGTATCTAAACACAGGTTAGCCTGACTCCAGAACAAATACTTTATAGTGTCTCTATATTATAGAGATAATGAAATCCCTTAAATCAATGGGTGGAAGCACCTATCCAATAAATGATATTGTAATAAATAGGTGGCAATTTGAAAAAAAAAAGTTTAAGCTGTACTCTCACACTACTGCACCCCCCCCAAAAAAAAATCTTTAAAAAATGACAGAATAGGTGTCCTGGGTGCTTTATTAACAGACTTCTCTCCAGCCAAGTAGGAAGCTAGAATTAGATTATCAGCCCTTGCAAATATTCACCTTCTCCTAGTCCCATACAATCAGAGGTCATTTCTATTTTGGTCTGTACCATGTCCTCAACACCTAGTATAATGACTGGCTAAGAGTGGGTGATAGGTAAATATTTGTTGAATGAAAAAATTTAATATAATTTTTAAATGAAAAGAAAATATAATTAAATATTTACCAAACCTGGAGAGGACTTCCGAAACTTATAAGCTGTAGAAGAAATCACAAAGGATGGACACATATGGTTACATTTTGAAAAGATGTAAAAGGCAATCAACGGACTGTAAAAAAATATTTGCTACAAATAAGTATATCTTTATTCTAAAAAAAAAATACTGGCATCCTAGTAGACATATAAGCAAAAGATACAAACAGATAAAAAGAAAAAACAATACAAGAATACATATAAAAGCACATGCAATCTTTCTAGAATTCAAAAAAAACTTTAAAGCAATGATATAGATTTTTTTAAGTGTAAGTATGTAACACTGGTGAAACTTTTATCTCATATACAGCTATGGAACTGTAAACTGGTAATTTTGGAAAGCTATTGGAAGGTATATTTAGAAAATAAATGACAATATATTTCAAAATATATTAAAGTGTTTACAATTTTTGACTCAGTGATTCTACTTTCTGGGAATCACTCCAAGGAATTAATCAAAATAGCGAAAAACTATAGCCATTAAGATGCCATTACATTGTTTATGATAGAAAAAAATGATAAAAGAAAGCAAGCAAACTAAGTGGTCTTTGCTTTGCTAAGGGAATAACCGCAGATGGCAGGTTGTACATCTGTTAAAAAGACAGTTACGGACTTCTGCTTGTAGCCATGATAGAATAATAGGGACTAGACATACCTATCCTCTTCAGAAAATTAGAAAACTAGACAAAATATAATAGCTTTTTTCAAATATTAGATCTCAGGCAGTATGGGAGTGTGAATCCTGAGAGACGTGAACTAGGGAAGTTTATCAGAAAAAGAAGACTTCAGAACAAAGAGTATTACTAGGAATAGAGAGTGACGTTACATAATGATAAAGCAGTCAGTCCACCAAAAAGACGTAACAATCCTAAGAGTGTATGCACCTAACAACAGAGCTCCAAAATATACAAAGCAAAAACTGGCAGAAATGAAAGGAGAAACAGACAAACCCTTAACACAGAGATTTCAACATTCCCATTCATATATTATGTATTTCATGCTGCAACAGCAGAGTTGAGCAGTGGAGCCTGTGAGCAGGCTTTGAGTACAAAGCCTGAAATATTTTCTATCTGGCCCTTTAAATGATATTCCCTGACCTCCATTCTGGGCTACAAACTAAAATCATCAAATCTGAAAGAATTGAAACCATATAAAGTATGCTCTCTAACCACAATAGTTAAATTAAATTAGAAACGAATAGAAAGATACTTGAAAAATTCACAAATTTTGGGAATTAAACATTTCATTTCTAAATTTCTAAACTTGTGGGTGGAAAAGAAAGTAAAAAGAAAAATTAGAACAGTGATAGAAAGCAGATCACTGCTTGCCTGGTGGAGAGTGGGGAAGGAAATAACTTGGAAGGGTCGCGAAGGAACTCTTTAGGGCAATAGAAATTTTTTTTTTAAGATTTTATTTATTTATGAGAGAGAGAGAGAGCATGAGCAGGGGGGCAGGGGCAGAGAGAGAAGCAGACTCCGCGCTGAGTGGGAGCCCGATGTGGGGCTCAATGTGGGGCTCAATGTGGGGCTTGATCCCAGGACCCTGAAATCATGACCTGAGCCGAAAGCGGATGCTTGCTTAACTGATTGAGCCACTCAGGCGCCCTGGGAATTTTAATTATAGTGGTGGTTAAGTATAGGCATTCATCAAAATTTATCAACTGAACATTTAAAATGGGTGCATTTAAATTTTATATAAATTATACTGAATTAAAGTTATTTCTTAAAGAGTCTGAGAACTAGCAAGGGGAAAATATTTATAAGGGTTAGGTAAAAAGAAAAAAAACTATAGGCCATAGAAGACCAATTCCCTGGATTCAAGTTCTTATAGCAAGTTTCTTAATTTTACCATGCTTCAGTTTCCTCATCTGCAAAATAGGGATAACAGTATCTATATCATAAAATAGTTCAGAAGATCAAACATGTAAAATGCTAAGAACAATACCTATAAAAAATATTCAATGAATGTTAACTATCATTATTAGAAAAAATGCACATGAGAAAAAAACAGGAAAGAAAAATGATATGGTAGCTGTGTAAGAATGGCTAACTATGGCAGATTGTAGTGTCTCTATTTCTCTAATCAAAATGACTGTAAATTGTAGCTTTATTGTTTTAATTTTTTAAATTAAAAAATCATAATCTCTACGGGCACCTGGCTGGCTCAGTTGGCAGAGTATGCAACTCTTGGTCTCGGGGTTGTGGGTTCAAGCCCCATACTGGGTGTAGAGATTGCTTAAAAATAAAATCTTAGGGGCACCTGGGTGGTTCAGTCTGTTAAACATCTGCCTCAGGTGTTGATCTCAGGGTCCTGGGATGGAGCCCCGCATCAGGCTCCCTGCTCAGTGGGAAGTCTGCCTGCCCCTCCCGCCCCTGCTCATGCTCGTGTGCATGCTCTCTCTCTCTGTCAAATAAATAAAAATCTTTTTTAAAAATCTTAAAAAAAGATAAAATAAAAAATAATAATCTCCACACCTTGCTCTACAACTGCTAATAATGAGCCTTCCCAGTTTTTGCAGAAATAGGGGACTAAGGTGGGGGAGAGCGGGAGCAAAAGGAACTTAAATGGAAGGAGTTATTTTTGAATGGAAAGAAAATATAGAAAATACATGACTTCTAATTTTTAAAACAATTTAATACAAAAAAAAATTTTAACTGGAAGCTTCATTATAACCATAAGTGCAAAACACTTATCATATGCCACAAATAGATAGTAGGCATAAAAATAAATGCATTAAAAAGCAAACTGAAAAACTTCTAGTTAGATACACTTCTCTTTTTACTGAATAGATTAACATGTATTTATTAGAGAGACATTTAAGACAAACTTGTACCAAACTAGCTTTCTCTTGGCCTAATCAAAAAGACTGAAGTAGAATTGAAAGGTCCAACATCTGCACCAGGGAATCAAAGTTATTTAATATCTGTCCCTGGCCCATCTGATAGCAGTAAGGGGAATGAGAGTGGGTACGCCCCTGGAGGTTGAACATGGGTGTTAGAGTCATATAAACCCTGCCTCAAACTGACTCTGACACCGGTAAATCTAGAAATGAGGACCACACCCTCGTGACAGGATTAAATGAGACCTGGCATAATAAGCACCTAATTGTGCTAAAAATTTGTTTTAACCCTGCTAAAATGGACTTCTCAGAAAGAAATATCCTTCTCAACAGATTTCTTAAGCAAGTTATCACTGTTTAATTTATTTATAACCTACAAGGTCCATACTAAGCCCTCAATGTTTGCTATTCCCATTGCTGTCAACGTTAATATTACCTTTACCGCAAATGTTTGCCTTCATATTTTGTGATAAAGCAGCCTCAACAGCATTGCTCCATATATCACTGTACTTAGTTACTATGAGAATATCTATTAACTGGTCAAAAGTTCCTCTGACCTTTTACAGAAATTCCTCTCAATATTTTTGTTTTTTAAAGATTTTATTTATTCATTTATTTGAGAGAGTGAGAGAGAGAGAGAGAGAGAGCACATGAAGGGGGGAGGGTCAGAGGGAGAAGTAGACTCCCTGCCGAGCAGGGAGCCCGATGCGGGACTCGATGCGGGACTCGATCCAGGGACTCCAGGATCATGACCTGAGCCGAAGGCAGTCGCTTAACCAACTGAGCCACCCAGGCTCCCCTGAGTATAGAAATTTCTAAGCCTTAAAATATTGAGAGAGGGGCGTAAGAAATTTTTAAAATATGAATAGTTCTACTTTGATCCACCAATACCTACATCATTTAATTTCTCGGGACCTCAAATTCCTTAAGCTGTTTTTTAAAAAGGAGGTGGGGGGGGACGCTTCATATGGGAGATAAATTGGTATAGCCTTTTTTCAGAGGAATTGGTAAATACCCATAGAATTTTGAATGCACATATGCTTTAATCTATTCCAAAACTAAATATTTATCTTCCAGATAAAAATAAAAAACCTGTGCATATTAAAGCATTCTCTGCAGCATTGACTGTAATAGCAATAGACTGGAAACAATACAAATGCCTATCAAATAGGAAAGATTAAAAAGAATGAGACATCAAAGAGGTATTAAGTGGATTAAGCTGATGTGTATTGTTTCATTTATCTTTAAAGAAAATCAAAATTTTCATCTTTAATTTTACCACACACACGTACTTTGCACACATACAAAGGTCTGGAAGGAACCTCTATCAGTACTGACCTCTATAGAATAGGAACAATGAGGTGGGAAAAACCTAGAACTTTTTACCTTTGACCTATACTTCCCTATACCAACTGGGCACTTTTTTAAACCATGAAAATGTATTCGTTTTATCATTTAAAACTGAAAGGGAAAGTTGTAGAACTACATGATTTCCAAGATTCCTTCCAGCTCTAAAACTCTATTTGGTCCCTAATGTAAATTATCATCAACATGGCTGATTGGATCATGCAAAATATCAACTTACCACAACTTAAAATGTAACAAATCTTATTTGAAGTTCAATTCCTTTTACACTCTGCTAGTGTCCAAAGTCGATAGAAGACAATTAGATAGATATTTTTTAATTGACCTATTTTTCTAAGGCAGACTCTAGGGAGATATTTGTTTTTAATTACTAGAACATAAAATATAGGGTGCCTGGGTGGCTCAGATGGTTAAGCGTCTGCCTTCAGCTCAGGTCATGATCTCAGGGTCCTGGGATCGAGTCCCGCATCGGGCTCCCTGCTCCTTGGGAGCCTGCTTCTCCCTCTGCCTCTCTCTCTCTCTCTCTCTGTCTCTGTCTCTCATGAATAAATAAATAAAATCTTTAAAAAAAAAAAGAACATAAAATATAAACTGTAAGACTACAGGTGAATTTAATTTAAAACAGGTGTAGGAGCAGCTGGGTGGCTCAGTCAGTTAAGCATCTGACTATGATCTCAGCTCAGGTCTCAATCTCACCATCATGAGTCCAAACCCTGCACTGGGCTCCACGCTGTGCGTGGAGCCTACTTAAAAAGGGGGGGGGGGCGCCTGGGTGGCTCAGTCAGTTAAGCAACTGCCTTCTGCTCAGGTCATGATCCTAGGGTCCTGGGATTGAGCCCCAAATAGGGCTCCCTGCTCAGTTTAGAGCCTGCATCTCCCTTTCTCTCTGCTGCTCCCCCTGCTTGTGCACTCTCATGTGCTCTCTCTATCAAATAAATAAAATCTTTTTTAAAAAAACAGGTTTAGACTTTCTAATTGCATAAGAAAGTTACGGCACCCAGAGATTTTATTAGCAAATGCAGGTAACCATTTTATAAATCCAAAGTCAATTCTCAAGCAAGCTAATTTGGTGTAAGCTGGGGCCTGGTATAGGGAAAAGATCACAAATATTCCAAAATCACAGCTAAAACTAATCAAAAATAAGATATAATATAAACTATAGTTACATTAAATATTTAGAAACACATTTATTGTTCTACAGCCAAAATAATACAAGTTCTAGTTTGGAAACATTACATAAATTACTTGATGAAAAACCACTCAGAAGTTAATATAAGAAAATAATTATGGCTGTTTAATGTCTTCCCTAAAATCTCTCTTTTTTTTTGAAACCTTCAAATAGGACCAAGGCATTCTGTATCTGCCATGTGGAGCCGCATCTACCTGTACAATTTACTATGATGGACAATGTGAGGCAGACGATCCTTCGGCCAGAACAACTAGAGAAGCTAGGTAAGATACTTGAGAATTTGTTTAAAGGCATCAGGATTTTGTAGTGATCCGAAGGGGTACATGCACCCCAATGTTTACAGCAGCAATGTCCACAATAGCCAAACTATGGAAAAAGCCAAGATGTCCATCAACCGATGAATGCATAAAGAAGATGTGATGTATATACACACAATGGAATATTATGCAGCTATCAAAAAATGAAATCTTGCCATTTACAATGACGTGAATGGAACTAGAGGGTATTATGCTAAGCGAAATAAGTCGATCAGAGAAAGACAAGTATCGTATGATCTCACTGATATGAGGAATTTGAGAAACAAGACAGAGGACCATAGGGAAAGGGAGGAAAAAATGAAACAAGATGAAACCAGAGAGGGAGACAAACCTTAAGAGACTCTTAATCTCAGGAAACAAACTGAGGGTTGCGGGAGTGGTGGGGGGTGGGAGGGATGGGGTGGCTGGATGATGGACATTGGGGAGGGTATGTGCTATGGTGAGTGCTGCAAATTGTGTAAGACTGATGAATCACAGACCTGTACCTCTGAAACAAATAATACATTATATGTTAAAAAAAAAAAAAGAAGAAGAAGAAGAAGATAGAAGGAAGGGGGGGGAATCGGAGGGGGAGACAAACCATGAGACTATGAACTCTGAGAAATAAACTGAGGGTTTTAGAGGGGAGGGGTGGGGGGGATGGGTTAGCCTGGTGATGGGTATTAAGGAGGGCACGTATTGCATGGAGCACTGGGTGTTATACGCAAACAATGAATCATGGGACACTACATCAAAAACTAATGATGTAATGTATGGGGACTAACATAAATAATAAAATAAAATTTTAAAAAATTAATTTTTTAAAAAGGCATCAGGATTTGAGGAGACAAGATTTCAGAAAGAAAGGAAGCTTTGAGAAGTGAGCCCTACATTTTCTGTTGCTTTTCCCCTCAAAGTACTTGCTGATTCTTATGCCACACGGAACCTATATTCTTGGAAGAAAGCACAATGCTGATAAGCGGCAGCCTCATAGTGCTAGTGCTAGAAAGACAAAAATTGGAATTCAGGGCCCAGCAGGGAGGAGGCCTGGTAAACACCCTAGGCTTTCTGTTGTATTTTCTGGATGCTCAATCTGCAAAGGTTTCCTGCATTCCTAGTGTGTGCTCACAGATGCTCTCATTTTCTTCTAAGCTGGATTTTTTTCTTTTTTAAGTAAGCTCCATGCCCAGTGTGGAGCCCAGTGTGGGGCTTAAACTCACAACCCTGAGATCAAGACCTGAGCTGAAATCAACAGTCAGTCGCTTAACCAACTGAGCCACCTCGGCACCCCTAAATGAAGTCTTAAATTTCCACTTCCGTGTGCTTTTCGCAAGATTAGAGCAAGTCTATTGGTGTTTATATATTTATCCTACAGTCAATAATTTACCAGATTTTCATACTCATTATAATGTTTTCTGCCTAACTAGAGTCTGTTGGGTTTCCAGGGTATACAGTTATTTCACCAGTAAGAAGGAATTCCAAAATAAAAGACTTTGACTTTCCTAAAATTAATGTCAATTACTTCATTTTCTTGTCTTAGACCCTCCAAAACAGTGTGGGACAATACTGACAAAAACAGGCATGTCTGTCTGGTTCCTGATTCCTACTGAAACAGGTTTTAGTGTTGTATTGTTTAGAATGACAGTTGCTATCAATTTTTTTTGATCAAGATATAATTTACATATAACAAAATCCACTCTTCCTTAAGTGTGGAGATTTTACCACCATGTGTTTTTACCACCACCAAAATCAAGATCAAAAGCACTTCCATCACTCCAAAAAGGCCCCTCATACTTTTCTGCAGTCATTCTCTTACATCTTTGCTTCACTTTAAATAAGATACATGCACCTATGAAACTCCGCTGTTAATATCTGTTCAAGCTCTGCACAGAGACCATATCTATATTGCTCACCCCTATGCAGCCAGCACCTTGCAGAACACCTGGCACATACCAGATCAACACTTGCTGAATTAATGAATGAATGAATGAATGAATGAACCAATCAACCAACAAATTCACCTTAGTGCTCATCCCCATTCCTTAAGCTCCCTAATTCCAACTGCTTTCCTGCCTTAATCTCCCTGGTCTGCACTCTCCCTGCCTCCTCACTGCTGGACTACACCTGTCTACCAGGTTAGCTATCCATTGCCCGTAATGGCACCCCTTTGGCTAAATGGCTTTCTCTTCCAAGAAGAGACTTACCAACAACAACAAAGGTAGTTGTTTCCAGTAGGTCCATGGACATACAGTATCAAAGGGAAAAACTAAAATTAGGAAGCAAGGGAATCAGATCCAAAGATAGGGAGTTTAATAACAGCCCGGAGTATAAATTCTGGAGGAACTAGACCAAGATGGGAAGTGAGAATCAATAATGGGTAAAAAGTCAGAAGAGGTGGGTACCCCAAGTGAGAAAAAACAAGGCTGGGATCCGAATAAGCTGCCCTTTACTTGCACAGGGCACAAAAACAGGGATCCTGTCTTAAAGGGGCAGAGCCAAGCCAGACAAGAGCTGGCCATCTTCTGCCAGTCTATGTCTTACATCCTGCCTGCCTCATAAATTCCCACCATCATCTGATGAACCGTCTACTCACAAGCAATGGATCTATTTTGGAGGACATGTCTCATTTTCAGTTCCCTCCAGGTGCAACCCGAACTAGCCACCCCTGACTCCTTAAGATAGAATTTGCAATTTCAGAACTGGTTGCTTACTTGTTCAGAGCTAGAGAAAGAGGTGAAGAAGTTGAGTTGTGAAATGCAGAAAAGTGAAAGAACTCATCTTTTCTGAAAGCAAAAAAATAAACAGGAGTTAAAATATACAAAGATGCAATTATTTGAGATTTCTGAATGTAATTCTCACCCTAGTATACTCTTAAAAAAAAAAAAAGATACAGACACAAAAGCATAAAAAAAAAAAAAAAAAAAGCTTTGTAAGGTATCCTTTGCTTACTAGTAACAAATGTTGGTAATTTGAGCAGATGTAAATAAGTCACCACCACAATGTGTAAACACCAACCACAGAATTAAGATTGGCAAACCTAAATAGGGGAAGCTGAAAAAAGATTATGACAGCCTGTCACTGAAAAGCTTGTTTTCAGGAATTCGAATGAATATCTGAACACAAATTCCAAGTTCCATTTTCCTGGAGGAAGCAACAAGAAAGGGAGTGTTTTTTGTTGGAAAGAAGGTCGGAGTTGGGGTCGGGGAGAAGTATGTAAAGACTAGGTTAATAAACACAAAATAAATATTTCCAAAGACGCAAGCGTGGGGTGAGGGACTTCCCTTGCCGGAAAGACACCTGGTCCTTTGTGTCTTCCTAAACGCTGAGTAGGTATTTCTATGAAGTTACAAAGCTGCACACTCTCTCATTTGCAGCCCCACAGGTTTTGCTTTCAAATATCTGCAGGTGTATCCTCCTGCACAGGGTAAACGAGGTTTTTTTCCCCCTTTTCTGTGCTAGACAGAACTTTACGAACACGCTCTCCACCTGACAATAGGAATTCTAGGGCCGCCGGCCACCATCTCTGAAATTTAGGAGTGAGTTGAGGGCATCAAAGTTGCTCTCAATTTCTCTCAAGGGAAAAAAAAGAAGCCCCACTATCCTCTCCTGCAAACCGGATCAAGGAGGCCGCAGGTTTCGGCCACTGAACACGGAGAGGCAGCGAGGGCTCCGACGGCCCCCCAAGTGACGCACGAGAAGCCAGATTCGTGTTTACCAGCCGGAGGCCGAGCCCAGACTCGGAGAGGCCAACCCCCGAACACAGGGCGGCCGCAGCCAAGGTGTCGGAGCTTCCCAGGCCTGTTTCTACAGGCCGTGTACACTGGAGAGTCCTGGAATAAACACGGACCTCTACTACAAGCAGAACAAGACGTAAACTCTAAAACACGCAGCGTATAGTTCCCGCAAAGACACGTTGGGAAATGCGGCAGGGCTAAACTACGCAGCTGGTCCACAGGCCAAAGACTACGATTCCCAGCATTCAATACAGTGTACCCCCTGGTATGTTGCATGCCGGGAACTGTAGTTCCTCACCACCTCCATCTAAAAAGTACTCCGGCGATTTTCAACCTCTCACGTGTTTCTCTTCTCCCGGATGCACTGCCAAAGAAGAAAGCTGACTGCGAAAAGGCGCGCGGGAATCATTCCCAACGTGACCCCACGCGTAGAAAGGGAAAGTGAAGAACCGTTGCCATGACTACCGTTTCTTCTGGTCACGGAATAAACGCGCTCAAGGATCCGGAAGTGGTTCCTCTGCGACCTCTCCAAAACGAGGGGATGTGTTCTGTGCTGACGTTCATTGGGCCGTTTCCCTGAGAAACCAAAGCTACCCGGGCAAGGGGGCGGTCCCATGTGAGAGGGGCCCGCGGAGCCATTTGATTGGAGAAGAGAGGCTATTGCTGACCAATCGGAGGGAGCCACGCTTCGGGCATCGGGCACCGCACCTGGACAGCTCCGATTGGTACACTGCGGTCCCCCCCACGAGTCCCCATTGGGTAGAGGGGGTGCGTGGTGCGGCACCATTGGTGGGTTCGTGTTTCCCGTCCCCCGCCCGCGAGAGGCTGGGGTGAAAAGCGGCCCGACCTGTTTGGGGGGTAGTGGGCGGACCGCGCGGCTTGTGGTGTGAGGTTCTGAGCCCCGTGGTGGGGGGTGGAGGCGGCTCCTGCGATCAAAAGGGACTTGAGACTCTCCCCGGCCGCGCGCCATGAGGGCCCTGTGGGTGCTGGGCTTCTGCTGCGTCCTGCTGACCTTCGGTGAGTGATCCCAGAGGAGCGGGCACCCCCGGACGCCCCCCCTCCTCAAGCGCGGCCTCTTCTCGAAGGTTCTGGGGGCGTTGAGCCTGGGAGGGGGATTACGGGGCCTCGGTTGGGCCGAGGGGAATCCATCGCCTTTCCTCGAAAGAGGCTCAGGGGAGTTCACGCACTCCTCTTTCTGTGGAAAGGAAAAACGAGAACCGAGAACATTTAAATCCCTTGCAGACCTCCTAGTATTCGCGCTTAGAGGTCTCGACCAACTTGGGGTGGGGCGCCTCTCGGGCTCTTGGTCTCCCAGGAGCCTTGCGGGTGCCTATTCCGGAGGACTTTTGTCGGACGCGGGAGCCTTTGGCCCTCCACGCTTGGGGACACCCCCGCATCCAGTCTGCGAGTCAGAAAGCGGGTTTCCTTTCTTAGGTGCTGGACTGGGGTGTGTGGGGCCCTGAGAAGAAAGACCGTGTCAGCGTGTTTGCTTCACTTTTGCTCGAGCTTCTTAACCTTTCAGAATCTCTTCACTTCTCTTCCGTCGCTCACTTGGGCCCGATTTCAGTTCCTCTCGCCAGTGGTTGCACAAATTCTATTTGTATTCTGACCTGCGATATTGAAGGTCTGAGTTCTGGCATGGTCGGTTGGGCGGCCTTGTCTCGGCCTGCACGCAACACGTGTGACTGTGGAAGGGACCTGGTATCACATCTGCTAAACTTCATAAAGCATCCGAGGGCCGCTCTTCAGACGCGATGGCAGCCTCCGTGTTTCGGAATCTACTGGAGGGCTCAGTACCTGAACTTAAATAAGAAATATACCAAGTTGGGTTTACACCGGGTCTTTAAACTAGTAGATCCATTCTTCCAACCCCACCTCCCATATTAACCACCTGAATTTTGCAACCCCTATTCTTGCCCTGTTTGATTGTATTTCTTCTGAGAAGTACACGAAGCAACGACGGTGCAAGAGTTTTCTGGTGTTAAATCTTTCAGGGTCAGTCCGAGCTGACGATGAAGTCGATGTGGATGGTACAGTGGAAGAGGATCTGGGCAAAAGTCGAGAAGGCTCAAGGACAGATGATGAAGTGGTACAGAGGTTTGTGTTCTTTTGAAACTACACAGACGAGCCCTTATGAACACTGGAATATAGTAGCTTGTTATCCTCAAAGGTCCACATGACGTGTAACACCCCAAATTTAAATACCTAAGAAATGGTCAAAGAAAATGTTAGGGCTATGAGGCCTGTTCATCCCTTAAGTATCTCCTAACTTCCTAACCAGGAATGGCTGGTCAGAATGGGATGAATTTCCTTTGAAAACTATTTGGATAACTAGATTGCAGAATATAAGCTCTGTGACTTTCCTAAGACCAGTTGGTTTTATATTCAGTAAGTGTGTAAACTTAGTAATTGTTTTAAGTAACCTCTGCCCCCACTGTGGGGCTTGAACTCCTGACCGCCCAGATGAAGAGTCGCATGTTCTACTGACTGAACCACCCAAGTGCCCCTAAACTTCGTAATTTTTAAAAAGATTTTTCTCATTTGAGCAATGTTTTCAAATTTGGCACCTTGGGACTTAATTGACAATTTGGTAGACCATTAGAGGCCAAAGCTTCCCAGGTAAAGAGGCAGCCCCACATGCGAGGGAGCATATAAATAAGTATGACCTTGCTTTTTATTTTTAGTAGAGAAAAGTCGGGTTTATTTTTCTGACAGTTTTAAGAACTGAGTATTATAGCTCAGTGCTAAGGTGGCAAAATAATAGAAATAGTGGGTTAGTAATATTTTATAATAGGTTTCCATTTTACCCTTTTAACCCTTAAGACAATCTCATGAGACCACTGTGCTTTCATCGTAGATCCTTTGTTTTTGGAGGGAACTAAGTAAGCAATGCAGTAGTTTTATCAACTTCTTTCCTTAGAGAGGAAGAAGCTATTCAGTTGGATGGATTAAATGCATCCCAAATAAGAGAACTTAGAGAGAAATCAGAAAAATTTGCCTTCCAAGCTGAAGTTAATAGAATGATGAAACTCATCATCAATTCATTGTATAAAAATAAAGAGGTAAGTAACATGTGGTTTGGATAATATTTTCTCTCTTGCAATAGCATACTTGTTTACCTTCATAATAAATATACTTACGTAGTAATTTCAAGTAAGTAGTTATTAGCACAGTTTAAATACCCAGTATATATAAAAATTGCTGCTAGATACCTGGGGGGGGGGGTTAGACATTTTCCTTTTGTCCTTTCCCCTCCAATTATGTTCGTAGTCTGCTAAATAGTGTTAAGGGCAGTCACACAAACTAAGCCTTGTGTGTTAATACGTAAAGATCTAGTTTGAGACTAGAGTTTTACTACTCTTAACTAATTCAGGTATCCCTTACAGTTGCTACAGTCCCTGTGGGTAAAGAGCTATACCTCCTTTTACCAAGAGAGTAAAGCCACTTTTGTACCGTAGGTTTTATTTCTTAAAGTGTGCTTTTTCAGAGTATAGAAGAGAACTAAATGGGGCTCCTGGGTGGCTCAGTTGTTAAGCATCTGCCTTCGGCTCAGGTCATGGTCCCAGGGTCCTGGGATCGAGCCCCGCATCAGGCTCCCTGCTGGGCGGGAAGCCTGCTTCTCCCTCTCCCACTCCCCCTGCTTGTGTTCCCTCTCTTGCTGTGTCTCTCTCTGTCAAATAAACAAATCTTAAAAAAAAAAAAAAAAAAAAAACTAAAATGAGTTTGACATTAAATTTGCTGTTTTGTATATCTTGAAGCTAATCGAAGTGTGTTAAATCTGGCTTCCATTTAGATTTTCTTGAGAGAACTGATTTCAAATGCTTCTGATGCTTTAGATAAGATAAGGTTAATATCACTGACTGATGAAAATGCTCTTGCTGGAAATGAGGAACTAACTGTCAAAATTAAGGTAAGCTTAAAACAAATTTCTTCTTCTAAAGCTAAAAGAATCCTTAGATATGGGGAATCTCTATCAGTCAAGATAGGCCAGGTTATGCTGCAGTAACAAATAACCCCCAAGTCTCGGAGCTTAAATTGGGGTTTAGCAAAATACGGCCCGTGGGCCAAATCCAGCCTACTTGTTTTTATAAATAAAGTTTTACCGAAACACAACCATGCCTATTTATGTGTTAGCTATGACTGCCTTTGTGCTACACGATGGGTTTAAATAGTTGTGACAGAGACCATATGGCCCACATGCCTAAAAATATTTACTCCCTGGCCCTTTTTCAGAAAAAGTTTGCTAACCCCTGGATTAAATAATCAACCACAGGCCACTGTGGCCTTTGCTTTGCATCCTCCTCCCTCCCGGCCGCAGGCTGATTGAGTAGCCGCCATCTGGAGTATAGCTTGTTACCATGGTACAGAGAGCGTGGAGGGTCTCCCATCCTTTAAAGGCTCTAGCCTGAAAGCTACATTCCTGACTCCCACTTGCAGCTCACTGGCCACAACCAGTCGCATGGCCTTAATAACCACAAATGAAGGAAGCATATTCCCGCTGTTTCCAAAAGAGAGAGCTAGGAATATTTAGTGAAGAACATTGATCACCACAGATTCCAGAAGTCATTCAAGTTTTGAACCTTTTTATTTTCTATGAAAGAAATAGGCACAATATAAAATTTTATTTTTCTTAAATTTTTTTCTTCAAAAATAACTTGTTTTATTTAGGTCTATCTGCTCTTCGACATTTAGGCCAGTCTCTGTCTTCTTTATATTGATACTTTCTCAAAAACACTGAACTTCAGATTATCCTCTATAAAGAAAGATGCTTGCATGTAAGGTGCACGTTTTCTGAAAAGGCCATAAAATACTATATGGAGGAAAATTAACCCAGTTTAGTTTTCTGTATTGGAATTGAGGTGGCCCAAAGCTGGTAATTTCTGAATATATAGCCCAGTATTTACTTGCCATACTGTGGGTATTAAGTGAATAAAACTATCCTATTCTTGTCTTGCTTTCAGTGTGACAAGGAGAAGAATCTGCTACATGTCACAGATACTGGTGTAGGAATGACCCGGGAAGAGTTGGTTAAAAACCTTGGTACCATAGCCAAATCTGGAACAAGCGAGTTTTTAAACAAAATGACTGAGGCACAAGAAGATGGCCAGTCAACTTCTGAATTGATTGGCCAGTTTGGTGTCGGTTTCTATTCTGCCTTCCTCGTAGCAGATAAGGTTATTGTCACGTCAAAACACAACAACGATACTCAGCACATCTGGGAATCTGACTCCAATGAATTTTCTGTAATTGCTGACCCAAGAGGAAACACTCTAGGACGGGGAACAACAATTACGTGAGTATTACTGATTCCTAATAAGAAGTAATCGCCTAGCGAGGATCTTGACTCTGAGCAAACAACTTATTCTGGGCTTTCATTCCTTGCCTATAAAATTGACCTGTTCTCATCACTTGAGGAAATATTTTGAGGACCTCCTAAGGGCCAGACACAAAGAGTTAAAATGGCTGCTATACATAGAGGGCAAAAAGTTGGAAGGGTTAACTCTTCTAAGGGAGAAGGCAGGTTGGAGGCCTCACAGAAGTGGGTTGATTCAAGATTTCCAAGGAGGCAAGTCTTGGGAAAGAAGTGTCCGACCTGTGGAGGATTGTGGCTACGAAGGGATGGAGGCACAGCATGTTCACAGGATTAAAGAAAGTCCTCTCAGTCGGTGGCACTTAATGATAGAGTTTTTGATTAGCTTTTTTAAGGTTTTCTGAAGATGGATGTGGAGGGTGGCAGGACTGGATGAGAGGATACTCTCAGGGTGACCATTGAAAATACTCAGCTATGGTGGTAACTGCTGCTGGGTGGGGACAGGTTGGAGAGAACAGAGATGAATAAAGAGCTTGAAGAAAGTTAATGAGAGTTCTTCAGAAGAAGATGTCTCCTTTGAGGATGGTTGCAGATTGTTGAATTCAAACTAGTATTTGGTTTAAGCCGGTACCTGTTCCTTGTATAGACGAGGCAGATCTCACGCCCAGGGCCTCTCAGTGTTTATAGCACTGTGAAGTAGAGCAGCTTTTTGACTTTTACCCCCCAACAAATAGAACAAGATGCTTAAATTTGCTTAATACTTATGAAATGACAAGTAAATACTGAGCTATATGAAGCTACCAGCTTTAGGCCACATAAAGAAATCCCATTTCAGAGGTCATTTGGCTTGCTAACGAGCAAGGTGAAAATGTGCCTACAGGCTCAACTGTTTTTCTTAGTCCAGTTTTAAATTTTCTCCACATAAGAATTTTCAAGTATTCAGAATATAAGAAAGCATGTATCTATTATTTTGACCAATGTTCTTCACCCCAGAAGGTGAATAGTTCCTGTCTTCATTTTCATAAATGTTCCTTTAGCAAATACTAATTAGATGGGTGCATTTTAGTACTTTTACTAACTTTTCCAATTTACGTATCTCTGCCTTCTTTATTCACAGTCCTATCTCCTGCTCTCATTAGGGGGCATCACTAATAGTTACACCCCGGTGCCCTCTCTGTTAGATGTTAAAGGAACATAGGTAAATCTCCTCTAACTACAGTGAGATAGAAAACCATGTCCCAAGAGGGCGGATGTCTTAGGGTGCTAAGAGACCGGTGAGATTATCTAGATGGAAGCTCCATGGAAGCAAACATTCGCTTGGCTGTTGCATTCCTAGAGCCTAACACTTGACTGGCAGATGTTTCTAGGAGTGAATAAGGTAATCAGGACAGCTTCGTGCATGTAGCATGGATGGCTGATGAGTGAGTGAAACCTTACAAGTGCTCTCCCTGAGCAAAATTGCCATTTTTCAAGTCCTTCTACCCCAGCATTTATTCAGCAGATAATCATTTGAGTGCATATCACCTGCTAGGGTTTAGGACTCCGGTGGAGAGTAAGACCACTACAGTGGCTGCTTCCATGTGGCTCATTCTAGTAAAGAAGAAAACCGTGAAATGATTTCAGAGTGGCAAATGCCAGAAAGGAAGCTAGAGGACACTTCCCTTATCAGAAGGACTTTCTGAAATTGTGGTATGTTAGGTTCAGATATTCTAGGCAGGAAGCACAGTATGTTGGAAGTTCCAAAGACAAGAGGCCCATTTAAGGAACTGACAGTCTAGAATGGCCAAAGGGAAAAGGAAATAGAAGGCAAGAAAGTGATGAGGTCAAGGTCCCACCTTACATATATAATTTCATCTTGTATTTGACCAATAAAATAGAAGCCATCAAACAATTTAGTGCCTACCTACTCTTATTCCCACCCCTAAATTAGCCCCTGCTGTACTCTTATGAGAGATTTTGTGAGGATTCAATGAGATCATGAAATTAGCATCCAGTAAATGCTAGCTAGTACATTTGCTTCTGTCCTTCCTACTATGAGGGAGGTATTTTATATTTTTCCCTAAGCTGGTCGCTACTTTTTTTTTTTTTTTTTTAAGATTTTATTTATTTGACAGAGAGAGGGAGAGAGCACAAGCAGGGGGGACAGTAGAGGGAGAGGGAGAAGCAGGCTCCCCGCCAAGCAGGGAGCCCGATGCGGGGCTCGATCCCAGGACTCTGGGATCATGACCTGAGCCGAAGGCAGACGCTTAACCATCTGAGCCGAGGCTAAGCATAAATTAATTCCAACCCCATCTTTTAAAGTCAGTCCTTCCCACACACTCCTGTTTCCCATGTTCAAGTCTCAGTGGGTAAGGAAGGAGACAGACAGGTGGTGCCGCACCCCCTTATTCAGTCAGGCACTATGACTTTATCCACCACCTTTCCATTGAAATAAGTCACCAGTAATCCCGTTGCTAAATCCAGTGGTTCAAGGTTCTTAAATTGACATTGCTCCCAGCAATAGATTTTCTTTCTTCCTTGGTTTTCCTCTTGTGTCTCCTACATAATTTGCTATCTACTTACCACCATCCACTTAGTACCTAGTTTCCATGACCCTGCATATCTTTTTGTTTCCTTTGCCTGTTGCTTAAATGTTGACAGTATCTCTTTCAAAGGTAACTTACTTTCAGCCCTTTCTCATTATTTTTGTGTTCCTTGTGCAGTCTTCCTACCGTGATGGATTCAGCTTCCAGTTCTTGCTCAGGGTTCTCAAATCTCTATTCTTAGTCTGGATCAGGAGTCAGCTGACTTTTTCCTAAATGGCCAGCTAGTAAATATTTTAAGTGTTTGGACAGTGGGATCTGTCATATGTCACAACTTTGATGTTCTCGCTCAAAGGTGCCATAGACAACACATGATGAGGTTGTGTCCCAGTAAAATTTCTTATGGGTGCCAGCCATAGTTTGCCAATCCTTGGTCTAGATCTCTCTACTAGGCTCCACACTCATGTATCCAGTGGCCTTTTAAATATCGCTAAGATGTAACCATCAGCTTGAACTTGGATCCACAACTGAACTTTCCTGCAACCCCACGTCACCAGGATACATGTTCTGAAACCAGAGGCTTGGCCACTTCATTAGGCTGTGTCATCATTAACTATCTACCTCTTGGTAATGCTACTAAGCTGTAAACTTTTTGAAGCGGAAGGGGGGACCCATGATACAACACTGGCCATATTTATTTATTGGGAACACAGACATCAAGATGTGGGCTCCCCACTGTGTTTGAGGTTATGTTATGATGTGTTATTTTTGGTGAGTAGAGGAGGGGTTTGCAGAAGGGACAGTAAGGAAGAAGAAGAAACAATGTTGCAATTGTTAGTATTAGAATTATCTAAGCCAGGGCTGTCCATTAGAACTCTGGAAATAGGGGCGCCTGGGGTGGCTCAGTCGTTAGGCCTTTGCCTTAGGCTCAGGTCATGATGCTGGGGTCCTGGGATCGAGCCCCGCATCGGGCTCCCTACTTAGCGGGAAGCCTGCTTCTCCCTCTCCTACTCCCCCTGCTTGTGTTCCCCCTCTCGCTGTGTCTCTCTCTGTCAAATAAATAAAATCTTTGAGGAAAAAAAAAAAGAATTCTTGGGGCGCCTGGGTGGCTCAGTCTAAGCGTCTGCCTTCGGCTCAGGTCATGATCCCAGGGCCCTGGGATCGAGCCCCACATCGGGCTCCCTGCTCGGCGGGAAGCCTGCTTCTTCCTCTCCCACTCCCCCCCCTCCTTGTGTTCCCTCTCTCGCTATGTCTCTGTCAAATAAATAAATCTTTAAAAAAAATAAAAAAATGTGACTGACGACTACTGTTTTGGACAGTGGAGATAATGAACAATAAGTCAGATTAATTTTCTAGCTTTTTTAAGGAACATGTTTTTATTAAGTGTTTGTTCTCTATAGGAGAGACTTTTTTTTTTTAAGGTTTTATTTTTAAGTAATCTCTACACCAGACAGGGGACTCGAACTCACAACCCTGAGATCAAGAGTTAGCACACTCTTCCAACTGAGCCAGCCAGGTGCCCCTGGGTTTGCCATCTATGATAATCCTTTGATTTCTAGAGTAACTATCAGAGTGCATGTCATTCCATTTTTCTCCAGAATGTTTCAGTGCCTTCTTACCTTGAGCTAACTTAACATTTCAGTTCTTCAAATGAAAAAACTAAACACATACACACACAAAAACTAAACAAAAAACCCAGCATATTCAGAAGGTTGGAACATTTGCACTGTTTACTTGGAACTACGGGTATTTTCCACTTGAGGGACACAAGAAAGATTCTTCCCTCTACTCTACTCATGTTTAGTATCTTTAGCTCACAAACTGTCATCATTGGTGATAAGAGCTTTAACATGAAAAACGGACCATCCTGGATTACACTGAACTGCTGGCCATTAGCTTTGTGAGAAAGGTACTTAGATGACTTCATAATCAAATCTTTTAAACCAAGGATGTCTCTCTATAAATGTCTTATTTTCTTTTCAGACTCGTTTTAAAAGAAGAAGCATCTGATTACCTTGAATTGGACACAATTAAAAATCTTGTCAAGAAATATTCACAGTTTATAAACTTCCCTATTTATGTGTGGAGCAGCAAGGTAAATCTACACTGATAAAATTTATATGTATTATGTGGGTCTATATTTAAAACTTAAAAAAACAAAGGCTCAGTGTGGTTCTTTTAGTACAGGATACTCAGGGTTTTCTTATTGAAGACCTATTTCTTTTTGAGCTGTAATTGCTTTTCATATTCAGAATTATTAAATAAAAGAATTTAACTGTAATTCTACTTCAACAGACTGAAACTGTTGAGGAGCCCATGGAGGAAGAAGAAGCAGCAAAAGAAGAAAAAGAAGATTCTGATGATGAAGCTGCAGTGGAAGAAGAAGAAGAGGAAAAAAAACCGAAAACGAAAAAAGTAAGTCTGGTTCATCTCCACACTAAAATGTTGTTTAGGACATGTTCGAGAAAACACAACCCCAAGTGTGCACAGACTGATTGGAGTTAAGTTTTAATTCTTCAAGGTCTTTTTTCCTCCAGGTGTTAAAGTCCATAGGCCCAGCTTAAGAACAAGAACTAAGTTTATTTGCTAGTGTGTATGTTTTCTGCCTGTGGGAAGTTTTAAGTAGCAAACACAGGTCATTTTTATGCAGTTTTCTGAGTTCTATATATTGCCCAGGACTAGCAGCTTATCATGTTCTAAATTTTAAGATCTTCAAAATCTTTCTACATCGTTTGTGGTAAGATATCAACCATAATGTTAGCTCTCTGGCCTGTTCAGGAGCAGAGTAGGTGGAAGTAGTGGTGGTAGGTTTGAGGAGTATTTATTGTAAGATGTTGGATTGCTCTAAATTATGAAGTAGGAATAGTTAATGCGTATGTCCTTCTAACCTCAAAACAAATATTTTCAAGAAATAACATTTTAGCTAGTTAATAATGGGAAAAACCTTTTAATTGGCTGTCAGTTATAATGATAACCAGTTGCCTTCTTTGCATTATAGATCAGTCTTAAATGTTGAGAGAAATACTTATAGATTTTTGATCCCATTGGCAGGAGCCATAGGAGATTGGAAGTGTCTTTTGGTGCTTCCCACATTGATTTGAACTGTCCTAAAGTTATGGTTCCCACTAGTATTACTGTTGGTGAATGCTGTGGCTGACTAATCATGTACTGTAACTTCAGGTGGAAAAAACTGTCTGGGATTGGGAACTTATGAATGACATCAAACCGATATGGCAGAGACCATCAAAAGAAGTAGAAGATGATGAATACAAAGCTTTCTACAAATCATTTTCAAAGGTAAATATTATTTTAGAATAAGGTGATGAACATTACTAAAGTAAAAATGTTTTTAGATTGTTTTATAACTATTTCAACACAATTGGTTTCCTTTTTAATCTTGTGTGTTTTATATTATGTATGCATTTTAAGAATTTACTCTGAGGAGGTGTCTGTAGGCTTCACCAGATTGCCAAGGGGTCTGTGTTACAAAAAAGATTAACAGCTACCTACATAGGTAGGTGGATGATTTCCATAAAACATAACTTGTATTGAATGGCTTTTAACGATATTGGCTTTTTTCTATTCAAGAATGAATGCCTTTTATTTTTTTAACTTTATTTGATAGTTGACATACAATGTTACAGTAGTTTTAGCTCTACAGCAGTGATTCAGTATCTCTGTATTCTGCTATGCTCCCCACAAGTGTAGCTGCCTACCATCTGTCACCATACAACGCTATTACAGTGTCACTGACTATACTCCCTGTGCTGTACAGTTTAATCCTATGACTTACTGATTCCGTAACTGGAAGCCTGTATCTCCTTCCCCCCTTCACCTGTTTTGTCCATCCCCTACCCTCCTCCTCTCTGGCAACCATCAGTTCTCTGTATTTGTAGGTCTGAGTCTGCTTTATGTTTGTTGATTCATATGGCTTTTAACATAACCTTAAAGAGCCTGTTTACAACCTCAAACGTTTATTGTGAGGTCATATGCTTAGGAATCTTTGTTTTGTTACCTGTTTCCTTTTTACTGATCCCTTTTAACCGTAGAATCTAAAACTAGCATTGATTAAGATTGTTTCAAGTTAATATTTCCCCATACAGCATTTTGTACAAAACAAAATATTTTTTTTTTTTTTTTTTTTTTCTTTTTAAAGATTTTTATTTATTTATTTGACAGAGAGAGAGAGACAGCGAGAGAGGGAACACAAGCAGGGGGAGTGGGAGAGGGAGAAGCAGGCTCTCCGCTGAGCAGGGAGCCCGATATGGGACTCGATCCCAGGACCCTGGGATCATGACCTGAGCCGAAGGCAGACGCTTAACGACTGAGCCACCCAGGCGCCCCCAAAACAAAATATTTAACATGGCTAGATAAAACTTGATTTTCTGTGGTTGTGTTTGTTCTTTAATCTTTATTCCATCTATTGATTCGTTTCTTAACCTTCTTTGTTTTCCTTAGGTTAACATCCAACCATCCCTTAAGTTTTATCTCTTAAAATTGTCCCCTTGGTTCTTCTGCCTCCACGTTTATTCCCATGAACAGTCTTACTGTATACAAATGTAACGTACTTTCATCTAGGACAGCTGTATTAGAAATGTAATCTGAGCTACATATGTGATTCTTTAGAAGATTTTTTAGAAGGCATATTTTTAAAAGTTGAAACAGGGTGCCTGGGTGGTTCAGTCAGTTAAGCGTCTGCCTTCAGCTCAGGACATGATCTCGGGATCAAGCCCCACGTTGGGCTCCCTGTTCAGTGGGGAGTCTGCTTCTCCCTCTCCCCCTGCCCCCCATTCGTGCTCGCTCACTCGCACACGCATGCTCTCTCTCTCTCAAATAAATAAAATCTTTAAAAGTTAGGGGACCAAAAAAAGAGTTGCAACAGGTGTAGTTAATTTTAATGTTTTATATTTTATATTTTTATATTTTATTTAACCAACATATTCAAAATATTTTTATTTCAACATGTAATCATTATTTTAAAAAATTAATGACACGTTTTGATGTTTTTTGTTGTACTGTATCTTCAAAGTCTGGTTGTCTGTGTTTATGCTTACACGTGCATCTCAGTTTGGATTAGCCACATTTCAAGTGCTTAGTACCCACAAGTGGGTATGGTAATGGATAATGCAGATCTAGGGAATTTGTTTTTTTGTGTGTGGTTTTTTTTTTTTTAAAGATTTTATTTATTTATCTGAGAGAGAGAATGAGAGACAGCATGAGAGGGGAAGGGTCAGAGGGAGAAGCAGACGCCCCACTGAGCAGGGAGCCCGATGCAGGACTCGATCCTGGGACTCCAGGATCGTGACCTGAGCCGAAGGCAGTTGCTTAACCAACTGAGCCACCCAGGCGCCCTAGGGAATTTGTTTTTATGATTTACTTACATACCTCATTATAGCCACTGCTATAGTCCATATCCCAATGAAAAAGATCTTGAGAACTTTTTGTGGTTGAACAGTACACTCATGAAGTATTGTATATTGTCGTTTAGACAAGATGATTTTTCTACCCTGTTCTCTGACACATGTGGAACCTAGACTCATCCATTCTTCCCCGAGTTTAGGAGATCCAGTGATGCTATTGATGATCAGTGATCATCAGCAAAACCACCATGTCTAGCTAGTTAGAATAGTAGTCTTAACTGTTTCTTTCCTCCATTCCCTCCCCCCCGCTTTTGTTGGTAAGCGAACTTTTTTGGTTAAATAAATGCTTAACTGAATGTGTACCACATAATAAATCACTCAGCCTTTGCACTGCCTTTTTCCGGTGCCTTTCGAATGACTAAATGCCATCTTTCCATAGGAAAGTGATGACCCCATGGCTTATATCCACTTTACTGCTGAAGGGGAAGTTACCTTCAAATCAATTTTATTCGTACCTACATCTGCTCCACGTGGTCTGTTTGACGAATATGGATCTAAGAAGAGTGATTACATTAAGGTGAGCTTTTAAATTGTAAAAACTGAGTTTAGAATTTGAAAGTTTAATTTCTAGAAGGTGACCTTTTTTTTGGTCTCTGCTTAGCTATATGTGCGCCGAGTATTCATCACAGATGACTTCCATGATATGATGCCCAAGTACCTTAATTTTGTCAAGGGTGTTGTAAGTATCTAAAAATAATGAAGAGGGGTCATTAAAAACGAGGGATGGAAGTAGTTTTTTGGTTTGTTAGTTTGGTTTTTTTCCAGTTTCTATTGCTCACTGAACTTTCCTTTTGCCGTCTGAAGGTGGACTCAGATGATCTCCCCTTGAATGTTTCCCGGGAAACTCTTCAGCAGCATAAACTGCTTAAGGTGAGTGTTTCTTGGGAAGAGACTAACTACTTTGCTCTTTGATTGGGCTTCAGAGGACAGGCTCCATTAGTGGAGTCACCAGATATTGAGAGTAGTCCTTGGCACTTTAGCTGAAGAACTTAATTTTATTCTGGAATTATTATTAAATCCTAAGAATCTGATATTTTATGAAAGTTTCAAACCTATAGAAAAGTTGAAAGAATTATATAGTAAACACCTATATAAACCCAGTATCTGGTCTAAAGATAGAATAGAAACATTTAAGTGATTTTGTGACTATTTCCACTGACAACTTCGTTTCTGCTCAGTCTGACGTAGGATTGCTTACCATTCCCTGCCTCTTGACAAAGGGCAGTGACGATGCCCTGTCTTTGTAGCTTTCACCACTATTCCCCTGCTGTCTTAAATGTGGTAGGTTCTCAAAAGTTTGAGAGGACGTTCTCTAATAAGTTATTCTTTAATTTTATTTAGGTGATTAGAAAAAAGCTTGTCCGTAAAACTCTGGACATGATTAAGAAGATTGCTGATGAGAAGTACAATGATACTTTTTGGAAAGAATTTGGTACCAACATCAAGCTTGGTGTGATTGAAGACCACTCAAATCGAACACGTCTTGCTAAACTTCTTAGATTCCAGTCTTCTCATCATCCAAGTGACATTACCAGTCTAGACCAGTATGTGGAAAGAATGAAGGAAAAACAAGACAAAATCTACTTCATGGCTGGGTCCAGCAGAAAAGAGGTGAGATGAACTCCCAACTGTCAGGCATCCTGGTATGTAGCCAAATCTTGAGGAAAAAAATGGTAATAGTGAACTGGAGTCATTATGAGGCCTGGTCAATCACTGGCAGAAAAGTCATTATATTCTCTTTACCTCTTATTTCTCCACCTGTAAAATGGGGTTGTTAGTACTATATAAACGTAGCTACTAGAGGGGAACAAGTATACCAAGGCTAGGCTTGGAAACTTTATCACTTCCCTTCATTTCATAGGCTGAATCTTCTCCATTTGTGGAGCGACTTCTGAAAAAGGGCTATGAAGTGATTTATCTCACAGAACCTGTGGACGAATATTGCATTCAGGCTCTTCCTGAGTTTGATGGCAAAAGGTTCCAGAATGTTGCCAAAGAAGGTGTGAAATTTGATGAAAGTGAGAAAACGAAGGAGAGCCGTGAAGCAATTGAGAAAGAATTTGAGCCTCTGCTCAATTGGATGAAAGATAAAGCTCTCAAGGACAAGGTATTCTTGTGGAAATTTGAACTTGTGAAATTTTAGCATCTGCATTTTCTTTTTTTAAAAAAATTGTCAACAAATTAAACTTTACATCTGGTTACCTTGTAACCATTAAAAGTTGTACAGAACAGTGTTTCATATGGTGGTTAAATTTTGGTAAGGATGAGCTTAAGATTTATAAACTACCAGGGCACCTGGCTGACTCAGTCGGTACAGTGTGTGACTCTTGATCTCAGGGTCTTGAGTTTGAGCCCCTCATTGGGTGTGGAGTCTGCTCCTTTTTTTGAGAGAGAGGGAGAGTGAGAGAGCACGCAAGCGGGGAGAGGAGCAGAGGGAGCTCGATCTCATGACCCTGAGATCATGACCTGAGCCAAAATCAAGAGTCAGATGCTTAACTGACTGAGCCACCCAGGGGCCCCTACTTTAAAAGAAAAAAAATTTTATAAACTATAAATAATTAAAAAGATAATAGTGGTTATTCTGTATGTGGGTAGTGTTCAGTTTTTTTCTTTGTAACTGAAAGTTTTCTGTAGTTTAATACTGCTTTTGTAATAACTTAAATTTTTACTGATTACATTTGTCTTATATGTGCTTAAAAGGTGTTTATTTTTGACCAAAAAATTCAGATTATTAAATGACAAGAGTCTTCTAAGAATATGAATAAGAGGTATTTTTATGACCTGCCTCTGTTTATGATCTTACGTGATGAATCCTTAGGTACTGAATGACCTTAATTGTTGGTATTTCCATGTATCTCACATTTGGTTTCTTACCCTAAGATTGAAAAGGCTGTGGTATCTCAGCGTCTGACAGAGTCCCCGTGTGCTCTCGTGGCCAGCCAGTACGGATGGTCTGGCAACATGGAGAGGATCATGAAAGCTCAAGCATACCAAACGGGCAAAGACATCTCTACAAAGTAAGCATCCTTGGGAAGGCCCCTGGCCAGGTGTTCATGCTTGTCCTGCCTTCCTTTAGCAGATGATGCCGGCTTCTGTACAAGGAGCTGACGGGTGTTAGGTGTCCCCCACTTCTGCTCTATGTTAGATGAGACAAGTTTACAGAGGGATTCCTCTGGCATTAGATTGATAAAGGAGAGCTGTTGGGCTCATGACTTACTTTACGGTATTTTTATACACAAATTTCTTAATCTGTGACATACACTGTGTTTATTTTTGCACTCGATTATATGCTTGGCCTGGTGTCTGGTCTTCTTTGACATTTTTAGATACTGATAGTTACAGATGAGGTTAATGACAATGACGTTTGCCAAATGAGTTTGTCCTTTTTAACTATCTCCCCTTTCCCCAAATAGTATGCCCCACAAAATAAAGGGTAAAGGACCCATGAGTTAATAAGTTTATGAACTAAAGGGCTAAGTACTGGAGGTACACTGGGTCTTGAGTATCCTTTATTTCCAGGGAATATATATGTCAAATTTATATTTTAATGTCACAGCAACAGTTTTAAAAATGACTTCTTCCCTGCTTTCATTCTCCCTTCGCCCACCTGGAATGTCTTATTTGCTCTCTGATCCTCATGTTTCCCCAAGGCCTAGCTTAGGATTCTTCTCAGAAGTGTAGTCTCTGTTGTCACAATTCCAAAACTCTATTTATATCTTTTTATATAAAGTGTATTTCATATTTAGTGAGACGCCCCAACGTTAATGTTTTCACTGTGAAATGCTGAAATGGCATCTTGCTTCCATGTCTTGCCCCCTGCCCCCGAAGACTTTATAGATTATAAAATTCAGGTGGAGAACAGGTTTCTGCTTCTACCCCATTGCAGCAGTATAGTCGCCTTTATATAAATGTCCATTTATTTCAGTCCTTTATTAACGGGAAGTTACCTTACATTCAGCAAACACGCACCTCCTGTGTCGTACACCTGGCGGTCTAAGTAGACATCACTGCTGTCTTTCTGCCATTCAGACCAGTCAGGATAACAGATCAAGTCATAATCTTCTAAACGCTGCATGTGTAACAGGTATACCAAGGTAGGGCTAGATGTAGGTCCTCCCTCTCCTCAGCTGTAGAAGGGAGAGCAGTCACAACTGACAGCAGGAAGCCACACGTGATGAAAGGTAGATTTAGAATGCATTGAGAACCGAGCTCCGAGAAAAGAAACAATTTGTCCTGGAACCATATTGGTGAAGGCATCATGAAGAAGGTAGTAACTGATCAGCATGCAGAGGCTGCCTAGAGGTTTCAGAACTCTGTGCGAGACCGAGCTGCAGTTAAGGAAGTGAGAATAAATTAAGGGGATGAAGACGACACTAAATCCATTCATCCACTCAACAAAGCTGTAGGCACTTGAGATGCCTTAGTAAATAGTTCTCTTTATTGCACTCTTCCATCGCACCTTGCCCATCTCCATTTAAAAGGCAAAGCATGGTGTAGTGATATATTTTTTTCCAAGCGTTCTCTGTAATTTTAAAAATGAATAGAACATGGGAAATGTATGGAACCTGAAATTTGATGTTTCTTAATGTTCATTTTTACCCCTTACCAGTTACTATGCCAGCCAGAAGAAAACATTTGAAATTAATCCCAGACATCCCCTGATCAAAGACATGCTTCGACGGGTTAAGGTGAGTAATATTGCAGCCATACTCCTTTGTCTTTTAATTGAAATATTTTGTACCTTTTAATATTAATCAGATGTCCCTTCCTCCATTTCAGGAAGATGAAGATGACAAAACTGTTTCAGATCTTGCTGTGGTTTTGTTTGAAACAGCAACACTGCGGTCAGGATATCTGTTACCAGACACCAAAGCATATGGAGATCGAATAGAAAGAATGCTTCGCCTCAGTTTAAACATTGACCCTGATGCAAAGGTTTGAAATAATTTATGGAATATTTGAATCCCCCAGTGTCACACACTGCTAGAATTAATAAGAAATTCCTCTTTTATATCTTTTTTTTTTTTAATCTGTCTCCCTTTGTTAGCTTGACTGTTAACTCTGATTAGCAGATTTACTCTGTAGTCCTGGATAAAACAGGAGTGAAGTTAATTATAATGTTATACATTTAAATGAACAAAGTGAAAATACACCCAAGGTATTGGATCCATTAATGAGCTCATAAGTGTTGCCCTTAGGTGGAAGAAGAACCCGAAGAAGAACCTGAAGAAACAACAGAGGACACCACAGAAGACACAGAGCAAGACGAAGAAGAAGAAATGGATGCAGGAACAGACGAAGAAGAACAAGAAACAGTAAAGGTATAGCAAGTCAAGAATGGGGCTTGCATTTTTAGTTCTTGGAAAATTAGGCAAATTTTTATTTTTAGTTCTGGCGTTAGGACTGCATAGCTTCCAGAAGTCAGACTTCAGGAAATCCGCCAAAAAAATATGCATCTAATGTCAAATTCAAAAGCTGGAGCACGTCCATTTTTTCTCTAAATGAAGTATATGCTTTCATCTTCCCATTCCTTTTGTTCCTGTTTTAGCCAACCATTGTTGAGATCTTGTTAAACAGATTTTTTTTTTTTTTAAGATTTTATTTATTTATTTGACAGAGAGACAGCGAGAGAGGGAACACAAGCAGGGGGAGTGGGAGAGGGAGAAGCAGGCTTCCCGCCGAGCAGGGAGCCTGATGTGGCGCTCGATCCCAGGACCCTGGGACTGTGACCTGAGCCGAAGGCAGACGTTTAACGACTGAGCCACCCAGGCGCCCCTAAACAGATACTAAGCCCACCAGGCTTCTGTATTTGCCACCTGCGTCTGCCTTACTATATAGCAGCAGTAGGCCAATTTTCAGATCTTGATAATTTGTGTTCAGGGGCCATTGATCTTACTGTTGAGTTCTGAATTATTTTGCAGATTAATAGGTGAGGTTCTGGCCTGCCTATGAAGTAATGAATTCCGCTGGGCCCATTTCAGTTGTTTTTTTCCACACATGAACCTTCTGTGAGCTAAGATTTTTTCTGCTGGTTTTTAATGTCTTCTGATTTTTCTCTTTTCACAGAAATCTACAGGTGAAAAAGATGAATTATAAATTATACTCTGACCATTTGGATCCTGTGTGGAGAGGGAATGTGAAATTTAAGTCCTTTCTTTTGGGAGAGACTTGTTTTGGATGCTTCCCCCCAGCCCCTTTTCCCCTGCACTGTAAAATGTTGGGATTGTGGGTCACAGAAAGAAGAGGGTTTTTTAGTTGAATTTTTTTTAACATTCCTCATGAATGTAAATTTGTACTATTTAACTGACTATTCTTGGTGTAAAATCTTGTCATGTGTATAAAAATAAAAAAGATCCCAAATACTCAGCGTCTTGCTTGTCTTCATAAAGATTGTACAAACTTGGCGGATTTTTTTTTTTTTAATCCTGTGTTTCGGGGGTTTTTTTCCCCTTAAAAAAGGAATTTGTACATATCACAGAAGTCTTTTTTAGATCCAGTATTTTTAAAAAGTCACCTATATTAAAGACAATGTTCCTTACAGAAGAATTCCAAATAATATATGCAGATATTCCCCCTTCCAGGAGGTGGGGCTTAATTCTCCTTTCCTTTTTCAAAGTGGGCTACACTTAGTAGCTGTCCTCTGGAGTATGGAAAGGGGAAAGTAGTAACTTTGTAGCAGAGAAACCTGGCAGGCACTACCTTAATGCAGTGGCCAAGGTTAATATCCCCAGTGATGTCCTGTATCCCCGATAGGATGTGGTAAGAAGGGTACTGCCATCTCTACCATCAGACAAACCCATGCTATATGAACAGTACTCTTCCAAAGTTTCAAGGTCAAAACCAAGGACAGAAATAGATTGAAGGAGACATGGCAACTAAGTGCCTTCATTGCCTGGATTAAACTGGCAAAATTTAATCTAGAGTATAGTTCATGGTTCTTGGGCTTTGACCCGTGGACCAGCATTCATGGAAACAGGAAGGGGACATGGAGCCTCTGTACTCACTTTGCAGTTTTCCTGTAAATCTAGAGTTACTCCAAAATAAGGCTGTCTTTCAAAATGCCCATAATCCTACAAATAACTAGATATTGAGTGATGATCCTCATCAGGCAATTATTTAATTTCTTTTGAAATGTATTATTTATGGGAGAAACAGGTTTCTCTAATTTCACTAATTGATAGCCATCTGAAATGGTAGTCTATTTTTTAACTGGCTAGGGAGAGAAAACCTCAGTTGTGTATTCAGAGATCATGTGTGTGAGAAAACTCTATGGAAACCAACTTTATGTACTATAAAGTTTTGTTAGGGACTAGATTTTCCTGATAATTTAGTACCCTCTTCTGGGCTTCTTTTATTTCTGTTTGTTGTATGTATCCTACTCCTCCCCCCAAGCTATTTTTCTAGAGTTAGTTTGCAATAATCACTTTGAAATCTAATTACTTGACTTTAAAAATCTTTTTTTATAAGAAATAAAATGGGAGCTCAGTCATAGGGAAACATGCTGTAGTTAAGACATAGCTTCCTTTCATGATACAACACTATTAGCTATTAGTCATAATATTTGTTGCCAATTTTTTGGCCACCATAAATTACCATTTTTAATAAAGACTGCTGTATAGAAATTAAAGCCATCAGATTGCATTAAATTAATAGCATCTGAAACTTGCTCCTCAGCATTCTCCAATTACAAATTCTGAGATTGTTTCCAGCAGGAAGCTTAGAAAGCATCCTACTCCCTCAGTTTTGGGTAAAAACAGCTATGTCATAGACATCTTGCACAACCACCGTTTGACCCAATTTAATGACCAAACACCTTGCAACTGGTCTATCTTGGGTTGTTTTTTCCCACAGCTTTATTAAGGAATAATCTATTACTACTTTTAATTTTTGGTTTGTGTCAGTCACAGATTTGGTTCTCCAAGAAGCACTGAAATGGAGTTTAGTATACAGGATGTTTTTAAGGAATGCCCTTAGATCAGCACCTGTGGAAGGAAGGAAGGAAATGGGATGGAGCAGAGGGAGGTGAGAAGCAATGCAGGTCCAAAGAGCCCCAGTCAACTCAGAGGGAAATGAGCTAGAACAGGCCCCTCAAGAACTGTACTGAATGGCAGAAGGTGTGGCTTTGAGCAAGGCCACTCTCTTGCTGATAAAATCCCTGCAGAAGCCAAGACAACTGAAGGCTGCTCAGTGAGAAGCATCCAGTGCCTTTCCTCGGGGAATCTATTAATGCATTTTCATGGCCGCCACAATGCATATTTTTCACAATAGGGGTCAACGTCAAAAAAGGATACCTTGGTGAAAGTGACTTAGAATCATTAGAATCAGCACTTACTGAAATGATGGCACTTTTACTTTCAGTACATTTTTAATAGCTAGAAAACCAGTTTTCTGCCTTCATAAAAGCCATTGTCTTGTAGGAGAGGTGGATTCAAATCATGACTTTTTCTCTCAACAGCCAGACCAGTCACTCTGTACATGTAAATGAAAGGTATGGGATGGGGAGGGGGAGTGCCTTTAAACTATGGTCCACTGCATTCACCCAGGGCATGAGGGACCTCCCACTGTGCACAAACTGGCCCCAAGGGGCCGATCCTTTCTTCCTCCAAAGGGTGAGCAATGCCCCCAGCCCTTTATTCTGGAAAGTGATGGAGGTGGGGGGCTCTCCTCACTGATAGCTACAAAATGCATTATCGAAGTTCACCAGTTCATCGTGTTCATATACTAGAATTAGGGGAGAAGTAGAATTTGTAAATGTTCGTTTAGCCAAGAAAAAAAAAAAAATGCACCTAGTAAATTCAATTGATGAAACTAGTTCAGAGTTAAAAAAACAATTTTATTATTGATTTGTACTAAATCAGGTATCCTTCCTGAAACCTTTGGGAATTCATATTATTTGAAGGAGTGAGGCACCAAAGTTAGAATTACTGAGTTTGAGTTTTGGAAACCATTTTTTAATTCCTTCAACTAAAAAAAAAAAATTGTCAAACTTCTTCCAGTCTGATATAAAAACCCTTCCAACTGGCTGTGGCAAGATTCACCATTTGTAAAGTATAGAATTTTTTTTAAGAAAAAAAAGTATTCAGGGACGCCTGGGTGGCTCAGTTGGTTAAGCATCTGCCTTCGGCTCAGGTCATGATCCCGGAGTCCTGGGATCGAGTCCAACGTCGGGCTCCCGGCTCAGCGGGGAGCCTGCTTCTCCCTCTGACCCTCTCCCCTCTCATGCTGTTTCTCTCTCTCTCTCAAATAAATAAAATCGTTAAAAAAAAAATTTAAAAAAAAAAGAAAAAAGTATTCAGGGGCGCCTGGGTGGCTCAGTCGGTTAAGTGACAACTCTCAGTTTCAACTCAGCTTGTGATCTCAGGGCCCTGGGATTGGGGCCGGTGTCAGGCTACATGCCTAGCATAGAGTCTGCTTGGGACTCTCTCTCCCTCTCCCTCTGCCCCTCCCCGCTGCGCTTGTGCACGCTCTCTTCCTCTCTCTCTCTCAAATAATCTTTAAATTAAGAAAGAAGAAAAAGAAAAAAGTATTCAATTAATGGCAGTTATGAAATTTGATGCAGAGAAATAAGTCTCATGCACAAGGTCACAGTAAATATCAGAAAACAACCAGTCTCAACTCAAAACTCTGTTCTCCAGACCTTTCCCTGGAGTGGGCCACTGCTCACCCATCACAGAAATACAGGGGCGCCTGGGTGGCTCAGTCGGTTAAGCGGCTGCCTTCGGCTCAGGTCATGATCCCAGGGTCCTGGGATCGAGTCCCACATCGGGCTCCTTCCTCAGCGGGGAGCCTGCTTCTCCCTCTCCCTCTGCCTGCCACTCCACCTGCTTGTGCTCTCCCTCTCTCTATCTCTGTCAAATAAATAAAATCTTTAAAAAAAAAAAAAAAAAGAAATACAAATCCTCTTCATGTGTAGAAGAATTTGATAAGATACCAAATAATATGGCAGCAGAAAAGAGCTTGTATATAGACCGGAAATAAACCATTTCAGTTAGTTGCTTTATACCGTTAAACTGAAAAGGGTACTTACTATGGAAAGTAAACCAAAAACATTTTGTTTGCACTTCAGGATTTAAGATTTCAACAATGACCCCAAAGATTTATGTGATGTAGCAATTTGCTAACTGGCTAAGAAGCAAGCCTAGATGTTATCTTTAAGAATGCAGAATTCTGAAAAACTTTTGGAAAAATTGCCCTAAATAGAAAGCCAACTGCTCTATAAATTACTTTTGTCCTTTATTTATAGACTCAGAGAAGAGTTGAAATATTTGTATTAGTTTCCTAGGGCTGCCATAACAAAGTACCACTAACTGGACGGCCTCAAACAACAGAAATGTATTCTCTCAAAAGAGTTCTGGAGGGCAGAAATCTAAAATCCAGGTGTCAGCAGGACCATCCTTTGAGATTCTGGCTAGAATTCCCTCCCTGCCTCTCTCTGGCTTCTGGTGGTGGCTCTCCATCCCTGACATCCCTGGCTTACATCACCCCAGTTTTTGATGTGTCGTCACATGGCGCTCTCCCTGTGTGTTTGTCTTTACATGGCATTTTCCTCTTATGAAGACACCAGTCATATGAACTGGATTAGGGACCCACCCTAATGACCCCATCTTAACTTCGTTACATTTACAGGACTCTATTTCCAAATAAGATCACATTAACAGGTACTGGGAGTTAGGACTTCAACATCTTTGGCGAAACGACACAATTCGCCCCATAAGCTAGCTCATTTAAGCTTTTCAATTATTTTAAAATATAGAATAACTACATGAGGGGCACCTGGGTGGCTCAGTTGGTTAAGCGTCTGCCTTCAGCTCAGGTCATGATCCCAGGGTCCTGGGATTGAGCCCCGCGTCGGGCTCCCTGCTCAGCGGGAGCCTGCTTCTCCCTCTCCTCCCTGTTTGTGCTCTCTCTCGCTATCTCTGTCACTATCTCTCTCTCAAATGAGTAAATAAATAAAATCTTAAAAAAAAAAAAGTAAGAATAACTACATGGTAATATGGTTTCTCAAATTTGGGGATAAAGAACTTGTGACAGTCCAGGTGACATTTGTTGTAATTTTGTTAAGTACACAATTCCAAAAGAACTTCAAACTTTAAATATTTCAACTTAATTCACAGTTTAGTACAAATAGCACTTTGCAATTTTAGAGAACTATTAACTACACACCATAAGCTTTCATTGTCAATGACAATTTCATTATAGTTAATTTATAATTCCCATTTGTCATGATACTCAAGCTTATTCAGAGAAATAAACCAGAATTATAAGGGCAGGAAACACTGTAAATATTCTTTCTCACATGATATCCAAGATTAAGTATCTATTCAAATACATTCAAAAAGCTGATGATATGGGGGGGGCGGAAAAAAAATAAATTAAAAAAAAAGCTGATGATATAAACTTTGGCAGTTTTCAAGATACACTGGTCAATCCATAATTAAATCTCAATGCATCAATTAACACCTGGGCACCTCTTGCAGTTAGCATTGCATTAGATTTAAAAGACAACCAGTTTGACTCAATAAACTTTAAAAATATATGTTTAATACTTATAATATTATTCACAGAGTTCTTGGCAGAGTTAAGTATTTTGAGGTTTCTATTGTTGAGAAATTTGAGGTTCATGTTGTCTCTTTTTCAGTCCCAAAAGCTCCGTTTTGATTTCTCCAGGCTTTGGTGGAATTTCAGGTATTGTCTATCAAAAAAACAAAACAAATAGATGCCAGTGCTTTCTTAGACTGTAATTCAGCATGACCTGAAAGAAAGTAAAAAGTAAAAAAAAAAAAAGAACAAAAAGTCCCTGTGTACTCAATGATAAAACCTTATTAGGAGAGCCTGTGGCCCATCCCAGTTCCTTTCTAACCCTATACTTACATGACTCTATTACCCAGGCTGTGTCTCTAGTATTACAGGACTCAGAGGGAGAGTTCATATCCATATTAATTGACAGATCACAAATCTTCATAAAGCTTTCCACAATTTGAAATTCATTCCTGCACTATTTACTGAGTCTCTACCAGGTGCCTGACACAGAAAACAAGTATCAGGAATCAATTGGTTTTGAACTGATTTCAAATCAATTCATTACTGTTCAAAAACACTAAGTGCCTGGGGCGCCTGGGTGGCTCAGTCAGTTAAGCATCTGCCTTCGGCTCGGGTCATGAACCTGGGGACCCGGGATCGAGCCCCACTATTCTTATGATGGAATATTATTGTCCTAAAAGGAAATGAAGTATAGATACATCTGACAATATGGGGCAAACCCTGAAAACATGCAAAGTGAAAGAAACTAGTCACAAAAGACCACATGTAGATTCCATTTAAATGAACTGTGTACAAGAAGAATGTGTGGACCTATGTTTTCATTTCTCTTGGGTATAAACCAAGATGTGGAATCGTTCAGCCCTATGACTCTATGTTGAACTGTTTGAGGAACTGCCATTTTCCAAGGCAGCTGCACCATTTTACATTCCTAGCAGCATTGTATGAGGGTTCCAATTTCTCTACATCCTCAGACACTTGTCATGAGCTGTTTGGGTTTTTTTTAATTATAGCCATTACAGTGGTGATGAAATGGTATCTTATTGTGGTTTTGATTTGCATTTCTCTGATGGCTAGTGATGCTGAGCATTTTCTCATGTGCTTATTGTCTGAAAAGGTGACTTCTGAACAAAGACATGAAGGAGGATGAGAAAACCAGCCATGCAGATATCTAGGAGTGTTTCAGGCAGAAGGAACCACAAATGCAGAGGACCTAAGGCAGAAATGTGCCCTTATGTGCAAGGAAAAGCAAGGTGGTCAGCACAGCTGCTATAGGGTATTCAACGAGAGGTTACAAAGAGACAAGGACAGAGGAAAAACGAGGGTGCAGAGATGCACAATCCCTGCAGAGTTCTGAGCAGAAGAATGACATGACCTGACTCAAGCAAAAAAGAGGACAGTGGCTTTGTCGAGAAAAGACTGCAGGGGAGCAAGGCTGGAAGGCAGAAACAGGTCAGGGAGCCATCACAGAAACTGAGGTGAGACATGGCTGACAGTGGCTTGAACTGGGTAGTAGCAATGCACGTGGTGAAAAGCAGTGAGATTCAGGATGTAGTTTTCAGATCAAGCCAATAGGATTTGCTATTATGTGTAGTATGAGAGAGGAGTTAAAGAGGACTCCTAGGCTTTGGCCTGAACAACAAGAATGATGGAGTCACCATCTACTGTGACAGGCAAGGCTTCAAGAAGAGCAGGTCTGTTGGAGGAAGACCAGGAGCTCAGTCTTGAACATGCTCACTGCACATCCAAGTGGAACTGTTCATAATGATTCAGAGGCATATCTATTTCTTTTTTTTTTTAAGATTTTATTTATTTGTCAGAGCGAGAGAGAGAGCATAAGCAGGGGGAGCGGCAGGCAGAGAGAGAAGCAGGCTCCCCGCTGAGCAAGAGGCCCAATGGGGCTCGATCCCAGGACCCTGGGATCATGACCTGAGCCGAAAGCAGCCGCTTAATCGACTGAGCCACCCAGGTGTCTCCACAGGCATATCTATTTCTAGATATAGATCTAGATCAGCTATCAGCTTACACTGTGAGGTCCTGAGGAAAGGGACCACATCGTAATCTCCTCCTTATTTCTTACAACCCTATGGAGTGACCCTCATTATAAAAAGGCAGGCAAAAAACTGTGCTGAATGAATAAATCAACAGACTTTGCTCAGGACCCTTAATATAAGCTCATAAGATTGGAGAAATAAAATCTTTACTCAGATTATTTTATATAAAAATGCAAGATTAGGGACGCCTGGGTGGCTCAGCCAGTTAAGAGTCTGCCTTCAGCTCGGGTGATGATCTCAGGGTCCTGGGATCGAGCCCCACATCAGGCTCCCTGCTCAGTGGGGAGCCTGCTTCTTCCTCTCCCTGCCGCTCCTCCCCCTGCTTGTGCTCTCTTGCTCTCTCTCTCTAATAAATAAAAAAAAATCTTTAACAACAACAAAAAACTGCAAGATTATTCTGGCATAATTTCACTCACATCAGAAAACTTCTATAGCTTTTCAATGCCTGAAGTTCAAACACCTTGATCTGGTTCATTTTACTCTTTTCATCTAACAACTAATTAATCCTAAAGAAATAAAACAGTTTAGGAAAGAATATGGGGTTTGGGGTCGGGGTCATAGGAGAGGTAGGGAGCTAAGAGATATGCTTCACAGCACAATTCTCATTTTGAAGTGAAAATGACTTTCTAAAAAAATGAGTGATGGGAACTGGAATAAAAGCCAGAGTAACTTGTCTGACAATGTCCTACCTTAAAACTAGTCCTAGGATTTTGACATTCCAACCCCTTTAGTATAAGAACGAATGTAGCTTATTTCACGATCATTAAACTATGGAAACTAATTAATTTAGAAGGGATCTTTTTCCCCCAGGGTCACAAAAGGAAATTATATGAAGTCACAAAGCCCTATAAAATACAGTATACTATATTGTACACCTGAAACTAATATAACACTATGTGTTAACTGGAATTAAAATTAAAACTTTAAAAAATAATAAAAAAAATACAAGAATAGCATGTTTCAAATTTCTATAAAGTATATATATATACAACCACCCACTTACACACACACAGGCAAATATTTGGAGTAACCTGAATCGCCAATACACACGAGCACACAGAGGGAGAGAGAGCGGGAGAAGCAGACTCCCCACCAAGCAGAGAGTCCAATGCAGGGCTTGATCCCAGGACCCCAGGATCATGACCTGAGCCAAAGGCAGACGCTTAACCAACTGAGCCACCCAGGCACCCCGACAATTCAACTTTTATTTTAAATGAGTAAGGAACAGGCGGGGAGAGGTAGGGAGAGACAGGGGGCTATGTGATCAGGCTCACAGAAATCCCAAAAATGTGGAGGTGTCAGGAAACCAGAGATAAGGGAACACTCCAGACCACCCTGCCCTAGGTATCCGAGGGAGGAGTCTTATTTATGACAGTCTCCTGCGGTCAACAGAAAATAACCAGACCCTAAAAAGAAGTAAGCCATTAACGATGTTACCACTAGTCCTTAACCAATGGTGCTGCCTGTAGAGAAGTCAAAAAAATTTAAGCTCCCTGGTTAGCCTTCAATCAACCCTAAAAGCCCTCAGTGGCAACCATATCCGGGCCCCTCTCACTCCTGAGAGCTTTTTTTTCTGTACTCTTGCTTAATAAAAACTCTATTGCTTTCCTCACTTTCCTTTGTCCGCGAGATTCATTCTTCGACTCTGTGAGACAAGAACCTAGCTCTCGGGCTTCAGAAAAATAGCACTTTTACTAAATATACTACATATATAATCAATTTTTAAAAGACTAACACGTTTTCTGACATCAAAAGTTAACAGTGTGGGGCGCCTGAGTGGCTCAGTCGTTAAGCGTCTGCCTTCGGCTCAGGTCATGGTCCCAGGGTCCTGGGATCCAGCCCCGCATCGGGCTCCCTGCTCCCCGGGAAGCCTGCTTCTCCCTCTCCCACTGCCCCTGCTTGTGTTCCCTCTCTCACTGTGTCTCTCTCTGTCAAATAAGTAAATAAATAAAATCTTTAAAAAAAAAAAAAGTTAACAGTGTCAGCAGAGGTTCTAAATAGCAATTTCTGTGTATGTAGGTATGTCTGGAGACAACCAAAAATGAACACTTTAAAATGAGTCCTGGGACACCTGGGTGGCTCAGTCGGTGAAGTGTCTGCTTTCGGCTCAGGTCATGATCCTGGGGTCCTGGGATCGAGTCCCGCGTCGCTTCCCCCTCTGCCTGCCCAACCCCCTGCTTGTGCTCTTTCTCTCTCTCTCTCTGACAAATAAATAAAATCTTTAAATAAAATAAAATGAATCCTAATGATGTGGGAAACAAAGGCAAAAAAAAATTAAATTTCCTTTCTACCTACAGCCCACTGACAAGTCCTTGAACCAGGCAGTGACCTTCCTCTAGGGACTCTGCTGCCTCGATGTCACTACTTTGCTCAGGGCAAAAGGCAATCTTAGCCCAAGCCCCAGGATCCTATAAGTCTACTTTAACATATAAAAATTCCTTTGGAAACTTCCTTTATCTCCACCCTCCACCCCTGCCAAGATATATGTTCGCAATCATCCCCCAAGCATATGACCCACCGATATGTATCTGAGGAGTCTCATGACTGAGTTTTTACTAAGTAATAGAGGACCTTTCCCTGACAATAGCTAGCCCCGTCAGGATCCTGGAAACCTGGTTCCCGAATACCTGGGAGGCTTACGCTATCCCTAACCCCGTCCCAACTTGAAAGTACATAATGGACCACTCCTCATGACCCCAGTGCCACTCTTCCTGCCCATGGGTCCCATGTCCATGCTTTAATAAAACCACCTTTTTGCACCAAAGACATCTCAAGAATTCTTTCTTGGCCGTCGCTTCAAACCCTAACATCTTTCCTACATCGCTGAGACTGCATTTTTTTACTATGCCTTCAATAATAAGTAGATTATAAATTAAGGAAAACAGAACCAGTAAAAGTAATGCAAAAGCAAATGGAAATGCAAAGGGAAGCTCAAGCAAAAGCACACTTTGTATTCCAGGACAGAACATCTGCCTTGCGTCCTTGCCTCCATTCCTATCCTGAGTAGCTGAGCTGGACAACTAGAAAAAGCATCCTTAATCCTGCCCCCTTAAGACAGCACTGAGCACACACTCCAGGAGCGGTCTCCTCTGCTCTAGACTCCACCCAGACCTTCTAGCTGTAAAGACTGAAAGACTCTAACAAAGGCCAGCGGTTGTTACAACAGTGATAGTCATTGCTAGAACAATACCAAGAGACGCAGGAAAAGAACATAAATTCCTTAAATGTTAGTTCAGCATCCAGCATCCTACACACAGCCGGCCAGCCCTGGCCTTCAGGGCCCTACAGAAGTACCCCACTGCTGATGTCACTGCCCAATCAGGATGAAGTAGCCTGAGACACTTCAGTAAGGTCCTTCTAGAGATTCTGGCTTCATGCTGCCTCTTCCCAAGGTCGAGGCAGCTGGTGGTAACAACCATGCATGTTCCTACTTATAATGAGATGGGTGAATCAAAGCTCAATTTCCCAGGGGCAAATCACAGGTATTCCTTCCTCTGTAATGCCTGCTTGATGTCTATTCCTCAGGAGCTAGTGACTCAACTGCATTTCTGTGGAAGGTTCTTACCCCTTTCTGTCTCCAAGCATCCCTGATATATCCCTAGAACTCAAAAGAGAAGCAGTCCCGGCTGGTAAGAAAGAGCTACTTCAGCACTGTTTGGACAAAAACTAGATACCACCAAAATGTCAATATGAGATTAAATAATATATGGAATATCCATATTATAAAATGTTATTCAATGGTCAGAAAGAAAAAAAGGCTGTTGATATAAACATGTGTCTATTTATATAGATGTTAACCAAAACAAACAATTTAGAGATATGTGTATATGAACTCCTATTTCTGTGGGGAAAAACACCCTCTCCACTGTGTGTGTCTGTGTGTATCTCAACAACAGTAAAAGTCTGCAAGTATACACCAACCAAAAAAATTGTAGCTACCTGTGTGGAGCAAACTAGAGAAAGTGGGGGGGGGGGGTAGATTTTCACATTCTACTCTACATACCCGAATTCAATCTGAATGTTTTACAAGGGTGTTGTACTACCCCATTAACAGGATCAAATAAGAGAAACATTGAACAGAAAGCTTGGGCTTCAAATCCCCAGGAAGTTATGTGATCCTGGGAAATCACCTTCAGTCTTCTGAATCTCAGTTTCCTTATCTGAAAACAAGAATAAACACCCCCAAAACTGCAGCTGACAGTTAACTAAAACCAGAAAGACAAATGGCTGGTTCTCTGTGTTACCCGTCCACAGTCCAGGCAGAGACGACTGTTTCCTACACTGTGCTCCAAACCACTCCATTCACACCTGCAGCGTAACACCTCGCACACGCCTGCAATTATTTCCACTGCACCCCCTTGCCTCCACCTCCGCAAGACCGTAACTCCTCAAAAGCACCTCTAATTCCCAGTTCTAATTCAATGAACGCTTAAAATGCTAAAATTTCAATTTCTCCCTCCTTGGAATGCCTACATTCCCTCGTTCTTCATTCATCAATTATTTATCGAGCATTTACCATATTCTAATCTCTTTTCTAGGTGACTGAGATCAAGGGTGAACCACGCAGGCCCAGTCCTTTCGTAGAGATTACATTCTGGTGGAGGAAACAAAGAACAAGTAAATAGGCAAAAGGAATAAAATACTTGCAAGTTGTGACAAGTCCTCCCAGGAAACAAAGGACTGAGAAAGAACAGCACAAGGAGGGATCCTTTAGGAGCTGCCCCAAGGACCCTCACTGCTGGAGGAGATATTTGAGCAGAGACTTGACATTTTGAAGTAGGAAACCAACCCAAGATCTGGGAGAAAAGCACTCCAAGATGAGAAAAAGCATGGCCTTGAAGATGGGGACGGGCTTGATGAGTGTGAGAAACTGCAAGGAAACCGGTACTGGCTGCAAGAGTGAGAACGAGGGATAAATGGCAGAAGATCAAGGCCAGTGGCAGGCAGGTGACTGGCTGTGTAAGACCCGTGTAAGAACAGGCCATGCATTGCTCTAAACGCAACGGAATGCCATCATCAGGCTTTAGGCTCAGGGCAGATGTGCTTCTAATTTTAAGATCGTTTCCGCTGCTGGGAGGAGAACCGAATGGCCCAGGGGCCAGGAACGATGGACCCTCCTGCACTCACCAGGTCCGGCCGGTAGTACCTGTGCACCGCTTCGGCCCCGGCGCACATGGTCAGGAGGCTGGCAGCGAACATTTTCAGGTAGGTGGCCCAGGACACGCCCGCGGGCATGGTTGGGGGCTGCACGGGGAGGAAAGGCGGGCAGTGTTAGATGGCTCCCAGATCAGGACGAAAGCGTGCCGGGGAACAGGCCACACAGCAGCGGTGGAACGGGGTCAGGACCCCGGGTTGTCTCCCACCCCGCGCCGCGTGGGCTCATTCAGGACGCCAGGCGCCAAGAGGCCCGACGCCCCTTCCACGCCCGCGAGCAGCCTTCAGCCTTCACTGGGCTTTTAGTGCGGGGGCTGGACCTGCGCAACTTAAAGGCCGCTCCTGCGCAGCAACCGGAAGGCCGACACCCAGTGGCTTCCCCGCGCCTCTTCAAACTCTAGCAGGAGAGAAACTGCACAGTGCACTCCCGACTGGCCCTAAAGGCGCGCCCCGAGAGACCGTACTGCAGAATGCACTGGCGTCCGGCCGCGGGTCAGAGGGTGAGCGGAAGTGCGCGCCGGGGTCGCAGCGGACAGCCAGCGGGCGGAACCGAAAGTACAGGGCCTGCGGGCCCCGCCGGACCAGAAAGCCGGGCAGTGCGGCGGCAGCGCTGGCACGTGACCCGGGCCGACTTCGGACTTGCGGCCGGAGCCCTTGTCTATTTCTGTTTCTTTCTTCTTCCCCCCGCCTCCCCCAATTCCTAGTGCCTTCCCAGCCCCAGGCACTTGTTGCGCTCTTTACTCTCCCTATGGGCGGACTTCCATGGCAGATATCGAATCTCGGGCTCGCAGCTGGCAGGATTCTTGCCTCGGGTGGTCCTTCACACGCCCACGGAAATTGCTTGCGTTTACCACCTTTTAGCAGCGGGTGGAGACTGGCGCTCCGACCGGTGCTTAGATGAGGTCAGCCTCCGGAGAGTGCAGTTAAAGCGCTCTCCGTCCTCGTGCGGGGCGTCCTTTGAGATGTGAAACAGGCACACGCACACTGCTGTTCCCCACTGGAATAAAAGAAAACTGAAGTCGACGTTGTTTAATCTATGCGTATGTAGATTGTGCTATGACTATGGATTGATTTTTGTTGAGAAAAAGTTAACTCAGGACTAAATTCTGAAGGGTTATGTTTGTATGTATAACATGAATCATGATACACTCACCTTTTAAACACTTTCATGGAGGTATATTTGACATAAATGACATATTTAAAATATACAAATTGATAAAGTTTGACATGTGTACACCTGTGTCACCATTACTACAAGCAAAATAATTAACATATCCGTCATACCCAAAGTTTCTCTGTGCCTCTTTCTAATTGCTCCCATATTGTCTCCTCTGGGTCTGCTTTCTGTCACAATAGATAAATTTGCATTTTCTAGAACGTTATGTAAATGGAATCATACCATACAGTATGTACCATCTTGGTCTGGCTTATTTCATGCAGCACAATTATTCTGAGATTCATTCCCTTGGTTGGTTGCAGGTATCAGTCCTTCACTTCTTTTTATTGCTGTGTATAATTATAACACAACTGGTGTATCCATTCACCTTTGGTGGGCATTTTGGTTGTTTCTAGTTTGGGACTTACAGGAATAATGCTGTTATGGACAGTAAAGTATACCAAAAAGACTCCCATACAAGCCTGTGAACACATGCTTCCATTTCTATTGAATCCTTTCGTAGGAGTAGAATGGCTGCAGCATATAGTAGACAGGTGTATATTTAACTTTTTAAGAAATTGCCAAGCTGTTTTCCAACATGGGTATATACAGTTTCACATTCCCACCAGCAGTTTTGAGACTTCCATTTCCTTTCCATCCTCTTCCAACACGTGGTCCGGTTAGTCTTTTTAATTGTAGGCACTCTAACAGGTTAGTAATGGTGTCTCACGACTAATGATGTTGGGAATCCTGTTATATGCTTGTATTTTCTTTGGTGAAGTATCTATTCAGATATTTCATCCGTCTTTATTGTTCTTTTAAACTATTTTAGGCATCTTGATATATTATGGATAAGTCTTTTATCAGATAGATTTGATCTGCAAATATTTTCTCCCAGTATATAGCTTGTCTTTACTTTTTCTTAATAATCTTTTGAAGAGCAGAAGCTTCTACTTTTAATAAAGTCCAGTTTTCAATTTCCTCTTTTATGGATCATGCTCTTGGTGTGCACCAGGTCACACCCCCATGAAACTGGCCCTGCCTGCCAGTGTCAGAGATGATTTTCCATCCAACACCCTAGCTTTCTACTTTTTGAGCTCACCACAAAGAAACCTTCATTTCTACTTAATTTCTGCAATACTCTCCCCTAACCATGCATTTAAAAATACATGAACACCACATTAATTCATGTTATGTTAGTTAACATGGGTTTCATGTTAGAAAGGAGCTCTGAGGTAAACTAATTTATATAGACACCTCAGAAAATTACAAGTAACTTCTAATTTGGGATCTTGGTTTGCTGTATCTTACCTTCCTGTATCTGAGAAGTGAAAGCTACATCAGATTTCAAACATATATCAAATTCTTGGCATATCTGTTGGAAATGGCAGATGTTGATTAAATTCCATATTAAAGGTCGGAGGCTATTTTCAAAAAACAATGCAGAAAATAAGTTAACTTATATTAGGATAATTACACTCTTTCTAAGAATATTTTTATTTTTTTAAGGTTTTATTTATTTGACAGAGAGTGAGCAAGAGAGAGAGCACAAGCCGGGGGAGAGGCAGAGGGAGAGGGAGAAAGAGACTCCCCGCTGAGCAGGGAGCCTGATGCAGGGCCCAGGGATCATGACCTGAGCTGAAGGCAGACACTTAGCTGACTGAGCCACCCAGGTGCCCCTTTATTTTTTTAAAGATTTTATTTTTAAGTAATCTCTATACCTGACATGGGGCTCGAACTCACAACCTCGAGATCAGAGCTCCATGCTCCACCAACAGAGCCAGCCAGGCACCCCAAGATTATTTTTAAACTATACATTCTTATAAACGAAGGAAGTATGTACTTATTTTTTTTAAATTCTTGAGATAGAATACATAACAAGAAATTTCAGAACATCTTTTTTTAAAATTTTTATTTAAATTCAATTTAATTAACATATGGTGTATTATTACTTTCAGAGGTAGAATTTAGTGATTTATCAATTGCATATAACACCCAGTGCTCATTACATCAAATGCACTCCTTAATGCCCATCTCCCAGTTACCCCATCCCACCACCAACCTCCCCTCCAACAACCCACAGTTTGTTTCCTATGATTAAGAGTCTCTTATGGTTTGTCTCAGGAGACTATCTTTAAGGCAAGATGAGTACTGCAAAATATTGGCTTAGCACAGCTAAAAAATGGTTTAGGTTCCTTAAAAAGATGTTAAATGACAAACTAGTAAGACTCGATTCCATCATAGAAAAAAATTGTCTTTTCTATCTTTTGAGTTTTCTGCCATGCACCCCAAATCACATTTTATGCAGTGCCCAACTCCTATTCATATTGTAGTCTATCAGTAATGTGTCCTATGTCTGTGTATCGTGTCTCTCTTCTTAGAAGGACATCAGTCATCACATTTAGGGCCCACCTTAATCCACTATGACTTCATCTTGACTTGATTACATCTGCTATGACCCTATTTTCAAATAAGACCACATTCACAGATACCAAGTGGACATTAATGGGGAGACACTATTCAACTCAGCACAAGCCCTTATCACCTACTCAAAAACTTAAAAAATACCTAAGTAAAAGTCTAAATATTAACTGCAAAAAAAATGTTCAAAGGCTCATAAATTTTAAGAATAAAGGAAGTCAGGGCATCTGGGTGGCTCAGTTGGTTGAACATCTGGCTCTTGATTTCGGCTCAGGTCATGATATCAGGGACCTGGGAGCGAGCCCAGCACTGGGCTCTGCACTCAGTGGGGAGTCTGCTTAAGGATTCTCTCCCTCTGTCCCTCCCCCTGCTTGCTCGCTGTCTAAAATAAGTATTTTTTAAAAGATTAAGACAACTCTTCTGAAACCTAGAAAATCTTGTATCCTCCCCTAAAATGAATGTTCGTTAAAGCCCCCTGACACACAGATTTTTTTTCTAAATCATTTGCTTGAAACATGTAGCTATTCCCCGCAGGTGACACCACAAACTCCCCCACCCATTCTACAAAATATAGCTTAAGTATTAAAGACCTGTAATAAAGGGCTGAGTGGATACAGAGAGTGTGTGAACCACAGGTCTCCTTCCTCATTTGCTCCCTCTCACTTGGGAGAATAAGCCCTATTATAATGACTTTTCAAACTTTTTTTGATTGTGATTCACAGTAAGAAATACTTTTCTAGGATCGTGATCCTATCTGTACACATGTACCTATGTATGTGTAAAACAATACTTACCTTTATCATATATGAACACTTTGACACTTTTTATTCTGTTGTATTTTTTTTTTTTTTAAGATTTTATTTGACAGAGAGAGACACAGTGAGAGAGGGAACACAAGCAGGGGGAGTGGGAGAGGGAGAAGCAGGCTTCCCGCCGAGCAGGGAGCCCGATGTGGGGCTCGATCCCAGGACCCTGGGATCATGACCTGAGCCGAAGGCAGATGCTTAACGACTGAGCCACCCAGGCACCCCCTGTTGTATTTCTTCTTAATGCTTAATTTCAGGACCCAGGCGCCTGGGTGGCTCAGTCGGTTAAGCGACAGCCTTCGGCTCAGGTCGTGATCCTGGAGTCCCAGCATCAAGTCCCGCATCGGGCTGCCTGTTCAGGGGGGAGTCTGCTTCTCCCTCTGACCCGACCCTCCCCTCTCATGCTCTCTCTCACTCTCTCTCTCTCTCTCAAATAAATAAATAAAGTCTTTTTTTTTTTTAAAGATTTTATTTATTTATTTGAGAGAGAGAGAATGAGAGAGAGAGCACATGAGAGGGGGGAGGGTCAGAGGGAGGAGCAGACTCCCTGCAGAGCAGGGAGCCGGATGTGGGACTCGATCCCGGGACTCCAGGATCATGACCCGAGCCGAAGGCAGTCGCTCAACCAACTGAGCCACCCAGGCGCCCAATAAATAAAGTCTTTAAAAAAAATTTCAGGACCCACTTATGGGTGAAAATCTGCAGTTTGAAAAACCCCACCCAGTAGTAAGCCTCGTTGAAAATAAGATGCAACTGACTGACAGAACATTAGCTAAGAAGGAAGCAAGCTTACTGGGTTCTTAAAAGGGAGAGGAGGCATTGGGAGGAAGAGGGAAAGAAGGTGCAATGACTTGCCCTCCTTTTGTTGTTGTCCTATCATACAATAGGTCTCTTTGAAGTAGAGACATATCTGGCAAAGACAGAAGGACATTCCTCTTAGGCTTCCCCCAAGCTCTGATAGGCAAGGCTCACAAACAGAACAAGTTTGTCTTCCAGATTAAGCTTCAGAGGGTGAGGAAGGTACTGATGGGATTGGAGCCTCTTTGCTGCAATTGCTTCACCGTTTCCAGGTTTGATGTCCTGCTCCGCAGCACCTCTTCCAGTAAACTCTTCCTTTCTCAAGGCAGAAGTGAGCAGAGGCCCCCAGTTTGCTCAGGTAATGAATGGAGCTGGCAGGCCCAGCATGCATAGCACCCCACAGTAACTCCATGTGAGTGAAAACATCCTGAGAAAAGTTTGCAGCTCTTTACACTTTTTTAGTCACCAGAATTCTCCCTCTGAAATAACCAAGGTAAGTCACCTGCTTTAAAACTTTTCTGGATTGGGGGCACCTGGGTGGCTCAGTTGGTTGAGCATCTGACTCTTGATTTCTGCTCGGGTCATGATCTCAGGGTCCTGAGATGGAGCTCCAAGTCAGGCTCCACAGTGGGAGTCTGCTTGAGAGTCTCTCACTCTCCTCCCTCTGCCCCTCCCCCCACTCATGCTCGCTCTCTGAAATAAATAAAAAATAAATAAATAAAATCTTAAAAAAAAAAAACTTTTCTGGACTGTGGTCCTGAGTGGTTAGAAAAACCAGAGAGAGACAGAGAGCAAAATAATGGGCTGTTGTTCATTCATTCATTCAACAAATATTCACTGGACACCCACCATGAGTCAGGTTCTGAGTAGTACCTACTAATGGACAGAGCATCCATAAAAGTTCTGAAAAGTTTAAAAATATTTAAAGTTTCATTTGAGCAATGGATATAAGACATATTAATCATTCTGTATTTACTCATGAAAGCCCTTTCCTGAATCCCAGAATGAAGAAGACACATGAAGCACAGGGCCATACTCATTCCCAGTCCATGTTACATTAGTGAGAAATAAACCTTGGTTGCTGTAAACCACTGAGACCGAAAGAGCCCTTCAACTACCTCCATTTTGACCACAGTCTATTTTCTAATTGACTAAAATTTTCTTTCCAGTTTATCTCTTAACTCAGCTAAAGACTCTGGGTAATGGATCCCATGCTGGGAACTGAAAGTACCCCTCAAGCAATAGGGACTACCCTGATGCCAGCAAGACCTTGCATGATTGATGTAAGGACAATGATCAACCTGACCTTTACTGCCCACCTGCACCTACCCACAGACCTTTGTTCCACATTTCCCCTATTTAAACCTTGAAGTATTTTCAGCGCTTTGGAGACAGTCTTTGAGACTTAGTCTACTGTATTCCCGGTGTTGACCTCGCTGAAATAAATTCTTGTTTCACCACCATTCCTCTCTCTGCCTTTGGATTTTGTCAGCGGTATGTGACCAAATCTGGTCCCTTTGGGACTCCCGGAGCCAGGTGCTCTTCCACCTAGCGCCCCAGTAACAAGATTTTGGAGTCATTTGTTACCACAGCCTAACTGGGGAAAACTATCTATTTATTAATTTATCTTTGAAGATTTATTTGTGAGAGAGAGAGCACAAGCAGGGGGGAGGAGCAGAGGGAGAGGCAGACTCCCCTGACCTGAACCATGACCTGAACCAAAGGCAGACACTTAACTGACTGAGCCACCCAGGCGCCCCTCCATTAAGAGTTATTTAATGAAGTCCTTGTGACAACTTGAAACACCAGTGACAACTTGAAAACTAATGAAACAACAAAAAAAAAACCAGCTATAAGAGCCACTGAAAAATAAAGCAGAGCAGCTAGTCTGTAAGGTAATAAGGGAGACATGGTGCTTAAATGGCATCTATCATACACTTGAAACGTTAATATTTTTACATAAACTAAAGCAGACAGTGGTTCATGTAACGCTTTACATTTTACAAAGCAGTTTCAGTCACCCTCATTTTACAGATGAGGATACTGAGGCCCAAGATAACACAGTGACCTCAACTTCCAGGTTTTCTGACTCCAAAGTCTGTTATTTGCCCAAAATCACACTTGATAATTGATACCTGATAATCAACGCAAAACACTGTTCTTAATCGGGATAAAATTGAGGTGGACTGGCCTGGAAAATCCTGATAAGCGTAACCGTCCCACCCACACAGCGCCCCCAAGAGACTTCACCTTCTCAGCTTCCGATCCGCCCACTACCGAAGAGTCGTGGCGGACAAAAGCCTACGTCATCAGAGCGCGCCTCCATCCACCCTTTTTGTCCTCCACCCTTCCCGAAAGGCCAAGCAGCGAGCAGGAGAACCAACGAGAGGGAAGCGAACATGATTGGGCTGCCTGCATCACGTGACGACCACAGGGCGTGGGATTTGGCTTCGAGCTGACAGAAGCGCCCCACGAAGGGGGGGGGTCGGGGCTGGGGGGGCGGTGACTAGAAGGTCGGGGGAGGAGCTTGAGCGCTAGCCGCTGTCCCAGTTCTGCCGGCAATCGTGTCCAGTCTCTGGTTATTGTCGTACAGCCGTTGGTACGTCGCGCTACTACGGAGACCAGTCATTCGCTTGCCCGGCAGGCGCAGCCGCCAGGAAGAGCGGCAGCGGGGAATGGAAGCGGAAAACGCGGGCAGGTAAGACCGGGGCGGAGCGCCGCCCCTCCCCCCGCGCCCCTCGCGGCGGGGCTAGCCGGCGGGCGCGCGCACGCACGCAGGGGTCTTTAAATGCCGCGGCCCGAGTACAAAGGCCGGGGCCGCGCGTGCGCGCCGTCGGCCGGGTCGGGCCAGTGCTCACCCGGGTAGCTCGGAAGCCGCGCCTCCAGCGCCTGGGCGCTTCTTCCGGCCTTCCCGTCATCCAGCCGGCTTTAAAGTGCGTTAGTAAGCAGCCAGCAGTCTGCAGTTAACGTTTCTTTCCAGTTGCCGTTCTTGGCTGCATTTCCCTCCACCCTCCCTTATTATGCGAAGAGCTGTAAAGATGGAGTATCACACGTATCACTCCTGGAGTTTTTATTTTAGAGTTAGAAGATTTATTGTGGCTTCTTCCTCCCATAGGTTTACTAAAAGCAGCGTGAGGGGCCGCAAGGTAGAGAACACTGCCATACTGGAGCTCTTGAATTCTGGACTGTGACTAATAACTCCCAAGAAGTCATCAGTGCTTTCTGGTGATCTTAGGACGGACTTAAGAATCTACTTTGAATATGAGCTTTGGGGAGAGTTAGATACGTGGAGAGAACATGTGGCAAGAGCAGAGATTTCGCGATTTGAACTCCTGGCAGAAAACTAAATGAAAAAAACTAGGTTCTTTAAAAAGAAAAAAGTGATGACTTACATTGGAATAAAATTCTTTTTGACCTAGTGAAGAATTTTCCTGACTCTCCGTGGCTAATGGGTTTTGAACTTAGGCAAGACACTTGGCTTCTCTGGGTCTGTTCGTTCCTGTAAAATAGGGCATCTCTGGAATCCGATTCTGACATGCTGTGAATCTGTGTTATGTAGAAGGGATTAGATCACCAAAATAATCTTTAGAGTTTAGGAAAGGTATATGTAATAAAGTGTGGGCTTTATCCTGCCTTTGCTGGTCAAATCCATACAAAGTACTGCACTTCCTTCCCAGAAGAACTTGTGGAACTTGCTCCTACCTCTGTGATCTTACTTCAGATCAAAATTGAAACCTGGGTGAAAACTACCATCAAATGAATTACACATTAGAAGACCTTGCTCAGTGTCTCACAGCAAAGTCATAGGTCTCTGGTACAAAGTTTACCCCAAAATTGACTTATATTCTGTTTTAACTTCATCCACAGGGTTATAGACCATTTTTAATTTTGACTCACAAAGTTTTAACCTCAGGAAATAGAATTTTGTGTTAGTAGTGTAAGGGCTTTATCCTTGGGGATTCTGAAATGACTGAGGCCGCCGATAATCCTGAGAAATTGGGTTTCTGTCAGTCTTGACTTATGCTAATCAAGGAGTAGAATGGAATGCTGAGTATAATGAATTTACTTTCTATTTTGGAGAGTAATTTCAAAAAATTCTAAGACAAAAGTTCCATTAATATGGACTCTTTAAAAAAAAAAAAAAAAAGATAATTGTGGTATGGTAACAAATATTTAAAGGCTAACCAGAAAGGAAAAGGGGAAGAAGAGGATACTATGTTTCTAATGATCTCCAGCATGAGAAGGACATTTACCAAAAATGGAAAGTAGGATGTCAAATCAAAAATGACTGAAAAGTGTGATACTGACCACTGAAAATACACACTGAAAAGAGTAACCCTCAAATGAAATCATTCTTTCTAGAAATGTTAAAGAGATCAGTAACTTTTTTAGTTAGGTATTGACAACAAGGGCAAGAAAGGTCTGGGTTTTCTGCCTAGTCCACGGGCATATTAGTAGATAACAGAAAACAAACACTTGGTTCTGATTTTGATTTTTTTTATCTCAAAGATAAAAATGTAGACTGGAAATGGCAGAATGAATGTCTTTTTTTTTTTAAGATTTTATTTATTTATTTATTTGACAGACAGCGAGAGAGGGAACACAAGCATGGGGAGTGGGAGAGGGAGAAGCAGGCTTTCCGATGAGAGCAGGGAGCCCGATGCGGGGCTTGATTCCAGGACCCTGGGATCATGACCTGAGCTGAAGGCAGACGCTTAACGACTGAGCCACCCAGGAGCCCCAGATGAATGTCTTTAAGAGACAAGATAAATGGGCATTTAAGAGAACTTTCAGTGCTCTAAGAGAAATCATATTTCCTGGCCTGGATAAGTTATATTTCAAATGAGAGGCTAGATTTCAGCCAGTCTTTAAGACTTGTAGAAAACAGGAGAGGGGCCCGAAGCCTGAAAATAAACACATGGGTTCCTATTTCTTCCAAAGGTGGAGTCTGTCCTCTAATTTATTGACTTTGATCCTAAACAAAATTTTTACTTCTCAGTGGTTATTGAGCATATTTAAAAGGAACCAGTGACCACTAGGCTACAGAATACTTTCAGAAAAAAGTAGGATATAGCAAGCTAGGTTCATTCCCTTTTGGATAATGATACTGGACTAGACAGCATCAGGAGGGTGATGACAGGAGGTACCCAAAAGTATGTAATCATCTCTCTCTGTCTTTATTATAGCAAAATTACTGTGTACCAGGCAGTTGTAAGTGTTAACTAATTTAATCCTCATAACCAATGAATTAGGTACAACTGTTGCCATTTTACAGATGTGGAAACTGGGACAAAGAGGTTAAGGAACTTGAGCTAGTAAATGGCAGACCTGAAATTTGAACCCAGGCAATGTGGCTCGAAGTCTGCTTCCCTAACAACTGTGCCATGTACCACTTCTCTGTGGGCAAGATGAAGATGGACTGATGCAGTCCAATTAGATGAACTCAAAACTGGTTTACTGCTGAAAGAATCAAGGGGAGGCTGAAGAGAGGTCTAATGTGTCATGTAGTGCTACCCCAACTTGTTCTTTTCAACAATTTAACAACTTCAAGGTGCTGATAAAAACTTGTGAACGACCCAACTCTGGGAGGAGTTTATGGAATTGATAGTTTGAGTCAATCCAAATCAATCCTAATGGCTGGAATGGTGAATCATCTTTTACCAAAGGAGCCACAATTCTGTGCTTGGGTGCAGAAAAATCAGTGATACAAGGGAGAGGTGATAAAAGGGCAGTTTTCATTGATGATAAACTCCATATGAATCAACAGTATAATGTGGGTGCCAGTAAAGCTAATGTCATGGATTCTGCAGTATGACTCCAGAATGAGGAAGGTGATAGCCCTGCTCAGTTTCAGGTTATGATGAGGCTATATCTGGAGTATTTTTATTTTGTTTGATTCCGAGCACCAAAAAATGAGAAAATCGTGAGGAAATTTGAAATGATACTATGTGAAGAATAGTTGGCTGAATTGAGGGTCTGGCTTATTCTAAATCTTTGTGTTTATAGATTCTAATAGATTATGTACAGCAAGTACCCAGTAATGCATGGTAAATACACACACTTCCGCTTTGCAATATTTTTTTGGTAGTGGTGGTGGTGGGCAGGTGGGCAGCAAAGCAAGGTTTATTGAGTGATGGCAAAGTGATAGTACAAAGCTCCCAAGGAGGGAGGGGACCTGAGAGGGTTGCCATTAGAATTTCTAAGTCTAGCAGTTTTTATGGCTTGTTGGAGGGCTGTTTTAATCAGATTAACCCTCCTTGGCCTGTCACCCAGTCAGATTTTTGTCATCTACCTATAACGTGGGAAAGAAAGGGTGGAGGTCTCCTTCCTGGGTGGTGTAAAATCCCTTTAAGGGTGGTTTCCTCTTAGGGCGGGGGTTGTCCCTTCCTGCCTGCCTGCCTCCCAACTATTCTTCTTCACTCTCCCCTCTGAAGAGGTAACCCTAACTGCTGTTAGGGAAGAAGGGTGATGACCGATTGTAGCTACTTCCTGCTGGTCAGGGGCATTGGATGGGACAGCAGTCAGGGTTCCTCTCATCCTGATCTATTAGGGGGTCCCCTGTAGATGTCTGGTTTGACCTCCATGTGAGGCTCCATCTGAACCACCATTTGGAGTTTGATGACCTTTGTTCTGGAAGATAAAAAGCAGGTTAGGGCATTTAGGAGGCAAAGCCCAAAGCACAGTGCAAGACCAAGTACAGCCAGGGGTCCGGCGAGAGATAGAGGCTGTTTTAGTGAACTCCCCATATACTGTGAGGAGAGGGCAGGCGAAGGGAATGCAATAAGGATTATGATTTTGATGGGATATAAGGAAAGTAACATTTAAAAAGACTTATCTGTGTCTGGTCACTTCAAGACTAGTTTGAGGTCTTCTCTGGGTTCACAGAGGGATTTCATTTCCTTGTTGTTAAGCCCCGTTGGGGACCAGGGTTTGACTTTGGAATGGTAGATCCAGGCTTCAAATTTAGAGGGGGCATGCTTTTTGTCCATATCCTGGTATCCACAAGCAACAGTGGCCTGTTATGCCCAAAAAACCTTCCCGACAAGGGAAAGTTCTGGGGTCCTTAAGTTGTATGGGAACGGGCACTGCTGTTACGGCCCGAAGCATTTCAGCCTGAGTTGCCCAGACCTAGGAATTAATATCAGCCTCTATTTAGGGGAGGCAATTGCTAGTTCGCCCAGGGGCTGTCAGTATGAGAGTTAATAGCTCTACCTAAGAGAAGTGTGGGGCTCTGAGGCATTAAGAGTGAAAGGATATTAGGTCTCCCCAGGTGCATCCCAGAAGGTGAGAAAAAAATTTGGCTTATGGGTTGCCCGGTGAAATGGGCAACACTGCTGTTGAACAGTCGGCCTGGGGCGGAGACTAGAACAGAACAGGTGGCTCCAGGATCAAGAAGGAAATCCACGGTTTTCCTTCTGTTTCCAAAATTACCTGAGGCTCTGGGTTCCCTATAGTGAGCTGTTTTGGAGGAGCCACCATGTAGAGCCCCAGGCCCCATCATCCCAATCAGGGGCGCTGGCCACCTGAGCCCTCGCAGATTGAGGTCCCCGAGGGCATTCAGATTCCGGTGTCCCCCTCCACAAGTGGGTTCCACGGCAGAGGTTTTTGCCTTGGGGGCATTCTCACTTCCAGTGTCCCGGGTGGCCACAGAGATGGCATTCTCTTTAGTTTCTGTTCCTCACTCTCCTCTTGGTCCCAACTGTAAAAGACCCACTGTTAGAGCTCTTCTAGGGTCCCCTTGGGGCCAACAGCCAGCTTTTGCAGTTTTTTCCCAAATATCTGGGCTTTAAGAATGATCTCGGCCTCGGGGGGTACCCGGGGGAGATAGCTGTGTATTTAATGAGAGCCTCTCTCAATCCAAGAAAACTGTTGGGTTTTCTTCCTGAGTTTGGGTTGATAGTTAATTTACCAACAGACCCAGATATCCTTTACCAGAGACTTTGAAAGCTATCTTAACAATTGCCCGTGACAACTTTGAGACAGACAAGATTAACCACCATTTTTTTTACCAACAGATCCAAATATCCTTTAAAAGCACAAACGTATGTCTGGTAGGGGAGCCTGGGTGCCTCAGTTGGTTAAGCGACTGCCTTCGGCTCAGGTCATGGTCCTGGAGTCCCAGGATCGAGTCCCGCATCGGGCTCCCTGCTCGGCAGGGAGTCTGCTTCCCCCTCTGACGCTCCCCCCCCGCCCCATGCTCTCTCTGTCTCTCTCATTCTCTCTCAAAATAAATAAAATCTTTAAAAAAAAACCAAAAACTTATGTCTGGTAATTGATGCTTTAGCACTTTATCCTGTTTGGAAAAGGCCTAGATATAACCCCATTTATCATCCAAGGAAAACTTTCTTAACAATTACCATAACTTTTGAGAACCACCATTTCAATGTGAGCTTATTTCACTTTCGGCAGACCTAGATAGAATTATTCCAGGTTCTAAACCTCATCAACTTGGACACATGAGCAGATGCCATGTTTTTTCTACTAAGTGGAAATATGCAGTCCATGTCAGGCCGGAGAAGACAGGGAATTTCCCTGAAACAAAGGGAGTTTTGGCAGCTGCTCAGGAATATTCCTTAAAGTCTCTGTCCTGAGGTAGACTAACCACAGTTGGCTCCAATTATGGCCATTAACCTGGGAAACGTGTGAGGGAGAAGCCCCCATGTACTGCTCAATCCCTCTAGGATGCAGGCTTGGAAGTGTCAGCGATACGAGTTTCCAAGGGGAGTTAGGATCCTAATTATGGTCTTGAAAGAATCACAATTGGGATCTTGAGGTATAGCCTGGGCTTCAGTTTCCAACTGGAGCCACCCATGGGCTCACCCATCCATACCTTGATCCCCATATCCTTCAGCAGTGGCCAGAACCCCACATTTTTCTGATTCAAAGGGGGTCTGATTTAACAGAAGCATTACATCCAAGTTTGGAAAACTTTGAGGTCCCCCTTCATCTCAGGTCTTGTAGTGGCACCTTCCCTTGGTCCCCCTTCGAGCACTACCTCTTCTTGCAGAGGGTAAAGCCCTCAAGCACCAGCAGGGGTTCCAGGATAGGGCGGGACAGGTAAGGGGACCTGATCTTACCTTAGGAAGGATGGAGCCAGGGGTGAGATTCCCCTGCAGACTCCCATTTGCCTATCTACTTTTGATGTGGATGTGGTATTCCTTTGTTCCATTTCCACCCCCCCTTTCGCCCCCCCCCCCCCCCCCGCAACTGGAGTGGTAGGGGAGGTCCGGAAGAAAGCCAAGAGGCTGGGATCAATCCTACATGACTGAGATCAGAACAAAAGAAAATGAGCTTCCTTTTTCCCAGTTAAAACCAGGAAGATGAAGTCCCTCAGGTGGCCATTTCTCGTCCTCCAACTTGTATTGTGTCCATGCCCTAGAACAAAAGAAAATGAGTTGCCTTTGTCCAGTTAAAACCAGGAAGGCATCCAAGTAAACGATACTGTGTGATTTACAGGTCTGATACTCTTCCTATAGCCTGTAATGCCAGGAAGGGACTCTAAAGGAATAAGGGCCTGGTCAGGGAATTACCCATCTACAAGAAGAGAAGAAAAGGCGTCCCTTACTTCAATTTCTTACAGTTGATCAGGGAGACATGGGAAGAGAGGAAAAAGCATCCCCCACCTCGGTTCCTTCTCATCTTCTCCTGATGTGTGGCCCTAGGTACTCATGCGACTGACAGCCAGAGCGCCCCTGTTCTCTCTGCGAGAGTAGTCGTGCTTACCCAGGCTTGGTCCTACCTCCAGAGAAAACCCTGGTTTTCCTACCCTTAAGACTCCCTTAGAAGTCAATGGATACACTAGACTTCTTTTAGTAGAGTTGTTCTGTCTGGCATAGCCACATGGAGGGACAAGATGGGGCAGCCAGGGAGAGGAAATCCACCTGGAATAACCCCTGTGGAGCTGAAAAGTTGAGAGATCCCTTAGATCTTAGTTCTTTTGCCCTGCTTGGCCATTCCTTCACATAGATGGTATAGCCAGTTCAAGGGGTGTCCTAGTAATGCCCAGGATAGGAGTCAAACAGGAGACTGTTCCTTACCATAACAGGGAACTGTGAGTGAGATCCCTTGGAGGCTACCCGAACCACTCACAAGAGAATGTCTGGGGGACCATCCTGGGCTTTCCCGCTAGTTCTCTTAGGGGAGGAATCAGCCAAGAAAAGTGTAGTAGAGGAGTTCCGCTCTGGATGCCGGGATGGGCAGGGAAGGAACCAGGTCCCTCCAAGAGCCTTCGTGTGTTCAAAGGGTAACCTTGGTCAGGCCCTTCAATTGCTGCTAGGTTTTCCCTAGGTCCCTCACATCTGGTGATCTGCCCCGAAAGGAGTTCTGAGTCCTTACCAAATCAACATTCCCAACTTCCGTTGGAGGATCAGTGGGAAAGGAGACCAGAGTGCCTGTCACTTGAGAATGGCAGCTGCTCTAATGGCTCTCACATGGTTCACAGGTGCTCACTGTTTCAGCAAACAAAATGGGGAGAAAGAGAGAGGCGGGGGAGAGAGACTTGCCCACTACTCACAGTTAGTTGTCGGATGGATATCCCGAATGAGCCCCCAAAAATGTTCCTGGGTTTTTTCTCCATCATTGTCCTCGTTTCTTGGTTACGCCACTTCCAAGAATGAAGAGGTAGACCAGACAGAGTGGTGGGCAGCAAAGCAAGGTTTATTGAGCGATAGCAAAGTGATAGGACAAAGTTCCCAAAGAGGGAGGGGAGGGGACCCGAGAGGGTTGCCCTCTGCTTTGCAATATTAAATGTGGTCTTTAAATAGTTATGATGGTATTTGGTCATAGTTTATATAACTAGTTCCCTTTAGTTGAGCACTTAGATTATTTAGCATTGATTTTTTTTTGTAATTATTCAGTGTTGTGTATGATTGTTTAAATGAAAATAATAAAATACTGCTATAGAATGCCATTTCAGAATTCATATGTTGAAAACTAACCCCCCACTGTGGTGATATTTGGAGGTAGGGCCTTTGGGAGGTGATTACGTCTTGAGGGTGGAGCCCTCATGAATGGGATTAGTGCCCTTGTAAAAGAGGTCCCAGAGAGATTCTTCTCACCTCTTCCATTCTGTAAGGATATAGTGAGAAGGCAACCCATATGAACCAGGAAGTGGGCCCTCAACAGACATTAAATCTGCTGGTGCCTTGAACTTGGACTTTCCAGCCGCCAAAACTGGAGTAAGAAAAAAATGTGTTTTTTTGGTTTTTTTTTTAGAGAGAGAAAAAGTAGGGGAGGGACAGAGGGAGAGGGGGAAAGAGAAAGAATTGCAAGCAGGCTCCACGCCCAGTGCAGAGCCCAATGCAGGGCTGGATCTCATGACCCTGAGATCACGACCTAAGCTGAAACCAAGAGTCGGGTGCTTAACTGACTGAGCCACAAGGTGCTCCTAAAAATTGTTTTTCGTAAGTCACCCAGTTTTTGGTATTTTGTTATAGCAGCCCAAGGAGACAAGTGTATTTAGAAAAGAGCAGTTAAATCTTTAAAATAGTGGGAAATGGGGCTCCTGGGTGGCTCAGTCAGTTAAGCATCTGCCTTCAGCTCAGGTCATGATTCCTGGGTCCTGGGATCGAATCCCACATCAGGCTCTCTGCTCAGCGGGAAGTCTGTTTCTCCCTCTCCCTCTGCTGCTCCCCCTGCTTGTGCTTGCCCTCTGTCTCTCTCTCTCTCTCTGTCAGATAAACAAAATCTTTAAAAAAAAATAGTGGAAAATAACAAAGGATTAAAGAAGTTGGAGTTCATTTTAGAGAAAATCTGGAAGTTTGAAGTACAGCAAAGCCTGAATTAACTGGACTACTCGGTGCACTGTGTGTGTGTTTTGAGAAAGACTGTTGGGAAATGCACAGTTCTTCAGGAAAATACACAATATATCAACTTCAGATGGCTATAAAAACCAGTGCTTTGAACGCTGATGGTCAAGAGAAGGGGGCTGTGAATGGAGGCTAGGAGAGAGGAGGGGGAGTGAGCTGCAGGCAAAGGAGAGGTGACACGGAGGATGTGGGGACAAATGATAGGGGAGAAAAGTGAGCAAGGGAAATAAGATCATCCCTCATGCTTAGAAATTTGATATGAAGGAGTTACAAAAAATAAAAACTCTTTGGGGTCTGTTCAGAGTCTGGACAGATTTAGTCCTGTTTTCTATACGTTGTCTGTATATGTAGAAATCATTTTCATGGTCCTGAGAGGTCCTGAGAGGATGAGTGACTTGACCAGGTGCTCTTCTGTTGCTGTCCCTCAACACAGAGAAAATGATGCTTTGTAAATTTTGCACAATTCTGAGTTCCTAAGTGGCAATCATATATAAATACAACAAATGTATTAAATATTTTCAGATTACGGTTGAACAGGTTTATGCTACTATCCAGCACCATACTATCCAGTGATACAACTATTACTGGATAACAGACAATTAAATTGTCCAGAACTCTAGTTTTCTAGCTTTGAAGTTCTTGAAGGTTTTTGTACAGATGTATTGCTTGCTCCTCCCAAGTAATAAGAATGTTGTGATGCACTCTTTCCTTTTGTTCTGTTAGGAAGCTGTTGATCAGAAGATAAGACAAAACGCTCAAAGATAGTGTATTACCTTAGAACTTACACATCATATTTTTCAAAGCTTTATTTTTCTATTTCTAATTTATTTGTTTTCTATTTCTAATTTAACTTTTTGTGAGGTACCAGGGATCATTTTTAGAAAGATTAAGGGACATATTGATATTATCGATAAGTTTCTCGATTTCTGTCAAAATTGATCCGTATCTCTAAAATCAGACCTCATATTTTTTTTCTTCCTTTTCACTTCTTCTTCAGCCAACTGATTCTAAAATTTTAATTTTCAGATTCTGAGCTTCAGAATTTAATGACCCCAAAATATGCAAAAGGAACCATGTTTTAGAAATTTATTTTTTAAAGTTCAGAATCCTTTTGAATGTAGTGTTTTCCTAAATTAAGTATTTTAAGTTTGGACTTTGTGAAGTGCTCAAAAAGGGACACATCTGAAACTCTTGAGAGTGGTAGCAAGAAACAAGGGAGAGGGTGGAAGTTTGCCCTCCCCTCCATGTGACAGACTAAGAACAGACATCGTGCATTCTTCTGGCCACTCACTTACTGTCACCATATGTCTTTACTTTTATACCTTCCAGCTGAAAGGGGCTGCTAACATCTCAGGAAACTGCTGCTGGCCACAATCAATATACAGTTCATTTTACTAGAATTTCTGAAGGGTCACTAAACAAGATCTCGTGATGTAACCTAGCAGTAGCCACCCCCTCATTAGAGTATTTATGTCATCAACATTGAACAACCAATGTTTTTACAATTTATCAAAAAGAGCTATGAATATTATTTTTTTTAAAGACTTTATTTATTCGTGAGAGCAGGAGGTGAGGGGAGAGAGAGAGGGAGGCAGAGGGAGAAGCAGGCTCCCCTCGGAGCAGGGAGCCTGTTGCGGGACTTAATCCCAGGACCCTGGGGTCACGACCTGAGCCAAAGGCAGACGCTTAACCAACTGAGCCACGCAGGCGCCCAGAGCTATGAATATTATTAAAGAAAAGTGGGGGTGGGGGGGACATTTTACTTTGTGCTGAGCATGATTTAAGTACTTCTCTTCATTTTTCACATTTGAGCTTCTAGAACTTGTCTACATATTTTCCTGATGTGCAGCCTTAGGTTACAATACTGTTTTGTGTTCTTTTTGACTTTAAAGTCTGCATTAAACATTTTTTTTGCTTTTAAAAATATCAATAAATGTTGGGGTGCCTGGGTGGCTCAGTCATTGGGCATCTGCCTTCGGCTCAGGTCGTGATCCCGGGGTCCTGGGATCGAGCCCCGCATCAGGCTCCCTGCTCAGCCGGAGGCCTGCTTCTCCCTCTCCCACTCCCCCTGCATGTGTTCCCTCTCGCTGTCTCTCTCTCTGTCAAATAAATAAATAAAATCTTTAAAAAAATAAAAAAATAAAAATAAATTAAAATATCAATAAATGTAATTTTGCTGCATAGTATTTTCTCATGTTAATGTACTGAAGTTTACTGCATTGCTGTCTATTTTTTTACATAACTGAAAACAATTTTTTTAGATAAAAAATAAAACTCTTAAGATATAGTGTAATATCTTTCTAATTCTTAACCTTTTCTTTAGCAGCTTACCCTTAAAGATAGCCTGAAGCCAAAGTTACTCTCCAGTGGTTTGTCCATTGGGGTTTGGCCCCTGTCTGTCTCTGAGCACCCAGCATCCTAGCCTAGCCGCCCACAGATAGTCTGTTACGCTGTGCCTCCCTTTGCCATTTAAGCTTATTAAGGCCATTTTATTAAGATATGTATTATATACTATAAAGTTCACCCATTTAGAGTGTACTAGTTTGCCTTTTTAATCTCTGCTTTCTGAGCTTCTACTTTTCTTTCTCTGTGACTAATAAGTGAGTAGTTCACCACAGAAAACATGACTTTTCTCTCCAAATGGTAAACGATACTTATCCATTTTATTTCCTAGTGTTTTCCTTCCCATTGTGTATTTATTGGCATCATTTGGCATCAGCTGTAGCTTGAGTTTCATAAAATATATGTTTACTTCCCTGGCTTTGTGCTGAGGGCAACAGTTTGAGATAGTGGTTTATAGTCATTAAAATTTTTTTTTGGTTTTTTTGGTAGTTGCTTTTTGTGAAAAGTTGCTTTTTGCCTGTGTCCCTTATATTGAACTGAATACTTGGAACAAAGTCTGAAAAATGTTCAAAAAAGAGGTTTAAAGTGTTTTTTTCCATAAATTCACAGATATGAACAGAATAACCATTTCTAGTCCTAATCTAGTGGCAAAAACCCAGCAACGATTTAAAAACAGATCCAATGAATAAATCATTAAGTAGGCAGATAAACCAAAAGAGAACCTTAAGTTAGATTGGAGGGAAGGCAGGAATGGGGAGATGTTGGTCGAAGAGTATAAAGATTACCAGGATCTGGGAATCTAAAGTACATCGTGGTGATTACAGCTAATAGTACTGTACTATATACTTGAAAGTTGCTAAGAGAGCAAATCTTCAATGTTCTCATTGCAAAAAAGAAATGGTAATTATTTGACAGGATGCAGATATTAGCTAAGACTGTGTTCGTAATCATTTTGCAATACATGTATCAAACCACATTATATGCCTTTACCTCGTACAAAGTTATATGTCAATTGTATATCAATAAAGCTGGGTGAGGGTTAGATTGGAGGGGATCTTTGTGACAAAAGGATTAAATCGAAGATAGAGACACAAATTGTTTTTATGGACACTTTAATCCTGTATGAGCTGCTGTGCCTTTTAAATGTCTCTGCTATAAAATTCCCATGATCTCATTTCAGGGAAAGCAGAGGCTGACTTGACAGGACTGGTAAGTTTTATTGATGACACATCTTGTCATTAAACAGTGGGAGAGTTAATTAACGTTTGGTTAGTAGGCACAAAGTAAAAATTGGGTGAATGTGTGCATGTGGAAACAGATATTCCTTCTCCCTTTGCCCCTATTATCAACTCCAAATATTACAGTCTGGTTACAAAGTGTTTGGATCCTGAAGTTTTTTTACAGCTGAATGTTTAAACTTCTAGTTGGGTAACTTTATTGTCATATTTTATATTTAATTGTTCTTTCAGCTATTCCCTTCAGCAAGCTCAAGCTTTTTATACATTCCCATTTCAACAAATGATGGCTGAAGCTCCTGATAGGGCAGTGGTGAGTGAACAGCAGATGCCAGCAGAAGTTCTGGACCCAGCTCCTGCTCAGGAACCTGTACAAGGTAGTTTTCATCCTGATAGTGTAGAAAATTAGCTATTGGATTAGCCAACTTAGGTAAAAAAGGGGTTTAATGACGAATTTTAGTTTTACTTTAGTATTAAAATTTTTAGCCACTTTTTAAGTATGTGCAAGGCACATAGGTTTGGGGGAATAAAAGAACGTGGGTCCTGTCCTCAAATATCTCCTAATCTAGTAGGAGAAAATAATAAGTAAACACATGTTATACTTCAGCACACAGCACACAGGATGCTGTGAGAGCTCATAGGGTTGACACCTAACTCAGACCGAGGCCCAGAGGCAGCTTCCCAGAGCTCTGGAAGCCAAGGATGAGGAGACTTTATCCCCAGGAAGAATGGGATGGGGAAATTCCAGACTTCGGGAACAGTGTATGCAAAAGCACAAATGTGAAGAAGCATGACTTGAAAAGTAGTGATTCTGTGTTTTGGCGTCTGGTGTATAGCCGAAAAATAGTAAATGATGAGGCTTATAACCTGAAGAACGTATGTTCTGTCCTGAAGGCAGTAGGGAGCTGTTGAGAGAATATAAGCAGAGGGCGACTTACATAGACTGACATTCTAAAAGTCAGCCTAGAAATATTGTAGAGGATAGATTGGATAGTAGGGAGTGAGGCAGAATTTGGAGGCAGAAAGTGGATTTGAGACTGAATAATCTGGGGATGAAATGAGGAGGACCTGAGGGGATGGAGAGGAGGTAATGGTTTTCTCCAGGGTAGCAGTATTGTATGAGAAATGGGCACAGCGTTTCAATTTATGATTCCAGAAACACATCTGACTCCATTGCATTGGAGATACCTCTGCCCTTGACTCTCCTATTGCCTCAAAGGTAGATCTCTTGGCATAGGGGGTGGCTAAATCAGAGTGACGTAGAGAGAGGAAGGACAGGAGGCTGGGCTAGGGAACCACCAAATAGTAGTAGAATGGGGGAGGGGCCCAAGAAATTAAGAGCGATGTTTAAGAATTAAGGGTAGGAAAACCAAGCCTTTCTGTGGGTAAAACTTTAAATTGGTGGTTCTTGACCAAGCATCCCCCCACCCCCCCACCCCCACCCTGCAAGGGACATTGGGCATTGTCCGGAGACAGCTTTGATTGTCATGATTGGCAGGGTACTACTGGCATCTAATGGGTAGAGGCCAAGGTGCTATTAAATGTTCTATAATGTACAGGACAACCCCCTATAACCAAAAATTATTCAATCTAAAATGTTATTAGTGCTGAGATTGAGAAATCTCAATCTTCTTTAGGTCCTGAGATAGATCCTGCTCTTGCCTTTTGAAAAATACTTTCATCCCAGAGATTTCATCCTCAGCACCTCTAAATTCACCTCTTTGGCTGTGTGTGGAACAGAATATACACTCATAATTTCTAAAACAAGTTCATAAGCCATTTGAGGCTTTCTATTGCTGGAAATTATGGGGAAGTTGAGTTAAAATGCTTCTCTTCCTCCCTATTTTTCTACTTATTTTTTCATTTGTTTGTTGAACTATTTATGTATTTACATTTAGAATTCCTATAAAATAGTATAGATGCTTTGTATCCCTGGGGAGGCCAAGAAGGTAAGAGTGTGTAGAAAATCAATCTATGGTTATTATGGACGTTTCATCCCAAGAACAGCTAACAGAGGAGGGAGGGTGGGGCGTGGGGCTGCGTGAACCCAGTCCCAGGGTGAAGGAAGGAGGATAGTGCAGAGGACACTGAGGTTGGGAGATAGAGTGTTGATAGGGTAACTTTTCTGGGAAAGCTGCCTAATGTTTGTAAGTTACATTTTTCTTTATCTACATCTACATCCTGGAAATTACTGTGTTTCAGAGACTCCAAAAGGAAGGAAAAGAAAACCCAGAGCAACAGAACCAAAAAAACCAGTAGAACCCAAAAAGCCTGCGGAGGCCAAAAAATCTGGCAAGTCCACAAAATCAAAAGAAAAGCAAGAAAAAATTACAGACACATTTAAAGTGAAAAGAAAGGTAGACCGTTTTAATGGTGTTTCAGAAGCTGAACTTCTAACCAAGACCCTCCCGGACATTTTGACCTTCAATCTGGACATTGTGATTGTAAGGATTTTTGTCCTCATTTTGGCTTTATAAATAGCATTGGTGGATTAACGTTACTTAACCTCTATTCTTGCAAATAGCATTTTGTTGAAAAGAACCATTTCTGAGAATCCTTTTGGTAGTGAATGGTGTCTCCTTCATGAGGTTGTATTATTATAGGTGTGTTTAAGAGGATGGGTTTCAGATCCTGCCATATGGATATGACCTTGGACAAGCCTTAACCTTCCCAATCACCAGTTTCCTTATTAGTGAGGCAGGGGTGATGATCATACCGCCCTCACAGAGTTGCAGTTAGATAAATAGTCCATGTGGATCGCTTAGATGGCATGACACTTGTGAGGTCTCTGTAGATGAGAATACGGATTTGGAGCTTTGGTTTTTGTCAGGAACTATCAGAAATAGCAGTGTGCAAACAGCTGTAGCTGATGTGGAATAAGCTGCTTGCTGGGACTGGAGAAGCCGACGGTGGCTGGACCCGGACTCAGCTGATCGGCTGCTCCAGGACCTTTCTCTTTCCAGCCCAGTTGGGCGGGTGTGGGGGCCTGGGGATAGGAGGGGGTCAAACTAGTCTTTGTTTTTAAAATTTAATTATTTTTTCTTTGTATTGAAGTATAGTTGACACGGTGTTACATAGTTTCAGGTGTACGACATAGTGATTTGACAAGTTTATACATTATACCATGCGCACCGCGAGTGCAGCTGCCATCAGTCCCCGTACACTACTACACGCCCCTCAGCTATGCTCCCTGTGCTGTACCTCCCACTCCCCTCACCCGTTTGCCCATCCCCCTGCCTCTGGCCACCACCAGTTTGCTCTCTGTATTTATGGCTCTGTTTCTGCCTTTTCTTTTTTTCCCCTGACTGGTTTTTATTTTGTTTGGTCGTTTTTTTATTTTTTTTATTTTTTTTTTATTTTTATTTTTTTAAAGATTTTATTTATTTACTTGACAGAGAGAGACACAGCGAGAGAGGGAACACAAGCAGGGGGAGTGGGAGAGGGAGAAGCAGGCTTCCCGCCGAGCACGGAGCCCGACGCGGGGCTCAATCCCAGGACCCTGAGATCATGACCTGAGCCAAAGGCAGACGCTTAACGACTGAGCCACCCAGGCGCCCCTGTTTGGTCGTTTTTTTAGAGAGAGAGAGAGAGACCGCACAGGCAAGAGCAAGCAGCCTTGGCAGGGGAGGGGCAGAGGGAGAGGGAAAGAGAGAATCCCAAGCAGGCTCCATACCCAGGGCAGAGCCTAAAACAGGATCCATCTCAAAGACCCTGAGATCATGACCTCAGCCAAAATCAAGAGTTGGGTGCTTAACCAACTGAACCACCCAGGCGCCCCCAGACTGGTTTTTAAAAACAGCAGCAACACTTAAAAGGGAATGTTTTTCTTCACAGTGGAATACTTTGGGGGTCCCTGGGTGGCTCAGTAGGTGTGGAGCTTACTTAAAAAAAAAAAAAAAGGAGGGCGCCTGGGTGGCTCAGTCGGTTAAGCGACTGCCTTCGGCTCAGGTCATGATCCTGGAGTCCCGGGATCCAGTCCCGCATCGGGCTCCCTGCTCAGCAGGGAGTCTGCTTGTCTCTCTGACCCTCCTCCCTCTCGTGCTCTCTGTCTTTCATTCTCTCTCTTGCAAATAAATAAATAAAATCTTTAAAAAAAAAAAAAAAAAAAGGAGTACTTTGTTCAGATCGAGACTAGGTACCTGATAAAACAATATTGCTTATGATGCTGGATTAAATTTTTATTTTAATAAATTTAGTTTTGTCCATCACTCCTCCACAGAAGCCCTAAGGCTTAAAACCCTACTTTTTAAGACTTAACTGTATAAACATTTTTTGTAGATTGGCATAAACCCAGGACTAATGGCAGCTTACAAAGGGCATCATTACCCTGGACCTGGAAACCATTTTTGTAAGTAATTACTTTTTTTTTATTATTTTACTTTTAAACTAGGTATCTTTATTAATAGTTTGGGTTTTTTTTTAAACCGAATTGTGTTTTTTAAAAGAGAGATTGTTTGTAAAAATACATACCTGTTTTCTGTGCATGTGTACACAAAAATAAAAGTCTTGAAACTTTTTGGTGTTTTTTGTTCACATTTTGGTGTAAGAGAGTGGAGGGGCAAGAAAAGCAGTACTTCTTCCTTTGTTTTGCTAATAGTTTTATAGGAGTTTTACTGTATTTTCGAATGAATTTTCTCTTTTGCTTGCTATCTGCGGTGATAATAACAATAGTACCTCGGTGTGCCCGGGCAGACAGGATACTGACCTTCCCAGATTTCTGCTGATCTATTTCCCGGGAAAGATGAAGTGCATTGATCATTGGCGATCAAGTTGTAATAGTTAAGAAATTTTGTGATTGGAGACATTCTCTACAGATACTTCATATCTAGCAGAAAATAGTATTAAAGAGCCGCATTCTTGTACAGTGAGCTTTAAAACCAAGTATAACTACTGTTGTATTATCTTCTGTGTAAGTCCACTTACCTAACACCGCCCAATAAAAAAAGGCATGCAGTAGGCCCTCAGGAAATACTAATCCATTATCTACGTAACAAAAACATTTAGGGCAAAAAATACAGTGATGTATTTTTGGAACTAAGGACATATTTTTTAAAAATTTCTAGAGAAGTTTGAACTTTTCATTTCTTCCACTGTCAGGGTGTTTGAATGTTACGGGCCTCTTGGTGTATGTTTATCTGTTCAAGTTATTCCAGGGGCAGGTGGTTGTGTTACCAGTTATTAGAAAGGAAAACAAACAGTTTCGAAGTTTCCTACACTGACTAGCTGTGTATTTCCAACAGCCATTTACCTAAACTGCCCTGTGAAAAAGGGATGAAAATAATAATTAATATTTCGTAAGATAGTTATGATCATTAAATGAGATAATCCATGCAGAGGGCTTCGCACATAGTAATTGCTTGATATGGTATTTACCCATAATTTTTTAAATATCGTAAATCTTTTTTTTTTTTTTTTGTACTTTCAGGATAAAATGTAGACTACCATATCGATTCATGGGGCAAAAACCTTTCATCTATATGGAAATAAATTGAACTCTCATTTTCACAGGGAAGTGTCTGTTTATGTCAGGCCTGAGTGAGGTCCAGCTGAACCATATGGATGATCACACGTTACCAGGGAAGTATGGTATTGGATTTACCAATATGGTGGAAAGGACAACACCAGGCAGCAAAGATCTTTCCAGGTAATTACATTTATTTTTATAGGTTGGAACCTGTTCGTGCAGATGCCCTATATACCCTTGGAATACTATATGTACCTAGTTCAAGCTGAGCTTAACAAATACATGAATCGATCTTTTATTCACAGCTATCTGAATTTAGCATATTATAAATATTGCCATACTTATATTTTGACTACTTTTTAATTCAATTTTAGTAAAGAATTTCGTGAAGGAGGACGTATTCTAGTGCAGAAATTACAGAAATATCAGCCACGAATAGCAGTGTTTAATGGAAAATGTAAGATTTACTTTTAAATTTTATCGTTTTTCTTTGCTAACATTATGGGCAATGTAAATATGTTTGTATTTCATTTTAGGTATTTATGAAATTTTTAGTAAAGAAGTTTTTGGAGTTAAGGTTAAAAACTTAGAATTTGGACTTCAACCCCATAAGATCCCAGACACAGAAACTGTAAGTCCTTAAAATTACATTTGTAAATCAGCTAAATATGATTTTTTTTCTAGCTAGCTTCCCTTTTTTATTTGTCCTATCCATTGTAATTGATGCCATGAAAAAGAACACTGGATTTTGTTGAGTAATAGTTATATATCAACTCAAACTAGTAGTTGCAAATTAATTCAGGTACTGTTATTTAAAAAAAAAAAAGAAACATTTGTCAGATAAAATGTCTTACTGATGTTATTTGGCTAAAATATTGGAAGGAGCTAGCTAGCATACACTCAGAATCTATTTAATGGCATATTCTTACCAAATTCAAGTAGATTAGCCCTTATTCAGTATGAAACAAATATGTAAATATGGACATGCTCCCGATTAGTAAAACTGCTCATCACCCTCCTGCTTGTATATCTTAGCCCAGTTTCATTTTAGAGCCGTATAAATAGTATACAGCTCAGTTGCAGACAGACGTCCGGCCAGTCTGACTGGCACGTGATACTATTTACTATGGCCTGTCCATGAGGCATCATGAAGTAACAGTGGTTTTCAAACTCCGTCATTTCTACAGAGCTTCTGCAGACATTTGGTTGAAATTTTGCTTCTTAAATATAGTTTTAAGTTTTGTTTACAACTTTTTAAAAAACTTTAAAAAACTAAAAAAACAGTACTTTAAATGATGGAGAAGCCAGTGTGCCACCAGATTTTTATGGAGACCTCAGAATAAAGTTTCTGCCACTTACATTTGAACTTCTCCTTTAAATTTCTTCTGTTTTTAACTTGTTTTAAATATGTGATTGATAAAGTAGGTGGTAGCCCTGGTCTTTCTTTAAACCGAGGCCTACACTTGTCTACTTTGGTAAAATTGTATAGCGGAGTTCATGGCTTTCTATGAATTACTGTGCATCATTGTCCCTGAAGAGCCAGATGAGGCTCAGCTACATCTCTTGAATATATGTGGCCGTAATAGTGCAATACTAAGTGAACTTGAATCATATCACGACAGGTAGTTTTACCTCTTATAATGAGCTGGGAATACTTGTATCTTTTAAAATTTATTCTTTGTTATGAAATACAGTTATTGATGATGTTAGTGATTCAGCTCTGAAACAAAAAACTACTTTTTTGGGACACCTGGGTGGCTCAGTCGGTTAAGCATCTGCCTTCAGCTCAGGTTATGATCCCAGGGTCCTGGGATCGAGTCCCACATCGGGCTCCTTGCTCAGCAGGGAGCCTGCTTCTCCCTCTCCCTCTGCCCCTCCCCCTGCTCATGCTCACTCTCTCTCTCTCTGACAAATAAATAAAATTAAAAAAAAAAAAAACTACTTTTTCAAATTTCTGGATTTTTTTCTTTTTAAGATTTTATTTACTTGAGAGAGAGAGAGCACATGAGCAGGAGCAAGGGAGGGGAAGTAGAAGCAGACTCCCCTCTGAGCAGAGAGCCCAACTCGGACTTTGATCCTGGGACTCCAGGATCATGACCTGAGCTTAAGCAGACGTTTAACCAACTGAGCCACCCAGGCGCCCCTCTGGATCATTTTATTTTATTTTATTTTATTTATTTTTGAAAAGATTTTATTTATTTCAGAGACAGGGGGGAGAGAGAGATAATGAGAGAGCACACAGGCATGAGCAGGGGGAGGGGCAGAGGGAGAAGCAGACACCCCGCTGAGCAGAGAGCCTGATACAGGACTGTATCCCAGGACCCTGAGATCATGACCTGAGCCTAAGGCAGATGCTTAACCATCTGAGCCACCCAGGCGCCCCCCTCTGGATCATTTTAATTGAAGAATATCTTGGGATGGGAAAATGTGCTATTACAAAACCTGGTAGCATTTGCACCTACACATCTTTGAGTCAGGAGTTTCTAAATGCCTTCTAAACAAAACTAAATAATTTGTTTCTGTAATGTTATGGAGGTCAATATAGAAATTGCAACTGGAAATTCCATAGTCTAGCAGCCTCACTCTTTGATACATATGTGATATATATTATATGTTGTAGTCTATGAAGGACAGTTTGTTGTCAGTATCCCAAATGATAAATGCAAATGTCTTTCTCCTTAGTCCTTCCAATTCTAGGAATTTATCCAGCAGATATGCTCACACATACTCAAAATTAAATTTGTACAAGGTTTTTCACTACAGCTTATAATAAAAAAAAGACTATGCCCACAGCTGGGCCTTGGTTAAATAAATATACAAGTACTACACAGCTATAAAAAAGAACGTCTTTTTACTCTAATATAGCTCTCTGGTACAGAATTATCTCTGAATATGCTGTCGAGTCAAAAAGCAAGGTATAGAATAGGGAATAGAGAGCATGTTACCATTCGTGTGTTTTTTAAAAAGGGTGCGGGAGAGTACATATATTAGACACATTTGATTGTATATTCATAGAATACCTCTGGAACCAGCAACTTTGATTGCCCTGGGAAGAGAACTAGGTGGATAGAGATAGCATCGGGAGGGAAGACTTTCAATGTATACTTCTGTGCCCTTTTGTACCTTTAGAATTGTGAACAGTCTTGTCTATTAAAAAGACAAGACTATTAATTGATAAATGAACATGGGGCAAACACCTCATCATTTTTGATTTATTGACTTTGTAATAAGTAAATTTTACAAATTTGAACTCAAACACAACTACTTTTTTTGAGTTTGCATGTGTTATGTGATAAGCATCATTATTAACCTAGAAAAAGAATTTTTTTCCTCTCTGTGTGAGTGGATTTGGTAGACTTGAAAGATTTACGTAACTATAAAATTTTATAATTCTAGCTCTGCTACGTTATGCCATCATCCAGTGCAAGATGTGCTCAGTTTCCTCGAGCCCAGGACAAAGTTCATTACTACATTAAGCTGAAAGACTTGAGAGATCAGTTGAAAGGCATTGAACGAAACACAGACGTTCAAGAGGTGCAATATACGTTTGATCTACAATTAGCCCAAGGTGTGTTCCCGTTTTCACCCCATTTATTCATTTCATGGATCTGTACATTACAGAAAGCATGTTGTGGATTTAAAAGCAGGAGAAAAGAAAAGTTATATTTGCAGCCAAAGTGCTCTGACAATAGACATTAGTCACTGTTAAAAAATCTCCTTTTACCAAAGTCATCCAATGTGGGTACTCCTGCAGATGTTGAGGATACAAGAAACATCATAGCCCACCTGAAATTAAATCTAATAGGCTTTTACAGTTCCTATGAGTTAATTTAGTATATGTTATAAAGAGTTTAAAAGATAGCAAAAGATATATCTCAGTATATGTGAACTAGAAAAAGATTTGTTCGTGATGACTTCTGAATAAAGCTATTTTCAAAACGATTGTATAAAATCCATTTTAAATCTCTCTTACTCTCCTCACAGAGGATGCAAAGAAGATGGCTGTTAAGGAAGAAAAATATGACCCAGGTTATGAAGCAGCGTATGGTGGTGCTTATGCAGAAAATCCGTGCAGTGGCGACCCTTGCAGCTTCTCTTCTAGGGGTCTAAGTATGTTCCCCTCCATATGTGCATTCCTTTCAAACGCTTGGTTTTGTCAGGACTGGGGAAAAGGGGTGTTTTTTTTTTTTTAAGAGAATGAATTATTGAAGCTTAGGAACAGGACCATGAAAATCTTTTCAGTGGCCAGTAGTGAAAATGTGGTGGTTATCTGATGTTCCACCACACGCGCGTGTGCAGCTGATTTTCTCTAAGTCACCGAGTCATCCTAATCGCATTCCCTCCATGAATAACAGTTGAGGGATTCTCAGTCCTGTGTCTGCCGAGAGAACAGGGATTTATCATTGTAATCAAGAAGCTTGTGTAACTATTTTAATAGCAGTTTCCCTTCACTGGACTGCTCAGACCTCCTAGTTGAATCCTGTAACGTTCTTAGATAGAATAAACTAATCCTAACATTCTTTTCCCCCCTGGCAGCTGACAGTGGAGAATCAACTTTCGGTGACATTCCAAATGGGCAGTGGATGACCGAGTCGTTTACAGACCAGATTCCTTCCTTTAATAATCATTGTGGGACGCTGGAACAAGAAGAAGGAAACCACGCTTAAGAGTGGTGTTTCTCAGCTCTACCTAAATGCTGCAGTTTTAATGCAGTTGTCAAGAAGTGGCCCTCAGTTTGCTAACTGAGGCATTTTATTAGTATTTTACTCTGTGATATAATGATAGTACAGTTGTGTGGTAGAATCAACTGTATGAACCTAAGTAAGTTGGGAAAGAAAAAGTAGGGTTTTTGTGTATGAGTTTTTGTATTTGAATTAACTAACCATCATTCCAGCTTTTTATAAACTATACTTCATTTATGAAGAAATTGATTTTCTTTGGGGAGTCACTTTTAATCTGTAATTTTAAAATGAAACAGTCTGAATATTTATACTTGATTATTAACTGTGCATAAACCCAGATAGACATTATTCCTTTTATGCCTAAGAAGGGCATGCTAATAATAATTACCACTGATAAAGAGGCAAATGTGTTCGTTTTTGTACATGAAGTTAACCCACAGTGGAGGCTCATTTGGTAGTTTTTAGCGGTGTTTGATGGGCTCCCTGAGTCATATTTACACTCACACCTCTTTGCCTCACCAATGGGGAGTGTTTGTGAGAGATGCCCAGCAGTAGAAATGTAAAGTGTGGCCTTCCGGCAGCAAGGCTAGCCTGGCCTTCTCTGACGGGGCACCGAGGTCTGACTTTGACCTCGTCACCCCCGGTGTTAATCCTCTAGTACAGGTAGAAACTGTTGTGCTGGGATGGTAAGTTCCAGAGAATGCAGTAGACCTTTTTTAAGTTTGTTACTTCTTCCTCTGTGTTTTACTTGAGAGACATACATTTGATAGGGAAGGAACTGAATTTTTTGTACAATATCTATCACCATTCTAATTTTATCCTCCTCGGCTTTAAGGGTATAATGTGGAAAGTGGTGAGAAATGAACTCTTAGGCTGAGCAACAACATGCTGGAGATGTTTGATAATCTGATTTAAATTGGTGCTTTATATGTACATGAGGTGTATTAAAATAACAGAATTGTTCTTGCTAGGTATATCTAATCAATAATTTTAAAAATCTCTATATCATTGTCTGTTACTGTGGACTAAGTGAGCCTCATGGTGGGGTTAGTTTGAAGTAACGTACCTTTGTGATTTTATGCCTTTTCCATGGTGCTACAGAGTCCAGACTACTAGGCCTGGTGCATAGTAAAGCTGGGTATTCAGAAATGCCATTTGCAATTACTCCTGGTCACTTCTGAATATCCTGATTTCATACATACCCAGGGAGCATGCTGTTTTTCAACATGAAAATATTTATGAGTTTTTTTTTTTCCTAAGAGATTATATGGCCTGTTCTCTGTATAATAAGAGAAACAAAGTCTTGTGAATCTTAACATGCTTTTTAGCTGTGGCTATGATGGATTTTATATATCCCTTAGTCTAGTTCAAGCTGTGTAAAAGTTATTCAGCCCATGTTATTTAACTCATGTACTGTACTGCTGTTTACACAGATGTTTTATGCGGGTGCTTGGAAGTGCCTTGCATCAGGGATTAGGAACAATTGAATTATTTTTTCATGGGACTATGTAAAGCATGTAAGTAGGAATTGCTTTGGTATATAATGATTGTAGCCTTACAATAGATTTTTTTTTTTTTTGAGTGGAGAAAATACCCTTTAAATTATGATGGACACTCATTAGAGAGGGGGTTTGAGGAGTTTCCAAGCATACAATAATGGTGTTTTTCATTACATATGAAAGATGAGTAGTAAATGTTGATATATCCTATACATGACAATATGGGACTTTTTCATTAAATAATATTGAAAAAGTTTTTAAATTCATTTGAAAGTCTTGATGGTTTTTACAATAAAAATATTAAGAATCATTATCCTAAGTTGCAAGTTTTTCTGCAGTAGGAGTGACTGGTATTCTTTCCCCCTTTACATGTGAGGTCGGTCTACCCTGTATTATGTTTAATGTGTAGAATAATACATATACTGAAAATCATTAGAAAATCTGCAAATAATTTTATTTTTTCAGACATTCATGTTTTAAACGTAATATATTGTTTTACGAAAGACAAGACTCGCAACCTGTTAAAAAATACCTAAAAAAAGATGTGTGTGAAAAAACACATCTAAAAATTTTTAAAAATTGTGAATATAAGTTGTCATTCAGAGTTAAGCAAATTGATTGCTGAAACCGAGACAGGTTTGTTTCCTTCCAACAATACAGCTCATGCACCTCATCGTGATTTCTGTAATCCCCCCCGTACTTAAGGAGTCCATGCCTGCATGACCCAGGGTACTGTTTGCACACAGTAGTCTTTGTGGTTTCCATTGTGGATCATATGTCTTGAAGGTACTATTCATAAAGAACAATGAAATAGTAGGGCTACAAATGCACAATTCCACATTTTTATGTAGGAAATACTTAAAATGTTAAGTTTTATCAGCTATTATGGTGATTGAGTTTAAATATTCCTGCAGGGTCAGGAACAAACCAGCTTTCCCATAAGTCATTGTGAACACTAGGGAAGTCCCAAGGTTTATGTCTTCCATTCCAGTGGAGTAGTTTTGCTTCCTGCAGAAAATGCTCCGAATACCTGGTATCTGGATTCCAGCCTTCATGGTGTTTCAAAGAAAGTAATAGGCTTGTTAGAAAGTACAATTTTTATATTGAAAATTGAGTACAAGTCCATTATTTTTTTTTAAGATTTTATTTATCAGGGGCAGCTGGGCGGCTCAGTCGTTAAGTGTCTGCCTTCAGCTCAGGTCATGGTCCCAGAGTCCTGGGATCGAGCCCTGCATTGGGCTCCCTGCTCAGCGGGAAGCCTGCTTCTCCCTCTCCCACTCCCCCTGCTTGTGTTCCCTCTCTTGCTGTCTCTCTGTCAAATAAATAAATAAAATCTTAAAAAAAAGATTTTATTTATCGGAGAGAGGGAGGGGGAGAGGGAGGGTCCTGGGATCATGACCTGAGCCGAAGGCAGACGCTTAATGACTGAGCCACTCAGGCGCCCCTTGTTTTAGATTATCTTTCTGTGAAAAAGAATTTGATATTTTTTTAAAACTGAAAATCCCTTAATTAAGAGAGGGTGGATAGCTGGAGTTGTGTGTTAGCCCAGCTTAACATGATGCAAGAAAAAAAAAGCCATCTTCTATTAGAAACATAGCTGTGAAGGCGGTCGCGGAAGAGGAGCTAGGTGTTTCAGGCTGTGGTAACATAATGGGAATAATTATCAACTTCCAAAGACTCTATACAAAGGAAATGTTCATTTGGGAAGAAGCACCTTATAGTCTCCACCTGGGGACATCATCTGTCTGCTCCATGATTGGAGGACTCCCTATGGGCTTGCAGTTTGCTTTTAGCTAAATATATATCATATATTTTTAAAATCTTAAGCCTACCTGCTTAGACCCAAACTTAATACCCATTAGCGTTACATTGCTTTCTGTGTCCAAAACGCCCTAAAACTGAATCATTTTTCAAATGATTTCTGTGTAGATTTACTTTGCAGACTTCCCTGATTCCAAAACCTTCACAGATGTAGTCTCTGTTCTACAAAGAAAAATGATTTCTTTCCCTTAGGAAGATTCTGCACCTTCCTACTTACCAGTTAGATATTTCATAAAATGGGATTGAGACTCTGTTCAAGATCATAAAATGCTCTAACCTTATCAGTCTAAGCTCTGCATAACTATTCCTACACAACCTTTTTTATAGACCTATAACTCTGATGGGATTTTCCGCACATTCATTTCATGGAAATAATGATATTTGACCTAACAATGAACCCAACATTATTATAAATCAAACCAGATGGAACACTAGTGTCCTTAACTTCCCTGTGTTGCCTGTGTGTGCATGCAGATGCTCAGGAAAATCAAGGAAGATTCTGGTAATGAGGCAGAAGCAAATCTGTACAGAATCATTAAGAGGAGACAGGACCCAGCTTCTATAGTTTTATGTGCCCCTTCTTTTAAAAGGGAGAGTAAGGGACATACCACCTTGCAGGTTGTTCTGAGAATTAGAACTAATATTCACCTTTGTCACCAAAACCTAGCTCAGTTCTTTACAGTGTAGAAGGTACTTAGTAAATATACATCCATAAGCCATTGTCTCCAATTCTAAAATAATGCCCAAATGTCTAAAAACAAAAGGATTTTTAATAACTTTTTTGGTAGCAAAACCTAGATCCTACTCAGAGTATTGCATAACATAAATGTATGCATCACATTACCTTTTTAAAATTCAAAAGCTTTCTCATTTCTAAACAGGTCTGGCCCAGTGCTTTTGGCTAAGGGATTGTGGCCATGTGTTTGAATGAATGTGTCTTCTGCGCCAGGCTCTGTGCTAAGCAATTTACATGTATTAGGTAATTTATTCCTTACAAAAACTTTATAAGGTTCTATTAGCTTCAGTTTACAAATGGAGAACTAAGGCACAGAAAGGTTGAATAATTTGCCCAACATAGGTAATAGCAGAGTTGGGATTCCAGTCCATATCGCAGAGCCTGCACTCCTGCCGTGAGGACTGAATAGAAGACTCACATGGTACACAGTCAGGAGTCAACTTTTTAAAAGAGAAGTTGCAAGCGATCTAGATGCATCATAAACCATTATGCTAATTCGTTTGGTTTCGCCCACTGCAAGCTACTGCAAAGGGCAATAAAGGCAAGTGAAAAAGTTCTGACAGTGAAAGTTCTATTGTAACAGTAGGTAATGTTTATTGAGCACATACTCAATGCTAAGCATGAGTCTAACTGCTTCCCATGAATTCCTAGAAACGCACCTCTCAGGCCATTTTTATCAGCTGCGTTTGTAGAATCTGAGCAACGAAGGTTAAATAATGGATGACCTCCAAGATCGCCTGGAGGATCTGAGCTGAGGCAGCTGGTGCTATAGCACACTGCCCCCCCCCCACCCCCCCCCCCGGTGCTCACAGACCTGTAAGATGCACATTTGTGTTGTCTCCCTAAAATACTCACCCAGGTGCCTTATGTGCCACAGGGGGTTGATTGCGGAGTATTTCCCATGAAACACAATCAGCATTGGGGAGGTGGCTACCCCTCCTCCCAGGGAGCTGCTGTAGAGATTTTCCCTAAGAAATGGAATAGAAGAGCAACATTTGGCCTCGAGCCGCAGAGACTCAGATAAAGTAGAATTTACTAATTTTGAAAGATGTAAGACAGTCTCCCACTATATAGTAAGACTAGTTTTTCATTTTCCCCCAACTTTTTATTTTGAAAATTGTCAGACTTACACAAGATTGTAAGAATACCATGAATTCCCATGTAATTTGTCTAGACTACAGCATAGCATTTTGCCATTTTAATTTTCAGCCTTTTTTTTTTTTAAGATTTTATTTATTTATTTGACAGAGAGACATAGCGAGAGAGGGGAACACAAACAAAGGGAGTGGGAGAGGGAGAAGCAGGCTTCCCACGGAGCAGGGAGCCCAATGTGGGGCTTAATTTTCAGCCTTTTTTATGGCAAATACAGAAGATCAAATTCTGATCCTACATTATGTAGAATAACTACTTACAAATTCAAGGTTATGATGGTATTTAAAATACCCAGATAAAAAAGATGGACAGGAAATACAACGACATGGTAATAGTGGTTGTGTTAGAGGGGTTTTTTTTCTCTATTTTAAAACTTCGATAATGAAAAATGATACATTTTTAAAAATTCAACCTTCAAAAACAAAGTTGAGTTTATAAAATCATTCTTAAAAACGAATCTATGTAAGAAGGAGATACCCAACTGAGATAAATGATTTTCAGTGGAGAAGGTTCACTAGGCTTCTAGGAGAAGACTTAAAATTACATTATTAATTCATTAGAAAAATGTTTGCATAATAAGATTCTGCAGGATCTCGCTTCTGCTGACATACCATCTGAGACTAGATTTTCATCTGTTGTCCCCATTCTTTCTCATCAGTGCCTCTGTAAGAAAATCTGATCTAAGATGTCTGTGAAATATTTCTAACCTGAGTTATGCATAGAAAATTAATTGAATAATTCTGTCGCCTGGAAGCATGGAAAATGGTAGAGAGGTTTACACATACTCCACATTTTTTTGCATCCACTTCTCCAGTTGTTTGGTGATGCGCTGGTGCTTCCATTCCGTCATGTTGACCACAATCACACCCGGGTTGAAAGAGCAAGTGCTGGGGCTTATGCCAAGGTCTTTTATAGTCTTCTTCCGGTAGTCCAGATAGCCCATGTATGTATTCTAGAAAGGAACGGGATACGCTTTTGAACAGATCTTTTGTTTCTGAAAAATAGTCATTTTCCTGAAACCACCATGCAGTATTTCTGTGTTTCCTGCTGTGTCCCCAGCCACTTCCTAGCGTCCCCGGCTGGTTTTCTCCCTTCCCCAGCCTCTCTTCCAGCACCTGTTCCTGTCTCTAGCACTAACTCCCTTGACAGCTTTATCCAGTCTCATAGCTCGAAATGCTATCCGCGTAGCCGGCCCCGACGTCTCTGGATTCCCAACTCCTGCCACATCTGCCAACTCTGTCTCCTGGAGGCTTAACAAGGCAGCTCCCCTTACATCCAAACACGGATCCCAGTCCTGTCCCAAACCTGCTTCCCGACAATCTGCTCCACCTCAGTTACTGGCAATTCTATTCTTCCAGATACTTAGGCAAAAAACCCAGAGTCGTTAGGTCCTCCGTGGTTCCTTCTCATTCACTTTTCATCCAAATCCGTCAGCAAATCCTGTTGGACTGCAAATCGCAGTCACTCGTCTTCCAAACTACACTGTCTACACGGCTACCTTCCCGGTCCAGGCTGTCATTACCACTCACAGGATTTCTGCAAACTCCTCCTAAACTGTTCCTGCTTCCACCCTTTTAAACTCCACTCTGTCTCTGTCACTCATCTGCTCAAAGCCTCTCCAGTGGCTTCCCATCTCACAGTAAAAGCCCGGGTTCCTACAATGGGCTGCCATACCCTGTGCCCTCTGCCCCGACTGCCATTACCTTTCTAACGTCTGTTCTCGCCCCGCTTTCCTCCGCCACACTGATCTCCTTGTTCCTTCCATACAAGAAAGACACACTCCAGCCTCAGGGCCTTTGAACTTGCCATTACCTCTCCTTGGACTGTTTTTCCCCTAGATATCTGCTGAGGTGGTTCCCTCAGTTCTTTCAGGTGCAGGCTCAGCGACACCACCTCAGGGGAGCCTTCCCTGATCACCCGATTTAACGAACAGCCCGCCCTGCACCCTGATCCTCTGTTAAATACTTTGTTTACTGACTGTCTCTTCCCACCAAAATGTAAGCTCCACAAAGGCAGGAATTTGAGTTTTGTTTACTGTCTCACTGGTACCTAAAACAGTGTCAGGCACACAGGGAGTTGCTGAATGGGAGTGACATGAGGCAGGACATACTGATTCACCTGCACGGGCTGTCCTAACACACCTCGGTGTGATGCTCAAAGGTAACAGGGAAATAATGGAAACACTTGAGCAAATTCTGGGCACCAGGCAGTTCTGGGAACTTTGCACACATTACCCCATCAATTGCACGCAGTCCCTTTCCATGGATTAACTAATTTAATTCTCACAATAACTCTACAAGGGAAGTACTCTTCCTCTGTAGAACAACTGAGGGAGAAGATGATTGGTAAGTAACTGGCCCAGGGTTACAAACATACTAAGTGACAGAGCCGAGCTTTTGACAGAGTCAGGGGTGGCCTGAAAGCCGACGCCTCAAAGTGTGTCACATCTCTATTGTCACACATATAAAATTATTTCCTGGAACTTTTTTTTGGAGAACAGCATTTGATTCTTAACACCACCTTGTATTTTAAAGCCATCCCTTTGGCTTCAGTATTCCATATAGGTTCAACTTTCCTCATTTGCTCCAGGGTAAGGAGCTCTTTACCCTTGAGGAAAATCAGTATTTTCCTCTATTGAAAGGGGATGGGGGAAAGCGATGATCACAACTCTGAAAACAGAACCCAAAGTTCAGGGAGTCTCTTACAGTAAACCCCCATCTCAGACAGAGAGTGTGGTTCCAGCCACCTACAGAACAAGGGTCCCTTCTGGAGCATTACTGCAGGCTGGAACTTGGGCATCATGTTATCTCATCGCGGCTCACAAAAACAGAACAAAACAGGTACTAATGTTGCCGTGTTTCAGACAAGGAGAGCGGGACTTGCAGGGTTATCTTGCCCCAGCCTTGGTACGCACGGAGCTGGGGTGGAGCGGGCAGCGAGGCCCCTCCCGGGCAGGGTTCTCCCAGGTTAGATTATCGCGAGCTGTGGGGAAGGGAAGGGAGGAGAGCAGCAGGGCGAAGGCAGGACCTCCGAGCAGCGAGCCCACCTGCAGCCCCACAAATCTGTTCATGTCCTGAGCCGAGGGCAAATCGCAGTCACCCGAGAAAGCTGCCGCATGGCCCAGGGCCAAGGTGGTGTCATAGAGTTCTTGGATATCACCTGAATTTAGAAACACCAGGAGTTAAAATATTATAGCATTTGTTTTAGAGCCAGGTAGAGCCTTAGAATGTCAAACAGTCCCCGACTTTGCTATGGAGGAAAAGTATGTGATCTCAATTTCAAGTGGCCTGGTGACTGACTTAATAACCTAGCTTGTCTCCGTTCAGAAAGCCACTTGATGGTAAGCTCGGATCGGCACTGGGCCGATTTCTTTACTTCTGTTGCCATGTAGCTTCCACACCTGTGCTCATCTTATTTGAACGTGGGAGACAGAAAGCAACACTGAAACACCCAAACTTAGCTCACTTCTCAGAATGTCATCAGGGAGACTTTATTGCCCTACATTCTAGGGATGCAGAGAAAGGGAAGGCTACTAGGTTATTTATTGCTGACTTTGACAGCGTGGCTCTCAGAAGGTCAGCTGGACTGTCCAGGGAAGTGAGAATCCACCCCTGTTTTCAAACTATTCCCACACTTACAACACTACTATTCTCCCGACTTGAATACACAAGTCAAAATCACTGGGCGCTTAGCTATTTGGAAAATGAAGAAGGGAAGTCGTTCTACTTATCAGCTGCTCCTTTTCCGAGTGTTCTTGGCAGTCAGCGAGTATACCTTGCACAATGACGTCATCGTCCAAATAGATGACTTTCTCATGTCGATGGATAAGCAGAGGGAGATAAAATCGAACAAAGTTCAGCTGTTAAAACAACAAAAGAAGTGATGGTGGGGAAGAGGCTTGTGGCTCCGCGTCTTCCAGCGCCGGAGGGGTGGCTCTGACCTTGGCCTCAGCTCAGCTCCGGGTGCCGAGCAAGATACGACAGGTCGCGGAGATGCCTCACGGCCGCGTCCCGGTGCCCAGGGACGCGGGCCCGGGGCCGCAACCAGCGCTGGCAGATCAGCGCCCTCCTGGTCCGAACCCCCAGCTGCCCACTCGGAGACGGGACGCCTTCCCCTCTGTGAGCCGCTACAGCGGGGGTCACAGGCTCCCTTCCTGGGCAGTCTCTCAGGCCACTAACTGCCTGCTCTCCTCTACACTGGTGATTTGACTGCTGTCAACTCAATCAGCCCCACGCGCGCGCCCACGCACGCACACGCACGCACGCCCACGCACACGCACACGCTCACGCACACGCACACGGGCACAGAGGCGTCCCAGCCGCAAGTTCAACCTCTTAGCTCCTTGGACCAGAGAAAAGTCAGACAAGCAGGAGCCGAGGGTGGGAGTCAAACAGTTTGATTAGCCGCACCACTTAATCCAAAATCCCATCTCAGCTCACGCTCTGATAATAAATATAAGGAATTGGGAAAAGATCATGTCATCGAAGGGCTCAGAATTCAGTACATTTTCGAGGATGGATTTCAGTAACAGCTATATGTAGAGGGTGGCTACATTTTCTGTGAACCCGCCATCAACCCTACTCTTTATGCAAGAAAGAGTCCCTTTTGTAAGAACGCTTGCAGTAAAATACCTTAAGATTCCCAATGCTAGGGAAAACAGTGGATGTCTCCTGCAAATACCTTAGTTGATCCTCTGAGGTATATAATCAACCATGCTACTGTTTTTCCTTAGCTACTGGGATACTCAGCTAAATTTAATGTCCAATTGCAGTACACACAACAGCCTGTGGCTTGGGAATATTTTTTCCAGGCCTCACTATTTGGCCCCTACCCCCACCCGCTACAGGCATATTCACACACAGAAATGCATCCCACATTTTCTTATGCTTCATTTCTTCTTTAATAGCTTCATTATATTTATGTAAACCATTTTAAATCCTTCTGGAGCAGGTGGCTTATAAATTATAAATAAGCAGAGCTTGGTGGAGAGCTAACACTGCTTCAGAAATATTCCATCCGCATCCCAGTGGCCAGTGCTCCACACTGAGCAAGGGCCTCACCAAAGACTGTCCCCAGCACGTGGGTGTTTCCTACTCACAGGTTGGAGCAGTTCAGGCCTCGATGAATCTGGTCTGATCTTCCCTTTGAGGACTATAGGGTTGAATTCCACGACTTTAAAGTTTATTTCCCTTAGTTTAGAATGTTCGATCCATTTTCTAAAGAGATGACAAAAAAACACACACACACACAAAAAGAAAGCTCTAGTATACACCTCCAACCTTTCTTCACTTTGCCTATGGCTTCAGAGTCAATCTGTTGCCTCCTTAGAAAGTTAAAAATAAAATGTGTAAACCTTAGAGTTTAGTCTATAAATCCTTCTGATTTTTTTTTCTCTATCTGGTCTGGCCTCAAATCTTTCCTCTTTTTTTCTTTTAATTTGCATAACTCTGCAAAGGAAATGAAGCAAAATAGTAATAACCAAATATCTCCCCAGATCCTCATAATCTCCACAGGAAACTGGAAGAACAAAAATGTTCCTGCCATGGGCTAACAGATTTATCAAGTTATGAAGCAGGACATTCTGAATCTTCTACTCGAGGGAAGAATTCTTACTCTGCTGTTTGGACGCCAAGGATGATTTGAAGTTATCCTCGTCTCTCAGTCTCTGTCTCTCACTGTTCCCCACCTGTCCTCGCTTCCCACCTTCTTCTCCTCCTTGTCCCCACCCTCTGCCCTCATGTTCTCTCAGTCTTACACAATGTATGACTATCTTTTATCCAATCCATAATACAATTCTTGGTAGAAATGATCTCAAAATATGATTGTCAGTGACTAAAGCGTTTGTTGTTGCTCAAAAATCAACAAAAGAGTTGATCTTCTGAATAACATTGAGATCTGCAAAATTTGAACCATAAAAGCCTGTCATTTACACAACGTTATATGTTAATTATAGCTCAATAAATCCGGAGGGGGGTAGAAGTCATGTCAACAATGGCAAGAGACTCATGCATGCACATCTAAGTGGCCAAGAAATGTGGGGAAAACAGTGCTCAAACTCATTAGAAATAAAAGGATCTCAAGTTAAACCACAGTGAGATAGCCTTGGACACCCGTCTGAATGGCAAAGTTAAAAAGACTGACCATCCCACGTCGGGGTGGTGGTTGTTACATGGGTATGTTTACTTTGTGATGACTCACTAAGCTGTACACAGGATTTAGGCAATATTCCGTTTTTGTATTATACTTCAATGAAAAGAGGGTTTTTTGTTTTTAATTATTTAAAACAGGGGGGTAGTGGACTACACAACCAAGAGCTGGGAGACAGTTCCTGCTCAGCCCTGGAGCTCATGCCTTTTGTTCAAATACAAACCCTTGCTCAGAACATACTACACACGCTACCCTTTGGGGTTTGGTTATCTGGTTTTCATACCCACGGATAATTACAGGGCTGTTAACAGTAGGCTAAGGGAACAATCTCCAATAATAAATGATAAGAAGAGTGAGAAATGAGAGAGAAAATCTAGAACATAAACATAAGCCCTCAAAACCCACAGGAGCCAAGGACCATTTAGATTAAGAGCAAGTGTCTTCCATATCTCAGTACCTCCTAATAATGCTAGGACTTAAAAATCTAATTGTCAAAGTCATACATAAATACATTCTCTGAGAGCCTGGCTAGCTCAGTTGGAAGAGCATACAACTCTTCATCTTGGGGTCATGAGTTCAAGCCCCACATTGGGGGTAGAGATTACTAAGATAAATAAATAAACTGAAGAAAAATAAATTCTTCCTTTTTTTTTTAAATTTTATTTATTTATTTGAGGGAGAGAACAAGTGAGAGAGAGCACAAACGGGGGGAGGGGCAGAGGAAGAGGGAGAAGCAGGCTTCCTGCTGAGCAAGGAACCCAACACGGGGTGATCCCAGGACCCTGGGATCATGACCTGAGCTGAAGGCAGACACTTAACTGACTGAGCCACCCGGGCACCCCATTCTCCTTCCGAATAATGGAAATAACACTTGAAATACCTTGAACTTCCCTTCATCACTGCTCTCCCCAGTCCCTCCATCCTCCCCAGAGGTGGCCACTGTTAACAGATGGAGATCTTTTAGGTCTTCTTCTTTACAGAAACACATATACGTACATGTACACATTTATAGTTTGGGTTGTTTTTAAGATTTTTTAAAAAGATTTTATTTATTTATTTGACAGAGCACAAGCAGGGACATGGCAGGCAGACAGAGAGGGAAAGCAGGCTCCCCACTGAACAGACAGTCCCACATGAGGCTCGATCCCAGGACCCTGGGATCATGACCTGAGCCAAAGGCAGACGCTTAACCAACTGAGCCACCCAGGCACCCCTTTTTTTTCTTAAGATTTTATTTTTAAGTAATCTCTACACCCAATGTGGGGCTCAAGCTCACAACCCTGAGATCAAGAGTCGCATGCTCTACCAACCGAGCCAGACAGGTGCCCCTGTTTTTTTTATTATTATTTTTTTTAAAGCTATAAACTGAATGTTTTTGTCCCCCATCCCCAAATTCATATGTTGAAATCTAATCCCCAGTGTGATGGCATTTGGAGGTGTGGCCTTCAGAAGGTGATCAGGTCCTGAGGGTGGAGCCCTCATGAACGGGATTAGTGCCCTTATGAAAGAGACCCCAGTGAAATCTCATACCCCTTCCACCATGGGAGGACACAACAAAAATGCAGCCCTCTATGAACCAGCAAGCAGGCCCTTACCAGACATGGAATTGGCTGGGGCCTAGATCTTGAGCTTCACAGCCTCCAGAACTGAGAGAAATACATTTCTATTTTTATAAGCCACCCAGTCTGGGGCTTTCTGTTATAGCAGCCTGAATGGATAAGACATTCGTAAAATGGATTATACCATATAAGATGTATGGCAATGTGCATCTTCCACTTAACAATATGCCTCGAAGATCTTCTTTGTCAGTATACCCACATGGCCTTCTTTCTCTTTTAATAGCTGGATCATATTCCATAGTTCATTTCAATATTCTTCTATTGATGGACATTTAAGCAGTTAGCAATTTTTTTGCTATTTCATATAATGCTGAAATTAACACTGTTGTACCTATATTTTGGTAGTATGTATTAGAATTGCTGTAACAGATTCCTAGTAGTGGAAATGGTATGGTGAGTCAAATTATATATGCATACAACATTTTTTTAAAATTTAAATTCCAGTTAGTTAACATACAGTGTAATATTATTTTCAGGTGTACAATATAGCGATTCAACACTTTCATACAACATCCGGTGTTCATCATGACAGGTGCACTCCTTAATCCCCATCTCCTGTTTCACCCATCCCCTCACCCACCTCCCCTCTGGGAACCAGCAGTTTGTTCTCTATAGTTAAGAGTCTGTTTCTTGGTTTGTCTCTCTCTCTTTTTTCCTTTGCTCATTTTTTTTGTTTCTTACATTCCACATATGAGTGAGATCATATGGTATTTGTCTTTCTCTGACTGACTTATTTCACTTAGCATAATACAATCGAGCTCCATCCACATCATTGCAAATGGCAAGATGCCATTCTTTTTTATGGCTGAATAATACTCCATTGTATATACATACCACATCTTCTTTATCCATTCATCTATCCAAGGACACTTGGGCTGCTTCCTTGATTTGGCTATTGTAAATAAGGCTACTATAAATGTAGGAGTGCATGTATCACATTGAGTTAGTGTTTTTGTATTTTGGGGGTAAATACCCACTAGTGCAATTCCTGGATTGTAGGGTAATTTTATTTCTAACTTTTTGAGGAACCTCCATACTGTCTCCCACAGTGCTGCAGCAGTTCTATGCATATCAAATTTTATTAGACATTGCCATATTGCTCTTTCAAAATGCTTTACCAATTTACAAAGTGTACATTGTTTAAATAAAGAATGAGCATGTCCATTTTCTTGCACTGGATATTGTTGTCCTATTTAATTTTTTACCATCTCGATGAGTGCAAAATTATATGTCATTGTCATTTTAATTTGCATTTCCCTGTGAGTAACACAGAATACCTTTTCATGTTTGTTAACCATTTGTATTTTTTCTTCTATGAATTATTTGTTTGTATTCTATTTGTTTGTATTTCTATTTTTCTACTAGATGTTTATATGTTTAAAAATTTTTTGTGAGAATTCTTTTTATACTTTGGATAGTAATCCTTCATCTATAATACATGTTGAAAATATTTTGCTTCGTTTATTGTATGATTAATTTCACTTACAGTATTTTTCATCATTTAAAAGTGTTTAGGGGCACCTGGGTGGCTCAGTCAGTTAAGCATCTGCCTTCAGCTCAGGTCATGATCCCAGATCGAGGCCCTCTTCTGGCTCCCTGCTCAGCAGGGAGTTCGTTTCTCCTTCTCCCTCTGCCCCTCCCCCAGTTCATGTGCTCTCTCTCTCTCTCTCAATAAATAAATTAATGCAATCTTTAAAATAAATAAATAAAGTCCTTGTCTGTTAATTCCAACACCTGGGTTCTTTTAAAAAATTAAATAAATAAATAAGTTTTTAAATGTTATGCAGTAAAATCTGTTCATTTTTTTCCTTATGGTTTTGGGGCTCACAGAGTCATTTTCCGTGACAAAATTATATAATTATCCCACATTTTTATAATACTTTAAAATTTGATTTTCTGTTTATTTCTTCTAAATCCATTTCCAACTTATTTTTTTAGTGTGTTGTGTGATAGGAAACAGATTGCTTTGCAGTTCAAAAATTATAATAATGGGGGGCGCCTGGGTGGCTCGGTCGTTAAGCGTCTGCCTTCGGCTCAGGTCATGATCCCAGGGTCCTGGGATCAAGCCCCGCATCAGGCTCCCTGCTCTGCGGGAAGCCTGCTTCTCCCTCTCCCGCTCCCCCTGCTTGTGTTCCCTCTCTCGCTGTGTCTCTCTCTGTCTGTCAAATAAAGAAATAAAAAAATCTTAAAAAAAAAATTATAATAATGGGGTGCCTGGGTGGCTCAGTCAGTTAGGCATCCGCCTTTGGCTCAGGTCATGATCCCAGGGTTCTGGGATCAAGCTCAGCGTCCATCTCCCTGCTCAGAGGGGAGCCTGCTTCTCCCTCTCCCTCTGCCCCTCCCCCCTGCTTTTGCTCGCTCTCTCTCTTTCTCACTCTATCTCAAATAAATAAATAAATTCTTTAAAAAATTATAATTAGTGATGATTCTGGGTCATATTAAAATGATACTATATTACTATCCTTCCGGGTTAAGAAAGCAAAGAAAAGAGAAACCATTTTAGAAAGAAAGACTTCCACATAACCTGCTTAAGGACTGCAATTCTTTGGTTCATTAGACAATTCACTTCGGCAGAACGATGCCTTGCCCAACCAGATTAATGAGGCTTTGCTGCAACTTCCTTAGCGAGGCAACACATTCGTCAGGTCACCAGGTAAACCTCAGGTCATCCTCTCATTAATTCAAATGACATGTATCAAACCCAAAACATAGGGAAATCCATTTAAGGAAAGATAAGAAAGATGAAAAAAAAAAAAGTAGAAAACTCCAAAGTCTATAGTGCACAAATTACCGGATTCGAGACAGAGTGTTCCGGAGTCCAACGACGTAGAACAGAATGTTGGCATCCGTGTTGCTGTAGATGCTGTTGATGGCAGCCATGGTGGCACCAATTCTCCCCGCCGCGGCACAAATCACCACAGGAATCTCCTCCTCCATTTCCTCAGGAGGCTCAGAGTCATCGTCTGGAAACATCAAAATCAGTGTCTCTGAGAACATGAAGGAATTTCACAGTAGGGCCAGGTGTCTTCCACACTCCTGGGGAAGACAGCATAGTGTAGAAGAGACTGCCAGCTGTTCTCCAACACCCAGTCTCTTCCTCTCTTGGGAAGAAACACTGGAATTTTAGCTGGCACACAGCCAACCACGATTCTCAGACTCCCTCGCAAGTCTGCGTGATCAGGTTCTGACCAGTGGGAGGTTAGTGCAGGTATGTGTGCGACCACTGGGTTTGCCTTTGAAAGCGATGTGCTGGCCTCCCCTCTTCCTTTCCCCTTCCCGTTGTCTGGAATGGGGATATGACGACAGGACTCAGGGCAGCCACCTTGGGCCCCAAGACGGAAGCTACTTGTGGAGGACACCAAGACCCTAGGAGAGAAGGAATCTTGATCTGGATGACTGTAGAAAGGAAGGACATACCACACTTTTACCTTGAGAGAGAAAATAAACCTCTGTTTTGCTTCAGCACTATTATTTTGGCGCTCTCTTACAGAAGCCAATCAGATAGCCTAACACAGATACACAGTTGAAAAATATGTGAAGAACTGAAAGCCTCATTCGATTCGACAGTTCCTCAGCTCCTCAACTCTTTCCTAAACTGGGATATTTACCCTGCCTGTGCTGCTATGAAATCTACTGCTTGTGATCTTCCTTCTCTTATCCACCCTCTAGTCAGGTGTCTGAAAATTTGACAGCAAGAGAAAGGAGGTACATGGAAGAGCATGACTAATGTACAGGATGAGTAATTGATTGTTCTCTTGAGCTGTGGCTGTGGTATAAAATACTGGTGACATAACATCG